>NC_087361.1:78789298-79417105 GCF_030014295.1 Loxodonta africana
TGGTATTTCTGTTATAGCAGCACTAGATAACAAAGACAATTACCTAGCTTAGAAGCCTATGGAAGCTAACTATATCAAACCTAACCATATCAAACCTAAAGTGTAAATTTTGAAAGTCAAACCCTTTGTTAATGAACTCCCATTTCCTAGGAAGGGTTATCTTCAGTTACAGTCTGCTTAACACCTTGTCTTCCAGCAAAACAACTCTCCGTACCTGCCACTTAACAAACAAGAATTATCTGCTCCTGCCAATGACACTTCTCCATCCTGAAACATGTTGCATCAATCATATCCTTTCTCTTTCTTGGAACAATTGTTCAAAGCCCAAGAAGCTGGACTATATGAAGAAGAACGAGACATCAGGATTGGACGAAGACTCATTGACAACCTGTGTTGTGCAGATGACTCGACTTTGTTTCCTGAAAGTGAAGATAACTTGAAGCACTTACTGATGATGACCAGACCACAGCCTTCAGTATGAATTACATCTCAACATAAAGAAAACAGAAATCCTTACAGTTTGACCAGTAAGCAGCATCATGATAAACGGAGAAAATAATTGAAGTCAAGGATTTCATTTTACTTGGATCCACAATCAACACCCATGGACACAGCAGTCAAAAAACCAAAGGACGTAGTGCATTGGGCAAATCTACTGCAAAAGACTTCTTTAAAGTGTTAAAAAGCAAAGATGTCACTTTGAGGACTAAGGTGCAGCTGACCAAAGCCATGGCATTCTCAATTGCCTCATATGCATGGTGTCATGGATTGAATTATGTCCCCCCACAAATGTGTATATAAATTTGGCTGGGCCAGGATTCCCAGTATTGTGTGATTTCCTATGTATTGTAAATCCTGCCTCTATGACGTTAATAAGGAGGATGGGTGGCAGTTGTATTAGTGAGGCAGGACTCAATCTACAAGATTGGATTCTGTCTTGAGGCAATCCCTTGAGGTATAAAAGAGAGAAGTGAGTACAGAGACAGAGGGACCTCATACCACCAAGGAAGCAGTGCTGGGAGCACGGCAGTTCCTTTGGACCCAGGGTCCCTGTGCAGAGAAGCTCCTGGTCTGGGGGAAGATTGATGAGAAGGCCTACAGGAGAGAAAGCCTTGCCCTGGAGCTGACGCCCTGAATTTGGATTTTTAGCTTACTTTATTGTGAGGAAATAAACTTCTCTTTGTTAGAGCCAACCGTTTGTGGTATTTCTGTTATAGCAGCACTAGATGACTAAGACACATAGGAAAGCTGGACAATGAATAAGGAAGACTGGAGAAGAATTGACATCTTTGAGCTGTGGTGTTGGCGAAGAATATTGAATATACCATGGACTGCCAAAAGAATGAACAAATCTGTCTTGGAAGAAGTACAGCCAGAATGCTTTTTAGAAGAAAGGGTGGGGAGACTACATCTCACATATTGTGGACGTGCTATCAGGAGGGATCAGTCTCTGGAGAAAAAAGTAAAGGGTCAGTGAAAAAGAGAAAGGCACTCAAGGATATGGGCTGACACAGTGGCTGCAACAATGGGCTCAAACGTAACAACGATTGTGAGCATGGCACAAGACTTAGCAGTGTTTTTGTTCTGTTGTACATAGGGTTGCTATGAGTCAAAACAAACTAGACAGCACCTAACAATGACAAAGCTCAAATTTTACCTGTAGTCTACAAAGCCTCCCTAGGGAAGCCAACCTGATTCTACCCCCTCATTGCCTTGTACGGCAATGCTCAGGGCTCAGTGCATATATGAGAAGACTGTAACTAGGTCTGCTCAGCATGGAGTGGGCTCCAGAATGTGCTTTCCATTGGGATTAGGC
This sequence comes from Loxodonta africana, assembly GCF_030014295.1. Classification (NCBI taxonomy): domain Eukaryota; kingdom Metazoa; phylum Chordata; class Mammalia; order Proboscidea; family Elephantidae; genus Loxodonta; species Loxodonta africana. Next base: position 78,791,115 of record NC_087361.1, read on the forward strand.
CAAATTTTCCCCCTCCCCCAAGACTTTGCAGGAGAGTATCTGTTTTCTTTGAAACTTTCCAGTAACACAAAGTGAAATGCTTTGCACAAAGTGGCTGATCAATTGTTGTTGATTCACACACTTGTAATGCTCATTGCTCTGTTTAATGCATTATAAAATTCTTTTCAGTAGTAAGAAGAGTTCTATATAGGCTAGAAAGCCTATTGGTAATGAAATTCAGTCACTAATTTGTTCATGCATTTTTTTACTCACTCAAATTTTTACTAATTGCCTTCAAAGTTTCAGGTTAAGTCCTGGAGGTATGAAGTTAAGATACATAATCATTGTCTTTAAAAAACTCACAATTTAGTGGTGTTGCCTCAGGGTGAGAAAAAATATTAACAATAACAGTTACATGAGGGAGGTGTTAGGTTAGAGAAGGAAGTAAAGGAGGAAGGAGGGTGAGCTTCACAACATCCCTTAGGTTTTTCAGAAGGAAGTTGCTGGGAGAATAAGGTAAGAAGAGTGGGTGCTCCAAGCAGAAGGAAACGCCACGATGCGGTTGATTTAAGGTGACAGGCAGCATGTCTGTGTTGTTGGGCATTTCCTGCTTGCCTAGTGCTATGAATTGAATTGTGTTCCCTTCAAAAGTTATGTTGAAGCTCTAACTCCTGGTGTCTGTGAACATGACCATGCTTGGGAAATAGGGTCTTTGAAAGGTGTTATCAGTTAAGCAAGCAGGAGGTCATAATGGAGTTAAAAAAAACCCAACCTGTTGCCATCAAGTCCATTCCAACTCATAGCGACCCTATAGGACAGAGTAGAACTGCCCTATAGGGCTTCCAGGGACCAGCTGGTGGACTCAAACTGCTGACCTTCTGGTTAGCAGCTGTAGCACTTAACCAATACGCCACCAGGGCTCCATAATGGAATAAGGTGGATCCTTAGGTAGAAACTAATCCAATCTGAATGGCATCCTATACAAAAGGAGACCCAAACAGACAGAGGGAAGATGGCCACAAGCTAAAGAATGCCTGGGGCCACCAGAAGCCAGGAGACACAGGGAAGGATTTTCACCTAGAGCTTTCAGAGAGAACTTGACCCTGCTGACACCCCGTATTCAGAGCAATAGCCTCCAGAATTGTGAGACAATACATTTCTGTTCTTATAAGCCACCCCTTCCCCAAAATAAAAGAAAAAGAAGCCAAATCCATTGCCATTGAGTTGATTCTGACTCATAGTGACCCTATGGGACAGAGTAGAACTGCCCCATAAAGTTTCCAAAGAGCAGCTGGTGGATTCGAACTGCCAACTTTTTGGATAGCAGCCGAATACTTAACCACTGAACCACTTGTACTCCATAAGCCACTCACCTTCTGGTATTTTGTTACAGCAGCCCCAGGAAACTAATATAGCTGGGGAGCTCAATGGGTGGGGGGGGGTAAGTGTTTACGTAGAGTGGCAAATGGAGAAGGAGAATGGGAGTGGTCCCTCATTTGCCAGGAAAACGTTTACACAACTTGGGCATTGTGACCCCTCTAGATACTATTTCTGGAAACTATTTCCTTTCCCTAAATGAAACGCCTGGGCAGAATCCCATGAGCAATTTCATATGTATTTTCTGCTGATTCTTTTCCTGGCACTTGTGGCCTATACCACTTACTTGGCATGTATTAGCTTTGTAGTTTGAGTTCTCTTTCTATGTAAATGCCAAGAGTCCCCTACCAATCTGGGTTTTGCAGGACAGAAAATGATTTGAGTTTCTTTATACTCTATCTCTGCCATAGCATATAGGTTTTAGAAGGCAATTGATAAATACATCAATTGATTTTATTGTATAACTCCAAAAGCAAGAGAGCTTTCAGTGGCAAAATAGTTAACAAAGCAGGAGGACTGCTTGAGATTAAAAGATACTAAAAAACATGAGAACTGATAACCTAATGCAATTGATTGGATCCTGGATCCCAAACAAACAAAAATCATAAAAGACATTATTGGGGCAAATGGAGAAATACGAATATAGAAAGAATAAGAAATGATATTATAGTTGTTGTTGTTGAGTGCCATCAAGTCAATTCCGACTCATAGTGACCCCATGTGGCAGAATTGAACTGTCCCATATGATTTTCTAGACTGGTGGGCGGGTTCGAACTGTCAACTTTTCTGTTAGCGGCCAAGAGCTTAACTGTTTTTGCCACCAGGGCGCCTCTGATATTATCGTTGCCGTTAGGTGCCGTTAAGTGGATTCTGACTCATAAAGACACTGTAGGATAGAGTAAAACTGACCCAGAGGATTTCCAAGGAATGCCTGTTGGGTTTGAACTGCTGACCTTTTGGTTAGCATCCGTGCTCTTAACCACTATGCCACCAGGGCTCATTTAATATTATAGTATCAGTGTTAAATTTCTTGAATGTAAAACTAGCATTGTGGTTGTAAAAGAAAGTCCTTTATCTTAGGATACACTTGCTGGAACATTTAATGGTAAAATATTATAACGTCTGCAACCTACTTTCTCAAGATTCAGCAAAAAATTCATGTTTATGGACAGAGGCAAAGCAAAAATAGCAAAATGTTAAAAAAAAATGTTGCATCTAGGTGAAGGGTATGCATATGCTCATTGCAGTATTTTTCTCCAATTTTCTTTTTTTGGGGTTTGACTTTTTACTTTAAGTTGGTGAAAATAATAGTTTAAATGTTGTTTTGTAATGAAACTATTTCCTCCCAGTCCCATATTTGCAAGTCTGGCTTCTTCCACTATTCCTTCTTCGGCTATTCCAGACCTTGCTGATTTCTCTCCCCTCTATACTTTTATTGCACAGTAAATATTCCTCCCATTGTAGGTCTTATCCACCCTGCTAGACACTAGGACATTCATGGGTCACATCGAACTTGAGCTTCTTCATGTATTTGGCCCTCATCCTGCCTGTTAGTACCTCACACAGTGCCAGGTGCTCATGGACCTACTGGCATCAACACACTTGAGCTAAAAACTACATCTTGACTCTTTTCTCAGTCATATTTCTGAGCTTTTTTCTTTCCAACCTTCTTCAGCTGGCCAAAAGCTGCTACTAATTCATTCTCACTTTATAGAGGAAAACGAGCCCCGGATCCCTGACGTTTTTCTGGCTTATCACGTAACCCTTCAGTGAGGGTAATCTAGTCTGTGTCATTGTATTTATTGCTCCCAAATCAAAACCAGTTGCCAAAGTAATGAAGGTCTATTGGTGTGTGTTGACTTAATCCATGTCAGAGGAGCTTTAGGAGCATATAAGGATAATATGACCAGCCAAAGGAAAGCCATAAAAAGGATCAAAAAGCCAATAGATACGCTAAGAACACCAAGCTTATTTTCCTGAGGATTTATAGCCAACTTACCAGAAGATTATTTGGTCCAAGTCTACATTCAAATAAGTCCCTCAGTAATTCAGCAGAGATTCCAGCCTTTTGGGGGAAAAATAGCCTCCTATAATGAGATACCCTGGTCACCCCTAACTTGCAGCACATGTAGTTTAATTTTCAACAGTTGTGAGGCTGCAGTAAATCCAGCTTTTAAATAACTAGTCGTGCTTATCCCTTGGACCTGCATTGAATTACCAGAGCAGGAAGGAGGGCCAACTGCATCGTCCCTTCTGACATACCTGCTAAGTGTTTATTAATCAAATGGATCTTAAACGTCGGACATACCCCAGATGGTAGCAGTGCCAGCTCCTGCTGTGTCCCAGCAGAAGCGAATGCAAAGTTACACCAGGCTCTGGCACATTATGTCAACCATACCCCAGGCCCCACTCTGGAGGTTGTATTTTATTGACCAGTCTCAAATTGGCTTTCCCTCGAGTAGGTGATAAAGTGTGGCATCAAGCCAGTCATGTAAAATATATGACTTTGCCTTGGACAGCTTGTCATTGAAGCCCTTGTTTATATAATCTATTGTGCCATTTACTCTATTCTTATTTTAAAAAGCACACATAGAAATGAAAACGCTTTCTTGCAGTGTTTCTTTGATGAATGCGTGTACCCTGCACCATCTCTTAAATAATCTCAGAAGTGGCTATTTCTATTGTCACTGTCAGTTTACATTAAATTATCAGACTTTCAGTTTAAAAGTCTGTCGAGTAGAAGCTGAAAGACATTTATTGTGCCTTCATGGGAATCCTTTCATTGCACAGCTTTCTCTGCCCAAAATAATTGGAGACTTGGTATGTCTAAGGAGAGAAGGAGCCTGTGACACTAAGAGGCCAGTCCGGGCCAAACTGAGCATTACTAAAATTCATGAGTTGGTCCCAACTTAAAACACGAAGGTATCTTACAACTAGCAAAAATAGACTTCCAGTTTAAAAACAAAACAAAAAATCTTTCCCATGGTGACGATTTATTAAAATGGTATTTAGTTGCAGAATTACGGGATTCTTTCAGAAGTCCCCAAAATCCAAACCGAGTGCCTTGGGGTCAATTCCAACTCATAGCGACCCTGTAGGATAGAGAACAGCCCCATAGGGTTTCCGAGGCTGTAACGTTTTTTGTTTAATCTTTATGGAAGCAGCCTGCCACGTCTTTCTCCCTCGGAACAGCTGGTGGGTTTGAACCGCCAACCTTTTGGTTCATAGCTGTGCACTTTAACCACTACACCACCAGGACTCTTTATCAGAAGTCAGAATTCCTTTTGGGAATTCCAAATTCACAATAAACCATTTGATAAAAGTCTATAGGTTTTAAAGTGAACTGTATTGAAAAAATACACAAAAAATCTTTGTTTCAATTTACCAACTATCCCCCTAAATGCCCAACAACTGGGGAAAAGAATATACTAGCAATAGTACTGAGAAGTCTAAATCATTCCTTCTTGGAAAAAAAAAAAAATCCATGGCCATCAAGTCGATTCCCACTCATATTTGACGCTAAGACAGAGTAGAACTGCCCATAGGGTATCCAGGGAGCAGCTGGTGAATTTGAACCGCCAACCTTTTGGTTAGCAGCCAATCTCTTAACACTGCACCACCAGGGCTCCATTCCTTCTTGGAGGGGACAAAAATACATCCCAACAGCATTTTTCTATTAGTTCAAAAACATGCTGAACTAAAATTGCTATATCCCTGTATAGAAATTCAGTGCAGCATTTAACAGTCTGTTATAAAAGTCTGTTAGATCAGACAACATAACTGAAGTGGCTACCCTTTGGAATGGATGAGCCTATGCGTCACAGTAATTATGATATTCAGAATGTGTAGGTCTCCTTTTGAAATAATAGCTTAGGGGATCCTTTGTTTTTTTGGGGTGTCCAAGAAAGGATGGGACATAGAATGCCATGGGCTTTGTTCCTTTACTATAAGTGGTTGAAAAGACAAATGACATCAAGACTCCTCTTTTTGCCACTGACTAAAATTAAAATTAAAAATTTTTTTTTTTTAATTTTAGCGGTACTACTTTAATAAAATGAAGATCACATTTCCTGTTCCTACCCAGCTCAGAAACCTATTTAAGAAAAAATGAGTAACCAACCTAAAGTGCTTGATTAGATTATAGCTCTATGCTTTGCTATTAATCTTCTCAAAATCTAAGTTCTTTTCTGCCTAATTCTTGTGGATTACTGTATTTTTTCAGACTGTGTCGCACTGACAGTTGAATTATTTACATTTTTTTCCCTCATATTGAAGTAATTGCTAAAAATATTCCCCTTACTGACTTAGATGAGATGCAGGGAAATTTTGTTTTCTAAATCCCCAAAGAAACAGAGGACTGAGAATTCAAACTAAATTAAGCTTCTTCAATTGTGTGGTAGAGTACAACTCCCTCTTCTTTTTCCCATAACCGACAATCACTCTCTCTGCCTTGTTTTAATATTTCCCTTGGGTCTCTAACTTTTCTGTTCAATAACTGTTTAGATTGTTTGTCCTCTGGGATATGGCTGTGTTGGGAGCCTGAGGAAGAAAATCGTGATTAAAAAAATTTTTTTTTTTTTTTTTTTTAGGCTTGAAAAATCCTCCCCAATCCTGTTTACGAGGATTGATGCCAATTCTCTAAACGCGCTCAGAGCTCATGTGTTCTTTTCAGGGTCATTCTGCTTGCACAGCACAGATTAAACACACAGCTTCAGTATTTTCAGTGTGGTGGGGAGATGCATTTACATTCCACTGACAGCGCTGGGTGTTAAAGGAAGCCATCTGCTGCGATTCAGCAACACGAGGAGCAGCTACAACTTCCACAAGAGGAAGGGAGTCACGACAGAGTTCCACCCAGTCCAAGTACTCCTCTTTGTATGGTAGACCTGAGCAGAAGTCACCTGGCTACTAAAAGGCATTTTTCTTAAGTGGCTCTTGGAAGCCAAGCCTCTATTGAACGTTTCAGTTGTTTCTTTTACGAAAATTTGTTTGCTACTATACATTTCTTTTTTTTTTTTTAATTGTGGTAATATATAGTTTTTTTTTTATAGGTCATATAACATTTACCACTTCAATAATCTCCACATGTACGGTTCAGTGACATTAATTATGTTCATTATGTTGTTCGACCATGATCAATGAACCATTCCTGAATTTTGTTTGCTCTTATTTTTTTAGGGCCCTTTTCCTAGTCTCAGGAACCAAGAAGAGATAGGTCATCTCTGCTACAAAGATGACAACTAGCTCCTTGATGATTTGTTCATGCTATCCAGGCAATTAATTTTTTAGGTATCTAGTTCATTTTCTACAATGAGATTACTTGGAACAAAACACGGTACATAGGAAAAAGGGAGAAGTGATTAATATCAGAGAATTAATACGTACCTGGTATTTTATATGTCATCTCATTTTAATCTTCACAACAACCTAGTGATATAGGGGTCATTGCTTTTAAGCAATCTGTCCAAAGCAACACAGCAAGTGAGCAGCAACCTCATACCCAAATGTATCAGAGGTAGCACAACTGCACACAACACACTATATAGTACAACCCCAACCCTACCCCTTATTTTCAACTGTGTTACCCTTATTTGATGTGTTTACACACTGGGAGAAGAATAATAATGGGTCTTTTATGTTTCGAGTCTCTTAGGATGCACCCAAAACCAAAAAACCCAGGGCTGTCGAGTCGTTTCCAACTCATAGCAACCCTATAGGACAGAGTAGAACTGCCCCATAGAGTTTCCAAGGAGCACCTGGTGGATTCGAACTGCCAACCCTTTCGTTAGCAGCCATATCACTTAACCACTGTGCCACCAGGGTTTCCCTTGGGATGCACAGTGCTTATGAAAACAGCCACACTTTCCTGCTCATAGGTATTTGTTTCTTTTCTTTTAGGGCTTTCCCTGTGAGAATAAGCTCCAAAAAGTAAGCTGATGGGTGGAAGGATTTTGTTTGTGAGGGTCTGGTAAGGTGCCTAGCACATGGTAGGCACCTGGGAGGTAAGCTGTGCCTGCAAACACTGCTGGCATAGACACTGAAAAATTCAGCAGGGGAACAAAGAAACAGACCCAGAATTCACAACTTTCAGTCCTATGCTTTTAACACCTCAGCAGGTCTATCAAGAAATAAAACAACTAAACAATGCAGAACAAATCTCCCAGGGTGGTTGCTTGTATAAAGCAGCCATGTGCTACCCTCCGGTTATAACACCATGTTACCAGGCGACGATTAAGAAGGTAGCTGTTTCAGTGCTTCACAGTGTCAGAAAACACGGTATCAAGTCAACAACTCCCTTTTTAGGTGCACCACTTCGATTGCAGCCATGTACTGCTTCCAAACGTAAATATTAACGGCAAAGAAAAGAAGGAGCTCTTCATTGGCTATGGGCTGCCTGAGCTCAGCAGATTACATGATACTCTGGCATTATTTGCTGAGATGTAGATAATTGTACTTCTCGTTAACAAGTTCCCATGTATTTTTTACTCCATCAGCAGGCTCTTGAATCAATGCCTAGATTAGGTATGACTAACATCAGCACAATTTGACTTTGATAGAAAGTTTGAAATTTATGCATAATTAAAAATTGTACATCCATTTAAGAATTTCCAAAGAAAGGTGGCTAATCCTTTTGGATGCCATAGGGTTTATACTCAGCTCCCCAAGAACACTGGTTCCTTTGCCTCTGGCTGACTGAAGGAGTGCACAATGTTATTAGGACCCACAGGAATGTTTAGGGACAAACTAAGAAAGCCTTTCACCTTTCACCCATTGGTAAAGGATTTATATTTTCTAAGTGCATGGGGTAACTGCAGAGTTGTTTTTATATTCCTTTTGAGACATGAAGTTTCAAAACCATTTAATCGGAGCTCCCATTCTCTTGTAGTTGTAATATAAATTAAAATGGCCTGAAAATTATTTATGTGAAGATATGCACAAGTAATTCACTGTATATAAATTACGTATTAGTTATAATCCCACAGTTTCAATAGATGCCAATTGATAAGGCTATCAATACAGTAGTCTCTAAAATGCAGTCAAGTTGTCTCATTGCACTAGCACATTACTGCTTCTAGAAAGTCTGATACAATAAAAAAGTTACCCTGGATTACCATGTACAAAATCAAAGAAGACAGCATTACATGTGTGCCTAAAAGATGGAGTGATCTAACTCCTTTTCTTTGTAAGAACCTACTTTTTCAACTCTGTAACAAAAATTCTGATTGTCCTACCTATTCTCCACCGTGGACGCCTACAGTTTACAATACGCCACGCTCTGTATTAACTTCTGATTTCAAGGCCTGTATTTGGAAAGCCGTATTCAAACAGAAGATTCCACATCTTTCTCCCCTCTGGCATCTTCAGAGTTCATGGCGTAGCACAGATGCTCAAAGTTTTTGAGCTGACAGATTAGATGGCATTGTAAAACACACACCGCATTCCTCAACATAAATGATGAGCAGCTCCTGATATACCCAGGGACTCCTGATAGGTCCATCAGGCAGAGGAGAAGGTTCTATAGATCCATGCATCATGCCCGATCTGGACCTCCCTTTGAACCAAGAGAACTTCTTAGAAATTTGAGATTATGGTTACAATCCATGATCACTGGAATAAGTAAACCAATGAGTAAATCCCTACAATGGAATTGAACCAAAGATGGTGTCCTTGTTATACCTCACTCTAGCTAACTGTGCTTTGTGAGTTAGTACACAAGACACAGCTTACTCTTCCCTCACTGAACATTTCATTTGAATAGGTAGCCTCGCCAATGCTTTGCCCTTATGCACTTCAACTTCTTGGTTCACAAGCTCTTTATATCTCAAGCTCTTTACATCCCAGAATTCCTCTTATAAAGGTGCCCATTTTCTCCATCAAAGGAGCAACTCCACAATCATGACAGGACCCCTGTGAAAGACAACACCATTTCTATTTTAAGGAAGAAGACTAATTATGCACAATTAAACAGAACCTGCACTTCTTCAGCTCACCTCACAGGGTGAAAGTGAAACTTAACATTACTTAGGGCTCTGCAAATAATTTTTTAAATCGAGGTGCTTATATTAGTTTCTATAATTCAAACAAACAGACAAAAAACCCAATCCCGTTGCCATCGAGGCGGTTTTGACTATAGCGACCTTGTAGGAAAGAGTAGAACTGCCCCATAGGGTTTCCAAGGCTGTAAATCTTTAAGGAAACAGATTGCTGCATCTCTCTCCTACATAGTGGCTGGTGGGTTCTAACCAGCCTCCTTGGTTAGTAGGTGAGTGCTTAACCACTGAGCAACCAGGGCTCCTTTCTATAATTCAAGAGCATTTGTATCAGTAGTTAAATGGCAGCGCAGTTATACTAGCCAGACACACAAAACCTTTAACCTCAAGAAGCTGCAAATTAGGACATTTATATATTGTAGCTGTAATTAGCATCTGCAGGCCTTAATGGTAAAAATAAATAGATAATGGATCCCATTAGGGTCATAAAGTAGATTTTACAATCCCTTTCCCATTCACATTCCTTATTCTACCTGTCCTATAGGGTTGCTATGAGTCATAATCAACTCAACAGCAACAGGTTTGTTTGTTTGTCTTAATTATTATTAGTATTCATGCCCTGGAACTGTGTTAAAACAATTCCACAGAATTCCAGGGCCATAGTCTAGCTCATGTAAAACTTCTGTTTTGTAAACTGTTTGTAAGGGTACTTATTTTAAAATACCCATTTATGATTAAGAAATGCTAACATTCCTAGAATGTTCAGGTAGAGCAGTCTGCTTAAAAACAGTCTGTCCAGTTGCTGCATTTTACAAATTAGGAAGTAGAAATCCAGGATTGAATATTGGAGAACAAAAGAGGATTTGAGGTTAGACGAACTGCATGGCACTGAGGAAGAACTTTAGAAAGATTTAAATGAAGGCTCCCCTCCAAAAAGAAAAAATGGTGCTTAAAGCAAGACCTAGGAACAAAATTGTGCTCAGAGAAAAATTTTTAATTAGTAGAAATAAAGAAAATTGTGTTAAAGAATATGTGTATCTAATAAGCCAGTTAAAAAAAAAAAAAAAAAAAAACTACCCCTGCTTCCTCCCAGAAAATCTACTCAAGAAAAAACTTTCTGTCCAAATAACATTGTAAAAAAAAATTCTGGAAAAATTTTGTATTGGTTTGGGATTTCAATAGAGAAGAATACTTCTAAGAATATCATTGAAGTTGTTGTTAGGTGCTGTCGTCGGTTCCTACTCATAGTGAGTTCTGTAGTACAGAACGAAACACTGCCCGGTCCTGCACCATCCTTACAATCCTTGTTACGCTTAAGACCCATTGTTGCAGCCACTGTGTCAATACATCTGGTTGAGGGTTTTCCTCTTTTCTGCTGACCATGTACTTTACCAAGCATGATGTCCTTCTCCAGGGACTGATCCCTCCTGATAACATGTCCAAAATATGTGAGACACAGTCTTGCCATCCTTGCTTCTAAGGAGCATTCAGGTTGTACTTCTTCCAAGACAGACTTGTTCATTCTTTTAGCAGTCCATAGTATATTCAATATTCTTCGTCAACACCACAATTCAAAGGCGTGAATTCTTCCTCAGTCTTCCTTTTTCATTGTCCAGCTTTCACATGCATATGATGCCATTGAAAATACCATGGCTTGGGTCAGGCACACCTTAGTCTCCAAGGTGACATCTTTGCTCTTCAAAACTTTAAAGAGGTCCTTTGCAGCAGATTTGCCCAATGCAATGGATCTTTTGATTTCTCGACTGCTGCTTCCATGGGTGTTGATTGTGGATCCAAGTAAAATGAAATCCTTGACAACTTCAAATCTTTTCTGCATTTATCATGATGTTCCTTATTGGTCCAGTTGTGAGGGTTTTTGTTTTCTTTGTGTTAAGGCGTAATCCATGATGAAGGCTGTGGTCTTTGATCTTCATTAGTAAGTGATTCAAGTCTTCTTCACTTTCAGCAAGCAAGGTTGTGTCATCTGAATAAAGCAGGTTGTTAGCAAGCCTTCTTCCAATCTTGATGCCCCGTTTTTCACATAGTGCAGCTTCTTGGATTATTTGCTCAGCATACAGATTGAATAAGTATGGTGAAAGGATACAACCTCAACGCACACCTTTCCTGACTTTAAACCCTTCAGTATCCTCTTGTTCTGACTGAACAGCTGTCTCTTGATCTATGTAAAGGTTCCTCATGAGAACAATTAAGTGTTCTGGAACTCCCATTCTTATCATTGGAGAGTTTTCATTAATCAAATAAAACTATCATTAAAGGAAGATGCTACTGTTTTGGAGTAAGGTCCCTTCTAATCAGAATGTAAAGAGCACCCATTGTGTAAGTAAAGATGTTAGCTGCCATGGACTCGGTCCTTGAGTCACGGTGACCCCGTGTACAATGGAAGGAAACGCTGTCTGGTCCTGTGCCGTCCCCATGACCTGTGGCATTAACTGGGCAATTTAACCCATAATCCAGCTCTACCCTAAATTTATCCAATTTTATACCCCATTATTTCCCAGCACTCATTGCCTGTTCCAGTCAGGCTTATTTAGTGTCTGTTCTTCATGCCATCTAGAGTCATTCCCTACCTTCTATCCTCTAAGTAATCTTTCTTATATTTCCTGGCCTAATTTAATTCCCATACCCTCCATGAAAATTTCCTCTCTTGTACTAGCTCATAGTGAGCAAACATTTTTGAATTCATACTGTGATTTTTCTTGATAAGGTAAATTAGGAGTTAATTGTTTCTGGTATGTTTTACAGTTTCTTTCTTTTTTTTTTGTCTAGAAAGAGATCATACTTTCCTTGAAATTGTTATAGTAGGGATTATATATTTCCCTGATTCCCCTCTGTCCTTCCTCTCTCCTTATGTCCTACCCATCATCTGACATATTGTAGAAACAAATGTGTGAATGAAATGGCTACTTTGGGAAGATGCTCTCATGCTTTTAGTTGCAGGGTCTCAGCGAAAGGACTCCAGCAGCCCTTGGCATTGTGGTGGGGCTCATGAAGGGACAGAACATTGGATTTCCTGCTTGGAGGCCCAAAATGTCAGCTTATACCTCTGGGAATGGTATTGCAGATGAAGGTGGCTTAGAGGGAGGATGAATTGGCGATGAGGATGTAGGAGTGGACAGCACAAACCCTCTAGGCTCAGTGGAATTTGCAAAGGGGAGAACACTTGGAAAATTCTTTGTAAGGCTTTTCTGACAACCAGATTTGTGAAAAACGGTCAGCTTTGGTCTTATTAACTGCATTCTTGGGGCAAATGCAGAAATCTCCATGCATGTCCCTTTGTGCTGGCAGCTGCTGTAGGGCTCTCTCTGCCTGTGAACTCTTCTGGCTCTTTCCTGGATCCTCCTTTTCTTCTGGCACCTTCTGTTTCTTCCGAGTATTTTCCACTCTCATTGCTTAGGGCCTCTTTAATAATCTGATGTTTATTATCTTTTGGGTCCAATGCCATAAATTTCCTTCCTTCTCTCATCTCTTCAAGCCTTGTTCAGTGACCCCTTAGGGAAGTCAGTGACTCTGTGGGTTCTTTCTCAGGTTCTCCCTTCTCCATCATCACAAATAACAAAATGCGGTTACACAAAGAAGAGCTAAAACCAACCAAGGCAAAGGTTAATTATAAACCCAATGTTGCATTTATCCTGTTAATAAAGCCTGGGCATTCTGAGTTCTCTTTGCTGACAGGCACACAACTTTATTTGTGAGTTCATTTCTTCAGTGAGAAACAATTTAAATTAACACTTAGTCAACGAACAAACAAACATGCCAGGGGAAAACTGACCAGTCTTTCCAATATAAAAGTTTGTGCTTTTTATTTTGCTGAGTAAACTCCTGTTTATTCTTTAAAATTTGGATCAAGTATTTTCTCCAAGAAGTTTTTCCTGCCCTCCCCACCTCTGGAAATGCCATAACTTCCTCCTCTGTGCACCCCCATGTACCATTCATTCATCCGTGCTTTTATTCCTTCAGCAAATACTGAAGCACCTGTTCTCTTCCAGGCCCAATTACCCATCACCGAAGTTACAACGATAAGCAAGATATTCCCTTCTACTTCCTGTAGCTCACAGGATGGAGACAAGGCAGGAAAATAAAGGCCATTACAGTGTACATAACTGATTAGGTGCACACACCCCAGAGTCTCCCTCTGACTTTGTGTTCACATCAGTAAACTGGGGAAATTAATAGTATCTAACCCTTGAGAATTTTATGAAAAATAATTAAGATAATGCATACAATGACCTTAGCACACTGCCTGGCTCAGAATATTAGATTTTAGACATTATTAGTGTTGTTACTATTAAGGGCAATGATGGAGTCCCTGGGTGGTGCAAGCAGTTACCGTGCCCATCTGCTAACCAAAAGTTTGGAGATTCAAGTCTACCCAGAGGTGCCTAAAAAGAAGGACCTAGTGATCTACTTCTGAAAAATCAGCCATTAAAAATTCTATGGAGCATAGTTCTGCTCTGACACACATCTGGTCACCACGAGTTGAAGTCAGCTTGATAGCAACAGTATGATAGAGATGCGTGGAGCAGGGTATGGGAACACGAAGATGCTCTTAACACTAATTGGGTGGGGTGAGGAGATCTAGGAAGGCTTTCTTGGCAAGTTTTGAGAACACATATATTTGACTAGGCAAAGAGGAATGAAACGAGGGCTCAATGAGTAATGAGTGGCATATCCTTTAAAACGTCTGTTTTTTTTCCCATAGTTGCAACAGTGGTCACCTCACCTCTTACCGGCTTTAGAGGAAGTGAGTTAGGAGGACTTGGATTTTAACAATTCAACCTTACTTATCTTACTTTAAAGAAACCCTCTCAAAAGTTATTAATATTTTGAGAGACCCTGTCCATCCTGATATAATTTAATACTTCTCTAAAAGCAAAGGGAAGTGGAATTGAATATGTCCAGGGGATCTGTTCTCAGAGTGTCCTTGTTGTCCATGTGTCTATGTTATAGGTGAGAACCCATGTGTTCATGGATCTAAACTTCCTCTAGGACTGGTTTAGAAAAGACTCAAGTCATATCAAATCCCACTTTAATATTAATAATAGAGTTTCTGTGCATTTGGTCCTTGGCTAGAAATCTTCCTCCAATGGAGAGTGTAGCTCTCTTATCTCCAAGACACTATCATCAGCGAAGTGGCTCCTAATGACCAGCTTTTGCCTTTTTTCATCCTGTGAATTTGGTAGGGAAATGGAACAAATTTTGTACTTAATTTATGTGCTATCATTTTCATCCAAATCTCAATGGCTGTAGGGCAGGCCGAACAAACACACATGTACACACACACACGCAAATGTTCACGAAGTTGGAAAATGGCCACTTTGGACTTATCTCAAAAACAGTCATTATATCAGTCACTCAGTCAATATTTAGTGAGCATCTACTACGCACACAACATGATGCTGACTTGACAAATTCAAACAGCATATTGGTTTTAAAATGTAACTTTTTCCCTGAATTTTAAGTACTGACCGGTGTGATTTCACTCACTTATTAGGGATTAACATTGTGAAAAATATGTAGAGCAGGTATCTTAGAGGTTTTCCTTTATAACTTTGTCTTGTTAACAGCATAGGATTATCAAAGAAATGTTAGAGGAGGTGGGTAGATGTAATATGTATTCATAGCTATTTGTGGAACTAAATAAAACTCAAGTAGACAATGAAACAATCATGAATATGTTTTCCAAATGATCTAATGCATTTCATTGCACATACTTTACAGTTTGTTTTTGGATGAGTTATATTTAATATATTGTTTCATTTCTGTGTATGGGTAGTCTCCGATGGATTTGCATAGTCGCTCTACATGAAACAAACCTGTGCTTCAGTTATTATACTGGTCAGAAAAAAGATAATAGGCATAGTCTTTAAGTCCAGTTAAAAAGAAACCTTTTTATTTTTATGAATGTCATGGAGATGATATACGTATAATCCATGAATAAGTATTTCAAGTAGAAATAATGTTAAAACAACTACTGATTTCTAGTCAGTCATCTTGATATTTGAATTTGTTCAGTATCAAAATCTCTGGAGTTTACCAAGTAATATACATGTCATTTTGTTTGTTCTTACAGAAAAGATTCAGCAGGGGATTCATTAAGCTGCAACCTTATGTCCTATAGACAATATTAGTCATTCAAGGAAACAAAACAAAACATATAAAAATGTACACATTCCATTCTTGGAAATAAAAAATCAGAAGGAACTAAATTCATGTCATATTAAACTAGGCAACAGAATGATATTCAGTTGCATACTAGCAGTTTTCTCTTTGGTTGATAATTTCATCTTCCAAAAGCTCTTGAGTGAAAAGGGAAATAACTCAACAAAAAGATAAGTAACAATATGCCATCCACTTTATTGTTTGGCTCGAGTCATTTGGCAGTTAATTGGCTTGTAACATGTAGACCTAAATGATCTTTGATAGACTTCCACTACATTTTGAAGGGAATGGAAGTGAAACATAATGTATTCTCGAGGGTGGGTCATAACTAGGGTATGTGCTAGTTTGCCCAGAATAATCTTGGATAAGGCTGCTGTCCTGGCATAATTATTTATAGTGTCCCCTTTCAAGCTCACAGTGCTCCAGTTTAGACAATAAATAATACCGTCACCCTGTCATAATCAACATATATCATTACAGGCACATTTCCAATACCTTCATGATTTACAAAATTGGAAATTTTGTAGAGGAGCTATGCATGGAAGTCACTGAGTTCTTTAAATAGGCTCCTTGAGCATCCTTTGTGTATATTTTTGTTGCTCATCATGCCTGGCACAGGGCCTTCCCTGTCGTAAGTCCTCAATAAATGGCAGACAGGAGCCCTGGTGGTGCAATGGTTAAATTCTCAGCTGCTAACCCAAAGGTGGGAGGTTCAAACCTACCAGCCCCTCCAAGGGAGAAACGATCTGACGATCTGCTCGCATAAAGATTACAGCCTAGAAAACCCTACGAAACAGTTCTACTCTGTCCTATTAGGGTCACTATGAGGAGGAATTGACTCGATGGCACACAACAACAGCAAATAAATAAATTATTAAAAAAACCTATTTCTACAAAGGTTGAAGGCAAGGGTCCTTTTAGGGAGACTTTAAAAATGAGAAGACTAATTTAACAGGTAACTAAAAGCTGCTTGATTTGGTCCGCCAGTCAACTCATTGGTAAAAATCAATCTGGTTGTTTCCAACAACTGTCTGAGGCTTAACATCAACCAATTCCCTTTTGCTTGCAATTCAAGAGCCTGCTCTCTGTCTCACTTGTTCCTGTGTTATTTTGGACATATGAAGAAATGCGTTCTGAAGGTGAAAGTCTACGTTATATTATTTCTGTGAAGCCTGCGGTGATGACCTCACATTAAGAAATGAAGCCTATTAATTATACCTGGTGAAGCAGAAATCTTAATAATGTGTGAAAAGATGAAAGGAACATGGATTAGTGAACTGAATCAGACCAGATTTCAGTGATTGACAATGCATCAAAATAACATTTAAAAACCATTTTTTATTTTAGAGCTGTATTTACTCCTTCCTGAACGCTAATTAGTGGAAACTCAGTGATAAGTGACAGTGCTTTTTAAAACCATAATTTGAAGAGAAAGTCACTCTGGGTGCCTCTTCCCCGCAGGCCAATTTCCCAGCACAAAGAGATTGCCATACACAGGAAGACTCCAGCTTACTGGCCCAGTGCTCTGTTCTTAGAAAAGCCCCGAGGATGTGGGCCAGCTAGCATTGCCCTTGACATCAGCCTTCATGGTTAAGCAGAACACTAACCCTCTCAGAAACCATTTATGACTCTGTCATTCACCAATGACTCCAAGTGTCTGCTGAATGTGTTTTTATTTCCTGCTTTACTCTCTTGGGTTAATGAATTCTGTAAGTTTGTGATTCATTGTGAGGAAAAATTTCCTACCACTTGCTGGACTTACTAGGTCTCAATGATCGCCTCACATCCTGGAATTCTGGAACTTACTGAACAAGTTCTCCCAACCAGGCCATCCATTAATTTATACATATGCTTAGGCCCTTCATCCAGCCAGGATAAAGGGTGATATTATTATTAGACAGGTCTGTCCACTCCCCAAGTCCCCTACTTTCTATTATTCTAGTTGTTATTGTGGGTAGCCTCTGTTGAATCCTGGCTCACGGAGACCCCATGCACAACAAGATCAGATGGTTGTGATCCATTAGGGTTTTCATTTGCTGATTTTGGGAAGTAGGTGGTCAGGCCTTTCTTCCTAATCTATCTTATTCTGGAAGCTCCACTGAAATCTGTTCAGCAACTTGCAGACTTTCATTGACAAATGTCTTCTGGCTGTGTATGAGGTGCTTTAACCAGGAATCAAATCAGGATTCTTCTAAGTGGAAGGCAAGAACCCTACCACGAAACCAAGAATCCTCCTTTTCTATATCAACTCTACTTGGGTCTTCTCCTTCTAGATATGTGACAACCAGCACCAAAATCCTACGGCTAAATTGAAAAGGAGTTCCTGTTTGGTTTTCCAAATCATTCTTAACCATGGCTAATGTTTTGTTGTCTCTTTTGGGCCACAATAGCAAGGGAACCCCTGCTAATTAGTCCAAGATCCCCTTCCTATGTTCTAACTGATAGATCCCAATCCTTTTTTCAGCATTAGACTTGGAAACGGGAGACTTCACTGAGCCCCAGCTCTGTAATATGGCTCAATTTGTTAATGATCTAAAAAACCTAGATGTTTCCTTCCCAATTCTCACTTTCTCCAATGTATCAGGTGACCTTGGTCAGCTATTAAGCCCTCTCTACCATACGTTCCTCAACTAAAAACAACAAAAATAAAAATGTCATTTCTCAACCTATCCCATAAGTTTGCTGTCATGAATAGTATACATAATAACCTGTATTTTATCTATACAAGGTGTGTTAGTTGTGCTTAGCCCTGTAATAAAAGATGCTTAAGAGTTGTCAGGCACATTCATTTCTCCTAATCAATGCAAAAATATTCTCTCTAATATTTCTGACATTTGATCACTTAGATTTTTTTTGAATTTTTTCAGGGATGGAAGTTTATTGTGGTTCATATCAACCCATTGCATTATTAAACAGTTCTAACGGTGAATTTCTCCCCTTATGCTGACTTGAAGTCTTCCTCCTATAAATTCTACCTGTTTGTCTTATTTGTGTTCTCTACAACAGCATAAAGAGCCCTGGTGGTACAGTGGTTAAGCGTTTGGCTGCTAACCAAAAGGTTGGCAGTTAGAATCCACCAGCTGGACAAAGATGTGGCAGTCAGCTTCCATAAAGACTTACAGACTTGGAAACACGGTGGAGCAGTTCTACTCTGTCCTATAGGGTCACAGTGAGTCGGAATTGACTCAATGGCAACGGGTTTTATATCAATATGAAGCCAATCTACTTTTTTCATTCTCATGATAGCAATTCTTGTTTGAAGGCAGTTCCATGCTTTCCTTAAGTCTTATGTAGCGAAAACACATCCCCTTATTCTTAAACTGTTTCTAAAATTATTTTCTCTGAAGAACCTGGCAGTCATCAGAGTTTTCTTTTGACTGTGGAGCACAGAAGTAAAACCTCCACTTTTAGAGTAACCTGGCTGATACAGAAATCAGAAGTAATACCCTGCCCCTTGTTCTGTGACTATATGTTTACCTTAATACAGTCTAAGATTACCAACTTTAGAATTACAGTTTCCAACTCCGGTGTTAGTAAAGTAGCTCCTATCAGACCAAACCCTCTGCAAATCACAACTAAGAAGTCTAGATAAAATATCCAGTATCTGAAGGCACTGGTGAATGACTAAAAGTAGGCAGAAGCTGTAGGGAAATTGAAACTTAGAAGATGGGAGGGCAATGGGTAATATTCATGTTTGTTTTTATTTGTTTGCTTTCAGGTTTTTGCTTAAAAGTAGGACCCATTTGGCACCATGCTGATTAGCTACAACTAGGAGAGAAATCTGCAATCTTACTGGCTTGAATAACCAGAGAAAAGTGTTAAGGGTCACTGCGGCAGCTGGAAAATGAGGGGAGAAATTCCAGGAAGAAAAGAACTACAGAGGGAAAGCACCAAATTCTGCAAATATGTTCTGCTCAAATCTCTGGCTAACACCTGAATTACATACATGTGGAGCAGACTCCAAGGAGTCCAAAACCAAAACCAAGCCCATTGCCAACCAACTCATAGTGATCAAGGAGTCCAGTTAACGCTAAAAGAACTGAGCAGAGGTTTCAGCTGCTGCCCGCTCTGGGGGCATCACCAGAAAGTTTGGAGTTGAAGTTAGTTGATTAGCTGCCTGCTGAAACAAAATAATCAATATTCTTTAGAGGAATATAAAATAACCCAGAGTCTCTACAACATGGAATTTACAATGTCCAGGGTCCAATCCAAAATTACTAGACAAAGCAACAGAAAAATGGATCCATATGCAAGAGGAAATTCAATAAATGAAGACCAATCACTAAGTGACCCAGATGTTGGAAATAGCGAAGATTTTAAAGCAGTTATTTTAACTATGCTGAAGGACATAAAGGTGAATGAAAATAGACTGACATGATCAATATTCTTAAGACATTGCTATACCACTAGAAATAAACCCTTATTTGTATTATCAAATATTCCACATTTTCTCAATTAAATATAAGTATGTCATGACAAGCTTCATTCTGTATAGATCAAGCATTATCTTATCAAAATCAAAATATTAAAATAATAAAGCTAGGGTGAGCCATGGCTAGCTTTGGTAGGGACAGTATAAACCAACAGTAAGAGCAGTCAGGAATGTAGTCAATTCTAGAAGCTCAACGAGAGGATATCTTCCCAGAGAATAAAAGTGCATGGAACTTAACCTTGACCACCACAGGTGTTTATTTGAAGTGACACATCTGGGGAACGAGATCACAAATCAGAAAGATCACTGCTAGTGTTTCTGTGTTCTTTAATGTGAGGCATATGTATGTGTGCCTGATTGGTGGACATCTTACCATGCAAGGCACAGTCAAAACAAGCAAAGTTTTCAGTAGAGAATGAGTAGTAGAAGATGCAGAAACAAAGGTTTATTTTGCTGTGCAATAACATAAAAGCCATAGTCACACAGTGCGGTTGAAAACACAGACGGAAAAAAAAGTGAAAAGGGACAGTATTTTTTTTTAAGTCAGATATCTCGTGACGATAAGACATTTGGAAGACAGAAAAGCAGTTTACAATTACAGTGACAACAGAGGCATCAGAAGTATACGCAGAGAGAGAGATTGTGAGTGAAGATTTCTTAACTATATTTTGTAGGGAACATATGCCCTGTAAGTATATGACTATAGATACGTCTAGAAAGGAATAAATGTGAGCACTGTGCAATTGTATTTGGCTATAATCTGCTTAATGCATACTTAAAATACCCGTGAATGTAAATGTTAATGGGAATGTTTTCCTTTAGTCTCTGGTCACAAAATCTAACTTCGAACCAGATCATCAGAAACAGCGGTATGACACATGGTGTTGTCTTTGGTGTGACGGAAATGGGCAAGCTTGAAGGAAAAACTTCAAAATTAGTTGCTTGCCGGTTTGAAATGACTGCCAATATGCCACAGGATATAGATTTGTTACATGAAATCTTTTATTACTATTTAAAAATAAATTGAATATATTTTCCTTTGCTTTTATAATATAGTGTTTTGTTCTTCTGTTTGTTTTGAATGGTAAATTTAGGTTGACCTTGGTCATTTGCACAGAAAAACCATTTTCTCAAAACTGTTGGGACTAAATGAGTATTGGTTATTATCCAATGGATAAATTATCTTCACATTTTCAAACCAGGGCAGTTCCTAAAGACATAGACACATGCACAAAATGATATTTGGTGGACCATTCTTATTTTAGTTTCTTTCTAAATTAATTCAGAAGATCCAACTATTTTCCTTTTAATGCACACAAATAATGTCTCCTTTGGAAGGGTACACTCACTCAAAGATATGGAGTATAAGTAACATGCCAGTGGAAGTAACAAAATTATTAGTAATAAAAGTTTTTTCCCAATTACTATTTTATAGAAGTAGGAATATATTGTTTGTATAACTTATTAATTAATTTACTTTGTAGATTCATTGTTTATTAGAAAATTGTAAACCATAAATACATTTTGACTATTATACTGTATTTTTATAATTTTTTCACAAAGATAGTTGAAGAGGATAAATTTACCTGCAAATTTTATAAAACCATCTTTATCTAAGATAATTAAAGTTTTAAAAATACATGCTTTTTGATGCATGCATATACTACAATATTTATTTTATATTAAATATGCATTGAGAAGCAACTGAAATTAGTCCATATTGATAGAAAAGTCAACAAATTCATGCATTTGTAAGTGATCAACAAAAAAATTATTCTACTTGTGTGGAAGAGAGAAAGAAGTATTGCAGGAAAAAGAAATAAAAAAGGGTTTCTCTTTTTTGTGGTAAGAAAGAATTTTTATGGAATCAGAAATAATACTGGGGAGGTATAATTTTAAGTATTGATACCAATTATATCAGATAATTCTCTTATTACATTTTTAGGGCTTGATTTCCTGCTTTTTCTTATATATTTATCGCATATCAGAGAACTGGCAACACTTCATTTGAGTAGATTTTTATGAAAGCATAGATGGATATAAAAACACTTTAATCAGTAATTTTCAAATTGTCATGTCATGAATAATAGATGAGAACAGGAGAACATAAAAGACAATAGAATTAGAGTGAATGAAGGCAACTTACAATGTAAAATAAGTACAAAATGAAATTGGGGAGAAAATCTTTTCTCATTGCTGTGATCATTTAAATATGGAAGCTTTTAAAATGATAACATACTTGCACTACATACTCTCAATGATATTTCTGGTTACATTAAGAACTTTTTCTCACATTTAAGGCTAAAATAGGAAAATATTTTATATATACATGAAGTGCTCGTGATATGCTTAAATAGTTCTTAAATTTATTTGGTTTAATTCTCAAGATGGTTTTTATTTTCTTTTTTAGAGATCTAAAATGAGTCATGGCATTTCTTGAATTTCAATGGCTTTGAAATTCGGGCATGTTCTAATGTATGTTAATAATCTTCCTGTTCACCCCACTCAACAACTGGCTCATCATTCATGCGCAGAATGAGGTAAGAAAGAACCTGAAAGAGATTCTGCCAGACTAAGAGAGAGACATAAAAGGAAAGGCCGCTTACATCTACCTCACAACGCTCGCCAGCAAAGGCGACATCACAGAGGCACTGGAATTTGTTGACTAAGTCCTGGCACCGGCCTCCATGGAAGCACGGATCAGAGGCACACTCATCAATGTCCTTTTCACACCTTGAAAGTAAACAGAAACAACAGAAACCCAGCACCCTGTTGAATAAGTTGGCTGTGAAATGGGGAAAGAAAAAAATTGTCCTGAATCTACCCAAAACAGCACAATTTTTTCTAATAAATCCCACACAACTTATATATACTTAAGAGTGTGAAAGGTGTTCCTTATAATTCATTTTTTAACAAAGTTTGGCTTTAATGGAATAATTTATACACATGCACACACAGTTCATTAGAATGAGAAAACAGGTGCAAATATTCAGAAACCAAGAGAAAACTGGGCCATGCTTAAATGAGTTTCTCCCTCAAGAACATTAGTGGATTTGCCACCTTATAAAAGTTCAGTTCACTAGAGGCACATGGGAACCATGAATGCTGAGAACGAGGTGGTATAACAGGCGAGAGTTGGAGAATAGACCTGGTGCAATCAGGTCTTCAGGATTCTAATGCATCAGCGCTCTCAGGCTAAGTAAAAAAGCTCACCAAAGGCAAACAAAAGATATTTGCCTTATTTGGGAGGTTTTGATTTATGTTACTTGGTGATTTCCTTTTTTTTTTTTTTTTAACAAAAAGCAAAAGAAGATGGTTAGAAGATTTAACTTGCTAATAAATTTGTTCCAATATTGAGCTAAGCATAATATTTGAATGTTCAGGCAGGATGACCTTTAAAAGTCACGTTTTCCAAAACAATCAACATTGATTCTAAGGTACATCGATGATTTCTTCTTCCCTGGGATACTGTCATTTTTTTTTTTTTTCACCTGTTTTCCTGCTGACAACTTGTTCTGTATATTCATTGATTAGTTCACCAATCACTCATTCAATACTTATTTAGTACCTACCATGTGCCAAGAGCCCTGGTAGGCATGGTAGTGAAGAGCTCGGCTGCTAACCAAAAGCTCGGCAGTTCTAATCCATCAGCCAGTGCTTGGAAACTCTGTGTCATATAGGGTAGCTATGAGTTGGAATCAACTCGATGGCAAAGGTATTTGCCAAGAAGGACCACGAGTGGTACAAGTAGTTTGCACTCAATTACTAACCTGAAGGTTGGTGGTTTGAACCACCTAGTGACATCAAGGAAGAAAAGCCTAGTTATCTGCTTCCATAAAGATTGTTGTTATTGTGTGCCATCGAATCCACTTCAACTCATAATAACTCTATGGGACAGAGTAGAACTGCCATAGGGTTTCCAAGGTTGTAAATCTTCATGGAAGCGTACTGCCACATCTTTCTCCCACTGAGTGGCTGGTGGGTTCAAACAGCCGATCTTTCAATTAGCGGCCACGTGCTTAACCACTGTGCCACCAGGGCTCCTTCTGTAAAGCTTACAGCCAAGAAAACCATATGAAGCAGTTCTAATCTTTAACACATAGGATCACCATGAATCGGAACCGACTCAATGGCAATGGGTTTAGTTAATTTACTATTTGCCAAACATTTTGCTAGGTCTTGGGATACAGTAGTAACTAAGGCATCTATTTTCATTTGAGAAATTTATGTAAAATCTTAACTCCAAGAAACTCTACAGAGCAGATTATAATGTTGAAGTTTCGTGTAAACAATGTTTTTATTTTCCCCTGTTCACTCCTCCAGCTCCCAAAAAGTAAAACTTGCATACATGGATCATAGACTAATGACTAGGCTTGAAATGAAAGGGGATGAGTTGGTGGGACAGGGTCAGCCCAAGGTACAAAGGAAGAAAGATTTCTTCCAAGAAAAACAGCCCCTTATCCTGCTGGATACCAAGCATAGCTGAGACATTTTGTTTTCCTTTTTTGGCTTAGGCTCCTGGACTGGAAGGAGGCTTCTCTGATTAGATCTTAGCAAACTTGACAACTCTCAGGAGCCTGCCAAGCACTCTGTCCTGGGTGGGCCAGAGTGTTCACACCATCCATCATTCACGACCTGCCAGGATGACACTAGAATGTTGGCGGTTTAATCAGGCAGGGGAGAAGGCAATTTATTAGAGGACAGCTTTTCAACATGCTTGGGCATTATGGAAGTCACAGTCTTCTAGACCTTGGGAGATAGCCCCATATTTCTTAGTCTTCCTCTAGCTACATTCTTTCTTTCGAACTACACAGTACAGTACACATCCCCATTCACTATAAGCACCATTGAAGCTTTCATTAGAGGTTAATTAGTAGATGGAAAGTCAAAATAAATAAATCCATTAGCATCCAACACATTAACTAATGATGGTTAAGGACTTTAAAAATGCAGCCTCTATTGAACTCGAGTTCACTGTTTTAGAAACCTGTTTGCAGCAGAGGAGTTTATCCAGGTAAAAAGCCTCCTGGAAGAGGAAAAAAAACTCTGAGCTACCTTGTCTTACCGTGTTTCAAAACAATAATTTGATTTAAATGCCAGGTTTTTTTTTTTTTTTTAATGAATTAACATTGGAGGAAAAGGGAAACATTTTTTGTAAATAGGGTCTATAAGCGAATAGCAGAGAAAGATCATCCAAGGCTCTGGGTGAGTTCTGAGCATTGTGCCATCAAACAGAAAATCTGATATTGAGCAAAGAGGCAGCCAGCACTTCAAGGTCGCTAAAGAGTTGTTCAAGAATCAGAACAAGGAAATACTTGCAATATTTTTGAGGTATATGGAATTGGAGGCCAACTGAATAGTCTCTGGGTTAATATGGCGCAAGACCTAAGTTGGTGCAATGCAAAGTAGGAGGGTGGTTTCAGGCTATTTCCTTCCACGCACATACATGCTTGTGCTGCCTGTGCCACTCATTACCAATCACAGAAGGTAGACTGTGAGAGCAAGGACTAGACTTGACATTGAATGTTACCAGTTGCCACCAAGGTGATTCTGACTTATGGAGACCCCATGTGTTTAAGAGAAGAACTGCGCTCCATAGGGTTTTTTCAAGACTGTGATCTCTTGGAAGCAAATTGCCAGGCACCTTTCTTCTGAGACGCCTCTGGGCAGGTCCAAACCACCAACCTTTTGGTTAGTAGTTGAACACTTAACGATTTGTACCACCCGAGGACCACTGAATGTTAGAAAGGTAAAATATAGGTGTGCCCTAGCTTGCCTGTTGCTTTTTAAAAATGATAAAAGATCTGTATCTGTGTGAGCCAGGACAGCCAGCTGAAGCATAGAAAAGTCAAAATAATCCAGACTGGTTTTTGGTTTTGTAATTGTCATGGAAGACAAATCTACCCATCACTCTATTAACTACTACTCTTGGAAAAATGAATTCAGTCAAACCCTCTTCATCAAACGTGTTTAAACTGTTCGATGTAGGAAGCTGGATCAGAGGTAGTATATCTCACCCTGGCTAGTATATGAGACAGAGGAGCAAAGATTTAATTATACAGCTATACCAGCACATCAGATAAGTAAGTAGAGGTTCTGAAAGGAGCCAGTATTGCAGCATATGTTTGGACTGGCACCTAATCTGTCACTTAACCTCGTGGCCTCAGTTTACACATATGTAAAATGGAAATAATAGAGCAATTTTTATAGAACTATAAGGGTTTAGCAAATGGTTAACTATTTACTCTCTGTTTATACACCCTAAATGTTCCTCCTTAGCAACCATTTTGGAAGCATAGATCCCTTTGAGAACCTGATAAAAGCTACAGAATATACACATTTTCTACCCATCACTCCATCCCCAGCCAGTCAAACATACGCCCAGATTTGCCTGTATTTTCAGCAGTGGCAGATTGACTGAAGGCATCGACCGGCTCCATGCTAACAATCCCTGCGCTAGGTGAAGAAGATTTAAAGGGTTTCTCTGGGAAAGGTAGAATCCTGTGGAAAGGATGCACATATTTTTAGGGTTCTGGGTAACCTTATGGAGCAATCCTTCAGGCGTATTTTATTTTACTTTGACACTACTCACAGGGGCATCGTGTATCAGTTAATGGGAAAGAAACATGAATCCAGAAGTACTTCCAAAAAAAGAGAAACATCACATTATACATTTCTCAAAATCATATTTCCCTATTTATTTGAAGTCTTGGCTAATAAAATGTTTTTACTTTGACCCCTACTGTAATTTTTCTTCTTTTTTTATTGTTTGACTCTGTCTGGACCTACATTTCAGCACAGGTTTTTCTATGGGCACTGAGATGAAAAGTTCGAGGAGAAAAAGAACCTGGAGTAATCCCACTGTTCTTTAGCCCAGACTTCTCTTACATAAAGTTCTGATGCGACTCACCATTCTCCTGTGAAACCTGGCCAGCACATACATTTTAAATCACCCTGGATCTCTGTGCAGTTGCCTCCATGGTAGCAAGTGAAATTCATCTTCTCATTCCCACAGTCTGTTGAAGGTAATCTGGTACGTCAGGAGAGAGAAGCATAACAGCCACAGCTGTTCATTTTGTTCATTTCATTCAAGAAAGAAAATTTTTTTTTTTGAAAAGTTCATGTCTGTAGACTATGCCAACCTAATGAAGAACTCAGGTTGGCTGAGCTACAAATGCTTAACTGTGCCACATGACATAGGAATCACTTTCTCCAGTAAAAAGTCCTTGCTGCAGGGTGCTGTGAGAAGCCTGGCTATCCATCTTCCATTTCTACACTTTTCATTCGTGAGATAAGATCCCTGCTGTGGGGTGGCAATAAATTTAGGGTTGGAAAAGAGCTTGCTATAGTTAGATTTGCTGCTGCTTTGCTAATAAATCAACAAGGGCCATAGGAAAATTGCATCTCTATAAAGCCAGGAAAGCAAGGACAGCACTCTGGTACTCAAGCACTCATGTGATTTCTCTGCTGGCTTTCGGAGCTGAACTCCAGTTGCCCTGCCAAGACTTGCTGCTCCCTGTCTAATAACTCATAGCTTAGCAGAATGCAAGCCAAATGTTGTCCAGGAAGTTTGTAGATAGAGCTCAATGGTAACTGCACACGAATTCAGTGAGTGGCTCTCTTGTACAACAACAAAGCTCTATATGCTAAGGAATCCTTATAAAAGGCAGAACAAATTGCTAGAAGTTACCCAGACAAGGAAGGGACAGATGTTTGCAAAGATATTGAGGGTGTCACTCAAGTGTTTTGGTCCATTGTGTATGTGCAAGGCATCTGATAAGCGTCCAAGAAATTCGAGAAATATTAGATGATTGGATTTTGTCCTGTTCTGTGCGCTGCAGCTAATATGTGGGGAACTAGCCTATCTGATGGTAAAGTGTGTCTCTTCTGGCAAGACCCCTAATCAATTCTGCTTAAAAGGGAAAATATAATAAAAACTTCTCAGTAAGAGCCCAAAATGTCAACTAGCTTGGAAAGAGGTCAATTTAGCAACGCAAATGTGAAGCTTTGTATACAAACTTAGACTTAGTAAACGATTCTTGAAACTCTTTAGAAGGTACTTTTGAGAGCTTTGGTCTTTGAGAACTTGACTTTGATGAATTAGGCTGAAAAAAATACCCTTAGAATTAGCTCCTTCCAGGTCAAATATGTTTATTTAACTTATTCAAAGTCAGCATGGCCATACAACTCGTTTTGATCCTGAATTTCTCTTGCTTTAATCTGGCAGTTTACCTGTTGACAAAAGAGTTAGTTAACACATGGAAAGTAGCTTTTTACTGCAATGCCAATCTTTAGTACCTAACACTATTCCTTGCCTTGGTAGGCTCTTAATAACAATAAGTATGTCTAAGTCATCTAGTACTGCTATAACAGAAACAGCACAAGTGGATGGCATTAACAAACAAAAATTTATTCTTTCACAGTTTTGGATGCTAGAAGTCCTAATTCAGGGTGCCAGGTCCAGGGAAGACTTTCTGTCTCTGTCAGCTCAATGGGAAGGTCCTTGTCATCCCTGGGAAGCTCCCCTGGTCTAGGGGTTCTCAGCACGGGGACCCTAGTCCAAAGGACAGGCTCCACTCCTGGTACTTCTTTCTTTGTAGTATGAGTTCTTTATCTCTCTGCTCCCTTCTTGCTCCTTTTATCTCTTGTAAGATAAAAAGTGATGTAGGCCACACCCCAGGGAGATTCCCCTTTCACAGGATCAGGGCTGTGACTTGGGTAAGGGTATTGCATCCCACCTTAATCCTCTTTAACATAACCTAACCTTGCCTCATTAACCACAGGCAGCGATTAGGATTGACAACACACAGGAAAATTGCATCAGATCACAAAATGGAGGACAACCACATAATAGTGGGAATCATGGCCTAGCCAAGCTGACACACATTTTGGGGGGACATAATTCAATCCATAACAAATTCATGGAGATATGTGTAATTTCTTCTAGGTGTGGCCACATGTTATGTTTGCTAGGAGATTCATCCAATTAAGGAACCACTTTTGAATTAGTGTAAAATCTGCAGACTGCCAACACACTGTTAAAGCCCTGAAATATATTACTTGTTAATAATAACTTGTTCATCTCCCCATAATAATTTCATTGCGTTGTAAATTTTAGGCAGTATTTTATAAGAATTATGAAAACAATAATGACTTTGACTTATTGGAAATATAGAAGCAAGCGACCATTGCTGTGAAGTCGATTCCGACTCACAGTGACACTATAGGACAGAGTAAACTGCCCCATAGAGTTTATAAGGAGTTTTTCATGGATTCAAACTGCCGGTCTTTTGGTTAGCAGCCGTAGCACTTAACCACTATGCCACCAGGGTTTCCAACGTGACTTAGAAGGAACATATTCACTCTTGTCCTTTTATATGATACAAAATGAAGGTGGTTACTGAAACTAATATACTGTTTTTTAGTTTTAGGAAAAATTATGGAAGACTTTGAAAATGGGTAAAAGAAATCGCTGAGTGTTCTTTCAGTGGAATGCTGGGTGCTACATAGCAGATCCTCTGAGATTTTTTAGGGGCGTGCATCTCAGATTTTCTTTACTAAGCTATTTTTCAACTCTAAGTTGAAATATTATATTAATGCAAATTAATCTTGTACAAAGAAATGTAAATTAATTTTCCCATAGTGATACATTGATTTTTACATTGTAGAAAATATGATTCCAAACATTGATTTTGTTGCCCTATAGAATAAAAAAAAAAAAAAAAGGATAGGATAGTTTCTCATATATTAGCAAATTCATTTTCTCGTTCTTGTTCTTTAGATTGCCCTTTGAAATAGTTTTTGTATCTTACTGTTTCCCTCTTTAATTAATGGTTAAATAAAATCCTCAACATATTTATTCCATATTTGTATGAGTGTCATGATTTTATGGTTTTGAAGTCATACTTTAAAGAAGTCTTTCCAGGATTTTACAGTATTTACCTGTCTGAAATAACCCAAGCATCATTTTAATGGTAGGAGTCATGCCTTCCCTAAGAATACTAAAATTCAACTTTTTGCATCTATTGGTAATCTTCCTCCTCTCCCATTTCTCCCCTCTCCCCCCCTCTGCCCCCCAGCCCCAAGACATTAAGATTGTCAGACTCTGGGGCTATAGTTCATGAGATACATTTTAACAAAGATGACTGAGAAAACATTTTGCTTGGCAGCCTCCTCAAGACACTCCCATTCTTACATGTAGAACATTCTAGCTAGTGAGATCCTGTCTTTACGGGACCAACTGTGCTGAACTGTGTTCAGCACAGCCTGTATTTACATACCTTGAAGAGAGAGCTTTTCAATTAGACATGGAAAATACAGAGCATAGCTCTAAACTAAAGTCCAAACTTCATATGGATTTTATGCTCACCTGCAAAATTTTCCTGTAAAATTTCCCAAACAGAGGCAAGAATAGCCATTAGTTTCATTGATGCAGGTGGCCCCATTTGCACATTGGTGACTTTGACAATTGTCTATCTCCACTTCACAGTTCACGCCTGTGTATCCAGGCTCACAAGTGCAGTGGTAGGCTGCAACTCTGTCGGAGCAGTTACCATGGATACAGGGGTTTGAAAAGCATTCATCAATGCTGAGTTCACAGTGTGTCCCTGACCATCCCAAGGGACAGGTGCAATGATAAGAGCTGTAGATATCTTCACAATTTCCGCCATGCAAACATGGATTGGAGTTGCAGGCATTTAGCTCTAAACAACCAGTAACCACCGAATTTGTAGAGATTTTGAGAAACTGCTCTTCCTGGGGTTTATTAGTGAAACCATGAACATTTTCAGAATAAGAGAGATAAATACCACCGATTTCTATTGTACTTAGACACCCTTGCAAGCCATTCATCTTGTCCAAAGTTCGGTTACCAACATAAATGTCTGTATCAGCCTTCAAAAAGTTGAGGTTTCCAGTAGCAACTGCACTGGTCACAAATGGTGTTTGTTTGTCCACTTGCATTTGCCACTTGGAGGACTGGGCCAGTGGGTCTGTCATGGAAAGAGTCACTTGGTGCCAAGTGCCATCATTTACTGGCTGCAAACTTGTCAGGCTCAGCATATAAAAACTGTTGCCACTTTGCAGTTGAAATAATAATCTTGAGTCTTGAATGCCCACATTAAGAAATTCAGGTTTTTTTCCTGCATGTAATATTGTAACATTTGCATCTCTTGTTCTGAAACCAAATGTCATGTTGGTGAGTTCTCTGGTAATATTCCCATTGCTCCTGAATAATATTTCACTGCTTTGTCCATTAAAGACAGCATTTGCGATACCTAAAGAGAGAAGGCAATACTAATCGATGAATTTATTCAAACTGAAATGTTGGACTAATTACCTTTATTAAGCATAACTATCATCATACTAATGACCATCATGTACACGTTAGGCGCTGCGCTAGTTGCTTTTACATTATTTCTAATACAGAACCCTTGTATACAGGTATTATTATGACTATGACTATCCCCACTCTACAGAGGAAGAAACTGAGATTTATAGAAGTTAAGTCATTTGCTCATGGTCACGTGGCTAACAAATGATAAAGTCAGAATACCAAATCTGGTTGGTCTGATACCAAAACCCAAACCATACATTTCTTTTCCATTGAAATCCTAAGGCAAAACAGTACTTATCTTGTAGACGCTCTCACAAACAAAATACTAAACGTTTTACACATAAAGAAATTAAGCACAAGGAAATCATAAATCTGGCTAGGGTGACAGAGCAAATTAACAGTAGAGTTTGGCTACAGATCAAGCTGACCAGTAAGCAATCAAAAGCAGGATTCCAAAATGACTGATTTACTTACCAGGCAAAACTCCAATCATGTGCCAGTCTATCAACTCTACCTACACTCAAGTAGCTGCATGTGGCTGGAGAAAAATAGGCAACCATATGAATTGCTCTCACTTTAAATTTATGCTCACATAGTGTATATGCGCACCACACTTTTGGGCAATGATATTATACTTTCTACTAAAGTGTTCTTCCCATTCTACAAGATCGTTAGTTCACATTTTATTTTATTGTGCTTTAGGTGAAAGTTTACAGCTCAAATTAGCTTCTCATTAAAAAATTTACACACAAATTGTTTTGTGACATTGATTGCAATCCCTGCAATGTGTCAGCACTCTCCCCCTTTCCCCTTACACCCTGGGCTTCCCATGTCTATTCGTCCAGCTTCCCTGTCCCTTCCTGTCTTCTCGTCTGCTTTTATGCTGGTGTTGCCCATTTACTCTCAAATACTTGACTGAACTAAGAAGCATGCTCTTCATGTGTGTTATTGTTTGTTTTATAGGCCTGTCTAATCTTTGGCTGAAGGTAGACTTTGGGAGCAGCTTTGGTTCTGGGTTAGCAGGATGTTTGGGAGCCATAGTCTCAAGAGTTCATCCAGTCTCCGTAAGACCAGTAAGCCAGGACTTTTTTTGTGAATTTGAATTTTGTTTTACATTTTTTTCCTCCTCTGCCTGGGCCATCGGTGGTGGTAGCTGGGCACCATCTATTTCTTCTGGGCTCAGGATGGTGGAGGCTATGATTCAGGTGGTCCATTAGCCCTTTGAACTTGTATTTTCCTTGTGCCTTTGATTTACTTCATTCTCTTTTGCTCCAGACTGCATGGGGCCAGCAGATGTATCTTAGGTGGCCGCTCACAGTCCTTTAAGACCCCCAGACACTACTCGCCAAAATAAGATGTAGAACATTTTCTTTATGAACTATGTTACACCAATTGGCCTAGATGTCCCCTGAGATCATGATCTCAGGCCTCAGCCCCAGTAACTTGGTCCCTCAAGGTGTTTGGATGTGTCTAGGAAGCTTCCATGACTTTGTGTTGATAAAGTTGTACTGACTTCCCCTATATTGTGTATTGCCTTTCCCTTCACCAAAGTTAACACTTGCCTACTATCTAGTTAGTGATTTTTCCTCCCCCCACCCCTCATAATCATCAAAGAGTGTTTTTTTTTCCTGTGTGTAAGCCTTTTCTTGGGTTTTCATAAATAGTGGTCTCATATCATATTTGTCCTTTTGTGACTGACTTATTTCACTTAGCATAATGCCCTACAGATTCATCTATGTTGTGAGATGTTTTGAGGATTCATCATGTTTCTTTATCATCATGGAGTTGTGATTATGTATCCACAATTTGTTTATCCATTCGTCTCCTGGTGGGCACTTAGGTTGTTTCCATATTTTTGCTATTGTTAATAATGCTGCAATGAACATGGGTGTGCATATGTCTACTTGTGTGATGGCTCTTATTTCTCTAGGATATATTCCTGGGAGTGGGATTGCTGGATCATATGGTATTTCTAGTTCTAGATTTTTAAGTAGGCGCCATATCATTTTCTGTAGTGATTGTACCTTTGTACATTCCCAGCAGCAGGGCATAAGTGTTCCAATCTCCCCACAACCTCTCTAACATTTATTATTTTCTGTTTTTTTTGATTAGTGCCTATTATGTCGGGGTGAGATGGTATCCCGTCATAGTTTCGATTTGCTCTCCTCTAAAGGCTGATAGTGCTTGCTTCGGCAGCACATGTACTAAAATTAGAATGATAAGAGAAGATTAGCATGGCCCCTGCTCAAGGATGACATGCAAATTTGTGAAGCATTCCATATTTTTTTTGAGCCCTAGTAGCGTAGTGGTTAAGAGCTATCTATGCCTGCTAACTCTAAAGTTGGCAATTTCAATACACCAGCCTCTCGCTGGAAACCTTATGGAGCAGTTCTACTCTGTCCTATAGAATCGCTATGAGTCAGAATTGACTTGACGGTAACGGGCTTTTGTTTTTTCTTTTTGTTTTTTTATAATGGCTAGGAATATTAGAAGTTGTCAAAAATGAAACGGGCTGCATAAGGATTGCTATCCCAGGTGTTACTGAGCTGAAATTGACTGGTACTGAGTAGTTTGAACCAGGCAATCACATGGTCTACTATGTTGAGAATGACAAATTAAAGAGGAAAGACATCACAATCATTGTCAAAAATAACATTTCAAGATCCATCCTGAAGTGTAATACTGACAGTTACAGGATGATATCCATATGCTTACATGGAAGACCAGTTAATGTAACTATTATTCAAGTTTATACACCAACTACTGAGGCCAAAAATGAGGAAATTGAAGATTTTTACCAACTTCTGCAGTGTGAAATTGATCAAACATGCAATCAAGATGCATTGGAATGTGAAAGTTGGAAACAAAGAAGAAGGACTGAGAGTTTAAAAATATGGCCTTGGTGATGGGAACAATGCCAGAGACTGAGTGATAGAATTTTGCAAGACCAATGGCTTGTTCATTGCAAATACCTTTTTTCACCAACAAAAATGGTGACTATATATGTGGACCTCACTGGATAGAAAATACAAGAATCAAATTGACTACACCTCTGAAAAGAGAGGATGGAAAATCTCAATATCATCAGTCAGAATAAGGCCAGGGGAAAACTGGAACAGACCATCACCTGCTTGTATGTAAGTTCAAGTTGAAGTTGAAAACTAGAGCAAGTTCATGACAGCCAAAATACGACCTTGAGTATATCCCACTTGAATTTACAGACCATCTCAAGAGTAGATTCGATGCATTGAACACTAATGACAGACCAGATGAGTTGTGGGAAGACATCAAGGACATCTTACATGAAGAAATCAAAAGGTCATTAAAAAAAGAGGGAAGAAAGAATAGTCCAAAATGAATGACAGAAGAGACTCTGAAACTTGTTCTTGAAGATAGAGTAGCTAAAGCGAATGGAATAAATGAAGTAAAAGAGCAGAATGGACAATATCAAAGGGCAGCTTGAGAAGACAAAGTAAAGTGTTACAAGGAAATGTGCGAAGACTTGGAGTTAGAAAACAAAAAGGGAAGATCACACTTGGCTTTTCGCAAGCTGAAAGTACTGAAGAAAGAAATTAAAGCCTCGAGTTGCATTATTGATGGTTTCTACGGGGAAAATATTGAACGATGCAGGAAGCATCAAAAAAAAAAAGATGGAAGAAACACACAGAGTCACTGTGTCAAAAAAAATTGGTTGATGTTCATCTATTTCAAGATGTAACACATGATCAAGAATCAATGGTACTGAAAGAAAAAGTCCAACCTGCACTGAAGGGAATGGCAAAAAAAAAAAAAAAAAGAGGTCCAGGAATTGACAGAATACCAGTTGAGATGTTCCAAGAAAAGGATGCGGCTCTGGAGGTGCTCACATGTCTATGTCAAGAAATTTGGAATACAGCTTTCTGGCCAAACAACTGGGAGAGATCCACACTTATGCCCATTTCAAAGAAAGTTGATCCAACAGAATTCAGAAATTATCAAGTAATATCATTAATATCACACACAAGTAAAATTTTGCTGACGATCACTCAAAAGCAGTTACAAGGAACTGCTAGAAGTTCAAGCCTGATTCAGAATAGGTCATGGAATGAGGAATATCATTGCTGATGTCAGATGGATTTTGGCTGAAAACAGAAATACCAGAAAGATGTTTACCTGGGTTTATTGACTACGCAAAGGCATTCAACCGTGTGGATCATAACAAATTATGGATAACATTGTGAAGAACAGGAATTGCAGAACACTTAATTGTGCTCATGAGGAAACTGTACATAGACCAAGAGGCAGCTGTTCAAACAGAACAAGGGAATACTTGTGGTATAAATTCAGGAAAGGTGTGTGTCAGAGTTGTACCCTTTCACCGTACTTATTCAATCTGTATGCTGAGCAAATAATCCAAGAAACAGGACTCTATAAAGAAGAATGGGGCATCGGGATTAGAGGAAGACTCATTAACAACCTGCAATGTGTGGATGACACAACCTTGCTTGGCTGAAAGTAAAGAGGACTTGAAGCACTTATTGATGAAGATTAAAGACCACAGCCTTCAGTATGGATTGCACCTGAGCATAAAGAAAGCAAAATTCTTCACAATGGGATCAATAAGCAACGTCATGATAATTGGAGAAAATATTGAATTTGTCAAGGATTTCTTTTTTCTTGGGTCCACAATCATTGCATGAAAGCAGCAGTCAAGAAATCAAACTACACATTGCTTTGGGCAGGTCTGCTGCAAAAGACTTCTTTAAAGTGTTAAAAAACAAAGATGTCACTTTCAGGACTAATGTAAGCCAAGCCATGGTATTTTCAATTATTTCATATGCATGTGAAAGCTGGAAAATGAATAAAGAAAACTGAAGAATTGATGCCTTTGAATAATGGTGTTGGCAAAGAATATTAAATACACCATGGATTGACAGAAGAACAAACAAATCTGCCTTGGAAGAAGTGCAGCTAGAATGCTCCTTTGAAGTGAGGATAGTGAGAATCTGTCTCACATACTTTTGAACATGTTATCAGGGGAGATCACTTCCTGGAGAAGGACATCATGCTTGGTAAAGTACAGGGTCAGCAAAAAAGAGGAAGACCTTCAAGTTGATGGATTGACGCAGTGGTTGCAACAACAGGCTCAAACGTAGCAAGGACTGTGAGGATGGCACTGGACTGGGCAGAGTTTCGTTCTGTTGTACGTAGAATCACTACAAGGTGGAACCAACTTAAGGGTACTTAGTAACAAATACAATGGCTAATACCCATTTTCTCACGTGTCTGTTAGCTGTCTTTGGTGAAGTGTCTGTTCATATTGTTGGCCCATTTGTTAACGGGATTATTTATCTTTTTGTTATTGAGCTGTTGAATTATTCAATAGATTTTGGAGATTAGACCCTTGTTGAATATGTTGTAGCCAATTTTTTTTTTTTTCCTAGTCTGTAGGTTCTCTTATTACTCTTTTGGGGAATTCTTTTGATGAGCATAAGTGTATAATTTTAGGAGCTCCCAGTTATCTAGGTTATATTCCTGTGTTTGTGCATTGTTAGTTATGGTATGAGTTCTATTTATGCTGTGTATTAGAGCCCCTAGCTTTGTCCCTATTTTCTCTTCCATGATCTTTATCATTTTAGGTTTTATATTTAGGTATTTGATCCATTTTGAGTTAGTTTATGTGTACGATGTGAGGTACAGGTCCTGTTTCATTTTTTTACAGATGGACATCCAGTTTTACCAGCACCATCTATTAAAAAGGCTGTCTTTTCCCCATTTGATGGATTTTGGTCCTTTGTCAAAGATCAGCTGACCATAAGTGGATGTATTTATATCTGGGTTCTCAATTTTGTTCCATTGGTCTGTGTGTCTGTCATCGTACCAGGATCAGGCTGTTTTGAATACCATGGCTGTATAGTAGGTTTAAGATCAGGTAGTATGAGGCATGTGTGGAGCCCCGATGGCACAGTGGCACAGAGCTACAGCTGCCCACCAAAAGGTTGGCAGTTCAAATCCACCAGCCGCTTCTTGGAAACCCAATGGTGCAGTAGTGCTCTGTCCTATAGGGTCGCTATGAGTCGGAATCGACTCAGTGGCAATGGGTTTGGTAGAGCAAGTTCTGAGATCAGTTAGTGTGTGGCCTCCTAGTTCTTTTTCTTCAATACTGCTTTCTTATCCAGGGCCTCTTTCCTTTCCGTTTAAAGTTGATGATTAGTTTTTCCATCTCATTAAAGAGTGCTGTTAAAGTTAATATTTGGATTGGGATTGCATTATATTTGTATATCGCTTTGAGTAGAATTTACATTTTCACAATGTTGAGTCTTCCTATCCATGAACATGGTACGTTTTTCCATTTATGTAAGTCTCTTCTGGTTTCTTGCAATACTGTTTTGTAATTTTCTTTGTATAGGCCTTTTATGTCCCTGGTTAGATTTATTCCTAAGTATTTTATCTTTTTAGGGCCACATCTTCTTTATGTCCTGAAATATTTAATTCTAACTCACCTGATGGTCTCCTTTCACATTTTCTTGAGAAAATATGAGAAAGGAGAACTGCCTCAGCTTTCCACCAAATCAGTATATCTAAGAGCACCTGGGTCCACTCTGCCTTCCTCCCCATTAGAATAGATGAACTGTCCTTACTCCCACTGAAGGTCAACTCCTCCACTCATGCATTAGCTGTCATTTATTTTCCCCCTTTCTAGGACATTGTTCCTACATGTATTCTCTTTCTGCCCTGCATCATCATTTTTCTCTTTTTATTGTTTCCTTCGGTATACAAATATTTTGTAATTACTCCCACCTTAAAAAATAAAAATACACATAAGACCCAAAAGCACTACCCTGACTCATCCCTCCTTCTGCTATTTCCCCATTTCTTGTTTTTTCCAGAAGATATACCCTCATCATCCCCACTTTATCATACCCTATTCTCTCTTCAAAATATGCCACTCAAGCTTTTGTCCCCATTGCTTTGCTGAATTCACTCTTGTCAGGATCACAGTGACCTACATGCTACTCATCCAATAGAGAATTCTCTACTCTTATTTCAGCGGTCAGTAGCATTTGATCTTAAAACTCTATCTTTGCCCCACTTTTGGGGCACCCCACTCAACCACCAGCATCTTTGATAAAGAATAATTTCTTTTTAGTGTCTCTGCTTCCATTGCCCTGCAGATCAAGTTAACAACCACTTGTTAGTTCAACACCACCTATTAGTCGCCATCATATCCAGAATGAAGTCCTAAGGCCTAGAAGAGTATATCTCACCTGACCTCTGATTAGCTTTTCAGTCCCATTTTCCACCACACTTTTCCTCATTCTATGCCACAGCCACAAAAGCTTTTTGCCTTTCTTTGAAGACACCAAGTTTGTTCACAGCCTAGGTCTTTTGCTGCTGTGACATACTCCCAGAATATTTTTCCCCCAAATCTTCCCACATGTGGCTTTTTCTCCACATTAATACCTGTTCAAATGCCACCTCCTCTGGGAAGCATTTCCTGACTATCCAAGTTGAAATAGCTCTCTCTCTACAACCTCTCTCTATACTATTCTCTGCTTTATTTTCTTTACAGCATTTGTCTTCATTTGAAATTACATCATTTGTTTGCCTACTTGTTTTTCGACTGTCTTTTTGCACTAGAACACAAGATTTATGGGATCAGAGATTTTCTCCGCCTAGGTTATCACTAAATCCTTGTGTCTAGGACCTTGTCTGACATATAGTAGGTCCTCAGTAAACACTGACTAAATGAATAATGTATAAAACTCCTCCATCCTTTATTCTGGAAAGTGAGATAATGTTTAGAAACCATAGCAGGACAAAATTCATGTGTGTCATTGGTTTGGGTTAAAATTTCACTTGATTTTATTGTTTTGATTGTGGTGTTGTTTCTATCTGGTTTTGAGTCAGGAGCTGGAAAGGGAAAAAGCAACAAGTGTCTCATTAAATATTTTAAGTAAATGTTAGAATGATAAGTCTCATTAGCCCTACAACTCCTAAAGGAAGAGCACTTCTATAATTCTAGATAAAAATTTTGCTTTGCTAATATTGCTGATAACACTGAAATCACTTCTTGTGATCTGGGTCTAAACTACAACAGCCATAACAAACTTTCTATTTTGCCTTTTGTTCAGGGAACGTTGCCATAATAAACACACCTGTGTCTAAGGTAGGTTGTAAATTTTTAAGTCTAGGTTTTCTGATAGGAAACAGAGAAAGGGATGATTAACAACCCCAAAACAAACTCAGGGTAATGCTGTGAGCTGTACTCCAGAGAGTATGTTGTTCTAGGGGACCTAATCTTCTTGAAATATTTTACTTGAAGAAAAATACAACCGGGTTATGAGATCACATCAAAGTGAAATTATTCAAAGTAGCAAAAGTGAATTCTGGCATTCATGCCTGTCAATTAGGAAAACTTTACCCCTCCTCTTAATTTAAATTTTCTCTGTTCACTAAGCTGTCATATTAAAAAAAAAAAAATGTTACTGGGATTTTGGAGGGTCAGAGCCAGACTTTCTACTCTTTTTGCAGCAGCAATGCAGTAAAGGTGAGAAATCACACCACTTCCTTCTGATACACGTATGCCCAAACCTTAAAATGTTTTCTGTGTCACTGAAGAGCAGTGTACATCAGAGACGTTGTTTTTGGGCTGCCACTGTTTTTAGAAATCCTATTGTCTGTTCTTCTTGAATAGGTTCAAAACGATTTAAAGCCCTTTGTAAAACACTGCTGGAATTCACGACTTACCATTTAAGTCAAAAAGGTTGATAATTAATAAACTGTTTGCTGTTGTTAGTTGCTGTAAAGTTGGTTCCAACTCATGGCGACCTCATGCGTGCAAAGTAGAACCACTTCACAGAGTTTTCAAGTCTGTGACCTTGTCTTCCCAGGCGACTCTGGGTGGATTTGGACAGTTAAGCTTTCCAGCGCTTAGCTGTTTGTACCACCCAAAAAACCCGTTGCTGTCGATCCATTCCAATTTATAGCAACCCTGTAGGACAGAGTAGAACTGCCCGTGTATGGTTTACAAGGAGCGGCTGGTGGATTAAGACTACTAGCCTTTTGGTTAGCAGCTGAGTTCTTAGACTTAATAAACTGTAGAAGTCATTTTTACAGTAGAAAATGGAAAAGTTTGTATTTAAAATTCTGTGCCATATTAGAAATCATGTTATATTGTTTATGTCAGCTCATCATGCTTTATGTACATGCATAATATGTATTCTTAAATATGAAACCAAGTAAATATGTTCTAGGAAACTTTTTATGTATATATAGAATATATTTCATATACTTTTAATACATATTAAAATATATAAACAAAAACTAGATACATTTTTCTCTTTTCCTCAGTTACTGGAGTTTATTCTAAATAGGCTATTGTTGCTAAGGAATTCAGGTCATTCTGTTCTCTAATTCTAATACATTACATTAGAGCATCGTTTTCCGAGGTATTTTATGATACGTATTTATTGTAAGCAGATAACTACTTAATGTCCACAGCAGTCAGGTGAAAATGCTGAGTTCATTTGATGAAAAACAGTAAGTGAATTTATTCATTTAACAAGTGTTCATTGAAACCCTATTATATGTTTGGCATCATTTTTAGTGCTAAGAGTAACAAGGGAACAATCTAGAAAATTTCTTTCTCTTAGGAAACTTATATTCAGGTGAGGAGAGAGATGATAAACAAATAAACAAATACATATATAACAAAATACTAAGGTGTGGTAAGAGATATGAAGAAAAATAAAGCCAGGTGAGTGGATATTGAGCGGAAACCTGAAGGAAGTGATGAAGGTAATCTGTGAAGCTCTGGGTTAAGACATTTCAAGATGGGACTAGTGGTGGTGTGCTGGAGCCTGATAGAATGCAGTTAAAGTGAAAATAGAGTGAAACATCATATACGTATTGAAGACAACTTTTTAGATGGGATTCACCACAAAAGGAAGCAGAGAAATGGGTTGGTAGCTGGTGGGGATGGGGGAAAGAGAATCAAGGCAACTTTTTTGTCATGAGGAGATTTGACAGTGAGTTTATATGCTTATGGGAAAATGGATGATGCCGAAGAGTGAGAAAAATTTTAGCAGCGAAATCTTAGAAAAAGGGAAATAATGTTGAAAACCCATTGCTGTCGAGTTGGTTATGACTCATAGTGCCCTATAGGACAGAGTAGAACAGCCCCAGAGGGTTTCCAAGGAGCAGCTGGTACATTTGAACTGCCGACCTTTCGGTTAGCAGCCGAGCTCTTAACCACTGTGCCACCAGGGCTCCTGAAAAAGGGAACGCAATTAGAATTCAATGCAATCATAAAGGGTTTGCTATAGATTGGGCTCTGCATTATTTGAAGTGGGAGAGAAAGAGTATAATGGTGTAGCTACTTAGTATAATGATCCTTCACAATAGTCAAAAATTGTGAATATGATGCCCAAATTGCTAACATTTGGAAAATTGTGTTCTGTCATACCAAAGCTATGCAGGAAAATATTCCAGATTGAGGGAAATAGTAGTACTAGTCCAGCTGCTGGCTAGTTGATTCCAACTCATGGCGACCCATGTGTGTCAGAGTCGAACTGTGCTTCACAGGGTTTTCGATGGCGGATTTTTTGAAGTCTTTCTTCCAAGATGTCTCTGGGTGGGTTCAAACCACCAACTTTTTGGTTAGCAGCTGAGCCTGTTAACTGTTTGCACCACCCAAGGACTACCGAAATATTAACACCAAATGTTAATAGAGCGCCTAATGTATTTGGCTCTTTAGACATAAGATTGTATGATCACCACAAAGAAACCCATCAAGCGGACTTTGTAATCCTCATTTTACAGGTGAGGATGCTTCCCATTATGGAAGTTAAGTGAATTGCCTAAGGCCTGAGTTGATAAATGGCAGGCAGCTGACCCTAGCCCAAGTACTCTGTATTCCCAATAATGAGGGGGTTAGAAGCCAGTCATTATTTGGTTAATTCTTTCTTCAGAAATAAGCTTTAAATGGTTAAGGATCTAAGTTAGGTTACCGCTCCCATTTCCCACCCAGACATCCAGGGGCGGGATGAGGCAAGAGGCCTATGGAGTTCATTTTATACTCAGATTAGGGGAAAGAGCCATAATTTTCTTCAATAAGCTGGTTTCGTTCTGCATTCTTTTCTGTGTTTCTTCCTGGAAAAATTGAAACACCCAATTAAACCGGATGGATGATATGTTTGAACTCTACCTACACTCATATCCTTGAGGCACCACCTGGCACTGGGCTTTTGGAGGACATGGGCTGAGTTCACACCACTGAACATCCTCACAGGCTTTCCCAGTTGTGTTTGGAGGGCAGGAACAGGAGAAGTCCTCCCACATGGAGTAGCAAACACCTCCGTTGTGACAGGGGTTGGACTAAGCAGAAGAGAAATCATAGGCATAAAAATCACTGGTGACTATATATCAAAATGTTGAAGACGATATTTTCAAGTGCCAATTCTCTTACATCTTTACATTTTATGAAGAAATAGAAGAGTAAGACTTACTGCTACTACTGCCAACTCGTTTCTAGAAGTGAGAGAGAGGGCAGAAAGGAGAAAGGCAGAGAGAAAGGTTGTGTCAAATTGATGACCTACTACTACATAAGGAGGATTCTGAAAGGAGTAACAATATTCTTCATAATTTACAAATTACCAGGTACTTTTACGTACATTAACTATCATTTAAGATAAGTATTATCATTTCTGTTTTTACAGTTGAGGAAGCTGAGGCCCTTCTAACTACCCAAGATTTTATAAAGAAGTCAAATAACGAAGCTTGGTACCTAGATCTTCCAGGTCCTAATTCAGGGACACCCCTAAGCCCCTCACCCAGTTTGTTCTGCCTCTAAATCAGAGACATACTATTGTTATTTTAGTTCTCACAAGGTTGCTTATAAATTATTCAAAATAAAAATATTTACAAAAGAATTTCTGAAAGCCCAGACTGTATATCTCTGCTCCACTATTCACCATGTATTTCACATAGTTACATAAAATTTCTAAACTTCAGTTCCTTTATCTGTAAATAATGTAAATGGTGGTGGTCAGTGTAAATATTGTAAATGAGGGATGATAATAATGCCTACTTAATACAGCAGTTCTTTAACAGAATTAAATGAATTAATTGATATAAAACAGTGCTTGTCACATTGAACATACTCCTATAATAATGTTAACAATAATTCATTTTGTAAATTCAGCAACAAGCATAGTGCGTGGCAGCAGTTGGAGCTCAATAAATGTTCCACAAATATAAATGTGTTTTCCTTTGAAAGGCCATGCAGAGCTGGCCAATTCATATATTTAAGCAGGTTTTGGAAGAGATTGCTGAGATAAAGTAAAGCACGTGCTCTGGAAAATTATTTTAGAGGATGTCAAATCCAGCTACCATAAGAAAGCTA
The DNA here is from genome assembly GCF_030014295.1 of Loxodonta africana. Taxonomy (NCBI): domain Eukaryota; kingdom Metazoa; phylum Chordata; class Mammalia; order Proboscidea; family Elephantidae; genus Loxodonta; species Loxodonta africana. The sequence goes on from NC_087361.1 coordinate 78,834,794, forward strand.
TTTCTCAGATCATTTTTTCTTGTTGGCTTAATAAAAGTGCAAAACAGTAGCTGGACATTTAAGATAAAGTTAATGGTGTCTCCTAAAAAGTGTTAACTCAGTTAAATCTCTGGGCTGCCATCAAGGGTTTAAGAAAATAAAATACTAATACTCCTTGAGTAATCTGGTTGTTATGGAGGTCAGGGAAGCATGCTGCTGAAGGTGTCTTGGTTGGTTAAATAGACCGTGATGCCGATAAGTTCAAGGCTATGTTTTTATTATTGTTCTTGTTAGATGCTGTCCAGTGGGCCCCTGACTCATATAGCCCCCAAGCACAATGGAACCAAGCACTGCCCTGTCCTGTGCCATCCATATGATTGATGGTGGAAAGGATTGTTGTGACCTATAGGGTTTTCACTGGCTGATTTTCAGAGGTAGATTGCCAGGCCTTTCTTCCCAGTCTGTCTTAGTCTGGAAGCTCTGCTGAAACCTGTTCAGGATCATAGCAACATGAAAGCCTCCACTGACAGACAGGTACATGGGCTGAGAATAGAACCTGGGACTCCCGGGTGGAAGGGGAGAATTCTAACATTGAACCACTAATGCCTCTGTGACTTTATGACTCAAAATAAGTCCCTCAGTACTGCTTGGAAAATATTGACAAAGAATTATGCTACTGCTGGTGGGCTAGTAATATTGTCTTCATATACAAACAGTAGTTTTAATAAGCTGGTACAGTTAAAGTAAAAATTTAGCATGGAACATGAAAATAGTTGGTATGAATAATCCTACCTTGCAGGTGTTGTCTCCAGGACAGCCTCGAGTAACATTGACAAGAATTGGATTGTGGGTTGCATGGTTGGTTGAATTTGGGAAGAATTCCAGATTTTGGTTGTTTAATCTTAAATCTTGGATACAGCCTTTGAAGAACCCACCATTAGCTTCAGTCTTTTGCTTGTCAGGCAGGCCACTAATGTAGATAACATCTCCTTTTTGGATGTTCCATGTAGGAGAAGAAATATATCCTAGATGTTGTGAAGACTGATACAGTTCAATTTTATTTGGCTTGATTTTCAAAGATATCAAGTGGGCATTTCCATCATTAAGAACAAATCTTACTACTATTTTGGGAGAACTTGGAGTCAGCATTGCTGGTCTGCCGTGCTCTAGCCAGACACGGATATATTGATAGGTGCTGTTTTCCATAGCTAGAAGCAAGCCTGATGGTCGACGTGTTCGAACAAACATGGAGAGAGTGAAGTTTTCTCTGTAACTCTTGACGAGTTTAAAAGCAGCATATCCAGTGGAGTTAGCCTGGCCAAATCTGCCTGACACATACTCTTTAATATCAAAATAGAGGAGGGGAAACAAGAAGAAACATTTAAAATCTCACAAGTAAGAAGGAGCAGAAGGTGAAAATGACATATATACTTTTGAGTTCAGGACAGGCTTATTCAATAGTATGTGAATTTGGCCTCATTTTCTGAACTTCTAAGTTTCATTCTGAAAATCACTACATTGCAATCAACTGCTAACCTCAAAGTTGGCAGTTCAAACCCACCCAGCAGTGCTATGAAAGAAAAGCCTGGCTATTTGCTTCTGTAAATGTTATTGCCAAGAAAACCCTATGGAACATGTGTACTCTGTAACACAGAGGATCACCATAAGTTGGAATCAACTTGATGGAAACTTTTTTTTTTTTTTTAATTTAGATATCCAGGTGCAACTGCCAAGTAAGCAAGTGAATATAGATGTTCAAGGGAGATGTTATGGGCTTGCAATAATACTTTCAAATATATCAGTGTATATGTGGTAGTTAAAGCCAAAAGACTGTATGAGATTACCAAGGAAGTGAATATATATAGAGAAAAGATGAGGTACAAGAACTGACCCTCTAGCCACTAGGCATTTGGAGGTAAAGTAGATGAAGAAAGGGCAGCCAGTGAGATAGGTAGAGAACCAAGAGAGTAATGTCCCATAGCCTAGTGCAGAAAGATTTTTCAGGAGGGAGGAGTGTTCAACTCTGTCATCTGCTGCTGATAGGTCAGGTTAGATCAGGACTGTCAAATGACCACTGAATTTTGCAATCTAGAGGTCATTGGTGAACTCGACAAAGGTGTTATCTTAAGGATATTACAATCTTCAAGTTTTTACATCCTAATCTGAATAAGGAAACCCTGGTGGCATAGTGGTTAAGTGCTATGGCTGCTAACCAAAGGGTCGGCAGTTCGAATCTGCCAGGCGCTCCTTGGAAACTCTATGCGGCAGTTCTGCTCTGTCCTATAGGGTCGCTATGAGTCGGAATCGACTCGACGGCACTGGGTTTTTTTTTTTTTTAATCTGAATTAAAAAAAAAAAAACCTTTTCTGGCATGTTGAAATGTCATCTTATTGTCCATTTAAAGTTTGGGCAAAGGTAAGACATAGTTCAGCTGAACTATAGTGAGACTGCTTAGGCAACCATCTGTGTTCTAAGATCCCCTGTGTAAAAGGCTATATTTTCAGAACTCTGACTTGATTTCCTACAGGAACATTGTGTTTTGAATCTGCATTTGGAGACCACCTGCTCTAGGCAACTGCAGGTAGCTTTCAAAGTGTACTGGTAGATAAAATAACCCCTTTGAAGAGGTTAAAATCTCTGAATACATGGCAGCACTTTCATATGAGATAAAATACTTAATAAGAAAACTTGGCTCTTGAAGCTCCTAAGGTTTGGGTATGTGCACTGAATCACTCAGCCTGAGGGGTGTGGGGTCCCTGCTGGTCATCCTAGGTTGCCTGAAGCATCACTTTGTGGATCCAGATTAAAAGACAGGACATAAAAACTGTTTTCTTTTTTTCTCTCAGAAGCTCGACTCTCCAGCAACCCTATTCTTCAGAAATCACAAGCAAGTAGTCAGAGTGTGATTTGCTAAATGATGTTAGAAAGACCTGAAGCCACACATGGCTTGGCTGTAGACATGGAAGTGATGATTCTCATGTTTGTTATTGACATGTCATGAAGAGGAACTACATATACAAATGAAAAATAACTTCAAATGTTAATGACTGATGGAATACAGGATGAAATTTTATAAGAAATAAAAGTCACTCAGATTTAAATTTCTTCATTGGTTTAGAGTGGGAGAAATAGGATTCTGGGGCACCGTGAGTGAGAATGACTCAAAGTGAGCCAATTATGGAATGTGGCTGCCAAAAGGTAAATGTAATCTTAGGCTGAAAAATATAAGAACATTATCTGGAACAAGGCAGGTTATAGCCACATGCTACTGTGTATTGCCGTCGTAGGAGAAATATAGATATGCGACTTTATTCCAGAGAAAGAAATCAGTTGATGAAATGTCTGAAAACTATGTCATATGGAAAATATTACGAAAGCATGGAGATGTTTGGCATGTAGAAGTGATGGCATGGATGGTACAAAGTACTTTTCTTCAAATGTAAGATTTCAATATCAAATTTTCTCACATTTTCTTCAAACGTAAGAAAAGGTGCAAGATTTATATTAAAATGGTTTCAAGAGTTAAAATACTGCCAATGAATGAAAGCTGTGGATAATCATATTTTAATCCAATATCAGAAAACATTTTTTGGAAATTTCTGGCAAGATAAAAAGAGTGAGTTCTTCATTCCTAGAGATGTTTAAGGAGAGGTTTGGACCACTACACTTGGGCGGGCACAACAGTGTAAAAAATTAAGTCACGGAACAAAACCCCTTCTATACCTGACCCATTGCCGTGGAGTTGATTCCGACTCATAGCAATCCTACAGGACAGAGTAAAACTGTCCCATAGGGTTTCCAAGACTAAATCTTTACAGAAGCAGACTGCCACATCTTTTTCCCGTGGAGTGGCTGGTGGGCTTGAACTGCTGACCTTTTGGTTAGCAGTCAAGCACTTAACCACCGTGCCACCAGGGCTCCTTCTTCTATATCTAAGGGACTGTAATTCTAAGTGTATGAGACTCACAAATTCTAAGTGTATGGCTGAACATAAAACATGTAAATTGCCTCTACAAATCAAACTCTTCAAAGGGAGAATGCACTCATTATGAACAGTAGCGTGGAAGCTCCATGTTCTTATACACAGTCAACACAGTAAGATGTGCTGGGATGACCTTGTAGAAATTTCTGGGAACTAACTATTGAGAAACACTTCACGGAACCCTTCTTATTGAGATTTGAGGATTTTTAAAAAATCTTTGAGACTTTGGGAGTCCTAAGACTTTCATATTTATTCAGCCAACAAAATTCTCTATCCAGTTGGCTTGCTCATTGCAAGATGTTACCAAGGTTGGGAAACACTGAGCCAAAATCACAAATTGGGTAAAGTTTGCCTTTGGTGCTTTTGAGTACATCTCCTCTCTCCCTTCTGTATGTGTAACATGTTCAGTAACAGAGACACTCCATGTTCTCATTAAGGCTTAGAATTATCTTTTGTAATGAGTTTAAATCCCCAGTAAAAACTCTTCAAAGATGCTAGCAAATACAGAATATTTTAATTTTAGGACTAAGAGGTGATACGGAAAATATCATTTTCCTTACACCTATACCAAGAATTTTCAGGAAGAAAAGATTTTACAGAAATTCCTCCCTATAAAGTAATCCTCTGAAGTCAAGCATTTTTCATGAGGCTTAAAGAGTTTCAAATAGTGTGGGGAATAAGGAAACCGAAGGGTAGGGGGGAAGAGTGAACAACTCAGGAACTTGGTTAAAAAAGTTCATGATTTTCCCAGTTGGAAGAAAATAAACCAAAGAAAACCAGAACCCACTGAACTGGAATCTCTTGAATCTATTTAGGAGGACAGTTAGCATCACCATGGTCTGTTTTAACCTCATGGGTCACTGCATCTGGAAGCCAGTCAAAGTGAGTCAGCATCTGTTTGTTATTTTGTATATGTAGTAAAAATATTGCCTTGGGTCAATTAAATTTTTCTTCAAGAAGTGAACATAGCCTCAGCATAATTTCCCCTCTTCTCCTTTAAAAAAAAAAAAAATCATGAAACAACTTGGCATTCTATTTAAAATATTACATAGAGCCAGTAGATGCCATATTTCAATGTCAGACAGGTCCATGATTTGTAATGAATATTGTGTTGGGGGGAAACCCGTGAATAGGTTCTAATAATTCTTAGCAATTCATACATGGGAATAAGGGTTTAGGCTAAGACTGGTTTTAATTTTACTTCATATAAAGCAGAGAAGACTCTTTACCAGATGTTCTACTTTTAGTTACTCTAATATCATGGGGTAAATTACAGTTGAACTTCAAAGCAGTCTGTTGCATTTACCTCTCAGACTTTGTCAATACATGATACTAATAAAAAGAAGCAGGTACGTATTGATCACTATCAACAGCAATCTCTGGAATGATGTTGGAAGTTACAGATTTTGAAATAGATTTCAAGAGGTAGTTTGCTAGGGAAATTAGATCAATTATTTTATGGCATCCATCAAGTTTCACCGTTGTTACTTTCCATGTTTTCCTTTTCTTTCCCTCTCTCTCATTTCTTTCCTTTTAAGACATCTACCTAGAATATGTTTTTCCAATGCAACCTTACTTTTGAATAAAGCTGGTTTGTAAAAGTGCTTAACTTAAACACACTTTGGAACAAGTGTGAGTGGCATAGAAAGAAGAGCAAGGAAATGATTATTTACTGAGAACCTAATATGCCCCAGACATTATGCTTGGACTTGGTATTGACTAGTTTCATGTCTTAAGCCCTTTACTCTAAAAGATTATTTCACTTTCAAACAAGATTTACACTAAATCTCCGACTCCCAGCAAACGGTAAAATTGTAATAGCGTTTTATAAGCTACAAGCTTATTTGTTTACTTCTTCGAAAGATTGAAACCTTGATGTCTCACAGATCCACTCAAAATTAATTAATGCATATTGCTACCCTATTCTTTTTTCTCAGCAGTGGGAAGCCAACAGCAGAGGTTCTGGGGCTCATCGTGTTTCATAATGGGTGAAGCAGACTGGCTCCGACTGCAGTTGCTGCTCTGCCCTGAGCCTTAGTGCTCCCAGCTGCCCAGGTTTCTCTCACCTCTTAGACAATTCAGGCCTGTGTAGGGCCTGGGGCAATCACACTGGTAACCAAGCCACAGGTTGGTGCAGCGTCCTCTGTTTTGACAAGGTTGGCTTTCACACCAATCCTTTCTCACACAGCCTGCCTTGACGTTTAATGACGAGCTAGATGAAATGTTCTCTGAGGTAATGTGATTCAAATCAATCTTAATGTCTTGGAGACAGCCTACAAACGAAGGTGCAGATAGTACGTGATAGGTGTTAACGAGAACATCACCATTGCCAGTCTCTTCTATTGGTAAACCACCCAAAAAGGAGTTTTGAAAAGCACATATGTGTTGATCCCTTTCAAATGGAGAAGGCGCCTTAGCGATGCACTCCTTTGCACAGGAGTTGTCCAGTAAGGTAAGGGTCACAACATCTGCAAGTGTTACCTCCACGGAATGCCACTCTCCATCGCTGGTGTTGTGGGAAATGTACAGACGCACCTTTGACTGATTATTGACTTGAATTGCTAAGTGAAGGTGACCATTCAGCAACTCGAGCTTCACAAACGTGTCCCTGTCACCTCGGAAAAGTAGAAGTACTCTTAGCTGAACAGTCTGAAACCTAAAGGCAGTGTTACAAACTGAGCCCTTGGTTGTAACTGAGCCACCTGTGACCCGCAGGAAGCCATTGCCCTCAAAAGAAAGTGTGGCGCCAATTTCACACAGTGACCCCGTGTAGCCAGATGGACAAAGGCAGCTGAATCCATGCCGGCCATTTTGAAGGTGAGGGATGCATATTCCATTATTGAGGCATTGGTGATGGGTACAGCCCAGGAGAATATCAGAACAGTCCTCTCCTCCAAAAAACATTCCAGAATAGTTACCAAATGGGCAATGACAAGTATAACTGCCAGGCAAGTTTTCACAAGTACCACCATTTTGGCAAGGGTTTGAAGAACATTCATCGATGTCCCCTTCACAGTGGATTCCTGTAACATAATAAAGAATAGACTGGAATTATGTATATTCAGATCAGAAATAGAGGTTTTACATAACTTTCATGTGTGATTTTGTGCAAGTAAAGATGTAGATTACGCTTAGGACGATAATAAGGGTATGTGTAAATAGTCATTAAGGGATGCTAAAATAGATTATATCATCTCGCATATGTGTTTTGAGAAGCAGTATGGTCATGGCAGATCTTGGGATTCTTCCTGTAGAAGTAGGTAATTCGTCAAATACAGTGGTTGGCCCAGGTTAGCTATCATGTCAGATAGCACTGATGTTATAAAAATGAATAAGGAATAAGGAAAAGTATTGCTCTTGGCAGTGATGCCAGGTACAAATCATTATTTGGGGAATCCTTTCTCAGATATTGTTTTATCCTGTTCTGGGCTGTTAATTTCTTTATATTCCACTTGGAAACAGTGATTTTGCCTTCTATTTTATTTGTAGCTCCCCTTAGTCCCTACGGTTTAGACTACCATGGAGGGCTTCTGAGGTCAGTGGAAGGGAGGTGCCATTTCCTCAACCCATGAACTGTGAACTGTAATCCATAACAAGCTCCTGCTTATATTTTTTAATTCACTTTTCTTGTTTAGTCTTTTTCCTAGTTTCAAGTAAAAGAAAGATATCTAATTAGAGAATTATGACAATTCATTTAATCAAATCCACAAGAAGAAATCAAACACTGTTTAAGAGTGATAGTCATTGCTTTTCCAATGATGTTCAAATGAACAAATACTGATAACAAAAATTTACATATGGTTTGCACTTCATGGTTTTACCAATTTCATCTACATTATTTATTTATGCTCCTTATATCTACTGAGATTTTCTGGGCAAGTAATCTTAGACCTATTTCACAGAAGAAACGAAGGCTTAAGAAGATTGATCTTTAAAATCAAAAGCACTGATACAATCTGACCTTAAACTACCTCTTCATTTACGTAATTGATACTGTAATCACAAATTTCTATCTAGTTTCTGCAATGCGCCAATTTGACTCGAGCCTCTATGCCTTTGTCTACATGAAATGGTAAGACAACAAACAAACAAGCAACCCAGGGTGCTGTGGTCAAATGGTGTGTTTAGTATCAATAGACAGGAAGTTTCATAGGATTCAAAACTATGTCCAACAGGTTATCTTTTGCTAAACAGGGTATAATTGAAGAACAGCTTCTGCAACAAAGAGGAGAGTATAAAACTTTTCTAGCAGCCTCAGTACAGCTGATCAATTGATCTCTGATCCGACAGACAGAAAGTTACAGCAACACACAAGTAGAGAATTGCCAATTCCAATGAAAAGTAACTTGGAAAGGCATCCAGAAGAATAAACTGGATGCAGACAGTCTCCATAGAAATATAGCTTTTCTATTATGTTTATTTAAACTTTCAACTGAAGCAACTACAGACTGACAAACTAAAGATAAAAAAACTAAAATTCTAATAATAATAGCAGCAATTCTACCACAGTCCAGTAAGGAATAATCATGAGAGGTGCAAAGAAGATCAACAATAAACGGATGATGAAAGCAGAAGAAAAAATCAGACCGAATCAAAACAAACAGAATCCATTTAACTCACACTGGGTTAAAGGTTTCATTAACTTCTTGGCGGGGAGGGGGTGCCCCAAACTGCTTGTTATACATACTAAAAAAAAAAAAAAAAACAAAAAACTGGAGCAGTCTTATTTTATACAGGGATTAGAGTTTGAAATTAATTCATAAATCTAAAATAGCATATGGTGGAATTTACCCTTGAAAATTCCTTAAGGAGCTTTTACTTTGAGACTGACATAGCATCTCTCATTATGAAAGACTAATACTTCCCCTTTTTTTTTTTTTAACCAGCCTGAGGGGCAATAGTTCTCCTATTTTCTTCCATATAGAGAGAGATTTACCACTTTAACACACCTGACTGTCTTGCTATCCCCTCACTTACTCCTCTGCAGATAATGATAAGTGACCTAATCTGATCTATGAGTCTGGTTGGAGAAAGCAAAGCGCTGTGGCACAGCTCCTTCTTCTCCCCTTCTCATCTGGCAAATTGAAATCGTCGTGGTTGTTAGATGCTTTTGAGTTGATATAACTCATAGTGACTCCATGTGACAGAGTAGAACTGTCCTGTAGGGTTTTCTAGGCTGCAATCTTTACGGGAGTAGATCTCTAGGTCTTTGTCCTTCAGAGTCACTGGGTGGGTTCAAACCACCAACCTTTCAGTTAGCAGCTGAGTGATTAACTGTTGCACCATCAGGCCCCCTTGGCAAACCTAAATAATACCTCCTACTTAAGAAGACTTTCTCTGACCCATCATCCTTTGCTGAAATAGTTAAAGAACCACTTTGTTGTCTGTGCTGCCATAGCCCTTTCTGCATACCTGTGGAGTGTTTAAATGTTTTGTAAAGACTATTCGAATGAATGGACTCTGGGGTATTTGCTAAGGCACCAAATTTGAGTCAGGGAGTCTGGTGCCAAATTCCTGGCCTAACATTTATTAGTTGTATCGCCTTGGAAAAGTCTTCACTTCCTTGAGTACAGGTCTCTTCATGTGTAAAACAAGAGTGACACCATCTGCTTCATTCACTATTTGAAAGTGCCTAGAACAAACTAGGTACTAGAAAAATATGACTTGTTTGAACTGGTGTCTGATTTCCTGATATCTACTACCAAAAACCAAAAAAACAAACCCACTGTCGTAGAGTCGATTCAGACTCACAGAGGCCCCATAGGACGGAGTAGAACTGCCCCGTAGAGTTTCCAAGGAACTCCTGGTGGATTTGAACTGCAAACCTTTTGGTTAGCAGCCGTAGCACTTAACCACTAAACTACCAGGGTTTCCAGTACTGGAAAATCCCGGTGGTGTAGTGGTTAAGTGCTATAGGTCATCAGTTCAAATCCAACCGATACTCCTTGGAAACTCTATGGGGCAGTTCTACTCTGTCCTATAGGGTCGCTATAGAATCTACTCAATGGCAAGAGGTTTGGTTGGTTTGGACTACAGTGCTGTATATACAGTAACCATTCAGTGTGCTTTCATTCCTTGAAGAATGAATACATGAATAGATTAATGATTTTTGCTTTATCCAAGACCACAAGACCATTAACGGAGTAGAGTGCAGACCAGAATCCAGGACTTTTAACTTCTTGCTCAATTGTTGTCCAATATGCACTCCATTTCTAATTTCTTAACAAACTGTATTGTATTGTTGTATGCCTGACTTTTTGTGGATACAAGCAGTTACTAGCTGGAGAAATTGCTGGAATTAAAGTGGAAGAAATAGGCAGTTATAATAACCAGGCTGATAATGTTAAGTTGTATTTTTCAGACAACAGAAATAACTATGTAAAAATACATTTCTAAATTGTTTTTTCATAGATGATATAGTTTATTTCAAGATTTCACCATCCTTCTTTTGACAGACTACAAATTGTGTGAAATGTGTGCCTTTTCTTAGGTAGAGTGTAGAATGGGGCATACTTGTTTCCTGAAGACAGAGACCTTGCCTTGCTATATATGACGTGCGGTGGGCATTCAATTTCATCTTCTACATGCAATAATTCCCACATCATTATTGAAGAGTATTACTTTCTCCATCATTCTTTAATGTTACTCCTGTTACGTATCAAGTTAACCCCTTTCTGGGCTTTCTATTTTGTCCCACTCTAAAACTACTTTATACCAACCCCAGTATCACACTGTCTTAATTATTATACATGTGTAATTCTTATGGTCTGGCAGGAAATGTGTCTCCCTTCAGCTGTTGTTGTTTTTTTTTTTTCACTAGTGTTTTGACCATTCTGAAGATTTTGTTCTTCCAAAGACATCTTAGAATCAGCTTGTCAGGGTTCATGAAAATAACCTGATGGTATTTTAATTAGAATTGCATTGCATCAATAGTATTATTTGGAGAAACAAATCTTTGTAATGCTAAGTCTTCCTTCTAACGAACTTAATACAGTAATTCATTTTAAAAGAATTGGATCATCGTTTAAAAATAATTTTTAGATGTCTTAAAGAGATTTTTACAAATTAAAATGATCTGTTTCTCTAAGTTTGGCAGAACTCTTCTGTAAACCCAGCTGGGTCTACCTTTTTCTTTTTAAGACATTTAATTACTGATTTAATGCCTTTAATGATTGTAGGACTGTTCAGATGATCTTTTCCTCTATCAGTATTCTAGGTTATATATTTCTAGGAGCTTTTTCATTTCATCTAAGCTCTCAAATTCATTGCTGTAAGCTTGTTTGTGATATTTCCTTATAACTTTTTAAAATCTTTGCTGTAGATCTGTATTTATGACTGCTTATTTATTCCTAACATCATTTATTTTTGCTATGTTTCCCTAGATTCAAAGACTTTTTCAACTTTACCAGCTTGGAAAAAAAAAAATACTGTCTTTGCCTTCGCTGATCCTCTTCATTCGCATATTGTTTTATAATTCAGTGATTCCTGTTCCAATACTTTTTACTGCGTCAATACTTCCTATTACTTTCTTCGAATTTATATGTTGTTCTTTTACTAATTTTTAATTTAAACAGTTAACCCATTTCTGCATTTTTAATGTAAGCATTTAAATGATCTCTGTGTAAATTTTGCTCCATTGTGTAAGTGTTCATTTTTAGCATATTTATTATTGTTCGGTTCTAATTATTTTAAAATTCTTATTATGATTTCTTTTTCACCAATGATTTTTTTAATAAGTGCATTAATTTTTTTCAAATATATTGGACTTGGAAACCCTGGTGGCAGAGTGGTTAAGTGCTACAGCTGCTAACCAAAGGTCGGCAGTTCAAATCCACCAGGCGCTCCTTGGAAACTCTATGGGGCAGTTCTACTCTGTCCTATAGAGTTGCTATGAGTCGGAATAGACTCGACGGCGCTGGGTTTGGTGGTTTCGGTATTGGACTTACTTGCTTTTGATTTATAACAACTACACGGTAGATGGAGAATGAGGTCTGTGTGAAATAGATTCTTTGAAATTTGTTAAGACCTTTTGTGGCCTTGAATGTAGTCAATTTTTATAAATATTCTATGTATGGTTGGAAGGATTGTGTATTCTCTAATTGTGGGGAGAAGAGTTCAATATGTTGTGTATTTTTATATATTTACTAGTATTTTTCTTGCCTGAGCTAGCAAAGATTGGAAGATGCACATTGAAATCTCACTGCAAAGGTGGGTTTGGTCATTTCTCTTTCTAAGTCTACCATTTTTGGTTTTTACATGCTGTTGATACTTTAGGAGGCCTGGTTGCACAGTGGTTAATCATTTGGCTGCTAATCAAAAGATTGGCACTTCGGATCTGCCAGACACTCCTTGGAAACATTATGGGGCAGTTCTACTCAGTCTTATAAGATTGCTATGAGCCATAATTGACTTGACGGCAATGGGTTTTTTCTTTTTTAGTGGGTGGATACTTTATTACATGCATATCAATTTAGAATTATAACATCCCCTTCTTAAGTTGAATATTTACCATGATGTAGCAACTCCTTTTATTCTTAACATCTATTTTATCAGCAATTAATATAGCTAATCCTGGTTTCTTTTGGCTAGTGTTTGCCTAGTAAATTTATTTTCCCTGTCATTTTACTTTTGAGCTTCCCAAGACCTTTTGTTAGAGTTGTGTCTCTTGTAACCAGTATGTGACTAGCTTTCTAAATCCAGCCTGATACTGTTTTTAATTTAAAATTTAGTGCATTTACTGTGATTATTAATATATGTATCTTACTTTATCATTTAACTCTATGACCAAAAGTTTTTGTTTTTTTTTTAATCAAAAGGCTCCTGTATTTGTAGTGTGAGTCTGAATTCTGTCTTGGCTGTGTGACCTTGGGAAAGTTATATTCACTTTCTGTGTCTCAGTTTCCTTATCTACAAAATGAGGTTAATAATATTATTTACATCACAGGGCTTTTTTTAGATCAACTGAGTTAAGGCATGTAAAATGCTCATAACACTGGTTGGTATATAATAAGCTCTCAATAAGTGTTGGCTGTTACTAAAAAGCAATAACCAAAGAAATGACCCTCTAGTGACAAAATTCAAGTAGTACTGTGGTCACTGAGAGGGACTATTTAGAAAGTAAAGACATGTGCAATGCCCCACAAATTGCATAGCTTTAGCTACGTGACAGGTTTACTTGGGCATTGTGTTAATGCTGGAATCCCATTAGACTGTATGATCCACAAGGGCAGGGGCACAGTTTGTTTGTTTCCACCAATGCATGTCTAACCCATAGCACAGTGCCTGGCCCACAGTAGGCCCTCAGTAACGAATTTTTTGAATGAATGAATTAACGATGACATTCCCAAGGTGATTAAATATCAACACATTTAAAATACTTCTGATCAAAGACCCAAACGCTCTTTTTGCGTGTATGTTCAGATAAATTTACCTGACTGTCCACTGTCATTTATGTCACTTATGTACTGTGCATTTAGGCACTCAGGCTAATAGTCACGGCATTTATTTCATCTTTAGATTTCTCAGGCAGGTGCAGAATCTAGTCTACGTTTCTCCCCTCTTCCAAAAAGAAAACATCTAAGTGAGATTGAAGACCTCCTTGAAACTGCTCTCACTCTGTCTGGGGTTAGAACATAGCTTCCAATCCTAAATTTGAGGGATGGAGTAGAATTCAAAGCACAGCAGCAAGTCTCTCCAAAGAAATCTCTTTACAGATTGCTTCTCAAGAATTTTCACATGCCCTTGAAGGGGGTAAACACTTCACAATTCCAGAAGCTTGGTAACTGTATTTATTTTGACATTCTGCATTTTGGTCTCTCTCATAATTCATTTTGGTGCTTGACAGTTCCCAGTGAAAGTGTGGCTAATATATGAGAAACAAACTCAGGGAACGTTAGAGAAAATAGAAAATTTAGCAAAGGTTTAGGAAAAAGGCATTGAATGAGAAATAATCACGAATTTTTAGATATAAAAACTCAATATTATAGATTAATTCAAATAAACAAATTTTGATTAGTATTTTCGTTGTGTAAAGCGCTGTGGATAACATGGAGTAATAACTAGCCCCTGCCCTTAACAAATTTAATGAAGTCAGACATAAATTTGTGAAAAATTAAATGATACTGTAAGTCAAGACAACACTGAGAAATATCCAAACCAAAAACTCATTGCCATCAAGTTGATTTGATTCATAGAGACCCTATAAGACAGAGCAGGACTGCCCCATAGGATTTCCAAGGAGCAGCTGGTGGATTTGAACTACCGACTTTTTGGCTACAGTCTGAGCTTAAACACTGTGCCACCATGGCTATGAAAAGATATTACTAGACAGCAAATAATTGATTCCATGTGAATTGTATAGGCAATAGCTGCTGCAGAGCCTCTGAAGAGATCTATCTCTTCAGGCTGGGCTGGATTGGGACTGTTTTATAGAGATAGGCATTAATACAGATTTGTGAATATACATCAAATTGGTAAAGAGGTCATTGTATGTGGAAACAACTAAACAACAACAAAAACTCCTCAGTGGAAAACACATTTAGAGGTGACAGTGAGTTTGGCCATCTGGTTGGCATGGAGGATTTATGTAAGGAAATCAAGTCAGAAAGGTTACGTGTAGCCAGATTGCAGAAGATCTGGTAATTTACAGGGTATTTTTTTTTTTTTTACTTTGTTTTGTTTCTGAAAGCAATAAGGAATAATGGACAATTCTTAGACAGAAAACCAACATGGTTTCTCCAAATAATCAATCCCACAGGAATATGTAACACAGAGTGAAGCGAAAAGAGACTAGAGCCAGGAAGACCAGCCAGACAGAGCTGTTAAAATTGTTCACACGTAAGATTACCAGGATCTGAACTGGGATCATTTATTTCCTCACTATTTACTGAATTTTTCACTTGTCCTTGGTCAGCAAATAAGTGCAAATGGTAGTATATTTTCTTCATTGTTGCTAACTCTGTTTTCTTATACTTCTTAAAATTTACACATTTGCTCTTTTATAAAATAAATACCAATAACTTAGATATGCATTTCTTTTAAATATAAACAGAGAAACTAGGTTTAGGTTTTACCATGAGGGGAAAAAAAAAAAAAGAGGAGAGAGAGCCTGTATTGAAGTCTGAACAACAGTCAACAGAATTAGACGTAAAAAGGAGAGTGATAAACAGTGTTTTATGCTCCTACCTTATTTAAAATCAGTTCTACCAACATCTTCAATGTAAAATAAGGTCAGACATGTTTATTTGATGAACTCAAAAAACTAAAAGTGGGAAAAAGATTGAAGTTTCTTTTATTGGGTCTTTGTGACTGGGCAAAAAACAAGGTCTGCTGTCAATCAAGATAAAAGGATTAGGCAATATTTATGGGATTGCCTATGCCATGCAGTCATCTTAATTGGGTATTTTAGCTGACAATGAATAGGTTTGTTTACGTCCAGGTATTTATAGTATATGGGGTAGATTATTTTAAGTTTACTGCCGTCTTGTTTATGTAAGATCAGTTCCTTTAACTAAGGGCTGTTACTTCATTTTATTTTTCTGAAATTTAAAAAATTCAGTATCTGATATTATTTAAAAGATAATCATGATAGGAAAAAATTCTACCATCCAGTATATCCCATATTTTCATCAAAATAAATTACACTAATGCATAAAAAAGCACATAGACTTTATGCTGAAATGTAAATAATATTGGCTAAAAAAAACTTTTTTTTATGCAAATAACTTTTTCCATATTCTCATTTTATTGAAAATCATGATTAATGAAATATCTAACAGAAAATTATTTCTACAAAAATTTATGTAGAAAAGGTAAGTTTCATTTTCCCTATTTTCTTTATTTTAATAAATAGAAGTCCAAGAAAAAGTTTTTAAATATACAAACCAAGGGCTGTATGCGTAATTATATCTATAATATATTCAATAATAGTATCTATTACAGCATTAAACATTAGTTGCTAAATAAGCATCTTAGAAACTCTAGCAATGGTACCAATTATCTTACATAAGTAATAGGAAAAGAGTGAGTTACCTATGAGCATTGCCATTAGAATGTGAAAACCTCGTGTCCTGGCTTCAAACATTTTTCTGTAAAAGAAAAGACATCCATCCAAACACCTATGTGGTTGACAGAGCGAGTTTCTGATGATTTTGTACCATTTCCAGAAATGTGGGCTGGTTTTTCAATGCTACCTTCTTCCTCTCCTGTGGAGAGTGTGAGGACTTAGTTTTCTTCCCAAGCTGGATCAGCAGGGCTTAGCGTGTAAGACTCATTTGTGCTACTTATCAAACCGACTTGTATTCTTAGATACCCTTCCTGCTGAACACACGGTGCCTCCTCTTTTTAACTCACACTAGTGAATTTTAATATGATTGCAAGACTGAATATGGACACTATTATCAAGAAAAAATTCTGGGAATCTAAATGTCAACTGGCATTACGAACAACTTCTATTATGGATGATTAATTAGGGTTTGATTTTAATTTTCTTCACAACAATGGAAATGCTGGTTTTGGTTTGGTTTTTAATTCTTCTGTTTTGCTTTGGAATGATGGTTAAGAGATACAAATCTATTGTATACTTAATCTGTTGTATGTCTATAAAACGAGTGGAAAAGGAGAAATTAAGAAATAAGAAAACCGCAGGAGCTTTCACTAATCTTGACTGATAAGACTGCGGCAAGTTATTTGCATAGAGCCCTCAGATTTGCATTCCACCTTCATGACTAACTAGGCTTTTCTTGACTTAATTATAATATTTTATTTTATTCAACAGAATAATTTGAATATGTCAGGTGTTTGGGATATACTTAGAGTAATTGGTGTTTGACATTTTCTGAAGGGAAACTTAAGAACATGCAGAGGCTTCAATGAGACAGTGTAAATAGAGAGGTCACTAAGTCCCTAGAAAAGCTCTAATTCTGAAACCCTTACCATTAGAGAAATTTCTTTCATTTGACACTTTATCTCTTGGAAGCTTCAGATAAGATGAAAATGTTACCTGAGGAGAGTTGGTGTTGTTGTGTGCCACCAAGTCAATTTTTGACTCATGGTGACTCCATGTGACAGAGTAGAACTGCCCCATAGGGTTTTCTAGGCTGTAATCTTTACGGAAGCAAATCGACAGGTCTTTCTCCCACGGAGCTGTTGGGTGGGTTGAACTACCAACCTTTTGGTTAACAGCTGGGTGCTTAACTCTTGTGTCAACAGGGCTCCTTATGAGAGGAGTAGTAACTGTTAAAGATAATAACTACTCTGAAGTAGAAATGATGGTTATTAACCTAGTAGTCATTCCCCAACACATCTCAACCTACTTCCTTATTGGCAGAACATGTCTCCTACCACAAAGGATGAGAATAACAAATATATTCTTTCCCACACTCCTCTGCAGCTGGGTCATGGGCATGTGTCCCAATCCTGGCCAATGGGACCTGAAAGGAGTTGTGCTAGGGGGATGCTGGGAGAAGTTTCATCCCTAGTGAAAAAAAAAGAGAGAGATGCACCTTTAGCCTGATATTGTCTTATAAAGATGTTTTCCTGGAACTGCCTTATCCATCCTGAAGCCATATACAGATAAATCAAATAATATGCCAAGATGCTGAGGATGTGAAAATCAAAATATGGAAACAACTAATGTTGGGTCCGTTTAAGTGAAACAATAGATTTTCCTAAATATTTAATCCATTTTCAGGTGCAAATTTTCTTTATACCTGAAAGTATCCCAATGAATGCTATAAGAGTGAGCACAATTAGAAAGGCCTTGACAATCTTGAAAACTAGGCTCTAAAAAGAAATTTATTAAAGAGAAAATGTACATTTGTACCTTTTGTCCTTAAATTTTATACCTCAAAACAAACCTGGGGAGAAAGCATAGACAAGATAGGAAACGAGGGTATGGATTAAAAATATATCTATAACTCACGGACTGACCAGTTGCCGAAGAGTCAGTTCTGACCCCACGTTTGTCAGAGTAGAGCTACGCTCCAAAGGGTTTTCAGTGGCTGATTTTGGGGAAGTAGACAACCTTTTTTTAGACAACCAGGTCTTTCCTCTGAGGTTCTTCTGGATAGATTTGCACTTCCAACTTTTGGCTAGCAGTTGAGCTTGTTAACAGTTTGCACCACCCAGGAGCTCCTACACACCCACACACACACATATATATATATATATCTCCCATTGCTGTTGAGTCAATTCCAACTCATAGCAACCCTATAGGACAGAGTAGGACTGCCCCATAGGATTTCCAAGGCTGTAATCTTTACAGACTGCCACATCTTTCTTCCGTGGATCGTCTTGTGGGTTCAAACCTCTGACCTCTCAGTTAGCAGCCGAGCACTTAACCACTGCACCACCAGGGCTCTCTCTCTATATATACAGAATATATTGGGATGTATATCCTGGAATTGTACGCAGCACGCAGGAATAAATGCACAACCAGCACCATGGATAGAGCTAAATAGCGTAGTGCTAGATGAAAAACGAAGAAAGAAAATGAGAGGTTTAACACAATAAACCCAAGATAACCTGTTGCTGTCGAGTCAATTCCAACTCATAGTGACCCTATAGGACAGTGTAGGGCTGTCCCATAGGGTTTCCAAGAGCAGCTGGTGGATTTGAACTGCAGACTTTTTGGTTCGCTGCCATAGCTCTTAGCCATTGTACCACTAGGGCTCACGGCATAAACAAAAATTAACAATTTACATGAACAAATGAAATTTTCTATATACAATAAAGCCTGTGAAAGCTGGAACCTGGGTAAGGCAGAAACCTGTCAGAGAAGGAAAACTAAAATATTTTCCACTAATAGAGAGAGAAAAGTGGTAAGACTGCACACTGTCAAAGGCAGAAAACTTCTGAGACCCAGAAAAAGAAGGCAGTCCTGTCTAGCTCTGGCTCTCACAGGTATCACTGTCTCTAAAATATTACAGTGATTTCTAATAGGAAGGTAAGGGAAATGACTGAGGGATGGGGAAAATACAATGGTAGATGACAGATAGAAAGCAGACAAGCCAGAATTCTCACGGGAACTAAAGACAGTATGCCATGAGCTGACGAGAATGGTTAACTCTTTTCAGCTGAGATTAAACAAAAACTGGATGGGGGAGACATAGTTTATCAGGTGTCAAAGAGACATGGGTTTCAATTGATAATAAACTTTATAACAATAATTATTAATTTTTTTATATAGATTATATTATAGTTTATGGAAACCCTGGTGGCATAGTGGCTAGGTGCTACGGCTGCTAACCAAGAGGTCAGCAGTTCGAATCCGCCAGGCGCTCCTTGGAAACTCTATGGGGCAGTTTTACTCTGTCCTATAGGGTCGCTATGAGTTGGAATCAACTTGACGGCACTGGGTTTGGTTGTGGTATTATGGTTTATGGGTTACTTTCACATAGATTACTCAATTTATCTTTGCACTATGAATCCATGGTGGTTCTGGAGCTCTCTTGGTCAATGTTAGTTTCTGGGGAAAAGGAAATGACAAACCCTTGATAACTCCCAATTTGATCTCAGTTCTTTTATGTTTTAGTTCTGAGTCCTTTAAAAGGAAGAGATACAAGATGCATACCCCAACAAGAAAAGCCAATAGAATAGCGAGTTTACTTGAAATCACGTCTATAGAGAAGTTTTTGAAGAAAATGGGGATTTTAACCTAGAGAAAGGCACATCAGAAAGGTCTTCATGTAGCTGAAAGGCCATTCCTTGAAACTTGATGTTCTATATACATCAAAGCCTTCCTTAGGGATCTTATCAGGCTTAAATGAGACAACTGTTCAAAGCATAGAGTTGCAAGTCATAGTAAAGTGTTCATCTCACAAGAATACCCCATCCCCATTTTTCATTGCTTAAGAGGCCGCTTTCAGCTTCTCTGCGTACCCATAGTTTTCTCTGTGACCTCAAATATCCAGAACACATTCAAGAACCAAAATATGTTCTAAGAGCTTCTATATTTAAAAACAGAGAGTGCAAAGCTTATTTACTACATCCTTAGGCCCTAAAAAAAAAAAAAATTTTTTTTTTTAGGCTCTAGTTCACCTTTTATTATTATTTTAGGCACAATTATAATAAGATGCTTATTAAGTGTCTCAGCTGGCAGAGAATCAGCAAAGAAAAAGGAAAAGGAAAGATAAGGGGAGCTACCATGTATAGTCCCAGTAACAAGAAAAGATAGCTGAGAGCTAGAAGTGAACGGAAGTGGATGGAACTAACATTTATTGAGCTTTCAATCTGGATCAGGCGCAGTGCTAAGGGCTTTATCTAGGCAGTCATTTGGTCATTTCAATAAATGATGCAGAGCATATCGCTGTCTTCACTTCACAGATGAGAAATCTGAGCCCAGATGAGACTGGTGCTCAGTCTGCCTGACTTCTGAGATGAGGCCTTTTTCTCTACCACATGCTGCCTCTGAGGAAAATACGATGAACCACCATAAAATGATATAAAAAACGTAGGCATATGATTAAGACAACTAAAACAGAAAACAAGTGTTAGCAAAAATGTGAAGAAATTGGAACCTTCACCCATGGTCGATGGGACCATAAAATAGTACAGCCACTATAAAAGAACAGTTTGGTAGTTTCTCAGAAAGTTAAATATAGAGTTACCGTACCATCCAGCAATTCCACTCCTGGGTATAGAATGAAAAGAATTGAAAGCAAGAACACAAACAGATACATGGACACCAGTGTTCACTGCAACATTATTCACAATAGCCAAAAGATGGAAACAACCTAAATGTCCTTCAACAAATAAACGGATGCACAAAATGTGGTACATACATACAATAGGTGATTACTCTGCCATCAAGAGAAAGGCAGTCTTGATACATGTTACAGCTTGGATGAACCTTGAAAACATTATGCAAAGTGAAATAAGTTAGCCACAAAAGGACAATATTGTATCATCCCAGTTATATGAAATATCTAGAATAAGCAAATTTATATATAGGGAGTCAAAGTTTATTATTAGTGGTTACCAAGGGTGGGAGGGAGGAGGAAAGAGGAGATTATTGTTTAGGGGGCACTGAGCTTCTCTTCAGGATGATGGAAAAATTTAGAAATGGTCAGTGGCAACGGTTGTACAAGATGAATGTAATTAATGTCACCGAATTGTATGCGTAAAAACTGTTGAAATGGAAATATATGTATGTATATTGTGTATTACTGACCCTTATCCTATGCTGTTTTACAATGAAGCCTTAAGATGGATATTGCTATTTTGCTCCTGTTTTGAGTATATCTAAACTCCCTCTTTTTATTGTGGTAGTATATATATAAACCAAAACCAAACCCACTGCCGTTGGGTCGATTTTGACTTATAGGGTTGCTATGAATTGGAATCGACTCAATGACAGTGGGTTTGGTTTTGGTTTATATATATATTACCACAATAAAAAGAAGGAGTTTAGATATATTTAAAACAGGAGCAAAATAGCAATATCCATCTTAAGGTTTCATTGTAAAACAGCATAGGATAAGGATCAGTAATACACAGTATCAATAAAATACAAAATTGTGTGCAACACTTTTTATCCAGAAATGCAAAAAAAAAAATTCTGAAATATGTTAATGCAAATGATTAAAATCAAACAAAATTTCCCATAAAAAATTCTTATGTCAAAGTTCTTTTATGTGGGCTGTCCTAACCTTAATGATATCAGGAAAACATGGTGCTACAATGTATGATTT
This sequence comes from Loxodonta africana, assembly GCF_030014295.1. Taxonomy (NCBI): domain Eukaryota; kingdom Metazoa; phylum Chordata; class Mammalia; order Proboscidea; family Elephantidae; genus Loxodonta; species Loxodonta africana. The sequence continues at coordinate 78,856,445 of NC_087361.1, forward strand.
GTTTTCTTTATTAAGAGTGCGTCTCTGTATAAAAAAAAAAAAATTTTTTTTTCTCTGTATAGCATAAAAAGCATGAGATTGTTTCTTCAGTATGCATTCTTTAGTTCTACTTTATTATTAGACTCTTTAAAGTTATGAAGCAAGAGACATATACACATACTCTCGAGCTCTGCATTTGTCCAGAAACGGATGGTAGCTCAGATAAAAACACTTAGCCCCGAGGAAGAATTGATTCTGTCCATTGTGTGGAAAATACCCCGAGATTTTCAAACGAAAGACAAAATAGCGGCAAAAAAGCTTTGCATTTCAGTCCCACATTGTACTTGATTTCGCACTTCAAACGTCACACTTCGAGGCTCAGTGGATACAAGTAAGTGATTTTTAGTTGTTGTTCAGATTAACAAGTAGAAAACACGGCATGGCACCTGCTCACACTTGTTGACTTTACTTTGAAAAGTAACTTCAGAGAACTCACACCAGTTTCACTAGAACTATCCCGATTGGCTTTGATCAGTAAATCGTCAAAAGCAGCTCTGCTATTGCTTTTACTTTTCTCTCTCTCTTTTTGTCAAAACTGCATGATTGAGAACTCAAGTTATGGTGAATTACAAAAACCTGCCTTGTGCTGGTTTGGATGTGCTGCTCTTCCAAGCAACCCTTGCTTTCTGCCTGCCCTGGTAAAATTATAGTCCCTAGTGGTGCTGATTGTCATTTCTCACAGTTATTAATATTTTCATTCTGTACTGCCAGAAAAATAATGCCAAAGGCCAAGTAAATTACTGACCTGGCAAGGCCTGACATTCAAGGCCCTTTACAATCTGGCTTTTATTTATCCCTCCCGTACTGCTTTGGAAACCCTGGTGCTGTAGTGGTGAAGTGGCATGGCTGCTAACCAGAAGGTCAGCAGTTCAAATCCACTAGGTGCTCCTTGGAAACTCTATGGGGCAGTTCTACTCTGTCCTATAGGGTCGCTATGGTTTGGAATCGACTTGATGGCAATGGGTGGGCACTGCTTTGCATTGCTCCCTACCTAAGTAGTCTCTGTTAAAACTCCTATTTTTGGTAGAATAAAACTCAAACTACATTCAAAGTTTTCCCTCTCTCCACTTATTCAAGGCTATTTCTGTCAAGGCCCTACTCCGTCCTTATCCCTCCCCTGGTACCTTTCACGCATGCTCTGTCCTTGAACATCTGAGGCTTGTCCTTATGATTCAGTTAGAACACAGCATAGACTACACTGCATTGCTATTTGTTTTAATATTTGTGATTTGCGTTCCCTTGGTTGTAATGTAAGAATTGTAAGTTTAGATTCTCTTTGAATCATTTCCTGTAGTTGTTGTATGTTGTCAATTCCAACTCATAGCAATCCATAAGAGAGTAGACTGCCTCATTGGGTTTTCTAGGTTTTTTATCTTTGTGGGTGCAGATCGCCAGGTCTTTTCTCCAGTGGAGAGGTGGTGGGTTCTAACCACCGACCACTAAGTTAGCAACTGAGCACTTAACTACTGCACCACCAGGGCTCCTGCACAGTATTATACAATACGATATTATACGATGTATTAGTATTACACAGAGTCCTTGGGTGGTGCAATGAGTTAATGTGCTCAATTGCTAACCTAAAGGTTTAGGGTTCGAGTTCACCCAGAGGTGCCTCAGAAGAAAGGCCTGGTGATCTACTTCGGAAAAATCAGTCACTGGAAACTCAGTGGAGCACAGTTCTATTCTGACACACAGGGGTCATTATGAATTGGAAGCAACCGGACCCCTGTGGTGCAGCTCTACTCGACAGGGACTCCATGAGTAGGAACTGACCTAACAGCAGTGGGTTTTTCATGGACAGCAACCGGCTATAGTATTGTATACGGTACTATACAGTAATACTGGTCGTGCAGTGGTTAAGAGCTTGGCTGCTAACCAAAAAGTTGTCAGTTCAAATCCACCTTGGCTCCTTGGAAACTCTCTGGGGCAGTTCTACTCTGTCCTATAGGGTCACTATGTGTTGGAATCGACTCAACAGCAACGGGTTTAGTTTTACACAATAATACTGTGTAATATATATATCTTAGGATGAAATGTATGTAGTACTGTCATGTGTTTCTGAAATTAAAACAAACATGTGTTTCTTTCCTTACACATGAAGGAACACACTCACACACTACAAGACAATTCTAGGCTTTATTCAATGTGACGGTTCGAAGCCTGGAATTCACAAATGTCTAAAGCATCCATGAATGGACTTTAAAAATACATGCAATATTTTGTGATTTGTTGTTATTGCATTTTCCTGGGGAGAGAATTTATAGTACTGGTTCTTTAAAATTTAGTATCATAAGCATAGCTTGGTAGGAATGTGTGCTTAAAAATGCAGGTTCTCACTGAAACTACAGCCCCCAGATGCTCTGTTAACCCGGAACTGAAACCATTTTTGAAGCCTGCTCTTCGGGCAAAGAATAGACAGGACCATAAAACAGAAAACAATACACATGAAGAGCATGCTTCTTAGTTCAATCAGATACACGAGACCAAATGGGCAGCTCCTGTCTAGAGGCAGGACGAGAAGGCAGGAAAGGACAGGAACTGGTTGAATGGACACAGGGAACCCAGGGTGGAAAGGGGGCATGTGCCATCACATTTCAAGGATTGCAACTAATGTCACAAAACAATATGTGTATAAATTTTTGTATGAGAAATTAACTTGAGCTGTAAACTTTCATCTAAAGCACACATACACACACACACAAATGCAGATTCCTAGGACACATTCCCTAGAAATTTTGATTCAGTAAATCTGGGGTGGTCCCAGATATCTGCATTTTTTTTTTCATTAACTTTTATTGAGCTTCAAGTGAACGTTTACAAATCAAGTCAGTCTGTCACATATAAGTTTATATACATCTTACTCCGTACTCCCACTTGCTCTCCCCCTAATGAGTCAGCCCTTCCAGTCTCTCCTTTCGTGACAATTTTGCCGGCTTCCAACTCTCTCTATCCTCCCATCCCCCCTCCAGACAGGAGATGCCAACACAGTCTCAAGTGTCCGCCTGATATAATTAGCTCGCTCTTCTTCAGCATCTCTCCTACCCACTGTCCAGTCCCTTTCATGTCTGATGAGTTGTCTTTGGGAATCGTTCCTGTCCTGTGCCAACAGAAGGTTTGGGGACCATGCCCGCCGGGATTCCTCTAGTCACAGTCAGACCATTAAGTATGGTATTTTTATGAGAATTTGGGGTCTGCATCCCACTGATCTCCTGCTCCCTCAGGGGTTCTCTGTTGTGCTCCCTGTCAGGGCAGTCATCGATTGTGGCCGGGCACCAACTAGTTCTTCTGGTCTCAGGATGATGTAGGTCTCTGGTTCATGTGGCCCTTTCTGTCTCTTGGGCTCTTAGTTGTCGTGTGAACTTGGTGTTCTTCATTCTCCTTTGCTCCAGGTGGGTTGAGACCAATTGATGCATCTTAGATGGCCGCTTGTTAGCTTTTAAGACCCCAGACGCCACATTTCAAAGTGGGGTGCAGAATGTTTTCATAACAGAATTATTTTGCCAATTGACTTAGAAGTCCCCTTAGAGCATGGTTCCCAAACCCCCGCCCTTGCTCCGCTGTCCTTTGAAGCATTCATTTTATCCCGGAAACTTCTTTGCTTTTGGTCCAGTCCAATTGGGCTGACCTTCCATGTATTGAGTGTTGTCCTTCCCTTCACCTAAAGCTGTTCTTATCTACTAATTCATCAGTAAAAAACCCCTCCCTCCCTCCCTCCCCCCCTCGTAACCACAAAAGTATGTGTTCTTCTCAGTTTATACTATTTCTCAAGATCTTATAATCGTGGTCTTATACAATATTTGTCCTTTTGCCTCTGACTGATTTCGCTCAGCATAATGCCTTCCAGGTTCCTCCATGTTATGAAATGTTTCAGAGATTCATCACTGTTCTTTATCGATGCGTAGTATTCCATTGTGTGAATATACCACAATTTATTTAACCATTCATCCGTTGATGGACACCTTGGTTGCTTCCAGCTTTTTGCTACTGTAAACAGTGCTGCAATAAACATGGGTGTGCATATATCTGTTTGTGTGAAGGCTCTTGTTTCTCTAGGGTATATTCCGAGGAGTGGGATTTCTGGGTTGTATGGTAGTTCTATTTCTAACTGTTTAAGGTAACGCCAGATAGATTTCCAAAGTGGTTGTACCATTTGACATTCCCACCAGCAGTGTGTAAGAGTCCCAATCTCTCCGCAGCCTCTCCAACATTTATTATTTTGTGTTGTTTGGATTAATGCCAGCCTTGTTGGAGTGAGAATCTCATCGTAGTTTTAATTTGCATTTCTCTAATGGCTAATGATTGAGAGCATTTTCTCCTGTGTCTGTTAGCTGCCTGAATATCTTCTTTAGTGAAGTGTGTGTTCATTTCCTTTGCCCACTTCTTGATTGGGTTGTTTGTCTTTTTGTGGTTGAGTTTTGACAGAATCATGTAGATTTTAGAGATCAGGCGCTGGTCGGAGATGTCATAGCTGAAAGTTCTTTCCCAGTCCGTAGGTGGTCTTTTTACTCTTTTGGTGAAGTCTTTAGATGAGCATAGGTGTTTGATTTTTAGGAGCTCCCAGTTATCTGGTTTCCCTTCATCATTTTTGGTAATGTTTTGTATTCTGTTTATGCCTTGTATTAGGGCTCCTTGGGTTGTCCCAATTTTTTCTTCCATGATCTTTATCATTTTAGTCTTTATGTTTAGGTCTTTGATCCACTTGGAGTTAGTTTTTGTGCTTGGTGTGAGGTATGGGTCCTGTTTCTTTTTTTTGCAAATGGATATCCAATAATGCCAGCACCATTTGTTAAAAAGACTATCTTTTCCCCAATTAACTGACACTGGGCCTTTGTCAAATATCAGCTGCTCATATGTGGATGGATTTATATCTGGGTTCTCAATTCTGTTCCACTGGTCTATGTGCCTGTTGTTGTACCAATACCAGGCTGTTTTGACAACTGTGGCTGTATAATAGGTTCTGAAATCAGGTAGAGTGAGGCCTCCCACTTTCTTCTTCTTTTTCAGTAATGCTTTGCTTAACCGAGGCTTCTTTCCCTTCCATATGAAGTTGGTGATTTGTTTCTCTATCACCTTAAAAAATGACATTGGAACTTGGATCGGAAGTGCATTGCATGTATAGATGGCTTTTGGTAGAATAGACATTTTTACTACGTTAATTCTTCCTATCCATGAGCAGGGTATGTTTTTCCACTTAGTAGGTCCTTTTTAATTTCTTGTAGTAGAGCTTTGTAGCTTTCTTTGTATAGGTCTTTTACATCCTTGGTAAGATTTATTCCTAAGTATTTTATCTTCTTGGGGGCTACTGTGAATGGTATTGATTTAGTTATTTCCTCTTCGATGTTCTTTTTGTTGATGTAGAGGAATCCAAGTGATTTTTGTATGTTTATCTTTTAATCTGAGACTCTGCCAAACTCTTCTATTAGTTTCAGTAGTTTTCTGGAGGATTCCTTAGGGTTTTCTGTGGATAAGATCATGTCATCTGCAAATAGAGATAATTTTACTTCCTTCTTGCCAATCTGGATGCCCTTTATTTCTTTGTCTAGCCTAATTGCCCTGGCTAGGACTTCTAGCACGATGTTGAATAAGAGCGGTGATAAAGGGCATCCTTGTCTGGTTCCTGTTCTCAAGGGAAATGCTTTCAGGTTCTCTCCATTTAGAATGATGTTGGCTGTTGGTTTTGCATAGATGCCCTTTATTATGTTGAGGAATTTTCCTTCAATTCCTATTTTGGTGAGAGTTTTATCATAAATGGGTGTTGGACTTTGTCAAATGCCTTTTCTGCATCAATTGATAAGATCATGTGGTTTTTGTCTTTTGTTTTATTTGTGTGGTGGATTACATTAATGGTTTTTCTGATATTAAACCAGCCTTAAAAAAAAAAGCCTTACATACCTGGTATAAATCCCACTTGATCGTGGCAAATTATTTTTTTGATATGTTGTTGAATTCTATTGGCTAGAATTTTGTTGAGGATTTTTGCATCTATGTTCATGAGGGATATAGGTCTATAATTTTCTTTTTCTGTAATGTCTTTACCTGGTTTTGGTATCAGGGAGATGGTGGCTTCATAGAATGAGTTGGGTAGTATTCCGTCCTTTTCTATGCTTTGAAATACCTTTAGTAGTACTGGTGTTAACTCTTCTCTGAAAGTTTGGTAGAACTCTGCAGTGAAGCCGTCCGGGCCAGGGCTTTTTTTTTGTTGGGAGTTTTTTGATTACCCTTTCAATCTCTTTTTTTGTTATGGGTCTATTTAGTTGTTCTACTTCTGAATGTGTTAGTTTAGGTAGGTAGTGTTTTTCCAGGAATTCATCCATTTCTTCTAGGTTTGCAAATTTGTTAGAGTACAATTTTTCGTAATAATCTGATATGATTCTATTAATTTCAGTTGGGTCTGTTGTGATGTGGTCCTTCTCGGTTCTTATTCGGGTTATTTGTTTCCTTTCCTGTATTTCTTTAGTCAGCCTAGCCAATGGTTTATCAATTTTGTTAATTTTTTCAAAGAACCAGCTTTTGGCTTTGTTAATTCTTTCAATTGTTTTTCTGTTCTCTAATTCATTTAGTTCAGCTCTAATTTTTATTATTTGTTTTCTTCTGGTGCCTGATGGATTCTTTTGTTGCTCACTTTCTATTTGTTCAAGTTGTAGGGATAGTTCTCTGGTTTTGGCTCTTTCTTCTTTTTGTATGTGTGCATTTATCGATTTAAATTGGCCTCTGAGCACTGCTTTTGCTGTGTCCCAGAGGTTTTGATAGGAAGTACTTTCATTCTCGTTGCATTCTATGAATTTCCTTATTCCCTCCTTGATGTCTTCTATAACCCAGTCTTTTTTCAGGAGGGTATTGTTCATTTTCCAAGTATTTGATTTCTTTTCCCTAGTTTTTCTGTTATTGATTTCTAGTTTTATTGCCTTGTGGTCTGAGAAGAAGCTTTGCAATATTTCAATGTTTTGGAATCTGGAAAGGTTTGTTTTATGACCTATTATGTGGTCTATTCTAGAGAACGTTCCATGTGCGCTAGAAAAAAAAGTATACTTTGCAGCAGTTGGGTGGAGAGTTGTGTATAAGTCAATGAGGTCAAGTTGGTTGATTGTTGTAATTAGGTCTTCTGTGTCTCTATTGAGCTTCTTATTGGATATCCTGTCCTTCTCTGAAAGTGGTGTGTTGAAGTCTCCTACTATAATTGTGGAGGTGTCTATCTCACTTTTCAGTTCTGTTAAAATTTGATTTATGTATCTTGCAGCCCTGTCATTGGGTGCATAAATATTTAATATGGTTATATCTTCCTGATCAATTGTCCCTTTTATCATTATGTAGTGTCCTTCTTTATTCTTTGTGGTGGATTTAAGTCTAAAGTCTATTTTGTCAGAAATTAATACTGCTACTCCTCTTCTTTTTTGCTTGTTGTTTGCTTGATATATTTTTTTCCATCCTTTGAGTTTTAGTTTGTTTGTGTCTCTAAGTCTAAGGTGTGTCTCTTGTAGGAAGCATATAGACAGATCGTGTTTCTTTATCCAGTCCGAGACTCTCTGTCTCTTTATTGGTGCATTTAGTCCATTTACATTCAGCGTAATTATAGATAAATAAGTGTTTAGTGTTGTCATTTTGATGCCTTTTTATGTGTGTTCTTGACAATTTCATTTTTGCATATACTTTTTTGTTCTGAGAGGTTTTTCTTAGTAAATTGTGAGATCCTCATTTTCATAGTGTTTGACTTTATGTTTGTTGAGTCGTTACATTTTTCTTGGCTTTTATCTTGAGTTATGGAGTTGTTATACCTCTTTGTGGTTACCTTAATATTTACCCCCATTTTTCTAAGTAAAAACCTAACTTGTAATGTTCTATATCGCCTTGTATCACTCTCCATATGGCAGTTCTATGCCACCTGTATTTAGTCCCTCTTTTTGATTATTGTGATCTTTTACATTTTGACTTCCATGATTCCCTGTTATGAGCATTTTTTTTTTAATTAATCTTAACTTGTTTTTGTGATTTCCCTATTTGAGTTGATATCAGGATGTTCTGTTTTGTGACCTCGTGTTGTGCTGGTATCTGATATTATTGGTTTTCTGACCAAACAATATCCTTTAGCATTTCTTGTAGCTTTGGTTTGGTTTTTGCAAATTCTCTAAACTTGTGTTTATCTGTAAATATCTTAATTTTGCCTTCATATTTCAGAGAGAGTTTTGCTGGATATATGATCCTTGGCTGGCAGTTTCTCTCCTTCAGTATTCTGTATATGTCATCCCATTCCCTCCTTGCCTGCATGGTTTCTGCTGAGTAGTCTGAACTTATTCTTATTGATTCTCCCTTGAAGGTGACCTTTCTTTTCTCCCTGGCTGCTTTTAAAATTTTCTGTTTATCTTTGGTTTTGGCAAGTTTGATGATAATATGTCTCGGTGTTTTTCTTTTTGGATCAATCTTAAATGGGGTTCGATGAGCATCTTGGATAGATATCCTTTCGTCTTTCATGATGTCAGGGAAGTTTTCTGTCAGGAGATCTTCAACTATTTTCTCTGTGTTTTCTGTCCTGCCTCCCTGTTCTGGGACTCCAATCACTCGCAAGTTATCCTTCTTGATAGAGTCCCACATGATTCTTAGGGTTTCTTCATTTTTTTTAATTCTTTTACCTGTTTTTTTTTCAGCTATGTTGGTGTTAATTCCCTGGTCCTCCAGATGTCCCAGTCTGCATTCTAATTGCTCGAGTCTGCTCCTCTGACTTCCTATTGCGTTGTCTAATTCTGCAATTTTATTGTTAATCTTTTGGATTTCTACATGCTGTCTCTCTATGGATTCTTGCAACTTATTAATTTTTCCACTATGTTCTTGAATAATCTTTTTGAGTTCTTCAACAGTTTTATCAGTGTGTTCCTTGGCTTTTTCTGCAGTTTGCCTTATTTCATTTGTGATGTCTTGAAGCATTCTGTAAATTAGTTTTTTATATTCTGTATCTGATAATTCCAGGATTGTATCTTCATTTGGGAAAGATTTTGATTCTTTTGTTTGGGGGGTTGCAGAAGCTGTCATGGTCTGCTTCTTTATGTGGTTTGATATCGACTGCTGTCTCCGAGCCATCACTGGGCAACTTGTTTTTCCAGAAATTCCGCTAAAAAAAAATGCAGTCAGATCCCTATCAGAACTGCCTTTGGGTTATAACTGCTACTTTGTTCCCTGTAAGGATGAAAGTCTGAGATTTGGATCATATATGCTTGGCTGTAGCTGGTTCTGTGTTTTTAGTGCAATTAGGGATGGATTTTTGGTCCCTGGGTTTTTTGTGGTTCCTTCTCTCAGGCCAGAAGAGTGGGTTAGGAAAAGACCAAAAGAAAAAAAAGGGGGGGGGAGCAAAGCCGCCGCGGAGCCGGAGCTGTTCTCCCTGTGGCTCAGGAAATTCCAATGTTAATGAAGCCGACTGGGGAGGGTGGGGGAGGGATCAGAGAGATAGGAGAGTAGCACCTCGGAATATAGCCAGAGTTGCTTGTCTTGCTTGGAATGACTATTATATCTGAGATTCCTGAGGGGCGTGTCGCCTATGTGTGTTGGCTGTGTGGAGATTGCCCCTGGGGGTCTGGCCCGCTGAAGCCACGGTCAGATCCTCCGCTGCCAGTCCAAATCCTAGCATCAAGGTTCCCCTGCTGGGACGCTTTACTCCCGGCTCCAAAATCAGTCGCTGCCTCCCAGGGATTTCTCGTCCTGCCAGCCGCGTCACCATGCCGCCCCTGCGGACCGGCTGGGCCCCCTCCCGGGGTTAGTTCAGGGGAGTAGGGCTGCGCCCCGTGCTTGCGCCGTGACAGTGCCCAGTCAAATACCCGGCGCCAGGGTTCCCCGGCTGGGACGCAGCACTCCCGGCTCCAAAACCAGTCATTGCCTCCCGGGGAGTTCTCCCACCAGCCGCGTCACCACACTGCCCACGTGGACTGGCTGGGCCCCCTCCCGGGTTCAGTTCAGGGGGGAGGGCTGTGCCCCTTGTTTGCACCGTCACAAGATTTATGAGTTCAGCTCCCCTGGGCCCAGATGCCCAGCGCCAAAGTTACCTGACTGGGACGCTGGCTCCAGGCTCTGAAAACAGTTGCTGCTTCCCCATATTTGTTCGTTTTCCGTCTCTAAATCTGTGTTTGTTGTTCAGGGTTCGTAGATTGTTATGTATGTGATCAATTCACTTGTTTTTCTGAGTCTTTGTTGCAAGAGGGATCCGGGGTAGCATCTACCTAGTCCGCCATCTTGGCTCCGCCTCCTCTGATATCTGCATTTTTATGGGCATCCCAGGTAATGCTGATAATGGTGCTCCTCAGATCTGGCCTAATTTCAACAAACTCTCAAAGGGATACTTGATCCAAAGAAGTTCAAGAAGCACTGATTGAAGTAAAGAAAAGTGAAAAAAATTCTTTTATAAATGCAATTTTATCTACCTGCTTAAATGTAGTAAGTCAGGGAACTTGGCTTTGGGTTGTCATTTTAAACTGTCCCTAACCAATGGACAAAGAGATCTGTCTTGGAAGAAATACAGCCAGAGTGTACTTTGGACATGTTATCAGGAGGGACCAGTCCCTGGAGAATAACATCATGGTTAGCAGAGGGTCAGCAAAAAAGAGGAGACCCTCAATGAGATGGATTGACACAGTGGCTACAATGAGCTGAAGCATAACAATGATTGTGAGAATGGCACAGGACCAGACAGTATTTCATTCTGTTGTGTACAGGTCGCTATGAGTCAGAACTGACTCAATGGCACCTAACAACAACAACAACCAATGGTAGTGGCTTTCAGAGCAAAATAATTGCATTGATAGAGGCTAAAATTACTTCATCAAAACTGTTTTTGGAATTGCTATTTGGCCAAAAACTGAGGTCTCCAACGTATCAGGCATCACATCACATGCTGCCTATTAAGTAATTAGGTTTCATTACATCCTACATAGAATGAAAAGGGAATATTAAATATATAATGAAGAATTTCCCTCCATGTTTTGCCTCTGCTGTAATTTTCTGTCATTCTTAGTATATTCTTGAGATTTTTTTTGTTGTTATCTGTAGCTGTTTGTATAAGCATAGACTATTTAGCTTCTTAATTAATAGTTTCCCATATATTGACTAGCCGATTCAATAATTGTGGAGGAGAAAGAAGGTATTCAGGGGTCAAATGTTCCAGCAATGACTCCAATTAAATGTGTGATCTTGCACAAGTCACTTTGCTTCTCTGAGCTTTATCTTCCTCCACAGCATAATGAGAGTGATCACCTTTGCATTCGCTACCTCTAGATGTTGTTGCAAGAACTGAAGAAAGTAACTAATACACAAGTATTTTGGAAAATATAAGGTGCTATACAACTCTTGGAAACCTGGAGACATAGTAGTTAAGAGCTACGGCTACTTGTTAAGAGGTCGGCAGTTGGAATCTACCAGGTGCTACTTGGAAACCCTATGGGACAGTTCTACTCTGTCCTATAGGGTCGCTATGAGTCAGAATCTACTGGACAGCAATGAGTTTGGTTTGCGGTTTGATATACAACTCTTAGGTAACAGTGTTTTTCTAAGTATTTTGAGCTGACACTTAGTAAATAAAAGGACATCATTCTATTTTTAAAATTAAAATAATAAAAGAACCATATGAAATGTTAAACTTATGTTAGAAATATGTCCATTTTATAAATTTGAAGAGCTATTTAATTAAAATGTGCAGATTATTGAACACGTTATTAATAATTTTTTTTTTTTACTGCTATTAAGAAAATACTGTGTGGGCGGCACTGTGTTCAGTTTTTTACAGCATTACTTCTCACAACCTCACAGTGAGATAGATATTATTAGGTTAAATAAATTGAAACTTACAGAGCTTGTATAATTTGCCAAGGATCACAGAATTTAAAAACGGCAGAGCCAGGATTTAAATTCAGATAAGGCAGTATTCAAAGACCATGAAATTAACCATATGCTATTTTGGCTCTCAAAATTTTCTTTGTATTGTTATACGTTTAGCTACATACTTATAATAAGAAACAAGCTCTAAAAAGTGTAAACAAAAAGGACAACAATATTAACAGTAGTAATAATGGCTTTTGATCACAAACACATCTCCACTTTATAACATCATGATTGAGTAGCTCCTGAAGCAACCACTCTCGCGTTCCATTAAAATACACAGGAAAACACAAAAGAGATGAGAGTTAACAAAACACTAAAAGTAAAAGTAAAAGATATACGCTGAGTGAAACTGATACCAAAGGACAAATATCGTGTGCTTCCACTTACATGAAATATCTAAAATAGGCAACGAATACGGACCCAAGGTTATTAGTGGTTACCAGCCGCGGCTGGGCAGGAGAGGGTTTAAGGAGACAGCATTGGAGTGGAACCACTTTACTAAAAAAGTAATTTGGCCTTTTGGTCCTGATTCCAAAGCCCGTCCAGTAGCTGACCTTTACCGGGATTGTCTGGTGCCGCCCCCTCCCCTCTACGTGAATTGGCTGAGAGGGCTGCACTCTGTAGTTGACCTTTACACGGATCGGCTGGGGACCCCCGCCTGGTGACTAATAAAAACCGTTGGGCACGGTGGCTCAGGTGGGGCTTCCTGACCAAGGACAGGCAAAAAACAGTGCATCGTTTGGACACCAGAGCTCTGCACTATGCCTCTCCCATACTGTGTAAACCTGCAATAGCCACGGAGGAAGTGGCGGCAGTGATACCAGAGGAGGCAGAGACAACAAGCAAATCCAAAGATGGCAACAGAGTGTAACGTGGAGGGTAATGCTGAACCCAGCAGTAAGACCCAGCTAAGAGGTGCTGCCAACAGCGCAGCCCACCCAGATGATCTCACAGAACAGTTGCTGTTGGCCTTTCCTGATGAGAATGAACTTTGGTTTTCCGGAAGGGTAAGCAGCGGGTCCCCTTGAGAAGTTGAGGCCGTTTGCTGGGACCCCTCCCAAACTGTGCCCTTTGCGTATCTTCCTTTCTGTTTATATCCTTCTTCGTCATTAAAGTTGTTATTGCAGCTATTTGCTTCCAGGAGTTTTTTGTGACCTTTCCAGTAAATTACCAAACCTAACAGAGAAAGAGTGCCTTGGGGAGAATGGCTGATGGCAGAATTGGTGAAGTTGGAGAATGGAGTATATTTGACCTCCACCTATTAGGAACCAGCTTGGTGCTAATTCGTATGGTCAGGGTTTTCTTTCAGTTGATGTTCAAGAGAGGTCTCCCATCTACAAGCACTTACTGCTGGGAGGCACTGAGCTTCCATTAAGGGTGATGAAAAAAGCTGGAAGTGGACATGGTGATGGCTGCACAATATGATAAACACAATAAATGAAGAATGTTGAAATGGCAAATGTTTTGTTACAAACATATTTACCACAATAAACAAAAAAGATAACTTATTGTTGGAATTGGGAGCTATAATAAATAAAAAACTATGAGACAAAGCAAAGGTAGCCACAGAAACAGTGACTGACTTCACCTCACAAACCCCACCACCCTGAGGGGAAGTAGGAAGACATTGTGCTGCTTCCCACAATCTGCTTTCAGGCTCAGAGACCCAGGTCTGCAAGAAGGAGACTTTTATCTTGATTTTTAAAAGTACAGAAAAAATATATGATTTCTATAACTGACATTTTGCTGCACTAGAGATTTAGAAAAATACCCATCCTAACAGAGCACATCTAATGCTAGATAAAAATAAAAAACATTCTTCTAAAATTGTAGTCAAGCTGACATTTGAAATGGGAGTATCTGTTGATTTCTTATGATCTAGACTAGAGCTTCTTCCTGGCTTGATGGTTAAGTGCTCAGCTGCTAACCAAAAGGCCAACAGTTCTAACCCATCCAGAAGCTCAGTGAGAGAAAGACCTGGCCATCTGCTTGTATAAGGATTACAGCTTAGAAAATCCTATCAGACAGCTCTGCTGTGTCACATAGGTCGCTATGAGTCTGAATCGACTTGAGGGCACCTAACAACAGCAAGTATGGCAGGGAGGGAGATGAAGTCTGTAGTACAAACATGGTGGGAAATCAATTCTAAGACATCACCTCTGCCTATAGCTGTGCATGGTCATATTCTTAGCAGATATAATAAATTTTAAAAATTACCCAGTGGAGTGAGATTGTGGTGATAAGAGCTTGTCTTGTACTTGGCTCTAGGTACAACATAAAAAAGAATCAATTTCTCTTCAGAATTTCTAATTATGAAATTTTTGTGTGGATCCTGAATTTAGACTACTGTGTGACTTAAAAATAAGACCCAAACCAAAAATTTAGGGTGGGCCCCAGGCATCCAGCCGAAGAAATGCCAGCCTTCTCTAGAGGAATACAACTTAAGCTCAGGCCTCAAAGAAGCCTCAAAATAAAATTTCAAGGAATGGGGTTACGATAAAGAAAATAGCTAGACATATGAGGAAGTAAGAATCACAAACACAAATGAGGAACAACAAAAGGTTACAAATATTGGCATGATTATATATTATGAAGTGATAATATATGAAAATAGTGGTGATTTGAAAAGATGACAAAAGGTCAAAGATTTTCAAAAGGTTCAAAAAAAATAATGGAAACATCTAGAAATAAAAATATAACTCTTGGGGTAAGATCCATTGTGGGCTAACTGGCAGCTTTGCCACAGGTAAGGAGAGAATTACTGAACAGGCAATCTGGAGAAAATTCCAGGAACGCAGCTCAGAAAGACAAAGACGTAGGAAAGATCAGTTAAGAGTTATGGAAGAGAGAGTATTAAGGACCAACATTCATTTAATCAGAGTTACAGGAGACGATAAAAGAGAAAACAGAAAAAGTTAATATTTGAAGATAAAATGGCTGACAATTTCTTAAAATTTATAGGAACATAAGTTCTTAGAAAGCTTAACAAAACCTAAAGGAAATAAAAGACATAATGATCACACTCCTCCATAAGACAAAGTTTATTAAGATACATATAGAAAAAAACTGTTAGAAATGTAATACATAGACTCCCAACACTGGTATTTGGCAATAAGAAAAAAATTAAAGAATTTTAGTATATATGAATTTAATTAACATAATGAATAATAACATATATTAATTGTTAGTATATATGAATTTAATACAAGTATGTTGTTGTTAGATGCCGTCGAATTGGTTCCGACTCATAGCGACCCTATGCACAACAGAACGAAACACTGCCCAGTCCTGAGCCATCCTTACAATCGTTGTTATGCTTGAGCTCATTGTTGCAGCCACTGTGTCAATCCACCTTGTTGAGGGTCTTCCTCTTTTCCGCTGACCCTGTACTCTGCCAAGCATGATGTCCTTCTCCAGGGACTGATCCCTCCTGACAACATGTCCAAAGTATGTAAGACGCAGTCTCGCCATCCTTGCCTCTAAGGAGCATTCTGGCTGTACTTCTAAGACAGATTTGTTCGTCTCTGTTTATCATGATGTGGCTCACTGGTCCAGTTGTGAGGATTTTTGTTTTCTTTATGTTGATGTGCAATCCATACTGAAGCCTATGGTCTTTGATCTTCATTAGTAAGTGCTTCAAGTCCTCTTCACTTTCAGCAAGCAAGGTTGTGTCATCTGCAATATGCAGGTTGTTAATGAGTCTTCCTCCAATTCTGATGCCCTGTTCTTCTTCACATAGTCCATCTTCTTGTATTATTTGCTCAGCATACAGTTTGAATAGGTATGGTGAAAGAATACAACCCTGAGGCACACCTTTCCTGACTTCAAACCAATCAGTATCCCCTTGTTCTGTCCAAACAACTGCCTCTTGATCTATGTAAAGGTTCCTCATGAGCACAATTAGAGTTCCCATTCTTTACAATGTTATCCATAATTTGTTATGATCCACATAGTCGAATGCCTTTGCATAGTCAATAAAATACAGGTAAACATCCTTCTGGTATTCTCTGCTTTCAGCCAGGATCCATCTGACATCAGCAATGATATCCCTGGTTCCACATCCTCTTCTGAATTTCTGGCAGTTCCCTGTCGATATACTGCTGCAGCCGTTTTTGAATGATCTTCAGCAAAATTTTGCTTGCATGTGATGTTAATGATATTGTTCTGTAATTTCTACATTCGGCTGGATCACCTTTTTTGGGAATAGGCATAAATATGGATCTCTTCCAGTCAGTTGGCCAGGAAGCTGTCTTCCATATTTCTTGGCATAGACGAGTGAGCACCTCCAGTGCTGCATCAGTTTGTTGAAACGTCTCAATTGATATTCCATCAATTCCTGGAGGCTTGTTTTTCACCAATGCCTTCAGAGCAGCTTGGACTTCTTCCTTCAGTACCATTGGTTCCTGATCATATGCCACCTCTTGAGATAGTCGAACATCGACTAATTCTTTTTGGTATAATGACTTTGTGTATTTCTTCCATCTTCTTTTGATACTTCCTGCATCATTTAATATTTTCCCCATAGAATCTTTCATCATTGCAACTAGAGGCTTGAATTTTTTCTTCAGCTCTTTCAGCTTGAGAAACGTGGAGCATTTTCTTCCCTTTTGGTTTTCCTTCTCCAGTTCTTTGCACATGTCATTATAATACCTTACTTTGTCTTTTCGAGTTGCTCTTTGAAATCTTCTGTTTAGTTCTTTCACTTCATCAATTCTTCCTTTTGCTTTAGCTGCTCAACGTTTGAGAGCAAGTTTCAGAGTCTCCTCTGACATTATCTTGGTCTTTTCTTTCTTTCCTGTCTTTTCAATGACCTCTTGCTTTCTTCGTGTATGATGTCCTTGGTATCATTCCACAATTCATCTCGTCTTCAGTCACTAGTATTCAATGCGTCAAGTCTATTCTTCAGATGGTCTCTAAACTCAGGTGGGATATACTCAAGGTCATATTTTGGCTCTCGTGGACTTGCTCTGATTTTCTTCAGTTTCAGCTTGAACTTGCATAGGAGCAATTGATGGTCTGTTCCACAGTTGGCCCCTGGCCTTGTTCTGACTGATGATACTGAGTTTCCACAGATGTAGTCAGTTTGATTTCTGTGTGTTCCATCTGGTGAGGTCCATGTGTATAGTCGCCGTTTATGTTGGTGAAAGAAGGTATTTGCAATGAAGAAGTCATTGGTCTTGCAAAATTCTATCATTCGATCTCTGACATTGTTTCTATCACCAAGGCCGTATTTTCCAACTACTGAGCCTTCTTCTTTGTTTCCAATTTCTCATTCCAATCGCCAGTAATTATCAATGCATCTTGATTGCATGTTGGATCCATTTCAGACTGTAGCAGCTGATAAAAATCTTCTATTTCTTCGTCTTTGGCCCTAGTGGTTGGTGCGTAAATTTGAATAATAGTCGTATTAACTGGTCTTCCTTGTAGGCATATGGATATTATCCTATCGCTGACAGCGTTGTACTTCAGGATAGATTTTGAAACATTCTTTTTGACGATGAATGCAATACCATTCCTCTTCAAGTTGTCATTCCCAGCATAGTAGACTGTATGATTGTCCGATTCAAAATGGCCAATACCAGACCATTTCAGCTCACTAATGCCTAGGATACTGATGTTTATGCGTTCCATTTCATTTTTGACTATTTCCAATTTTCCTGGATTCATACTTCATACATTCCAGGTTCTGATTATTAATGGATGTTTGCAGCTGTTTCTTCTCATTTTGAGTCATGCCTCATCAGCAAATGAAGGTCCCGAAAGCTTTACTCAGTCCACATCATTAAGGTCGACTCTACTTTGAGGAGGTAGCTCTTCCGCAGTCATCTTTTGAGTGCCTTCCAACCTGGGGGGCTCATCTTCCAGCACTATATCAGACAATGTTCCATTGCTATTCACAAGGTTTTCACTGGCTAATGCTTTTCAGAAGTAGGCTGCCAGGTCCTTCTTCCTAGTCTGTCTTAGTCTGGAAGCTTAGCTGAAACCTATCCTCCATGGGTGACTCTGCTGGTATCTGAATACCAGTGGCATAGCTTCCAGCATCACAGCAACAGACAAGTCCCCATGTATACAAGTATTAAAAAAAAAAAAAAACAAGTATACATGAATTTAATTAGTAAGATGAATAAAACAAAATATATCCATATTATTTCACAAATATTATTTCAGGAATAGTAGGAACAAAAAAATTTTTTTTGCATTTTTGCTGTATATGATAAGCCTTCTAAAAAAACATGATTATAATCCAGAATGTAAAAAAACATATAGGAAATCAATTTGGCACTTCCTTAAAAAGCTAGAAGTAAAACTACCATATGATCCAGCAATCCCACTCCTCGGAATATATCCTAGAGAAAGAAGAGCCTCTACTTGAACAGATATATGCATATCCATGTTTATTGCCGCACTGTTTATAACAGCAAAAAGATGGAAGCAACCAAGGTGCCCATCAGCAGATGAATGGATAAATAAATTATGGTATATTCCTACAATGGAATATTATGTATCAATAAAGAACAGTGAGGAATCTGTGAAACATTTCATAACATGGAGGAACCTGGAAGGCATTATGCTGAGTGAAATTAGTCAGTTGCAAAAGGACAAATATTGTATAAGACCACTATTATAAGAACTTGGGAAATAGTTTAAACTGAGAAGAAAACATTCTTTTGTGGTTACAAGAGGGGGGAGGGAGGGAGGATGTCAGAGGGGTATTCACTAATCAGATAGTAGATAAGAACTACTATAGGTGAAGGGAAAGACAGCACACAATATAGGGGAGGTCAGCACAATTGGACTAAACCAAAAGCAAAGAAGTTTCCTGAATAAACTGAATGCTTCGAAGGCCAGTGTAGCAGGGGCAGTGGTTTGGGGACCATGATTTCAGGGGACATCTAAGTCAACTGGCATAAAATCTATTAAGAAAACATTCTGCATCCTGCTTTGGAGAGTGGTGTCTGGGGTCTTAAACGCTAGCAAGCGGCCATCTAAGATGCATAAGTTGGTCTCAACCCACCTGGATCAAAGGAGAATGAAGAACACCAAGGACACAAGGTAATTACGAGCCCAAGAGACAGAAAGGGCCACATGAACCAGAGACTACATCATCCTGAGACCAGAAGAACTAGATGGTGCCTGGCTACAACTGATGTTCCCCGACAGGAAACACAACAGAGAACCCCTGAGGGAGCAGGAGAGCAGTGGGATGCAGACCCCAAATTCTCATAAAAAGACCAGACTTAATGGTCTGACTGAGACGAGAAGGACCCCGGTGGTCATGGCCACCAGACCTTCTGTTGGCCCAGGACAGGAAACTTTCCCGAAGCCAACTCTTCAGACATGGATTGGACTGGACAATGAGTTGGAGAGGGATGCTGGTGAGGAGTGAGCTTCTTGGATCAGGTGGACACTTGAGACTATGTTGGCATCTCCTGCCTGGAGGGGAGATGAGAGGGTGGAGGGGGTTAGAAGCTGGTGAAATGGACACAAAAAGAGAGAGTGGAGGGAGAGAGCAGGCTGTCTCATTAGGGGAAGAATAATTGGGAGTGTGTAGCAAGGTGTATATGGGTTTTTGTGTGAGAGACTGACTTGATTTGTAAACTTTCACTTAAATCACAATAAAGATTATAATATATATATATACATTCTAAGACTTTACAATTACATTCTCTGACAAAAGTACAAAAGAAAACATATAAATAAATAGAATAAATAACACATCTTTTTAAATAAACAAATAAAATTCCTTCAACTGGAAAATAAGCAAATAGTCTCCTAAATGATATTTCAAAAATTAAATAATATACAAAAATGCTCAGTATGGCTAAAACTCTTTTCAAAAGCAAATCATAAAAGTATAATAAAAAAATACTATTCAAATGCATTAAAAATGTACTTTAAAAAACCTTGATTAACACTATCCCCAAGCCAGGTAACCAAGGTTAACATTAACAGTGATAAGTCTTGTTGATAGTTTGTATCCTTCGAATGATACAATGAGAATCGCACCTCACTTCCGAGGTCTTCCTTCCAGGACACATTATCCCAGTCTAATCATATGAAAAACACCAGAAAAATCCCATTTCAGGGGCATTCTACAAAATGCATGGTCAGCACTTCTCAAAACTGTTAAGATTGTGAAAAACAAGAAAGTCTGAGACACTGTCATAGCGAAGAGGAGCCAATGGAGAAGTCATGACTAAATGTAATGTATCCTGGATGGGATTCTGGAAATGGAAAAAGAATAAACTATGGAAAACTGAACAAGGTATGGACTTAAGTTATTAATAATGTATCAGTACTGGCTGCCTAATTGTGGCAAATGTCCCATAATAATGTTAATAACAGGGGATATAAGGTGTGGCATACAAGGGAACTTATTGTACTATCTTCACAATAATTCTGTGAATCTAAAACTATTCTAAAATAAAAAGTTTATTTAAAAACATATTCAAGGAAATAACTCAAAATTGTAATCATTTCAGAAATACAGATATGGCTTAGAAACTTTTCCAGTAGCATATGTCAATGTGTTCAATAACAAAAACAATTCTTTAATGAGGTGCTAAAAATCAGTTTAATAAAATTCAGCCTTATTTCCGGGAAATAAAATGTTTTTAGAATAATGGGATAGAAGGATGCAAGTTGAATATGCTAAAATACATCTATCTTTTACCAAAAATATATAACAGTAATAAACTAAGGTAAAATCATCAAGATAACAAGGGTCATTTAATATTAATGCTAATTATACTTAGATATAAATGAACTATACTTACCATACAATTATATCTAAACTTACCTTTTGATATTTGACAAGAGATCATTTTGGTCATTTTAATGAGACGAAACAAACAAAAAAATTCTAAGTATAGGAAAGGAGGAGTTATTTGCAAACAATACGTAATACTTTTCATAAAACACTTAACATTTTGAGTTAAACCAGTTGCTGAGCATAATTAGCTCGTTTGATCCTTTTAATAACTCTGAAAAGTAGACGTAGATCTCCGAAAGGTTAAGTCCACAGGCTGATTAGGTGGCAGAGTTCTCACTTGAATCTCTGTCTATGGAATCTCGAAGGCCACTCACTGCCTTTTTTTTAATGGTGCTATTTGTTTTAAATTCTATTTCTCATTTACAAAACCAGAGATTTACCTGCAGAGCTACTGAGTCCATCAACGCCATGTTTTTAGATAATATTTTAGGAAATGAAAAAATGCCCATATACTTGAGTGATTTAAAAAAAAAAAAAAAAAGTCGTCATCGAGTTGATTCTGACTCATGACGACCCCATACGTGTCAGAGTGCTCTGTAGGGTTTTCAATGGCTGATTTTTGGTAGTAGATCTACAGGCCTTTCTTCCAAGATGCCTCTGGGTGGACTCGAACTTCCAACCTTTCAGGCATCAAGTGTTTATATCATCCAGGGACTCTGCATACAAAGCTATACACAATATGAGGTGCTGTGTGTGGGTGGGTGGGTGCGCACGAGCGCGCGGACTGGCGAGAGACTGCGGGCGGGTGCGTGAGAGGCAGGAGAGCACGAGAGAGCACGAAGAGAAAAGGAGGAAACATGTCAGGATGTTTCCGGGTGCAGGAGCAGATTGCTGTTAATTTTCTTCATTCTTTGTGTTTTCCATATTTTCTACAAGCATGTTTAATTTTTATTTAGAAAAATATAATAGGCATCGTCTTTCAAGACAGAAATACAAAGTCTTTCAAGTTTGTAAGAATTAAAGCAAAGAAAAAAACATAAATCAGGGCTGGATGAGCATCTGAGCGAGAGAGCAAAGTGAGGGTGAATCTTCATTTTGTTTCTTTTGTCTGTTTTCTTGTTTACTCTGGAGGCTTGTAAGAACACTAGGAATTCATCACCGACTTCGGTAGGAGTTAAGTGTTTCAGACGGGTTTGTAAGAACACTGGGAATTCATCACCGACTTCGGTAGGAGTTGAGTGTTTCAGACGGGTTTGTGAGAACACTGGGAATTCATCACCGACTTCGGTAGGAGTTGAGTGTTTCAGACGGGTTTGTGAGAACACTGGGAATTCATCACCGACTTCGGTAGGAGTTGAGTGTTTCAGACGGCTTTGTGAGAACACTGGGAATTCATCACCGACTTCGGTAGGAGTTGAGTGTTTCAGACGGCTTTGTGAGAACACTGGGAATTCATCACCGACTTCGGTAGGAGTTGAGTGTTTCAGACGGCTTTGTGAGAACACTGGGAATTCATCACCGACTTCGGTAGGAGTTGAGTGTTTCAGACGGCTTTGTGAGAACACTGGGAATTCATCACCGACTTCGGTAGGAGTTGAGTGTTTCAGACGGCTTTGTGAGAACACTGGGAATTCATCACCGACTTCGGTAGGAGTTGAGTGTTTCAGACGGCTTTGTGAGAACACTGGGAATTCATCACCGACTTCGGTAGGAGTTGAGTGTTTCAGACGGCTTTGTGAGAACACTGGGAATTCATCACCGACTTCGGTAGGAGTTGAGTGTTTCAGAGGGCTTTGTGAGAACACTGGGAATTCATCACCGACTTCGGTAGGAGTTGAGTGTTTCAGAGGGCTTTGTGAGAACACTGGGAATTCATCACCGACTTCGGTAGGAGTTGAGTGTTTCAGACGGCTTTGTGAGAACACTGGGAATTCATCACCGACTTCGGTAGGAGTTGAGTGTTTCAGACGGCTTTGTGAGAACACTGGGAATTCATCACCGACTTCGGTAGGAGTTGAGTGTTTCAGACGGCTTTGTGAGAACACTGGGAATTCATCACCGACTTCGGTAGGAGTTGAGTGTTTCAGACGGCTTTGTGAGAACACTGGGAATTCATCACCGACTTCGGTAGGAGTTGAGTGTTTCAGACGGCTTTGTGAGAACACTGGGAATTCATCACCGACTTCGGTAGGAGTTGAGTGTTTCAGACGGCTTTGTGAGAACACTGGGAATTCATCACCGACTTCGGTAGGAGTTGAGTGTTTCAGACGGCTTTGTGAGAACACTGGGAATTCATCACCGACTTCGGTAGGAGTTGAGTGTTTCAGACGGCTTTGTGAGAACACTGGGAATTCATCACCGACTTCGGTAGGAGTTGAGTGTTTCAGACGGCTTTGTGAGAACACTGGGAATTCATCACCGACTTCGGTAGGAGTTGAGTGTTTCAGACGGCTTTGTGAGAACACTGGGAATTCATCACCGACTTCGGTAGGAGTTGAGTGTTTCAGACGGGTTTGTAAGAACACTGGGAATTCATCACCAACTTCGGTAGGAGTTAAGTGTTTCAGCTCTAGGAATCCACCTTTGTTTATTTCATCACGTAAAAATGCTCTCTCCCTTCTGATTCTTTGGTGGCTCATGTGCTCAAAATCTCCGACCCTATTCCAAGGACACAATGGTATGACGATTGCACCACCATCTAGTGGCAATTCGGCAAACTGCAGGAGCATTGACTCACTTATTTGTTCATTTTTCCATCAAATAAAAATAGCCATTTGAGCACTGGAAACCCTGGTGGCGTATTGGTTAAGTGCTGCGGCTGCTAACCAAGAGGCTGGCGGTTTGAATCTGCCAGGCGCTCCTTGGAAACTCTATGGGGCAGTTCTACTCCGTCCTATAGGGTCGCTGTGGGTGGGAACCCACTCAACTCGGTTTTGGTTTGAGCACTTACTGTGTGTTAGGCACTTAAGCGTTATGTTTTTATTATCTGATTTAGTTTATTAACTTAATCCTCACAGTGACTTCTAATTGTTCTGTGTTGTCGAGTCGACTTTGACTCATAGCAACCTTATATGACAGAGTGGAACCTCCCCACGTGGTTTCCTAGGCTGTCATCTTTACAGGAGCAGCTGGTGGGTTCGGACCACTGACATATTGGTTAGCAGCTGAGCACTTAACCACTGTGCCACCAGAGCTCCTTTGCCTTCTAATATGCCCCCCATGCTCCTCATCTCCCAGTACTCAGACCCCTTGAGTGTGCTGGATTTAGTAACTTACTTCTAACTGATAGAACACATCAAAGGTGCTAGGGAGTCACTTCTGTGGTTAAGTTACAAAAGATTTTGACTTTTGTCTTGCTAACAGATTCTCTGTTGATAGCTTTGTTGAAGAAAGTTGTCATTGTTAGAAAGTGTCCACGGCCACCAATGAACGAGGCCTTCAATTGAATGACTAACCCTCTTGGAAGTGAATCCTGCCAACAGTCAGATGAGTGATCCTGGGCTCATTTTGGTGTCACCCCCTCTTGACCATGTCAGGGGGTGCGATCTGTACCCCCTGCACCTCCTTAGTGACGCTACTGCTTGATTCCTTCCTTTAGATACAGAACTATTTCTTTAACTATTTTAAATAGGTTTCACAAACTCAGTATTTCCTAAGCTGAAATCATGCCCGTTTTCCCCTTTCTCCCAAAACCTGTTCATTCCCCTATGTTTACTGTCTTGCTGAATGACTCCATCATTGTTTATAGCAGGGCTCATAGATGCCTTAAATATTGGTTCTTCCTAGGTTTCCACCTTTACCCTTTTTTTCTGTTTCCTTAACTATGCTTGCGACTCATTTATTTTAAAAGTAATGTTGAATATTTTAACCAAGAGGTTTACTTTTGCATTTTAGAGAGTTTAGTGGTATCAGCTTAGAAGACATTATTCAGGTTGTCCAGGCTATATATAAATTGGTTAATCATCCAAGAATTCTGTCTCCCTTTTCCTTGCCTCCTGTAGCTGTGTTCCATGCATTACCAAACCCTGTTGAATCTACCTTGTATCTCTTTAATCTGTCCTTATCTGTGAACCCCATTACTGCTACTTAGTTTGAATCCCCATTACTTCTCTATATAAGCCCTCGATGTACTTGCCTTACTTCAGTTTTGCCTTTTTAAAATCTATCTTCCAAGCCAATACCGCAGTAAACTCTCTAAAATGCAAAGGTAAACCTCTTGTTTAAAATTCAACCTTACTTTTAAAATAAACAGGTCACGACCATCGATAAGGAAACAGTGAGAAAAGAAGGCTAAAGGTAGAAACTTAGGAAGGACCAATATTTAAGGAATCTGTGAGCCAACCCTTGCTATAAATTTCCTTCTAACCCCAGATTTTACTGTTTTCCACAGTTTTTATATGTTTTGTTCTCATTTTTATTCAATTAAAAATATTTTCTAATTTCTCTTGTGATTTCTTCTTTGACTTCCAGGTTATTTAGAAATGTGTTCTTTAAAATTTCCAAAATATTTGAAGATTTTCTAGATATCTTTCTGTTATTATGTCTAGTTTAAGACTTTTTCATCAGAGATTATAATTCATATGATTTGAACTTTTTGAAGTTTTTGAACTTGTCCAATAGCCCAGAATATGATCTATTTTGATGAATATTCCATGTGCTCCTGAAAACAATTTGTGTTCTGCAATTGTTGGGTGGAATGTTCTATAAATATCAGTTAGGTCAACTTCGACTTCAGTTTAGTTCTATTTTTCTATATCCTTTCTCAGAGTTTGGCAACCTATGGCTTACAAGCCAAATTTGACCCATGCCATGTTTTAGTGAGCCTGTGAACTGAGAATGTTTATTTACATTTTTAAAGGGGTGTAAAAAACCACACAAAACCAAAATATGTGACAGAGACTGCATGTGGCCTGCAAAGCTTAAAACATTTCCTACCCATTCCTTTTCGGAAAAAAAAAATTGCTAACCCCCGTCCTTATTGATTTTCAGCCCACTTGTTCTATCGATTACTGAGAGCAGAGTGTTGAAGTCTCCAAATTGTGAATTTTTTTAGATCTCCTTTCAGTTCTAACAAGTAAGAATAATTTTTACTTCTCTGTATCATGTAGCTCTGTTGTTTGGTGTATAGACATTTAGGGTTTATGTGCATATGTATTTAGGATTTGTGTGTTCTTGGCAACTTGATCCTTTGTTCATTGTGTAATGTTGTCTCCCTTTATCTCTTGGTTTGAAATCTACTTTGTCTAACATTAATATGGCTACTACAGCTTTCTTTTAATTATTATATGTCTTTTTTCTTTTCTTTACTTTTAATTTACCTGTGTCTTCCTATATAAAGTAAGTTTCTTCTTGACAACATCTGGCTGGGTCTGTGCTATAATCTCCAATCTGACTGTTTCTAATTGGGGTGTTTAGACCATTTCCATATCATGTAATGAAACAAATACTTGAATGTTTTCTTGTTAGGGTGGGGGTGATGTTCTTTCCAATTTTTTACATTCTAGGCAAAAGCAGAAACCACTGTCATATTTTTTTAAATGTATGTTATATCATAAAATGAAGAAATACCAAAATAAGGTTGAAAGAACTGGGTTCTATATTAAATGTTTACATTCATCAAATTAACAACTTAAGACCAACCTATACAGACAACAGACTCTAGGTAGTAACTTCAGGAGGCTAAATTTAAAGCTTTTCTGAATGTGAATTGAGTTCTCTTGCCGTGATGTAACTAGAGACTGGAAATGTATGAAGCGCAGTACCTAGAAGGGGCTGTACACTTGATAACGTTTTGTTGTTACTGTGGAGCATGGGAGAAAAGAAAAACAGAAGGATTGAATGATAAAGAAAGACTATGGGAGACTATGGAGCCCTGGTAGCATAGTGGTTACGAGCTTGTCTGCCTAACCAGAAGGTCAGCAGTTCAAATTCACCAGCTGCTCCTTGAAAACCCTATGGGTCAGTTCTACTCTCTCCTATAGGGTCACTATGAGTCTGAATCGACTTGACAGCAATGGGTTTTATACGAGGTTATAGATACATCAAAACCCTACAGACATTAGAGGAGAGAGGCTGTTCTCAAATGCCGGTCCATGGTCTTGGATTTTTTTTTTTTTTTCCTTCTTCATGAGGTCTTCCCTGATTACCCCACTATCAGGCAATCACTCTTTCATTTCACTTCCCAGGGCCTTTCTCTTTTAGAAAATCACATACCGTCTTCACCAGTGGTCATCATCTTGATTGCCTGAATCTTGTCTTTCTACTTCTAATTAGACTGCACAGGCCTTAGGAGAGCAGAAGATAAATCTCATCCTTATTTGTACACTCACTGCCTAAAAAAAACCAAAAACCCAGTGCCGTCGAGTCGATTCTGACTCATAGTGACCCTATAGGACAGAGTAGAACTGCCCCACAGAGTTTCCAAGGAGTGCCTGGTGGATTCCAACTGCCGACCCTTTGGTTAGCAGCTGTAGCACTTAACCACTACGCCACCAGGGTTTCCATCCATTGAAAAAAAAAGAAAAAAAAATTGCTTAAAAAAAAATTGCTTAGCATAGTATAATTTTCAGTAAGTGTTTGCTTAATTAAGAGATCGACAAAGATTCAACATGAATTCTCCAGGGCTATTAACTATGTATCCAATTTTTCTGGGTGTAACGATAATACTATGGAGGCTTGGTAGTACAGCAGTTAAGTGCTCAGCTGCTAACAAAAGGTTGGCGGTTCGAATCCACCAGCCACTCCATGGGAGGAAGATGTGGCAGTCTGATTCCATAAACATTATAACCTTGGAAGGCCTATGAGGCAGTTCTACTCTGTCCTGTAGGGTCGCTATGAGCTGGAATCGACTCGATGAGCAATGGATTTTTAATGATAATACTAATCTTGATATTTTTTGATCAAACTCCCTGGCATGTACCACAAATATCAGGGACTCTGGTAGAAATGGGATGGGCCCAGACAACACACAGTTGTCTGAGTTTTTTTTTCGAGATCCATCTGGTTCTTAGTTCACAGAACCTCTAAAATTTGGTTAAGTTCTTAACTCCATGCTTAAAATATATAAATTTGTTTGGGTGCATCAAGATACCTGCAATCCCTTGATAGTGCCCAACTAACAACATGAGGAAACATTGCTTCTGATAAGACATCCTGGAGGGAGTCATGGACTAAGGGGGGGCAATGTGACTGCTGATGACTCAAACTTCTGGTCCAGTGTTTTTTTTTTTTTTTTTTTTTTTTATCATTCTGGACTTCAGACCTTGATCCTCTCCACCTGCTTGAAATGATCTCTTTCCTGTCTCTCAAATTTTGTTTGATTTGATTTTCTTTCTGGAATCCCCCTTTGGATTGTTGACTTCATTTCAGGAATTTAATAATTTCTCCCTTGGGTACTTGTACCACAACTTAAAGACAAACAACAGCCATGCTATCCCCTCTCCTGGCTCAGTTCTCTGTGTCTCAGCTAGGAGGTATCAGGCATACAGGGCCCCTTTACCTAGTTTTGGGGCCATCGGCCACATCCCATTTCACATGACATAGTTATTTGGCAGAGTCCTTGGGTGGTACAAACAGTTAATGCACTTGGCTGCTAACCTAAAGTTTGGAGGTTCAAGTCAACCCAGAGGTGCCTTGGAAGACAGACCTAACAATCCACTTCCAAAATGGCCATTGAAAACACAGTTCTACTCATGGAGTTACCATGAATCAGAATTGACCCTATAGCGACTGACAGTTACTTGGCATCAATTAAAGAACAGAACATTCCCACAAGCTGTGAGGATGTGTGTGGAGGTGAGTGCAGAGTCTTGAGGACTGATGGGGGCAGAGAGGGCATGTTGAGCAGAAGAAGTGGGAGGGGGGATTAGAGCATATAGAAGACCTGGGGATGCTTTGAATATTCAAAGGGGAAGGTGAGGTATAACCGTGACTTAACTTTTGTTTTTGTACGTTATTTCTCTCATGTTCCAACTTGAGGTTTTATTTCAAGGCTCTAATCCTCTCTGTTAATTTTTATACTTCTTTAGTGCATATCATACAGTCTCCTAAGCAACCCACTGAAGACGTGCACCTAAGGTGGGAAAATACTTCTGGCTTATGAATAATTTGTTTTTTTGCTTCCATTTACAGAAGATGTCAGAGCTTCAAATAGTTTCAGATATAACATATGTTACTTGGGGGTCAGAGAGCATCCTTGTAGAAAGTTATTTCATCCAACTATCTCTTCATTGTTGGATTATAGAAAATTTATTAGATGATTTTCATTGATGCAGTTGGAATAGTAATTTCTTTTAAATAGTTTTTCTATTGCTTGTGCTTTTAAGACATCCATTAGCAGCTCTGTCCAAATCCAGGTTTATGTGGAAACTGTAAACTCAGGCTATTACTTAACCACCCAGGACCTAACCTACAAGACTGATAACAATCACTACACCCCAGGGTTGACATGAAAACTAAACGGTGTAAACAATGTTCCTTGCTGAGTAAGTCAGAGTTATTTACTCCTCCAGTTGCTTTAGGAAATAATCAAGGCATAAAATACCAAGCAGTGACTTGGAGAAAGTAGCCCTGGTGGCACAGCGGTTAAGCACTAGGCTGCTAACCAAAAGGTTGGCAGTTCGAACCCACCAGCAGCTTGGCTCCACAGAAGAAAGATGTGGTAGCTTGCTCTTGTAAAGATTACAGCCTTGGAAACCCTATAAGGTGGTTCTACTCTTTTAGGGTCGCTATGAGTTGAAATCCACTCAAAGCCAACGGTTTTTGTTTTTTTTTTTTAAAGACTTGGAGATACCCCGTCTCATTTGAGCACAACCTAATGTATTTGCTCTTCTGGTATAAAACGGGATGTCTGTGAATGGTTTAGACTCCCCACTGAATAAAAAGGTTATTACCGCATCTGGAGAAATAGAGAACAACAGCTGATCCTGTCATTGGCCAGAAATAGTACCCCTGTGTTAAAAGTGACTTTAATAAAACTGAAATCAAGAAAGATTCCTTGGAAGGGAATGGCAAAAAAGCAAATTATAGACTAAGGTTAACAGGATTTTTAATAAAACAAATCCTAACTTATTTTATTAACTTGAGTGAAAATGCCTTTATAAAGTCTATATTTTATATCACTCAAAACTTCACAAATTTTGTGGGAATTTTTAAAGAAGGATGCTTAAACACTTGTTACAGAGTGGTTTTAAAATTGGTATGGAGACCATCATTCTAGTGGCTGAAAGAAAAAAATATTTTAACAGAACTGTCTTGTATCACTATGTATTCGCCTACCTTTTATCTTGTTTTGTCAATTCTCATTGAAAGGCATTCTGTTGAGTTTAGCAGTTTGGAAAAAATATAAAGTAAAAGAACAGACCGATGTGACTTAACCTTCATAAAAACTCCTTTCTTGCTGGTGGGACTAGAGTTCATAATGGCCTATGACTGGAATAGCATGTCATAACTCAAACATTTTAAGTTACATTGGGCGAAACATGATCTGTAGTATTAGCTTAAACTCTTTGGGCGATACTTTTTTTGTAAGAGTTTGATCCCTTAAACCCTCAGACTTTTTCTAATAGCATAATAGTATTTTTTTTTTGTCCCCTTTGGTTTCACCTCTTAAATAATGAATATTTATCCTCGGAAAAACTGACCACTCTTCAAGCAATTGGTGCTGAGGGTGCCTGGAGCATTCATCTAGGTTTGCAAAGGAAAATTGAAAACAGCCTAGCTATTTCGCTGCAAGCATTAGCCACTGAGCAACTGTAGCAACCTCTTCTCTTGGTACGCTGTTGCTAGGCTCCCTTGTTCCTTACTTCTGGATTCTCCACCAAGACCTCGAAGCCATAACTTAGCAGCAACAACCCAAGCTTTAAGAAACCATAGTTTATATTAGTTCCTGTGACTGTTTCTAGAAAGGAAGATGAAACCTAGAGCAAGCAAACCTATTTTTTGCCCTGTGTTCAAATTTGTGTCAAATTTGCTTGTGCTTTTACATTTTATCAATTTTTTTTCTTGTCTGTATTTTTAACTCTAAGAAATAAAACCCAAAGCTCATTGCTGTCAAGTCGATTCTGACTCATAGCAGACCCTATAGGACAGAGTAGAACTGTCCCATAGGGTTTCCAAGGAGTGGTTGGTGGATTTGAACTGCCAAACCTTTTGCTTAGCAGCCAAACGCTTAACCACTGCACCACCAGGGCTCCCTATGAAATAAAGTCCTGTTTAATTTGATCTAGAGTCCTACACCCCTAACTATAAAAATAATGTTAACTATACATTGTAATAAAGACGCTCTTTAATTATTTAGTATAGTTGCTGTTATTGTATGCCATCGAGTCAATTCTGACTCATAGTGACCCCATGTGACACAGTAAAACTGTCCCATAGGGTTTCCTAAGCTGTAATCTGTATGGGAGTAGATTGCCAGGTCTTTTCCTCTGTGGAGTTGCTGGGCGGGTTCAAACTGCTGACCTTTTGGTTGGCAGCCAGAGCTTAACCATTGCGCCACCGGGGCTCCTTCACTATCCCATAGTACAATACGTGCATTTATACGTATACGGTCCTGAGGACAATAAGTGTTTTCTTCTTGAGTGTTATTTCGTAAGGTGCCAAGTTTAAAGGCTACCTGCAGTTGTAACCTGATTCCCTACTTGGCTACTGTTGTAGCAGCCCCAGAAAATGAAAATCACTCCCAAATCTGTACTTTCTCATTTCAAATAGGACTCAATTTCCTTGCAAGGGCAACTTTCCTGGTTCACTGAAGATCTGTCAAATTTCTATCCAGTTTCACTTCTTATATTTGATCTACAGTATTTTTTTTAAGTTATATTTTCTCACCAACTCTCTATAGTCATATTGCTTCATTTAAGTGAAGCTTTTTGAAGCTCTATAGTTTTGTGCTCCACATTTTAGTAGTTTTCATAATTTCCCCAAAACAATTCATCCCATTTCCCTTTTCTGTTAGTCTCCTTTCCCCTTTTGGTTTCTTGGCGTTCAACAATATTGCTAGCAGAGTTTGGAAAATGGATACCCAGTAATGGTATCAGGAGAAATAGTTCTTATACCTGACTAAATGAAGATACAAACTTCAAATATTAGTGTGAAAATGTCTTTGTTTCCATTTGAACCCTTTTCCAGGAGGGGAAAAAAAAAATTAAATGTATGCTTTCTAATCTGGTCAACTCCCAAGTTGATATTAATTATCTTTACACTGTACTTACTTCTCTTTATTGTCTGTGTAACCTATTTCTTTACTGCTTAGGGTATGCTAGAAATAGAAAGGTTTGAAATACGGAAAATATGGAAGCAAATTATTTGCATTATTTTCATAGTATTAGTCTCTATCCAGCCCAAGCCTTGTTACAGCTGTCTATAATTATGACCCTACAAACCTGCAGGTTTTCTCACTCAGCCATGCAATATCTGAGGTCTTAGCTACAGTCATATATCAGGAGCCATTTTCCTCACTTGCAAGTGTGTGTGTGTATGTGTGTATATGTGTGTGTGTTATGCATCTGTGTGTGTTATGTGTGTATGTGTGGGTTTGTTGTGTGTGTGAGTATGTGTATGCCTTGCCACCAGTGAGCAAAACTACTTAGAGAAGGACCTTCAGGTGTCAGTAACACCACCTTGGTATTTCTAAATTGCATGTGATGAGAAGCTACCAGGCTTCTTGAGTCCCTTTTCTCTGGCATTCAGGCACACCGCAGGATGCTGTATTCTGTACCTTGGTCTTGTAGATGCTTCCCTAGCCTCATCCCTGATTTCTCACAGCTTCTTTATACATTCCTCGGACTACAATGTGCCTTTGCCCTGGGATTTCCAAGTGTGTCAGCTCCAAACTCTATAAGAAAATTCCCCATTACACTCAGATCTGGATCCTCTCAGATAATGACTCTATCCAAGACTTAAACTAGAGTTGGCCACCCTAGTATATATTACTGTGAGAAGGGCTATGACTCTTTCATGACATTTTTTCTGAATTTTTGTTGGTTCCACTCTACCCACAACTGACTTACCAAAAGGCCTCCTAGAAAGCCTTTTAGTTATGGCTATACACTTCTGGGAATTGGTTAAGTTCAACTCCAGTAAAAAAGAAGAAGTCAACCACTAGGATGTGCAAAAACCCAAGAGTGGAATTTAGTATGACATTTCAGTAATGAACTGCAGAAGCACAGATGCCTGCTAGTTTGTGGACTTATGTATGATGCTCACTTTGCTTGTTCGCAGGAAACCACAAGGCAACTACAAACATTCTTTTCCATTTGAACTTCTGGTGTAATCATCTTCCATTACAGTGACAACTTCGCAGCAGAAATTTGGTTTGCTTTTTTTTTTTTTATTCTTCAAAACCACACCATTAAACAACTCTTCTGAAGGGATCAGAAGAAAACAGAAGAAATTTATGAGGCTCTGTCTAGCTGTAGACCCTTTGCCCCTCTGTCAAGTTGGATCAGATTAGCCTGTGGGATCAACAGTTATTATAGGAGGTGGACAGGCCAACAAGCCAAATGATTTTATAAGGTTTCCTTCCTGAGGAGACCACACTGAAAACAAATTTGTTTTCACTCCAACAACCTCTTAAGGGAATTTTGGAAGGTTATCTGTTTGATGGATACCACTATTGAGAGAGATGGGGATGTTTCTAATATACTGTAAAAGGAATTGTGTTCAGGTCTCTAGGTGAAGTCTTCATGGTTGTTCTAATTGAGACTGACATATAGCCCTTTGTGCTGTCTACTATGAAACTCTTTCTGCCTCCAACTTTTACCTGGGGAAGTAGTTTCTTGGAAAAGCATCTCAACAATATCCAGGAAGTTTTAAAATTTTTGCTCCAAAAATATATGACTCTGTAATGGATAAACGAATGTTTGTGTATTTGCTTAACCTTGTTAAGCTCTATTATAGCATATTCTTAAAGGTAGAAATTTATAGTTTTAATAGGAAACGTCTCTACTAAAAATGAGATCAGATCACTAAGAATCAAGTAGAGATTCTTTTTGGGTTCTTTTTATTGTGGAAGGAAGAAAAGGGGATTTTA
This sequence comes from Loxodonta africana, assembly GCF_030014295.1. Lineage (NCBI taxonomy): Eukaryota > Metazoa > Chordata > Mammalia > Proboscidea > Elephantidae > Loxodonta > Loxodonta africana. The sequence continues at coordinate 78,890,080 of NC_087361.1, forward strand.
AATTGTCTATTTTCTTATGTATAATTGAAAAGTTTGTGTCTTTAATTATAGAATTTTTGTATTACATTTGCTTGTTTTAAAGAGTCACTAGAGCTTTAAGGGTAAACAACATAGGGTGTCATCTTGTGTTCAACAAGGGGAACTGGGTGCAGTTCTCTCACCTCCTCCTCTGTTCACTGGGTCTCTGAGTCTTGGAGCCCCGGAAAGGCTGGACATGCCCATGATATGGAAAACACTGAAATGTACCCCTTGGTCCTGCTCTCTCCCCACTGCTCAGGAAAATAGCAGCGGCCAGCGTGCAGCTTCCTTTGCTAGCTTGGCGTCTCAGGTTCAAACACAAGTGCAGTCAGTGCCATGTGGCAAAAACGTCTCTTCAGCTGTGAGTATATGATGTGAGCATATTTGCATTTATTTCATTTGTTAATTCTAAAACCACGTTTTTACAAAAGTGCTTATATTGTGGTGACTTAATAAGAAAACAAAATTATAAGTTTTGTTTTTTTTTTTCCTTCTCTGGCCTTTTCTCCCCATCCCTCTTTCAGGAAGCAAAGACTAACACTATCTTTTTTAAAGATCTGATTGGCTTTCTACAGTATCTCCACTTCCCCTTCTCAGTCTCACCTGATCCTCCCGCCCCATCCTATAATAATAATACGCAATACTAAAAAGGGAGTTTTTTGTTTTTGCTTGTTTGTTTCTGAGTTGTGAGTTCCCTGACATCCCCAAGCTGGGGGTGGGGGGGCGGTTAGGGGGTACAGGACCCAGCCAGGTGACGAGCTGTCAAGTGGTACTAAAACACTCAGTTTCCAGACTGGGGAACTGCAACAAAATGCCTCAGTTCCTATGTCTAACACAGAAGGATGAAGACCCCTACTTATACCTTCTAATATTACTTAGACAAGTGTGATGAACTGAAACCAAGAGACTTCTTCCAAAATGTTATGGGTAGTTGCATTTCCTGGGACAGGTTAAAAAAAAAAAAGCCAAGAAGGAAGTCAGATTTGATTTCATTAAAAATTAACCACTCTTTCATGAAGCACTTGAGGGACAAATTTCATGTCTATCTTTAATATGTGTTTGTTTTCTATATTATTAGATTATAAATTCTTGGACAGCCACTTTACTCCTACTTATGCTCTTTGCAGATGACTGCTCAATTAATTTTGCTGATTGGTTTCTAACTAATGAGGATATAAGGGAACAGTAGAGTGTCAAACCTGAGTCCTAGGTGTAGCATCATGACTATATCTTGTAGGGCCAGGTAAAGAGGAAACTTGAATGAATAGACAAGCTTTTCTGGCAATCTTAATAACACAGGCTGTTTTTTGATGCTGTGAATTTGAATCTTCTTTTTTCCTTAGCCTCTCCAATCTGCTTAGAGTATGAATGGTCACATTGTATACACTAAGTGGCTTGTCTTGATGAAATGTACTTGTTATAATATTATCTCTAAAGACCCAAAACTATTGCCCTGAGATAATCTTTAAACCATAAACCAAAAATATCCCCTAAAGTCTTTCTAAAACCCAACAGCAATTTAACTTAACTAGTAAAGAAAAAAAAAATTATTTTTTAGTAAAGAATGTCTACCTTGAGCGTTGTGCTCTTTTAAGACCTCTCCGTATGGGCTGAAATTGACAACAGCAACTTGAAAGACTAGATAGGAAACTTAAGGGGTAGTGAGTCTATGTTAATGAGGGAGTAACAATTCAGAAAAGGAGGGTGAGATTGGTTGTACAACTTGAATGTAATCAATGTTATTATTGAATTGTATAGGTAGAAATTGTTGAATTGGTGTATGTTCTACTCTGTATAGTCACAACAATGACAAGAAAATAAATTATTAAAAATGTGATTTTATAATTTTTTAATACTTTTTAAAATATTAAAACAGCTCAAATCCTTTAAGTCAATAAATTTTTGATTCAGGAATCTATCAGGAAAAATAATTTTAAATGCAGGAGTTCAGTGTAGTTTATTTATAATGGTGGAAAGTGGGTTCAACCTACATGTCCAAGAGAAGGGGGTGTCAGATACATCCATAAAATGAAATTTTATGAAGATATTAAAATTATGTTTAAGAAATTTGGTCGTGTTTTATATGTTAATTTTAGAAATATAGTATATAAAATTGGTTTACAAAATGATCTTGATAGTCAATATATATGCACCAATACTGAGTTGTGAGAAGAGTGGAGGGGGTTGGGACAAAAGAAAGAAAATTAAGACTGAAAAGGAATCTGCTAGCATATTAAATAAAACTTCTTGTTTGCTGGGAATATAGATAGGTTCTTTCTTTTCTTTTTCTTTCCTTCCTGCACTTTACAGAATTCCCATCAATAAATATGTATTCCTTTTATGGTACTGCCCCACAGAGTTTCCAAGGATCACCTGGCAGATTTGAACTGCCAACCTTTTGGTTAGCAGCCATAGCGTGCTTAACCGCTACGCCACCAGGGTTTCCATATATATATATAGGGTCACTATGAGTTGGAATCTACTCGATGGCACTGGGTTTGGTTTTTTTTTTTAATGGGGGGGCTTAGAGAATAGCAAGAAGGTGCTCATATTTATACCAAAACAAAACAAAAAAAAAAAATCCGAACCCAGTGCTATCGACTCAATTCTGACTCATGGCAACCCTATAGGACAGAGTAGAACTGCCTCATAAAGTTTCCAAGGAGTGGCTAGTGGATTCAAATTGCCGGCCCTTTGGTTAGCAGCTGTAGCACTTAACCACTAGGCCACCATGGTTTCCTATATTTATACCAGATACATTCTTTTTTAAAGAAAAATGTTGCCATGCCCTGTTAAAACTGTTGAATAAATGAATGAAATGAAACTGGAATTAAAGTAACCATTTATTTCCTTTAATTGAGGGTTTCTAAAAACATTTTTAAATTCTTTATAATACATCTGAGGGCTAACTCATTCTTTATATGTCCTATGACAAAATCAAATATATCTCCAATAAAGATGTTTTTGTTGCTGTTGTTAGTTCCCGTCAAGTCGATTTGGACTCATAGCGACCCCAAGTGTGCAGATTAGAACTACTCTGTAGGGTTTTCAAGGCTAAGACCTTTCAAAAGCAGATTGCCAGACCTTTCTTCTGAGGTGCCTCTGGATGGGCTCAAACCACCAACCTTTCAGCTAGTAGTCGAGTGTTAACTGTGCCACCCAGGGACTTCAGTAAAGATGTAGGGATAGCTAGAGGATTCCCATGGAGCTGCACAAGGTGTGCTCTGATGAACCTAGAAGGAGGGTAGCATCTCCAAAGGCAAACAGCAAAGAGAAGCATCCATCTCTAAAAAGAGTGTCCAAAAGAATTAAGCTCAGGATAAGGTAGATTTGCCAAAAATGCTCCAGAATTTATGCTATAAAAATTATTCTGCTTAGGACTGATAGAGTAATGTCAACTGTTAAGTAAGGGAAAGCAGAACTATTCAAAAGCTACTGTGATCTTAATTTATTTTTTCAAGGAAGACTATTAACCTCTAGAAGGTAAAAAGTCATAAGTTGACATAGTGACATTCATGACTGTAGAAAAGAAATACATACTGGTATTTCGTCCCTGCTGTCCACTGCAATCCAGGAGAAAAAAAAAAGTTGTAAAAAGGAGTAGTAGTAATAATAATGATACTGACATATTTATAATCATCTAATAATATATTTTTTTATTTTTTAATAATATTTACAACCACTGGTCTGTCAGGTTGTTGCACTGTGGTATCTTGTGTGCTGCTGTGATGCTGGAAGCTATGCCACCAGTATTTCAAATACCAGCAGGATCACTCATAGTAGACAGCTTTCAGCAGGACTTCCAGACTAAGACAGATGAGAAAGACCTGGCAATCTACTTCTGAAAAAATCAGCCAACGAAAACCTTATGGATAACAGCAGAACATTGTCTGCTATAGTGCCAGAAGATGAACCCCTCAGGTTAGAAGGCACTCAAAATACGATTAAGGAAGAGCTGCCTCCTCAAAGTAGAATTGACCATAATGACGTGGATGGGGTAAAGCTCTCGAAACTTTCATTTGCTGATGTGGCATGACTCAAAATGAGAAGTAACAGCTACAAACATCCATTAATAATTGGAACATAGATTGTATGAAGAAAGAATCTAGGAAAATTAGAATTTGTAAAAAATGAAATGGAACCCATGAAGATTGATATCCTAGGCATTAGTGAACTGAAATGAAATGGTATTGCCATTTTGAATTGGATAATCATATGGTCTGCTATACTGACCACTCTGACAGGGACCACAATAGAAGGTTCAGGTTAGAATGGGTAAAAAACATAGAACAAAATTCAAACTCGAAAAAAAAAAAAAAAGACCAGACTTACTGGTCTGAAAAACAGAGAGGTACCCTGGAGACTATTGCTCTAAGACAACCTTCTAACCTGAAACTGAAGACACTTCTGGAGGCCACCTTTCAGCCAAATAGATGGGCCTATAAAGTAAATAATAACACCCGTGAAGAATGTGCTTCTTAAAACAATCAACCATATGAGACCAAAAGGGCAACATTTCCCCAATCCAAAGTGAGAAGGCAGACAGGGACAGGGAAAATGAACAAATGGAAACAGAGAACCTAGGGAGAAAACAGGGAGAGTGGGAGAGTGCTGACACGTTGGGGATTGCAACCAATGTCATGGAAAAATTTGTATTATTGATTGGAAAATGAATTTCTTACGTAAACTTTCACCTAAAGCACAATAAAATGTTTTAAAAAAAAAAGTCACACAGCTAGTAAATGGCAAACTGGACCTGAACCTGGACTGCCAGCTCCAAACTCTCCGAGATAAAACCAACTCATGACAACCTCATGTATGTCAGAGTAGATAGAACTGCACCCTATAGGGTTTTCAGTGGCTGAATTTTTTGGACATAGATCACCAGGCCCTTCTTGCAAGGTGCCTCCCAGTGGACTCAAACCTTTAATCTTTCAGTTAACAGCCAAGTGTATTAACTGTTTGTGCCACCCCCGGACCCCTCTCCCAGCCAGGCCATGGTAATATTAACTCAGAAGAAGAACCCAAAGACCTGGACTCACATATCCGCTTGACAGCAATAGACCAACATTTCAACCTGGCATCGGTAGCCGGAAATGATAACAGCATGCCCCCTTAGATGGTTACCTGGTATCTACAGGCACTTGAGTCTGTGGCCCTTGCCTTAGTTGTACGTTTGAAGCATAGTGTCTTGAGATGGGAACTGAATCTTAAGTGTATTGTCTGAATTCTCTAAGTTCAGTCTTTGCTTGAAGTTAGTTAACATTGATGAGTCCCACAGGTTTCCTGTGAAGTCCTCCACATTGACAATAAAATGGGCAAACCAGAACTGAAATTCCGTTCTCTGTCACACCTCACATAAAAGTAGTTTTCCCCAAATTATTCCCCAAGGCATTTCACACTTAATTTGTTAGCATTTACGAATAAAAAGGACACAGATGACCACATTTGCATGTTTATACTGCTCCTTTGCCTTGAGTGCACTAGTTACGGCATTAGAAAGATTTGTGTACCAGCTGTTCTCTGTCAGGTGCCCTTTCTCCCTCTTAAAAGATTCTGGGATAGAAGAAAAGTAGAAAGCAAAACTAATCTCCTTCATTAAAGGTGGAGAGACTTTAAATAAAATGAAGCTTGCTCAGCACTTCAGAGGATAAGCAGAAACCTTTGAAGGATTTTCTATCTGAGGAGTTTCCAGGGAGGAAATGACATGATTTAGTCAGCTAGTCAGCTAAGTTTATTAATTCAGGCAATTTGTTTTCAAAAAAAAAAAAAAATTCTTTCTGAAATGCCACTATTGCGGACCTTGGATTTTTTTTTTCTTCTATGACAGCTTCTAGCCCCTGAAACAGATCCGCTATTTTTAACTAGCTGAATTAGTTGTACAATTATACATTACCATTTGTTAAAATTTTGTTAAAAGAAAAAAAAACAAACCCGTTGCCATCGAGTCAATTCCGACTCACAGCAATTCTTTAGGACAGAATAGAACTGCCCCATAGGGTTTCCAAGGAGCACCTAGTGGATTTGAACTGCCAACCTCTTGGCAGTTTACAGCCAAGCTGTTAACCACTGTGCCACCTGGGCCCTTTCTTACTGAGCTCCAAATTGTAATTATATATATATATTTTAAAGAAAACAGGTCAGGGATGGCTTTTCCCCAAACAATGATTTTTTAAAATGTAAACAGATAAATAGGAGCCCTGGTAGCTCAAAGGTTAAGTGCTTGGATGAGGTCTTCGGCTCGAACCCACCAGCTGCTCCTCCAGAGAAAGATGTGGCAGTTTGCTCCCTTAAAGATTATAGCTTTAGAAACCCTATAAGGCAGTTCTACTCCATCCTACAGGGTCACTAAGAGTCAGAATCGATTCACTGGCAACAGATAAGTAGATTAATGAGCCATTTCTTGAAACTGCAGTTCTTTTTTTTTGCCAAGCTACTAAGCCACCATTTAACAAGTGCTCTTTGGTATTTAAGAAAAAATATTAAGTCTCTATGCAGGACAAGCTCCCCGAATGGCATAAACTGTTTGTGCTCAACTATTAATTGTTGGTGGTTTGAGCCCAGCAAACAGTGCTGCAGAATAAAGGCCTGGCAATCTGCTTCCCTAAGAATTACAGCCAAGAAAGCCCTATGGAACAGTTTTACCCTGTCACATGGGGTCACCATGAGTCAAAATTAATTCAACAGCTTTTTTTTTTTTTTTTAAGTAGGCAGGGCAGGTCCTACACAAAATTGTAAAGTTGGAAGTAGGTTTTCAGGTTTCTTCTATTCCTCCAGGGTCTTTTTTCTCATATCACCCCAATTCTTCCTTCAGGTTGCCATATTCAAAAGGTTATTTATAATATGCTATTATTAATAATCCTAATAGGAAAGATAGTGTATTATTAGAATAAATACTGTTGGTAGGTGCCATTGAGTTGGCTCTGACTCATAGTGACCCTATGTACAACAGAAGTAAACACTGCCCGGTCCTGCACCATTCTCAAAATCATTGCTATGTTTGAGCCCATTGTTGCAGTCACTGTGAAAATCTATCTCATTGAGGGTCTTCCTCTTTTTTGCTGACCCTCTACTCTACCAAGCAGATGTCCTTCTCCAGGACTGGTCCCGCCTGATAACATGTCCAAAGTACATGAGACGAACTCTCGCTAGCTTTGCTTCAAAAGACCATTCTGGTTCTTTCTTCTGGCAATCAATGGTATATTCAATATTCTTAGCCAATGCAATAATGTAAATACTTCAACTCTTCTTGGGTCTTCTTTATTCACTGTCCAGCTTTCGCATGTATATGAGGCCATTGAAAAATACTATGGCTAGGGTCAGGCCCACTTTAGTCCTCAAAGTGTTATCTTTGCTTTTTAACACTTTAAAGAGTTCCTTTGCAGCAGATTTGCCCAATGCAGTGTCCTCTGATTTCTTTTTTTAAATTTTATTGTGCTTTAAGCGAAGTTTTACAAATCAAGTCAGTTTCTCACACAAAAATTTATATACACCCTGCTGCATACCCCCAACTGCTCTCCCCCTAATGAGACAGCCCACTCCCTCCCTCCACTCTCTCTTTTCGTGTCCATTTCGCCAGTTTCTAACCCCCTCCACCCTCTCATTTCCCCTCCAGGGAGGAGACGCCAACATAGTCTCAAGTGTCCACCTGATCCAAGAAGCTCACTCCTCACCAGCATCCCTCTCCAACCCATTGTAGGTCCAATCCATGTCTGAAGAGTTGGCTTTGGGAATGATGCCTGTCCTGGGCCAACAGAAGGTTTGGGTGCCATGACCACCGGGGTCCTTCTAGTCTCGGTCAGACCATTAAGCCTGGTCTTTTTATGAGAATTTGGGGTCTGAATCCCACTGCTCTCCTGCTCCCTCAGGGGTTCTCTGTTGTGTTTCCTGTCAGGGCAGTCATCAGTTGTAGCCGAGCATCATCTGGTTCTGGTCTCAGGCTGATGCAGTCTCTGGTTTATGTGGCCCTTTCTGTCTCCTGGGCTCATAATTACCTTGTGTCCTTGGTGTTCTTCATTCTCCTTTGCTTCAGGTGGGTTGAGACCAACTTATGCATCTTAGATGGCCGCTTGCTAGCGTTTAAGACCCCAGACACCACTCTCCAAAGCAGGACGCAGAATGTTTTCTTAATAGATTTTATGCCAATTGACTTACACGTCCCCTGAAACCATGGGCCCCAAACCCCCGCCCCTGCTACACTGGCCTTCAAAGCATTCAGTTTATTCAGGAAACTTCACTGCTTTTGGTTTAGTCCAGTTGTGCTGACCTCGCCTGTATTGTGTGTTGTCTGGAATTCCCATCACCTAAAGTAGTTTTTATCTACTACCTAATTAGTGAATACCCCTCTCCCACACTCCCTCCCTCTTCCCCCTTGTAACCATCAAAGAATATTTTCTTCTCTATTTAAACTGTTTCTTGAGTTCTTATAATAGTGGTCTTATACAAAATTTGTCCTTTTGCAACTGACTAATTTCACTCATCATGCCTTCCAGATTCCTCCATGTTATGAAATGTTTCACAGATTCATCACTGTTCTTTATCAATGCATAGTATTCTATTGTGTGAATATACCATAATTTATTTGTCCATTCATCCGTTGATGGGCACCTTGTTTGCTTCCATCTTTTTGCTATTGTAAACAGTGCAGCAGTGAACATGGGTGTGCATATATCTGTTCGTGTAAAGGCTCTTATTTCTCTAGGGTATATTCCAAGGAGTGGGATCGAAGGATCGTATGGTAGATCTACTTCCAGCTTTTTAAGGCAGCGCCAAATCGATTTCCAAAGTGGTTGTACCATTTTACATTCCCACCAGCAGTGTATACGTGTTCCAGTCTCTCCACAGTCTCTCCAACATTTATTGTTTTGTTTTTTTTGTGTGAATGCCAGCCTTGTTGGAGTGAGATGGAATCTCATTGTAGTTTTGACTTGCATTTCTCTAATGGCTAATGATCATGAGCATTTCCTCATGTATCTGTTAGCTACTTGAATGTCTTCTTTACTGAAGTGTCTGTTCATATCTTTTGCCCATTTTTTAATTGGGTTATTTGTCTTTTTGTAGTTGAGTTTTTGCAGTATCATGTAGATTTTAGAGATCAGGTGCTGATCAGAAATGTCATAGCTAAAAACTTTTTCCCAGTCTGTAGGTAGCCTTTTTACTCTTTTGGTGAAGTCTTTGGATGAGCATAGGTGTTTGATTTTAGGAGCTCCCAGTTATCTAGTTTTTCTTCTGCATTGTTAGTAATGTTTTGTATACGGTTTATGCCATGTATTAGGGTTCCTAACGTTGTCCCTATTTTTTTCTTCCATGATCTTTATCATTTTATATTTTATATTTAGGTCTTTGATTCATTTTGAGCTCCTTTTTGTGCACGGAGTGAGGTATGGGTCTTGTTTCATTTTTTGGCAGATGGATATCCAGTTATGCCAGCACCATTTGTTAAAAAGACTATCTTTTCACCATTTAACTGTTTTGGGGCCTTTGTCAAATATCAACTGCTCATATGTGGATGGATTTATGTCTGGATTCTCGACTCTGTTCCATTGGTCTATATATCTGTTGTTGTACCAGTACCAGGCTGTTTTGACTACTGTGGTAGTATAATAGGTTCTAAAATCAGGTAGAGTAAGGCCTCCCACTTTGTTCTTTTTCAGTGATGCTTTACTTATCCGGGGCCTCTTTCCTTTCCATATGAAGTTGGTGATTTGTTTCTCCATCGCATTAAGGAATGTTATTGGAATTTGGATCAGAATTGCATTAAATCTATAAATCACTTTTGGTAGAATATACATTTTTATAATGTTAAGTCTTCCTATCCATGAGCAAGGTATGTTTTTCCGCTTATGTAGGTCTCTTTTGGTTTCTTGCAGAAGCGTACTGTAGTTTTCTTTAAGTCTTTTATATCTCTGGTAAGATTTATTCCTAAGTATTTTATCTTCTTGGGGGCTACTGTAAATGGTTTTGATTTGATGATTTCCTCTTCGATGTTCTTTTTGTTGGTGTAGAGGAATCCAACTGATTTTTGTATGTTTCTGCTGAACTCTTCTATTAGTTTCAGCAGTTTTCTTGAGGATTCCTTACGGTTTTCTGTGTATAAGATCATGTTATCTGCAAATGGAAATAATTTTACTTCTTCCTTGCCAATCTGGATTCCCTTTATTTCTTTATCTAGCTTAATTGCTCTGGCTAGGACCTCCAGCATAATGTTGAATAAGAGTGGTGATAAAGGGCATCCTTGTCTGGTTCCAGATCTCAAGGGAAATACTTTCAGGCTCTCTCCATTTAAGATGAGGTTGGCTATTAAAAAAAAAAAAAAAATTTTTTTTTTTTTGGCTTTGTACAAATTCCCTTTATTATGTTGAGGAGTTTTCCTTCTATTCCTGTTTTGCTGAGAGTTTTTATCATGAATGGGTGTTGAACTTTGTCAAATGCCTTTTCTGCATCAGTTGATAAAATCGTGTGATTCTTGTCTTTTGTTTTATTTATGTGATGGATTACATTAATTGATTTTCTAATGTTGAACCATTCCTGCATAGCTGGTATGAATCCCCCTTGGTCATGGTGAATTATTTTTTTGATATGTTTTTGGATTCTATTGGCTGGAATTTTGTTGAGGATTTTTGCATCTAAGTTCATGAGGGATATACATCTGTAATTTTCTTTTTTTTGTGGTGTCTTTTTTTATCTGGTTTTGGTATCAGAGATATGGTAGCTTCATAGAATGAGTTTGGTAGTATACCATCCTTTTCTATGCTCTGAATACCTTTAGTAGTAGAGGTGTTAACTCTTCTCTGAAAGTTTGGTAGAACTCTGCAGTGAAGCCATCTGGGCCAGGGTATTTTTTCATTAGGAGTTTTTTGATTACCTTTTCAATCTCTTCTTTTGTTATGGGTCTATTTAGTTGTTCTATCTCTGTTTGTGTTAGTTTAGGTAGGTAGTGTGTTTCTAGGAATTCGCCCATTTCTTCTAGGTTCTCAAATCTGTTAGAGTACGATTTTTCATAGTAACCTGATATGATTCTTTTAATTTCAGTTGGGTCTGTTGTAATAGCGCCCATCTCATTTCTTATTTGGGTTATTTGCTTCCTCTCCTGTTTTTCTTTTGTCAGTTTGGCCAATGGTTTATCAATTTTGTTAAGTTTTTCAAAGAACCAGCTTTTGGTCTTGTTAATTCTTTCAATTGTTTTTCTGTTTCCTATTTCATTTAGTTCTGCTCTAATTTTTATCATTTGTTTTCTTCTGGTGCCTGAGGGTTCCTGTTTTTGCTTTCTTTCTATTTGTTCAAGTTGTAGGGATAATTATTTGATTTGGGCCCTTTCTTCTTTTTGGATGTGTGCATTTATTGGTATAAACTGACCTCTGAGCACTGCTTTCGCTGTGTCCCAAAGGCTCTGATAGGAAGTATTTTCATTCTCATTGGATTCTCTGAATTTCTTTATTCCATCCTTAATGTCTTCTATAATCCAGTCTTTTTTGAGCTGGGTATTGTTCAGTTTCCAAGTGTTTGATTTCTTTCCCCTGCTTTTTCTGTTACTGATTTCCACTTTTATGGCCTTATGGTCAGAGAAGATGCTTTGTAATATTTCAATGTTTTGGGTTCTGCTAAGGCTTGCTTTATGACCTAATATGTGGTCTATTCTAGAGAATGTCTCAAGTACGCTAGAAAAGAAAGTATACTTGGTTGCTGTTGAGTGGAGTGTTCTGTATATGTCTATGAGGTCAAGTTGGTTGATCGTGGCATTTAGATCTTCTGTGTCTTTATTGAGCTTCTTTCTGGATGTCCTGTCCTTCCGAAAGTGGTGCGTTGAAGTCTCCTACTATTATTGTGGAGCTGTCTATCTCACTTTTCAGTGCCGATAGAGTTTGTTTTACGTATCTTGCAGCCCTGTCATTGGGTGCATAAATACTTAATATGGTTATATCTTCTTGGAGCAGTGACCCTTTAATCATTCTATAGTGTCCTTCCTTATCCTTTCTGATGGATTTAACTTTAAAGTCTATTTTGTCAGAAATTAGTGTTGCCACTCCTTCTCTTTTTTGATTGATAAATTTTTTTCCATCCTTTGAGTTTTAGTTTGTTTGTGTCTCTAATGTGTGCCTCTTGTCAGGCAGCATAGAGATGGGTTATGTTTTTTAATCCATCCTGCAACTCTCTGTCTCTTTATTGGTGCATTTAGTCCATTTACATTCAGTGTAATTACAGATAGGTATAAATTTAGTGCTTTTATTTTGATGTCCTTTTCTGTGTGCTGTTGACAGTTTCTTTTTCCCGCTTAATTTTATGTGCTGAGTAGATTATATATTGTCCTTTCATCAAATTTGTTGTTGTTGATTTTGTTTCTTCTGAGTCTCTGTTTTTTTCTTTTATTTTATTTTGATGTGTGGGATAGCTTGTCTCCTTTGTGGTTACCATATTATTTACCCCCATTTTTCTAAATTTAAACCTAACTTTTTTTTTTGTATCACCTTATCTTCCTCTCCATATGGAAGATCTATGACTACATTTCTTAGACCCTCTTTATTGTTTTAATGTTGTCTTCTTTTACATAATAAGATCACTGTTACCCTGTTTTGAGTTTTTTTTTTTTTAATCTTGCTTTGTTTTTTTGATTTCCCTGTCTTGGTTGACTTCTTATTCTTCTGCCCAGTGATCTATTCTTGGGTTGATATCTGATATTATTGATTTTCTAACCAAAGAACTCCCTTACTATTTCTTGCAGTTTCGGTTTGGTTTTTACAAATTCCCTAAACTTCTTTTTATCTGGAAATGTCTTAATTTCACCTTCATATTTAAGAGACAGTTTTGATGGATATATGATTCTTGGCAGGCAATTTTTTTCCTTCAATTTTTTAAATAAGTCATCCCATTGCCTTCTCGCCTACAGGGTTTCTGCCGAGTAGTCTGAGGTTATTCTTATTGGCTCTCCTTTGTAGGTGACTTTTCATTTATCCCTAGCTGCTCTTAAAATTCTCTCTTTATCTTTGGTTTTGGCAAGTTTGATTATAATATGTCTTGGTGACTTTCTTTTAACATCTACCTTATGTGGAGTTCAATGAGCATCTTGTCTAGATATCTTCTCACCTTTCTTGATATCAGGGAAGTTTTCTGCCAACAAATCTTCAACAATTCTCTCTGTATTTCCTGTTATCCTTCCCTGTTCTGGTACTCCAATCACTCGTAGGTTATTTCTCTTGATGAAGTCCCACATGATTCTTAAGGTTTCTTCATTTTTTTTAATTCTTTTATCTGATTTTTCTTCAAATATATTAGTTCCAAGTGATTTATCTTCAAGTTCAGAAATTCTACCTTCCACTTGCTCAGTTCTGTTCCTTTGACTTTCTATTGAGTTGTCTACTTCTGTAATTTTATTGTTAATCTTCTGAATTTCTGATTGCTCTCCGTCTATGGATTTTTCCAGCTTACTAAATTTTTCATTATGTTCCTGAAAAAATTTTTTAATTTCTTCAATTGCTTTATCTTTGTGTTCTTGGCTTGTTCTGCGTATTGCCTCATTTCCTTCCTGATGTCATGAAGGGTCCTGTATATTAGTCTTTTGTATCCTGCCTCTAGTAATTCCAGGAATGCACTTTCATCTAGAAGATCCCTGGATTCTTTGTTTTGAGAGCTCGTTGAGGTGATCACGGTCTGTTTCTTTATGTGACTTGATAGTGACTGTTGTTTCCAAGCCATCTATAAGTTACTGTATTAGTTTACTTTATGTTTGCTTACTTTGTCATAGCTTCTTGCTTTGTTTTGTTTTGATATGCCCAAATGGGTTGCTTGAGTGAGCTAGCGTGACTATTTTTGCCTTTGGAGCTCTGGTGTCCTGTCCCAGATGGCTAGAGCTGTTCTCAGGTATACCAGTCTAGGAGTCCCTTCACTTTTCTTGTATGAATTCAGCTCAAGTGTCCATGTAGCTGATCATTAAGTGTGTGGTACAGGCTCTGTCCCACAGTTGTAGAGGTGCAGGGGTGATTGGTGTAGGTATCAGTATCTGGTTGTAGCAGGGTGTCACACTCTGAACATGGCACAGGGCTGAGAATTGTCCCCCACAAGTCTCTGAAGAGAGCGTGTCCCTGATCCCTAGAGCATACAGGTGGGTGGGTTCTGCCGACTGACCATGGACACCCAATGTTATTGGTTGTAAGGACTGGGAGGTATCAGTTATCCTTGGGCCCCTGTTGTGGGTGGCTGGGTGACCTGTGGGGAGCTGGTCCCTGGTGAGGGTAGGTGAGGACCCTGTTTAATAATAGGCAAAGCAATGTCAAACATCAAATACCACCTCTTTGCCACACAGCTGAAATGGTTGGAGTCTGCCAACAAGAGCCTATTCTCCTAAAATAGGCACACGCATGTTCATGCAGAGGGGAAAGGTACGCAAAGTCCACGCACCGTTTATGCCTGGGCAGGAGCCGCTTCTGTCCTGAGCTCCCCTTGTTAGTGGAGCTGGCAAATTATCTTTTCCCCCAATTGCAAACGTTTTTCTTCTCCAAGACCAGGAGTATGGCTCTAGGCGCTTGCCAGTGCCTATCTCAGGCCCAGGGAATTCAGCTACTGAAGCCAGCTTGGGGGTGGAGGGGCGCGGGAGAATATACACAAGTACTTAGCTTTTGCCAAGAGTACCGTTCCTCTCTGGTTCTGGAGGTGTGAGTAGGCTGTGTGGCTGGCTGCTTCTCCCTGAGGAAACTGCAGCTGAATGCTAGTACCAGCCGGCTGCTGCAGTTCTGGGAATGGTGCCTGAGGGCTCCCCGCGATTCAGGTCCGGTAACTCCTCTCCGCTTCTGAACTGTCTCTTCCTCCCCCTGCCCCTCATTTCATTTTCTAAGCTTGCCTTTGATGATCAGGGCTACTAGCTTGTCATAAATATACTCATTTCACTTGTTTTTTCGGGTCTTTGTTGTAAAGAGAGCTTGCTGCAAGCATCAGTCTACTCTGCAGTCTTGGCTCCGCCTCTCTCATCTAATTTCTTGACTGCTGCTTCTGTTGGTGTTGATTGTGGATTCAAGTAAAATGAAATCCTTGACAACTTCAATCCTATCTCCATTTATCATGATGTTGCTCATTGGTCCAGTTGTGAGGATTTTTGCTTTCTTTATGCAGAGGTGCAATCCATACTGAAGGCTGTAGTCTTTGATCTTCATCAGTAAGTGCTTCAAGTCCTCTTTGCTTTCAGCAGCAAGGTTGTGTCATGTGCATGAAATGCAGATTGTTAATGAGTCTTCCTCCAATCCTGATGCTGCGTTCTTCTTCATATAGTCCAGCTTCTTGGATTATTTGCTCAGCATACAGATTGAATGAATATGGTGAAAGGATCTAACCCTGACACACACCATCCTGACTTTAAACCAATCAGTATCCATTTGTTCAGTTCGAATGACTCCATCTTGGTCTATGTACAGGTTCCTCATGAGCACAATGAAGTATTCTGAAATACCCATTCTTCACAGTGTTATCCACGATTTGTTGTGATCCACACAGTTGAATGCCTTTGTATAGTTAAGAACACACAGGTAAACATCTTTCCGGTATTCTCTGCTTTCAATCAAGATCCATGTGACATCAGCAATGGCATTCCTTGATTCACAACCTCTACTGAATCTGACTTGAATTTCTGGCAGTTCCCTGTCGATACACTGTTGCAACTACTTCTGATTTATCTTCAGCACAATTTTACTTGCATGTTGAAACATCTCAATTGGTATTCTGTCAATTCCTGAAGGCTTGTTTTTCACCAGGTCTTCCTGTGCTGCTTGGATTTCTTCCTTCAGTACCATCAGTTCTTGTTCATATGCTACGCCGTGAAAAGGTTGAACGTCGACAAATTCTTTTAGGTACAACGACTCTGTCTATTCCTTCCATCTTCTTTTGATACTTCCTGTGTTGTTTAATTTTTTGCCCATAAAATCCTTCAATATTGCAACTCGAAGCTTGAATTTTTCTTTAGTTCTTTTAGCTTAAGAAATGCTGAGTGTGTTCTTCCCTTTTGGTTTTCTAACTCCGGGTCTTTGCACATTTCATTATAATACTTTACTTTGTATTCTTGAGCCACCTTTTGGAATCTTCTGTTCAGCATTTTTACTTCATCATTTCTTCTTTTCCCTGTCGGTACTTGTCTTAGGCTGGGTTCTCTGGAGAAGCAAAACCAGGAAGCCCTATACATATGTATATGGAGAGATTTATGTCAAGGAAATGGCTCACACAATTGTAGAGGCTGGATTGTCCCAAGTCAGAAGGTCAGGATAGAGGCCTCTCCTGATTCATGTGGCTGCAGGGGCTGGCAAACCCAAGATTGGCAGGTCAGAGGGTAAAGCTCTTCCTAACAGGCTGTTAAGATCTACGAATCCCAAGATCAGCAGACAAGCTGCTAGCTCAAGTCCCAGTAACCAGAGGTCAGATGAACAGGAGCCAGCTGCAGGATTCAGAGCTAGCACAAAGCCCACAAGCCTTGCCAGAAAGTCTACTTACATTTCATGCAGGCCACATCCCCAAGGAAACCACCTTTCAACTAATGGTCTACTCACAGCAAATCCCATCATGGAGGTGATCACATTGTATCAAATCTCATCATGGAAATGATCACATCATCATATGACTGCCAAACTACATCATAACTGCCAAATCACCGAGAATCATGGCCCAGTCAAGTTGACACACAACCTAACGATCACAGTACTCTACATTCTAGATGAAGTTTCAGAGTCTCTTCTGACATCCATTTTGGTCTTTTTTTTTCTTGTATTTTTAATGACCTTTTGCTTTCTTCATATATGATGTTCTTGATGTTACCCCACAACTTGTCTGGTCTTCAGTCATTAGTGTTCAACACATCCGATCTTTTTTTTTATTGTGCTTTAGGTGAAAGTTTACAGATCTAGTTAGTTTCTCATACAAAAATTTATATACACGTTGTTATATGAGCCTAGTTGCTATCCCTATAATGTGAGAGCACACTCCTCCTTTCCACCCTGTATTTCCCATGTCCATTCATCCAGCTCCCATCCCTTTCTGCCTTCTCATCTCGCCTCCAGACAGGGGCTTTCCATTTAGTCTTGTATATCTACTTGAACTAAGAAGCACACTCTTCAAGAGTATCATTTTATGTCTTATAGTCCAGTCTAACGTTTGTCTGAAGAGTTGGCTTTGAGAACAGTTTTAGTTCTGGGTTAATAGAGAGTCCAGGAGCCATGTCTTCTGGAGTTTCTCTAGTCTCAGTCAGACCATTAAGTCTGGTCTTTTCAAGTGAATTTTAGTTCTGCACCCCACTGTTCTCCTGCTCCGTCAGGGACTCTCTGTTGTGTTCTCTGTCGGGGCAGCCCCTGGTGGTAGCTGGGTACCATCTAGTTCTTCTGGTCTCAGGCTGATGGATTCTCTGGTTTATGTGGCCCTTTTTGTCTCTTGGGAGACAAAATATTTTCCTTGTGTCCTTGGTGTTCTTCATTCTCCTTTGCTCCATGTGGGTTGTGACCCACTGATGCATCTTAGATGATTGCTTGCTAGCTTTTAAGACCCTAGATGCCACTCACCAAAGTGGGATGCAGAACATTTTCTTAATAAATTCTGTTAAATAATTGATTTTATTCTCTTACGTTACTGATTACTTCTAGAAAAGTGAAATGATATTATCTGGATGAGTTCAATGAAGAAAAAACGCAATCTAGTTAAGAAGACTTAAATTTCTAAGTTTGTTTCCAAATAGCAGTGCTTTTGCTTATACTAACTTATACTATTTTACAATTTCACTTTGCTTTGCTTAACAAGGAAACTCTGGTGGTATAGTGGTTAAGAGCTATGGCTGCTAACCAAAAGGCCGGCAATTCGAATCCACCAGGTGCTCCTTTGAAACTCTACGGGGGAAGTTCTAATCTGTACTATAGGGCCGCTATGAGTCGGAATTGACTAGACAGCAGTGGGTTTTTTCTTTTTTTTTTTTTGGTTTTGCTTAACAAAGAATGCCCAGCACAAGAGTAAGCATGTGTATGTATTTGAGAATTACAGATTGAGCCGAACATCTTATGGCCTGAAGGAGAAGAGGCTGTTTGGAAAGCATCAAACACATGCCCGAAGGGGTTTACTCCCCGAAGCCCATAAATTATTTGGGTTCCAAAGAACTCAGAACATTTTTAGATTTCAGCTATCTGGGTGGTTGGTATGCACTTGACTTTGCCAAACAGTGTTTGAATTTCTAAGATTTTGCACATTAAGTGTCTTTGGAAAGTTTTCATATTACTTTAAGACACAAACAATGCTCATTATTACCACTGCAGTGAGTTATGCTGTCATCTGATAAATAGAAGGCTATGAGCATAACCTTTTGTGTTTTTAATCATTTGGGATAGGTTCTTCATTTGGCCAAATCAATTATATACACTGTTGCTGGAGAATTTATTACAAGGGACAAGAAATAATTATGTTTGTTGAGGAAGCACTTTTAGTTACACATATACAAATTAAATCTGTGTGTGAATTCCCTATGGAGAAAGCCCTTGTATGATATAAAGAAAATAATTACTTTTTCTGTGCAATTGAAGGTAGAATGCTCTTTGATTATTATCTTGGCATGTTTGTGATTATCTAAATTTGCTATGAAACGCAGAGAAATGCAGAATCTGTAGACAATCTGAGTGACAAATATAGTCTCCTCTTATTTTTCTATTGCAATATATTCCTTAAAATCACTGAAAAATTCATTTCTCTAATGCACATTGCCTAAAAAACAAACAAACAAAACCCTTATTGTCATCAAGTCGATTCTGACCCATGGTGACCACAAGGGTGCAGTGCAGAACTGCACTCTATAGGGTTTTGATGTCTGTGCCTCTAGGAATCATCACCAGGCCTTTCTTCTGAGGCACCACTAAAAAAAAAAAAAAAACACTGCTGTTGAGTCAATTCCGACTCACAGTGACCCTATAGGACAGAGTAGAACTGCCGTATAGGGTTTCCAAGGAGCAGCTGGTAGATTTGAACTGCAGACCTTTTGTTTAGAAGCCAAGCTCTTAATCACTGTGCCACTGGGGCTCCAAGGCACCTCTAGGTGGGTTCAAACTGCTAACCTTTCAGTTGGTAGTCAAGCACTTAACCGTTTGCACCACCCAGGAACTGGCTAAAATTTTAAAGGGGGTGAATGAGAGTAATGAGATTAAATCAGAGTAAGGGACCCATTTAATAGAAGCACACTGAAGAGAGGTATTGCTTAAATGAACAGTCATAAAAATGACATTAATTAATGACCTTGAAGGATCTAAAAAATCCTGTTGCCATCAAGTCAATTCTGAATCATAGCGACTGTATAGGACAGAGTAGAACTGCCCCATAGAGTTTCCAAGGAGTGCCTGGTGGATTCGAACTGCTGACGCTTTGGTTAGCAGCCGTAGCTCTTAACCACAATGCCACCAGGGTTTCCATTTTAGGATCTAGGAGTAATAATTCAAATGGGAATGGTTGTCAGATGAGATATTAAAAAAAATTTTTTTTCAAACCTGTTGCCGTTGAGTGATTCCAACTCATAGTGACCCTATAGGACAGAGTAGAACTGCCCCACAGAGTTTCCAAGGAGCACCTGGTGGATTCAAATTGCCAACCTTTTGGTTGGTAGCTGTAGCACTGAAACACTAGACCACCAGGGAGATGAGGTATGGGGGTCATGAAAGGAAACACCCTTCACAAAAACTGGGAAGGAGCTAAGCAATCTCTTTCCTGTCCCTACTGCTTTAGGGACATGATTTGCACACTAAAAATCCCCACCAATAAGGACCGTTCAACAGGAGAGAGGCACCAGACAGACGCACACTTGTGCTGGCTCCTGGGCCTTGTTAGTCCTGCTGGGTTGCTTTGTGCAACCTGGCATGATCTGCTCAGACAAGAGGGATGAAAGCACCCAAGAGCCAACTGTGAGAATTCAAAGGCAAAAAAAGGCTTCAGATGATCTGGAAAGTATCTTGGTGAAAAGCTTCCCGGTGTTTTAATTTCTTTCAACATTTTACCTTTGGGGGCTTGATAGAATTTGACTATGGATGAAGTTAAGTGCTCAGCTGGGTGCTTGCTTCTATCCTTTTTCCTAATAAATGCACTATGAGAAATGCTTGAGAAATTGGATTATCTGACTTGGATTTTTTTTCTTACCTATTTGTCTGAGCTGTTCAAATCTTTTCACTGGAACAAATTCACTGAGCTTCTTCCTGCCTCTGTGGGGGGAATAAGAGATATGGGGATGCCCTTAGTTGCTAGATAAATCTAGCTACTTCTTAAGTGAAGACCACAGCTGGATGGCTGCTCCATGCAATATTCTGAAAGTGTGTTAAGACAAGAAATATAGGGCCCTACTAAAATTTCAAAGGCAATTGAGACAAGCAAGATACAATGAATGGTGTTGGAGTTTGGCCAGGTCAATGGTGTTAAAACTCACTCAAAGAAACAGGTAAATTTGGGACCCTGGCCTTTGTTTAACCTCCCATCCAAAAATGAATCTCTTTGCCAAAACACTTGATGATATTCCAGAATATTTGTCCAATCGGTGACTTCACAAGAATGCTGCCCTCAATTTAATCATCTTGGACTCCACAGAACCCAGGTGTTAAGTAGAAAATTAGACCACTTTTATATTTATTTGCTTTTTATTCTATTTATTAAACCACTGAAGCATATTAACATGCTAAAACATTGAAATCATAAAGTGAGATGGCCACATAGGCAAGGATATCCAAGAAGTAAATTTTCTCATCATGAAAAAGTACACAAAATCAAATCTAAGTTCTGTTGTTGAATTTGGGGTATGTTATAAAATTTTTATAGTCATCATCTAGCAACACCTTTCTGATATAATAATATTATCTTTAGCAGGAAGAGACACAAAATTTTTCACTATTCACTGAAGCTCACTCAGAGTAAAGAATAGATCTCCATGCAATTCTTCAGTCTTAGGAAACTTATTCTAACTTTTCACTCTAGATTTCTCCGACAGTAGCCTTAATCAAAAGGAAAGAACACACATAACATTCCTCAAGCTGAAAGAACTGAGAAAAAATTCAAGCCTCCAGTTGTAATACTGAAGGATTCTATGGGGCAAAAAAATTGAATGATGCAGGAAGCATCAAAAGAGGATGGAAGGAATACACAGAGTCACTGTCCCAAAAAGAATCGGTCAAATTCCTCATCATTTCAGGAGGTAGCATATGATCAAGAATGGATGACACTGAAAGCATTGGTGAAAAACAAGGCTCCAAGAGTTGATGGTATACCAACTGAGATGTTTCAACAAGCAGATAAAATGCTAGAAGTCCTCACTCATCTATGCCAAGAAATTTGGAAGACAGCTATCTGGCCAACCAACTGGAAAAGATCCATATACACGCCCGTTCCAAAGAAAAGTGATCCAAATGTGGAAATTATCAAACAATATCATTAATTATCACATGCAAGTAAAATTTTGCTAAAGATAATTAAAAAACAGTTGCAGCAGTACATCAATAGGGAACTGCAGGGAATTCAACCTGGATTCAGAAGAGGACATGGAATGAGGGATATCACTGCTGTTAGATGGGTCTTGGCCGGAAGCAGAGAACACCAGAAAGAAGTTTACCTGTGTTTTGTTGACTATGCAAAGGCATTCGACCGAGTGGATCATAACAAATTATGGATAACATTGGGAAGAATGGGAATTCCAGAACACTTAATTGTGTCTAATTGTGTAATTAGACCAAGAGGCAGTTGTTCAAACAGAACAAGAGGATTCTGCGTGGTTTAAAATCAGGAAAGGTGTGTGTCAAGGTTGTACCCCTTTGCCATACATAATCTGAGAAGCTGGACTATATGAAGAAGGATACAGCATCAGGACTGGAGGAAGACTCATTAACAATCTGCAACATGCAGATGACACAGCTCTGCTTGCTGAAAACAAAGAGGACTTAAAGCGTTTATTGATCAAAGACTACAGCTTTCAGTATGGATTACACCTCAGTGTAAAGAAAACAAAAATTCTAATAACTGTACCAAATTGACGTTGCCAAGAATTTCATTTTACATTTTACTTGGATCCACAATCAACGCCCATGGAAGCAGCAGTCAAGAAATCAAATGCTGTATTGCTTTAGGCAAATCTGCTGCAAAATACCTCTTTAAGGTGTTCAAAAGTAAAGATGTCAATTTGAGAACTAAGGTGCACCTGACTCAAGTTGTGGTATTTTCAATCGTCTCATACGTATGTAAAAGCTGGACAATAAATAAGGAAGACCAAAAAAGAAGTCTGTTTTTATCATACATTTTTAGAGTTGGAAAGAACCAAAGAAGTCATCCAGTCCAACCTTTCACTCAATGTAGAATTTTATATTTCCTATCCATGAACAAGGAGCCCTGTGGCATAGTAGTTAAGTGCTACAGCTACTAACCAAAAGGTTGGCAGTTCGAAACCACCAGTGCTCCTAGGAAACCCTATGGGGCAGTTCTACTCTTTCGTATATGGTAGCTATGAGTCAAAATCGACTCAACGGCAACGGTTTGAGTTTGGGTTGTATCCATGAACAATTCCAATAAAGTAGAACCTTTCTTCTTTACTAGGATGCTTGTCCCATTTGTAGATAATTTTAATTATTTGAAACTCATTCCTTCTGTTGAACTGAAATTTCCCTTTGTAACTACCTTTGTGAATTCTAGTGTCTCCATCAAAAAAAGGTAACATAAGTTTGATCATGATCTTAGTATTAGATATACAAGTGTATTCAATTTATGACAAATTTATTGAGTTGAAAATATATAGTGCCCACATTTTTTATGTATATATGTTGTACTTCTATAAAATGTTAACAAAAAAGAAAAAAAATGGATGAGGAATCATCATTCCTGGATTACTGCGGTTTTGTCAGTAGCAGGTAAACTACTGTTTTGAGAGCGATAGTTTTATAGATAACTCACTGAAAAAAAAAAGAATGGAGATCCGTGACACATATTAAATATTTCAGGCCCTTCTCATTTTAGGGGTCTGACTACCACGAGAGGAGGTGAAAATGAGTCTGAAATTTACATAGCTGTATCTCAGAGATATTAAATTGAGTCTAGTAATTCTTTTGTCAGGAAGTCTTGATGGAGTTGTTGATCTGGGAACCCTTCATATAAAATTTTAATGGATGGATTAGGAACTGTTATAATTAAAGGACAGAGAAAGAGGAAGAGAGATAGACAGAAAGGAGAGAGATTGGAGAAAATCAGTTTAATCTGTATCTATAAAACAGCAATATAAAAAAATTTTTTTTTATAGTCACCTGAAAATTTTCAAATAATAAATTGATGTTGATCTAAACTTTGAATCCAATTTAAATAAAATTTAACCACTTTTTATGAAATCTTGTTTGGTTGAATTTTTAAAACTTAACAATTGGCTAGCATCTGCCTCATTATGTGATACTTGGAAGATATCGTGGTTTTACATTTATGCCAAAAACAGCCTTCCCACACACAGGATTACCCTCTCATTTTTTTCACATTGTATGTGAGATGAAACAGGGATATCAAAATGGAAAAAACAACCAAAAAACATTGTTATATGTCAACAAAACCTTGTGGCCCTGCTTTGAGAACCTACATCAACAAGGGCAGCTCTACTAAAATACGTAACTTTGTCACAAACCAGTGAACTAAGAATTCTCATTTAGCTAAAAGATAATGCCAGAGGGTAACAGCAGGCATAGAACTAGGCCAACTTTGCTTTAAGTTATGAAGTGCTTTATTGCACAAATGAGTCTAATCACATTTTGTTGTTAGGTGCTGTTGAGTTGGTTCCAACTTATTCTATGCACAATAAAACGAAACAATGCCTGGTCTTGTGCCATCCTCACAATCATTGTTACACTTGAGCCCACTGTTGCAAGCACTGTGTCAATCCATCTTGTTGAGGGTCGTTCTCTTTTTCGCTGACCCTCTACTTTACCAAGCATGATGTCCTTCTCCAGGGACTGGTCCCTCCTGATAACATGTCCAGGGTGTGTGAGATGAAGTCTCACCATCCTTGCTTCTAAGGAGCATCCCGGCTGTACTTCCAAGATAGATTTGTTTATTCTCCTGGCAGTCCATGGTATATTTAATATTCTTTGCCAACACCATAATTCAAAGGTGTCAATTCTTCTTCAGTCTTTCTTATTCATTGTCCAGCTTTCGCATGCATATGAGACAATTGAAAATGCCATGGCTTGAGTCAGGTGCACCTTAGTCCTCAAAGTGACGTCTGCCCTTTTGAACACTTTAAAGAGGTCTTTTGCAGCAGGTTTGCCCAGTGCAATTTGTCTTTTGATTTCTTGACTGCTGCTTCCATGGGTGTTGATTTGGATCCAAGTGAAATGAAATCCTGGACAACTTCAATCTTTTCTCTGTTTATCATGATGTTGCTTATTGGTCTAGTTGTAAGGAAAAAAAGTCCTCACTACTAATCACATACTCAATAATAATTCCTACAGGTTTGACGCAATCCATTAAAAAAAGGCTGTATAAAATTACTAAAAAGAGTTCAATCAAATTTTAAAGGGTTTTATTTTTAATATAAGCTCTTATAGTACAACTGAGTTTTTCTTTGTAAATATATAACTTTGTGATAGGAAGAAAGTGGAACTGGGACTCTTAAAGCTAAAATGTTAGATGCTTCTGAAAATTGAAGATCAATCAGAAATAAAGAGAACACATTTTTCAAGTTATGATATGTCCACTGGCATGTAAAATTTAATTAATCAAAATTGGTATAGGCCATAATTGGAACAAATGTTCTGAGCCTGAACTAATTATGGCTTAGGGGAATGAAAAAATTTTCCTAAAGTTCATTAAATTTTTTAGCTGGTATGAGCAAAATTTACCTGGAATGTGGGTTGATTATGAATACTTGCCACTGAGAGTTCTGAGATTTGATGGAAGCTTTGAGTGATTTCAAGATTCATGTATTCAACAAATATTTGTTGGGTTCCCTTTTATGTGCTAGCTCTTGAGGTTGCTGTAGTCAGCAAGATATTCAGTCTCTTTTATGGTGGACAACTCTTGTTATGGGTGGGAGTGGGGCAGGTAAAAAGTAAACAGAAATGTATGTGGGTATGCATGTATGTAATATCAGGCAGTGATAAATACTATGAAGAAAATAAATTAGGGTAAGTGGCAATGAGAGGGGTCTGAAGTCTTCCAGGCAAAGGGTAAAGTAAATACATAGCTCTCAAGGCAGGGATGAGTTTGGCCTAATCAGGGAACTAGTTAAGCCAGTTAAAGAAACTGAGGAGTCAGGAAATGAGTTTGGAGAAGGCTAAGGCCCAATCATATAAGGGCTTGTAGAACATGTTAAGAATGTGGATTTTACCTCGAGTGTGATGGGAGTTATTGGAGTATTTGAGTGGAAAGATCACGATATGATTTTAATTAAAAGTTATTCCAAGAGCTGTATGGAGAATGGATTTCAGGAGTCAAGAATGGAAGTGCACATCGGTTAGAAGGCTACTGGGGTAGTCAAGGTGAGATATGGCAATGGCTTGGCCTAAAGTGGAAATAGGAGAGGTAGGGAGGCACGGTGATGCTTCGGATACATCTTGAAAAGAGAAACCAAGAAAACTTAAAGATGAATTAAATATGAGATATTAAAGAAGAAACAAGACTTTTAGATTTTTGGCCTGACCAACTGGATGATTGATGCGGCCATTTACTGAGACAGGGAAGAAGGAGAAGGACTTTTGTTATTATCATTGTATTCTGGTTCCTGGCTATTTGCTTTGGTTTAATTTTTGTTTTGGCATGTGTGCACACGCGTCCACACACACACACACAAAACCAAACCCATTGCTGTCTAGTTGATTCCGACTCATAGTGACCCTACAGGCCAGAGGAGAACTGCCTCAAAGGGTTTCCAAGGAGAGGCTGGTGGGTTTGAATTGCTGACCTTTTGGTTAGCAGCCGAACATTTAACCACTGCGCCACCAGGGCTCTTTGGCATGCATGGGGGTAGAAAACAAAGTTTTGTTTAGGATATATTATGTTTGAAAACCCTATTAGTCCTCTAAGTGGAAAAGTTTAAGGGAAGTTTAGGAGAGTCTGCAGCTAAAAATAAAAATTTAGATGTCATAACATGACCTTGTGAGTGGAGCCTTCTGGGATGGTTCAATATACTGTCGTTGTGGCTTCCATATCTGTATGCATAATGGAAATATTTGGTTATATATCTGCACTTCCTCATCCCTTAAGTGTCAGAGGGGATGTTCCCATTTAGCGTTTGCCACATGTATTGTCCCCCTTCTGGCTGGATCAACAGAAATAATATAGTATTTAGAGAGGAGAAAAGAAATCCAAAGATTTAGACAAAGACTTTTTGTTTTTTGTTTGTTTTCTTTCTCTCTTTTTATTGCATTTTAGATGAAGGTTTACAGAGCTCTCATTAAATAATTAATACACACATTGTTTTGTGACATTGGTTGCCAACCCCACAACATGTCAACACTCTCCCCATCTCGACCTTGGGTTTCCCATTACCAGCTTTCCTGTTCCCTCCGCCTTCTAGTCCCTACCCTTGATCTGGTATGCCCATTTAGTCTCATTTTGTCTTACAGGCCTGTAGACAAAGAGTATTTGGAAGGGAGATATTCAACTCTTCAGTAAGGGGTTTGGTTGGTCCGAGGTATGGAGCATTCTCTATAGGACTGGATCTTAGTTGCTCAGGGCTCAAGTTGAGTTCCAGAGAAGTGTAATGTGGTGGTGGCTGTAGGCAGGGGTAGAGAGGGAGGAAGGTGTCTCTGAGGTGTCTTCTTAGAGTGACTCTCTCGATAAGTGCATATTGCTACAGCAATGGATTTTTGTGTAAGAGCTATAATCACTGATTAGGTTAGGTAGAAGTTACTATTGTTTTTTACTAAAGATTAACATACTTATAGAAAATTTTTGGAGACTTTGGCGGATAGAAAAAGACATGGGCATCCTAAAGAACATCAAACACGCAGTTGGCCATGTCACATGAGGGTTTGCAATAGGGTCTATTGTAAGCACAATTCCCAGTACCCTCAACCTCTTTTCTGAACATTTCCTTCAACTTCTTGCTCTAATAAAAACCTGGCTGTTACCAGAGAATATTGCTTCCCTTACAGCTCTTTTAAATGGTGGTGGCCCACATCTCTCACACAAAAATAGGATCCTGGTATGAAAAAAGTACTTTTCAGGTCCTCTGTGTTGCAAGGACAGCAATCATGGTGTGATATTGTGAATTATTGATATTTTAATTATGAATTTCCTGGTGAAGAATTTATAATGCTCTTTTGTTTTGTTTTAGAAAACATTTTTTTCTCTAATATATATTGGCCAAGATACTTGAATTGTAGATTCAATATCTGCTGATTATTGATTTGAGAGCATTTTCCTAAGTTGTTTGAGTTCAAGTCATTAAAAGAATCCTAACCTGATAAAGTAGCCAAGGCCCTGGTGCCATTATTAACTCTGTCATAAGGGTCTCACAGACGTGTTCATTTCTGCATTTGGTCTTCCAAATCAAGGCGATTAGAATTTCCTACCATATATTTTATTTGTAAAAGGCACGCTGGCAGTTAATTGCTCAGCTGCTAACCGAAAGGTTGGTGGTTCGAACTCACCAGTGGCTCCTAGAAAGAAAAGACTTGGTGATCTGCTCCCATGAAGATTATAGTCAAGGAAACCCTATGGAACAGTTCTACTCTGTCATATAGAGTCCTATGAGTTGGAATCGACTTCACAGTGCTCAAAAATACCAAATAGTAAGTAAATAGTAAGTAAATAGTAAGCATTAAATAAATATGGTTTTCAGAATTCATCTATGTATAAGGAGGTGATATGCCTGTCCTAATTTTTGTAGCTCACAGCAAAATCCAAAGTGGCACAAACAGAAAAGTGGTCATATACCTACGGATAGTTTTGTTTGTAGAAGTTAATATGCATAGTATAAAAAACAAACAAATGTAAAAAAGTTAGATGAACCTATTGGAAATATCAATAAAGATTTTATGAAGTAGATAAGCATTGAAGTTTGGTCTTTAAGTGGGTTACAGTTTTGTATGTGTACCTAATATCTATTCAAGTTATTTATTATCTCAACCCTCAAATCTGAAGTTATTAGTTAGGGGGAAAAAGGCATTCATAAGAAAGGTGAGCGTAAAACTTGAGATCAGCAAATGAACAACTTCTACTGAAAATTTTTATTTAAGATATTGACTGTCCCATCTGCCTTACTGCTTCATGACCATATGAAGCCTTAAATGTTACTATATGGCTATTTTTGTGGATTTGGGGAAAGTGATAGGATTTATTTTTTTAAGGAAAAATAAACACTTCGTTTTTAGCAACATTGTGCTTGAAACGGAAAACCTGAGAATCAGAGCGCCATGTGCAGTCACTTTACCAGGTGGCTCTCATCAGGGTGTTTATTGTTAAGAGCCCTGCTTTTTCTGCCTGAGATTTGAAGCCAGGACTTCAGGGGATCCCCTGCTGCATTCCTCCTTCCCTCCATGCAGAGAGCAGGTGGGTGAGGCAGTGTAGCATCCAGCTCAGAGGCAACGGTGTAGTGTTCTAGAGACCAGTGACAGCCCTGCTCCTAAGTAAATACTAATGGAGTTGGTGAGTGAAAGTTAGAACTGAAAATTGGACTTGGGTTTTGAGACAGTTTCGAAACTGCCTCATATGGACGTTATCTCTACCCTATCTTGATAAAAGGAATGAAATGTTAACATTAAAAACAGTCAACCGTTTCCAATTTAGCTTGTGGTTAGAACAAGATGCTTCCAGGGTAAGCGCACAGGTCTTGAGATCCTTTCTTAATTTTCAAAAGGAACATGTCCCTTTCCATTAAACATGCTAATTTATCAAGCCTTTTGGATTCTTACAATTTATATTAAATTCTGCCTGGCACAAATAGCATATGGCAAATGGCCTCTTTACTGATTGTCTCATTGTGTCTTTTTATAGGTTCACTGTGGGCGTTGTCATTGTCTTATATTTTTGTATGACTCTTTCCATTTCAGCTTCCTTTGGGAAGACATCATGTATTTTCATTGTTATATCCCTAGAACCGAGCCCAGCACCCCAAATTGGAAAGCTAAAACATAATAGAAAGAAGTAGCCAACATTGCTTTTAGTAGAGGTCAAGGGTAGTCATACAAAATAAAGATAACAATATAATGATTTTGGAATGGACTGAACAGTGTTTTTCAACTACAGGCCTTCTCCAATTATAGAGTTATTTAATTGACCATTAAAATGATGTGAATGTGTGGATTTAACTAAATGTTTTTGTTGTTATTAGGTGCTGTCCAGTCAGTTCCAATTCACAGCAACCCTATGTACCACAGAAGGAAACACTGCCCTGTCCCGTGTCATCCTTGCAATCGTTGTTATGCTTGAGACCACTGTTGCAGTCACTGTGTCAATCCATTTCATTGAGGATCTTCCTCTTTTCTGCTGACACTGTACTTTACCAACCATGATGTCCTTCTCCAGGCACTGATCCCTCCTAATAACGTGCTCAAAATATGTAAGATGCAGTTCCACCATCCTTGTTTCTAAGGAGCACTCTGGTTATACTTCTTCCAAGACACATTTGTTCCTTCTTTTGGCAGTCCATGGTATATTCAATATTCTTCACCAATACCACAATTCAAAAGTGTCAATTCTTCTTCGGTCTTCCTAATCCATTGTCCAGCTTTCACATGCACATGATGCAACTGAAAATACCACGGCTTGGGTCAGGTGCACCTTAGTCTACAAGGTGACGTCTTTGCTTTTCAACACTTTAAAGAGGTCCTTTGCAGCAGATTTGTCCAATGCAATGCATCTATTGATTTCTTGACTGCTGCTTCCATGGGTGTTGATTGTGGATCCAAGCGAAATGAAATCCTTGACAACTTCAACCTTTTCTCCATTTATCATGATGTGGCATGTTGGTTCAGTTGTGAGGATTTTTGTTTTCTTTATGTTGAAGTATAATCCGTACTGAAGGCTGTGGTCTTTGATCTTCATTAGTAAGTGCTTCAAGTCCTCTTCACTTTCAGCAAGGAAGGTTGTGTCATCTGCATAACACAGGTTGTTAATGAGTCTTCCTCCAATCCTGATGCCCCGTTCTTCTTCATATAGTCCAGCTTCTCAGATTATTTGCTCAGCAAACAGATTTACTAGGTATGGTGAAATGATACAACCCTGATGAACATCTTTCTTGACTTTAAGCCATTCAGTATCTCCTTGTTCTGTCCTAACAACTGCCTCTTGATCTATGTACAGGCTCCTCATGAGCATGATTAAGTGTTCTGGAATTCCCATTCTTTGCAATGTTATCCATAATTGCTTATGATCCACACAGTCAAATGCCTTTGCACTGCCAATAAAACATAGGTAAACATCCTTCTGGTATTCTCTGCTTTCAGCCAGGATCCATCTGACATCAGCAATGATATCCCTGGTTCCACGTCCTCTTCTGAATCCAGCCCGAATTTCTGGCAGGTCCCTGTCAATATACTGCTGCAACCACTTTTGAATGATCTTCAGCAAAATTTTGCTCGTATGTGATTTT
This sequence comes from Loxodonta africana, assembly GCF_030014295.1. NCBI lineage: Eukaryota > Metazoa > Chordata > Mammalia > Proboscidea > Elephantidae > Loxodonta > Loxodonta africana. Next base: position 78,920,624 of record NC_087361.1, read on the forward strand.
AAAGATATTATACAATAATTTCCACATTCAGTTGGATCACCTTTCTTGGGAATAGGCATAAATCTCTTCCAGTTGGTTGACCAGGTAGCTGTCTTCCAAATTTCTTGGCATAGATGAGTGAGCACTTCCAGTGCTACATCCGTTTGCTGAAACATCTTAATTGATATTCTGTCAATTTTCACCAATGCCTTCAGTGCAGCTTGGACTTCTTCCTTGAGCACCATCGATTCCTGATCACATGCCACCCCTTGAAATGGTTGAACATTGACTAATTCTTTTTGGTATAATGACTCTGTGTATTCTTCCATCTTCTTTTGTTGCTTCCTGTGTCACATAATATTTTCCCTAACTAAATGCATGCACCTTTAAATCAAGTGTTTTTGCTCCTTTCTCATTTCAATTTGAGCACTGCAGCTATCGGCACAAAAACAGTCAAAAGAGGATGTGAGGACCTTTTGCCCAATAATTTTTTTAAATGACTTTTGGAGATTTAAAGAATAATCATCTTTATTGCATCTAGAAATGTGAGTTTTCAAGTTTAATTCTAATCATTACAACAGCTAAATAGATCTTTTGATTTTTCTCAGTTTTCTCCTTGAGTGAGAATTTTATTTTTCTGGGCCATGGTAATTTGTTTTACTTACTGGATAAAAGCCAGTCCTCCTTCAGACAGCCTTCACCCTTACCACCAGTATTCCCTGCCTTCTTACACCTTTGCTTTTGTCTTCTATTACTTTCCATGGCTTCGTGCTCTCTATTCCCATCTCCCTAAATATTGATTCCTGAGACTCTCCATTAATTTTCTACCGTGCTAGATTTCATGATTACATTATGAAAGGGTAGAAAAATTACATTTCATATGCAACCATTTTTAGTACTGGAGGAAATTGCACAAATTTGTTGTTGGGTGCCAGGGAGTCGGTTCCAACTCATAGTGACCTTATGTATAATAAAATGCTGCCCGATCCTGTGCCATTCATAATTTTTGTTATGTTTCAGCCCATTGTTGCAGTCACTGTGTCAGTCAGTCTCATTGAGGGTCTCCTTCTTGTCTGCTGACCATCTTACTTTACCAAACATGATGTCCTTTTCTATAGCGATTGGTCCCTCCTGATAACGTGTCTAAAGTAAGTGAGATGAAGTCTCACCATTCCCACTTCTAAGTAGCATGGTGGCTATACTTCCTCCAAGACTGATAATTGCACAAATAGTGAATAATAATAAACACATCCTTAGTTATAATGAAAAATAAATAGGGTATAGTTTGTACCTATATTTAAAAGCTCTAATAATTTTTTGAAAGTACTATATACAAAAAAAAATTTTTTTTTTTATATAGTTATACAGAAGAACTACTCCATAGAGTTTTCTTGGCTGTAATTTTTATGGAAGCAGATTGCCAAGCCTTTCTTCTGTGGTGCTGCTGGGTGGATTCAAGCTGTCAACCTTTAGGTTAGAAGTCAAGCACAAACCATTTGCTCTACCTGGTTGGTACAAATGGTTAAGTACTCGACTACTAGCTGAAAGTTTGGTGGTTTGAACCCACCCAGATGCATCTCAGAAGACATGCTTGGCAATCTACTTCTAAAAGGTCACAGCCTTGAAAACCCTATGAAGTGGTTCTACTCTGCACATGGGGTCGCCTTGAGTTGGGATCAACTCAATGGCAACTGGCAACAACAACATACAATTATATTTTTCATCACAACAGAAATTTTATTTAATGTAATAAATGATAGAACTGCAAATATGCATGTTCTATAAAAAGCCATTCGAAAATATGTAAGATAGATATATAATAAAACTAAAAAAGATATATAATAAGTAAACATAAAACAAAGTTGAATGTCTAGTTACTCAGGGCAAGGGAAGTAATAAATTCTCAATTAATAATTAAAAATAAATATCATCTTATTGTTTAAATTAAATATAGTTTCAGCTTCTTTTTTTATGCAATACGTTGTTTGATTTCTTTCTTTTTTTATTGTGCTTCAGGTGAAAATTTACAGCTCAAGTTAATTTCTCATTCAAAAATTTATGCACATAGTGGTGGTGGTAGAGGTGGACTTGATACATGAGTTACGGCACTGAGTGACACCCAGAGGCCCAGCTAAGGTATGGCAGGAATGGCAGTTAGTGCACTGGAGCTGGGCACATGGCACCACTGAGCAGTTTCTATTAACCTGATATGGCCAGTGGCACATCTATGGAAAATGGTGCCTATGGCAAGCACTGAAATTGTCCCCGTCTAAATATCTGACACCCTTCTTTTAGCTGACTTTACCATAATATCAGCTCTAAAGTATACGTCAAACTCATTAATCTTTTAATTAACACATTGCCGTGCTTGAGGAAGTACTTTGGGCCATATTGGGTTCATAGAAACTGCTCAGTGGCACCATATGCCCAGGGCCAGAGCAACACCCTAGATAGACACCAACACTAGTGACACCTCTGATCTATATCTGTATTTATCCATATAGAGAGATTTTTAAAGCACTTGCCCCTGTGATTGTGGGGGGCTGGCAAATTCAAAATCAACAGGCTCGTGTCCCAAAATCCATATGTTAGGCATGGGAAAAATGAAGACTGAGGGAGTTGTAATGAAATCTCTATAGTCTGGAGGCAGAACACACCTAGGGAAACTCCCTTTTTACTCTTAAGTCCTTCAACTAATTGGTTGAGTCCCTCCCACATTGTGGAAGAGAATTTGCTCTACTTAAGGCCAACTGATTTAATCACATGTAACTCTTCATAACTCTTCATAACAGCAACTGGACTAGTGATTGACCAAACAACTGGGCACCATAGTCTATCCAATTTGCCATATCAAATTAGTCATCACAGGTAAATACAATAGACTACCCTTCTCATCAGTAGTTTTCTAGATCATGTGTAATGATTAAAACAAATCATAATACCATCTTATCCTTAAGGCAATAATATTTAAAAGTTGGAAACATAGAGGGATCAAAATGTAAGATTTCTACACTTTACTTGATGTATAGACTGTGATAAGTAGACTGTGATAAGTCACATACCCATATTGTAGTACCCAGAGCAACCACTATGAAGACTGCACAAAATGAAATATCCAAAAGCGTGATGCATACATCAAAATCAAACTCGTTGCAGTCAAGTCGAGTCTGATTCACAGCGACCCTATTGGACAGAGTAGAACTGCCCCATAGGGTTTCAAAGGAGCAGCTGGTGAATTCGAACTGCCGACCTTCTCATTAGCAGCTGAGCTCTTAACCACTGTACCACCAGGGCTTCTGCATACATCAAGGTGAAATTATAAAGAAAAAAAAAGTCAAGTGGCTCAAAGGAACTCAAGAAAAGAGAAATGAGGAATAAGAAAGGAAGGAAACAAATAATGTAATGACAGACTTAAGTCCTAATGTATCAATAATTAGCTAAAAGTAAATGGTACAAATACGCCAATTAAAGGCAAATATTTGCTGAGTGGATTAAAAAAAGAAATGACCCAACAATATGTTGTTTACAAGAAACTCATTTCAAATTCAATGACCTAGATAGGTTGAAAGTTAAAGGATGGCAAAAGATATGCCACACAAACATCAATCATAAAACGGCAGACATGGCTATCAGATGAAGTAGACTTCAAAGCAAAGAAAATTACTACAGGCAGAGAGAAACATTACATAATGATAAAAAGATCAAGCCATAAGGAAGATATATTGACACTAAATGTGTGTGCGCAAAACAACAGAGGCTCAAAATATACAAAACAAAAATTGTAAAGCTCAAGAAAAGAAAATAAAGGCATACAGATAGGAAAGGAAGAAATAAAACTGTCCCTATTTGCTGATGACAGTGGTATATGTAGAACATACAAAGAAATCTACAAAAAACTGCTAAAACTAATAATGAGTTCAGCAAGGTCTCGGAATACAGTATCAGCACACAAAAATCAATCACATTTCTATATACTTATAATGCACATGTGGAATCCAAAATTAAAAATACCATATCATTTACAATTACTCTAAAGAAAATTAAATACTTAGGTATAAACTTAACAAAAATGTATAGGATCTGTATGAAATTGCAAAAGCTGATGACTAAAATCAAAGAAGGCCTAAATAAATGGAGTGACATACTCTTTTCATGGATTGGAACAGGTGTCAATTCTTCCCGAATTGATTTACAGATTTAATGAAATGCCTATCAAAATCAAAGCTAGGTTTTTGTAGACATAGACAAACTTATTCTACAATTTACATGAAAACACATAGGCCCTAGAATAGCAAAGAGAATCTTGAAAAGAAGAATAAAATGGGAGGAATAGCTGTACCTAATATTGTTGTTGTTGGGTGCCATCAAATCAATATTAACCCATATCAACACCATGTGACAGAGTAGAACTGCCCCTGTGGTTTTCTTGGCTGTAATCTTTATGGGAGCAGATCACCAGGTCTTTCTCCCTCGTAGCTGCTGGGTGGATTTGAATCGCTGATCTTTTGGTTAGCAGTCGAACATTTAACCGTTTGGGCCACAGGCTCCTTTACCCAATACTAAAAACCAGAAACTCATTAATGTTGAGTTGATTCCTACTCATAGTGATACTATAGAGGAGAGTAGACCTGACCCATAGGGTTTCCAAGGAGCGGCTGGTTGATTCAAACTGCCGACTTTGTGATTAGCAACTGAGCTCTTAACTACTGCACCACCAGGGCTCCAAAACTAAACAAGCAGCTACTGGGAATATACACCCGAGAAATGAAAACTTATGTTTACACAAAAACCTGTTCACAAATGTTCATAATAAGAGGTTTATTTGTAATAGCCAAAAAATGGAAACAGTCCAGATGGCTTTCACCTGGTGAATGGTAAAACTGTAGTATATTCATACCATAGAATATTGCTCAACAATAAAAATGAATGAAATATCAAAATACACAACTTGGTTGTATATCCAGGGAATTATGCTGAGTGAAAAAAGCCAATCTCTAAGGTTACATCCCCCAAGTGTCTGTCAGTTTGTCATACTGTGGGGGCTAGCATGTTGCTGTGATGCTGGAAGCTATCAGTATTCAAATGCCAGCAGGGTCATCCTTCATGGGCCGGTTTTAACTGAGCTTCCAGACTAAGACGGACTAGGAAGAAGGACCTGGCGGACTACTTCTGAAAAAAAATTAGCCAGTGAAAACCTTATGAATGGTAGCTGAACATTGTCTTATATAGTGCCAGAAGATGAGCCCATTAGGTTGGAAGGCACTCAAAATATGACTGGGAAAGAAATGCCTCCTCAAAGTAGAGTCACCCAAAATGACATGGATGGAGTCAAGCTTTCAGGACCTTCATTAGCTGATATGGCACAATTCAAAATGAGAAGAAACAGCTGCAAACATCCATTAATAATTGGAATGTGGAATGTATGAAGTATGAATCTAGGAAAATAGGAAATTTTCAAAAATGAAGTGGAATACATAAATATCGATATCCTAGGCATTAGTGAGCTGAAATGGACTGGTATTGGCCATTCTGAATCAGACAATCATATGGTCTACTATGCCTGGAATGACAAACTAAAGAGGAGTGGCATTGCATTTATCGTCAAAAAGAACATTTCCATATCTATCCTGAAGTACAATGCTGACGGTGATAGGATAATATCTATATCCCTACAAGGAAAGATATTATCAAGCAATATCATTCATATCACATGCAAGTAAAATGTTGCTGAAGATCATTCAAAAGCAGTTGCAGCAGTACATCGACAAGGAACTGCCACAAATTCAAGCCGGATTCAGAAGAAGGTGTGGAACCAGGGCTATCACTGCTGATGTCAGATGGATCCTGGCTGAAAGCAGAGAATACCAGAAAGATGTTGGCCTGTGTTTTATTGGCTATGCAAAGGCATTCGATTGTGTGGATCATAACAAGTTATGAATAACATTGCGAAGAATGGGAATACCAGAACACTTAATTGTGCATATGAGGAACCTGTACTTGGATCAGGAGGCAGCTGTTCAAACAGAACAAGGGGATACTTCATGGCTTAAAGTCAGGAAAGGTGTGTGTCAGGGTTGTATCCTTTTACCGTACTTATTCAATTTGTATGCCAAGCAAATTGGAGAAGCTGGACTGTATGAAGAATAACGGGGCATCAGGATTGGAGGAAGACTCATTAACAACCTGTGTTATGCAGATGACACAATCTTGTTTGCTGAAAGAAGAGGACTTGAAACACTTACTGATGAAGATCAAGGACCACAGCCTTCAGTATGGATTACATCTGAACATAAAGAAAACAAAAATCCTCACAACTGGACCAATAAGCAACATCATGATAAACGGAGAAAAGATTGAAATTGTCAAGGATTTCATTTTACTTGGATCCACAATCAATATCCACGGAAGCAGCAGACAAGAAATCAAAAGACGCTTTGCACTGGGCAGATCTGCTGCAAAAGACCTCTTCGAAGTGTTAAAAAGCAAAGATGTCACCTTGAAGACTAGGGTGCCTCTGACCCAAGCCATGGCATTTTCAATCACCTCATATGCATGTGAAAGCTGGATGATGAATAAGGATGACGGAAGAAGAACTGATGCCTTCAAATTGTGGTCTTGGGGAAGAATATCGACTACACTATTTTTTTATGAACTGCCAAAAGAAGGAACAAATCTGTTGGAAGAAGTACAACCAGAATGCTCCTTAGAAGCAAGGATGGCAAGATATGCCTCACATACTATGGACATGTTATCAGGAGGCATCAGTGCCTGGAGAAGGACATAATGCTTGGTAAAGCAGAGGGTCAGTTGAAAAGAGGAAGACCCTCAATGAGATAGATTGACACAGTGGCTGCAACAATGGGTTCAAGCAAAACAACGATTGTGAGGATGACACGGGACTGGCAGTGTTTCATTCTGTTGTACTTACGGTCACTATGAGTTGGAGTGGATTAGATGGCACCTAACAACAACACAAGGAAGACCGGTTAATACAACTATTATTCAAATTTACCCACCAAACACTAAAAGAAGAAATTGAAGATTTTTACCAATTTCTGCAGTCTGAAATTGATCAAACACGCAATCAGGATGCATAAATAATTACTTGTGGTTGGAATGTGAAAATTGGAAACAAAGAAGATCAGTGGTTGGAAAATATGGCCTTGGTGATAGAAATGGTACTGGAGATTGCATGACAGAATTTTGCAAGACCTATGACTTCTTCATTGCACCTACCTTTTTTTCAACAACATAGACGATAACTACACAGGTGGTGGACCTCGCCGGATGGAATACACAGGAATCAAACAGACTACATTGAGGAAAGAGACAATGGAAAAGCTCAAGATCATCAGTCAGAACAATGCCAGGGGCTGACTCCACAACAGATCATCAATTGCTCATACGCAAGTTCAAGTTGAAGCTGAAGAAAATTAGAACAAGTCCATGAGAGCCAAAGTATGACCTTGAGTATATTCCACCTGAATTCAGAGACCATCTCAATAATAGATTTGATGCACTGAACACTAATGACCAAAGACCAGACAAGTCATGGAATGATATCAAGGGCATCATACATGAAGAAAGCAAGAAGTCATTAAAAAGACAGGAAAAAAAGAAAAGACTCAAATGAATGTCAGAAGAAACTCTGAAACTTGCTCTTGACCATGCAGTAGCTAAAGCAAACAGAAGAAATGATGAAGTAAAAGAGCTGAACAGAACATTTCAAAGGGTAGCTCTAGAAGACAAAGCAATGCATTATAATGACATGTGCAAAGACCTGGAGTTAGAAAACCAAAAGGGAAGATCATGCTCAGCATTTCTCAAACTAAAGAACCGAAGAAAAATTTCAAGCCTCGAGTTGCAATAGTGAAGGATTCTATGGGCAAAATACTGAATGACGCAGGACGCATCAAAAGAATATGGAAGGAATACACAGAGTCACTGTACCAAAAAGAATTGGTCGATATTCAATCAGATTTCAGGAGGTAGCACATGATCAAGAACCGATGGTACTGAAGGAAGAAGTCCAAGATGCAATGAAGGCCTTGGTGAAAAACAAGGCTCCAAGAATTGAAAGAATGCCAATTGAGATGTTTCAACAAACAGGTGCAACTCTGGAAGTACTCACTCATCTACGCCAAGAAATCTGGAAGACAGCTAGCTAACTGACCAAGTGACTGGAAGAAATCCATATTTATGTCCATTCCAAAGAAAAGTGATCTAACCAAATGCAGAAATTATTGAACAATATCAATAATATCACACACAAGTAAAATTTTGCTGAAGACCATTCAAAAGTGGTTGCAGCAATACACTGACAGGCAACTGCCAGAAGTTCAAACTGGATTCAGAAGAGGAGGTGAAACGAGGGTGTCTTAGTCATCTAGTGCTGCTATAATAGAAATACCACAAGTGGATGGCTTTAACAAAGATAAATTTATTTTCTCACTGTCAAAAGTGGTTGCAGCAATACACTGACAGGCAACTGCCAGAAGTTCAAACTGGATTCAGAAGAGGAGGTGAAACAAGGGTGTCTTAGTCATCTAGTGCTGCTATAATAGAAATACCACAAGTGGATGGCTTTAACAAAGATAAATTTATTTTCTCACTGTCTAGTAGGCTAGAGATCCAAACTCAAGGTGTCTGCTCCAGGGGAAGGCTTTCTCTCTGTTGGCTCTGGAGGAAGGTCTTTCTCATCAATCTTCCCCTGGACTAGGAGCTTCTCTGTGCAGGAACCCCAGGTCCAAAGGACATGCTCTGCTCCTGCCACTGCTTTCTTGGTGGTATGAGATCCCCACTCTCTGCTTGCTTCCCTTTCTGTTTATCTCTTGTAAGATAAAATGTGGTTCAGGCCACACTCCAGGGAAGCTCCCTTTACATTGGATCAAGGATGTGGCCTTAGTAAGGGTGTTACAATCCCACCCTAATCCTCTTTAACATAAAATTACAATCACAAAATGGAGGACAATCACACAATACTGGGAATCATGACCTAACCAAATTGACAGATATTTTAGGGGAACACAATTTTAGGGGAACACAGTATTGGCCACACTCTCCGGATTCTGAGTGGAGGCATCTCAGCCCTTGGCTTCAGCTCCACCTCCCAGGCCCACTGGGATGGCAACTCTGTTCACTCAGCTTTAGGCGCACCAATCTTCTAGTCGATCTGAGTTGTGACTCCACCCTTAGAAACACCAGAGGCCATGGGTCCACCCTCTGAAACCCCCAGAGGTTGAGGCTATACCTTTTGAGACTGAGGCAGCTCAGCTTCCTGTGTTCCTTGTCTCTTCAGCTTCTGCTTCCTGATTTCTTGGCCTCTCTTCACCTCAGGCCTCATACCCACATCTGCCCTACTGGAGTAAGTGTTCCAAAGCACTGTAGCTCCACCGATAAGTGCCTGGAGGTACCCCACTCTGCCAGGAAACCTTCTGGGCAAAGGCACCCAGCGCTCTCGCTTTCTGGGTGGCATGAGGTCCTTAACTCTTCTGCTTGCTTCCCTTTCCTTTTAACTTTTGTAAGATAAAAGGTGGTGCAGGCCATACCCCAGGGAAACTCCCTTTATATTGGATCAGGAATGTGACCTTAGTAAGGGTGTTACAATCTCAACCTAATCCTCTTTAACATAAAATCACAATCACAAAATGGAGGACAGCCACACAATACTAGGAATCACGGCCTAACCAAGTAGACACATATTTTGGGGGGACAGAATTCAATCAATGACAGAGGGATGTCATTGCTGATGTCAGATGGATCCTGGCTGAAAGCAGAGAATACTATAAAGATGTTGACCTGTGTTTTATTGACTATGCAAAGGCATTTAACTTTGTAGATCATAAATGAGTTATGGAAAACATTGTGAAGAATGGGAATTTCAGAACATCTAATTGTGCTCATGAAGAACTTGTACATAGATCAAGAGGCAGTTGTTTGAATGGAACAAGGGGATAGTTCATGGTTTAAAGTCAGGAAAGGTGTGTGTCAGGGTTTTATCCTTTCATCATCCTTATTCAATCTGTATGCTAAACAAATAATCGAAGAAGCTGGACTATATGAAGAAGAACGGGGCATCAGGATTGGAGGAAGACTCATTAACAACCTGTGTTATGCAGATGACACAACCTTGCTTGCTGAAAGTGAAGAGGACTTGAAGCACTTACTGATGAAGATCAAAGACTACAGCCTTCAGTATGGATTACGCCCCATCATAAAGAAAACAGAAATCCTCACAACTAGACCAATAAGCAACACCATGATAAATGGAGAAAATACTGAAGTTGTCAATGACTTCATTGTTCTTGAATCTACAATCAATACCCATGAAAGGATCAGTCAAGAAATCAAACAACTAATCACATTGGGCAAATCTGCTGCAAGAGACCTCTTTAAAGTGTTGAAAAGCGAAGGTGTCACCTTGAAGACTAAGGTGCACCTGACCTAGCCATGATGTTTTCAGTCGCTTCATATGCATGTGAAAGATGGGTAATGAATAAGGAAGAACGAAGAAGAGTTGATGCCTTTGAATTATGGCATTGACTAAAATGTTGAATATACCATGAACTGACAAAAGAAAGAACAAATCTGTCTTGGAAGTTATACAGCCAGAATACTCCTTAGAAGCAAAGATGGTGAGAGATTGTCTCACACACTTTGGACATGTTATCAGGAAGGATCAGTGCCTGGAGAAGGACATCATGCTTCATAAAGTAGAGGGTCAGCAAAAAAGAGGAAAACTCTCAATGAGATGGATTGACACAGTGGCTACAACAACGGGCTCAAGCATAATGATCTTGAGAATGGTGCCCAGGACTGGGCAGGGTTTCATTCTGTTGGGCATAGGGTCACTGTGTGTCAGAATCTACTTGATGGCACCTTACGATAACAACAAGGTTATATACTTATGATTCCATTTATATGACATTCTTGAAATTAAAAAAAAAAAAAAAGAAATGGAGACTAGATTAGTGCTTGCCAGAGGTTAGGGATGGGTAGGGTGTGGAGGAAAAGAGAGGTGAGATTCTTGTGGTGATGGAGCTGTTTTGTATGTGGACTCTAAAAATCTCAATACATGCCTTGATTGTGATATTGTACTACAGTTTTGTAATATACTACCATTGAGGAAACTGGGTAAAGTGTACATGGATCTCCCTGTATTTTTTTTTTCTTATAACTGCACATGAATGTGCAATTATCTCAAAATACAAAGTTCAGTTTAAAAAGAAAAGAAAAACATATTCAGGAATTAAAAAAAAAGGGGGGGGACATAGTAGATGGAGCACAGAAGAAAAGTCTGGGGATCTACTTCCAAAAATTAGCCAGTGAAAACCCTATGGATCATAACAGTCTGATCCTCAATGGATTATGTGGATAGCACAGGACTGGGCAGTGTTTTGGTCCGTTGTACTTGGGGTTGCCCTGAGTCAGGGCCTACTCAATGACAGCTAACAACAACATCAGATGAAGGTATAAACAGAATTAGAGGAGGGAGGTTTATATCCAAAGCTGCCACTTCTAGCTATTGGAGCAAACTGGATAGCTGTTCATGAATCCTGCTTTCTCTTTATTCTAGGTATACAAGAAGACTACATGTCCCAGCTGTTGCTGCAGTTAAATGTGGCACTGTAACTATGACCAGTAGAGGGTGGGTAGAAATGATCTTCACTACTTCCAGGGCTTGGCCCATAAACATCTTCCTGGTAGAGTCCTCCATTTTCTTGCCTCCTTCAACAGCTTGCTGCCAAAGAGCATGACAAACTTGGGAGCCACACTTTGAAGATGAAAAAAAAAAAGAGTGAGAAAGAGAGAAAGAGGATCCTGCAACACCGAATCACCATTTAGAAGACAATCACCCATTTTGGAATTCACATGAGTGAAATTCGAACTTTTGTTTCATTAAATCATAGAGGTCTCAGGCAGCTAGGACTTCTTAACTCATCTAGTCATCCTTGACAGATCTTCTGAATCAGGTCCCATACACTTTTCCAGTACATTCCACTTACTTTCTGTTAGAACTGCAGATCCAATGGTCACCCAATGGCCTTTTATCCTGTGAGGCAATATGAGCAACAGCCTCTGACTTTGACAGAATCTCCTATGTATAACCCTAAACCCAGGATTAGGAAAAAAAATGTCTATATAACCCCCTTCCCGTATTCCAAAAAATGTTTAAAGTAGCTGACAAACATTCATAGACTATACCCAGAACAAATAAATTAGAAATAAATAAGAAAAAAGGGCAAAGGTAACACAGAAACAGGAAATTTAAGTATTCCCAGGGGTTAGGTAAATTTATAAGTATATTCCAGAAAGACGTATAAACTTACAGATGCCACATTTACCTATAGGATTTCTAGCAGTCTACGTGATGGGAAATGTGATGAATTACAAGGTTTATTTCATGCTTTTTATTATTTGTCAAGATTTATTTACATGTCATTTAATAAGGTGAAAAGCATGCACGCTTGTAGTTGTTCAGAAAAATACCACTTATATTACCACCAGGGAGACTTTTCTCCTACGTGTTCTTATACAGGGGACGGTATATAAGCAAATAAACAGCATCTTCTACAGCACGCTTACAGCAATCACAGCCATAAAGCAATGATCATTAAACTCCAAAACTGAAACAAAGAAAGGTAATTCTAAGTGTAAATAGCAAACAAAAACCAGTTCCTGTTGGGTTGATTCAGACTCATGGTGACTCCATGTGCGTCAGAGTAGAACTGAGCTCCATAGTGTTTTCAATAGATTGTTTTTCAGAAGTAGGTTACCAGGCCTTTCTTCCAAGGTGCTTCTAGGGGGGTTTGAACCTCCAGCCTTTTGGTTAGCAGCCAAGCATGTTAACCATTTCCACCACCCAGGGACTCCTAGTGTAAATATAGCACCCTACCCCCTTATCTCTTATTCTAAGTTTATTTTTCTCAGAAATTCACAAGCAACAACTGAAATATTTTCCTCACATACCATTTAATCTGTTGAGAAAGAAGTAAGGTAGAAGCCTGGATTAGTCTTGCTAGTGGTATCTATGCAAATGTGGGTAAGTTGTTATTTATTAGCAAATATGAGGACTGTCTCAAAACTTATGAAACTTTTCAGAACACGGAAGCAGACACTAATACAACTGTTGCTGAAAAATTTTCTCTGGGTTTTAGAGTATAACTGCTGTGGAAAAATATAGAGTAATTTAAATTTGATATGAGGAACAAGTTTAGCTACAGAAAAAAAAAATAGCTAAAGAAAATTGCTTAAGGCTAGATGATTGTTCCAGTGCAAATATAAATAATATGTTGACTTTTTAAATCAAATTTAAGTGACAAAAATTTAACATTATTATCAAATTTAACAACATAAAATTCCCACGTTTTCTGTTTATAAGGTAAAGAATTTGAGTTAGGAACCAATTCTCAGTAAAATGTATAAAAATATTCTTCTTTTATAAGCTTCTATTTTTAACATTTTCCTCATGATATGAGGAATTACGGTATGTCAAATAAGGTATTTTCATTCCCACAAGGGGGACCCTTTGCACCATAGCAACAGAGTTTACACACTGCAGACCTTACTGCTTGCATACCGTTTGGTTCAGTCCTAGGTCTGCCATAAAACGCTAGAAGGTCAAGTCATTCCCTCTGTCCTTGGCCTCACCTGTGAATCCAGGCCGACAGATACAGACATAACCTGAGGCTTCATGGTAGCTGAATGCAGAAGGCAGCCCAGCAATGCGTCCATATTGCTTCTCTGAAGACAGCTCCACACATTCCCCGTCAGACTGGCAAGGGTTACTATGGCACTCGTTGATGTCGGTCTCACATTGAGAACCTGTGTATCCTGCAGGAAGAAAGTTCAGAGAAGCCACTGAGTTACAGCTCCTAGACTGTAGATCACATGCCTAAAAGGAGGCCGACCACTGGGCAGAAACCAATGAACAAGATCATGTGCCCACCCCAAGGAGCTAGAAAGGGGTATCTGGAAGGAGGAAACTCAGGTGGAAAGAAATAGTAACTGCAATGGAATCACTTGAATCAAATTGACCAATGCTTTTTAGAAACATTTGATATAACGAGGCTTGAAATAACCTTGAGGATAACCTTGATTTAATCTGAATATTCTAATCTGAGACACCAGTTTTGCAAATATTCCACCTTTTTGAATTTTATCAAGGGGGAGAAAAAAAAAAAGGAAATCTTTTTTCAAGAGAATAGCTGAAAAGTCAGCCGTATCAGTATAAAAAAAAACATAGCCGACCCTAAATTCTTTTCTCAAACCTCAAAATAAAGGTAAATGATTACTTCCTAACTGAGACAGAATAGTAAATTATTTTGTATTTGTATGGACTTATCTGGAACATTTTACTAGGGCCAAGAATAAAAGCGATAAAACATAAATGATTTATTACTCCATAGAAATTAAAATATTAAATATAAAAGAAAGTTCCTATTCAGAACTGTTTCTTTGCTTTGGCACATATAAAAGTGCATCGGTAAAAAATACGTAGTCTTTTTGTGCGTGTGTGTATATGTGTGTGTTTATAACATAGTAGTATTATACTGTATAGATCCTTCAGTAACTTGATTTTTCACTTACTTGGAGAATCTATCCATGCTAGTAATATAGATCTAACGCATAATTTTTAACTACTGCCACATATCCAGCAATATGGACGTACGGTAACTTAACCATTCCTTTGCTGTTTTGATAAACATTTTGCCATCACGAGCAGTGGTGCAATAAATACCCTTACATATGCCCCTTGTGTATGTGTTTGAGCGTAATCCCAGGGTCTATACCTTGAAGCGGAATTCCTGGGTTATAGGTTATGCATATTTGAAATGTTAGTAGATACTGACACACTCCTCTAAGGTAGTTGTACCATTTATACACTAACAGCAATGGATGAGTGTTTGTGGGGTTCCAAACCCCTGCCAGCATTTGCTGTCACCAAATTTAAAAGTTTTGCCGGTTGGTTAGATGGAAAATAATAGCTCTCTCTCTTTTTTTTTTTTTTTTTGGTTTACATTTTCCCTGGTTACTCTTGAGTTTAACATTTCTTGAATTTTGGGGGCCATTTATATTTCCTTTCTGTGAATTCATGATTCACTTATTTTTCCTGTTTTTCTATTAGACTGTTTTTCTCATTGATTTCTAAGAGTTATTTATATACTACATATAATGCTACCCCAAATGTAAACTAAAGGATTGGGACCAGGACAATATGACCTATTTTATGAGATGGCGAGGGAGATGCATGAAGTTGTTAAATGAGCACAATTTGACTTGCTATACAAGGGACTTTACAGTTGACTACTTGACTGAAAGTCTCTATAATGTCACTAACTCAGCTGAGAAATATGATTTTTAAAAAAGTAGATAGTACAAAATTATAAAATGTGTAAATCAAATTATGGCATTTATTTTAAAACGACTCAACGACTTCCTGTTTCACATAGGATAAAATTCAAAATTCTCCATGTGACCTAGAATTCCCTGTATGATCTAGCCCCCTGCCCACCTCAATATCCTTGTTCTACCCCATTCTTGCCTTTACTCCTCTAGGGCCTACATGATCTTTATACCCCCAACAACTTCATTACAATGTTCACTTTTCCAGGATACTCTCCGCCAAGACTTTGCTTGGCTCTTTCTCAGTTTTCAAACTTTATCTTGCATTAATTCCTTGGGATGACTTTCCCTGATGAACAGATCTAAAGAAGGAGCCCTTGTTTTCTCTCATAACACCCAATTCTTTTCTTTTATTGCTCTTATAATAATTTTTAATTATCTGTTTGTATGTAATATTGCCTCCCCCAACAGGCAAATAAGTGCCAAGAAAGCAGGGACTGTGTTTATTTTATTCACCACTTCAACACTTAAGCAATATGTAAGTCAAAACCAAAAACCAAACCCATTGTCGAGTCAATTCCAACTCATAACGACCCTATAGGACAGAGCAGAACTGCCCTATAGGGTTTCCAAGTAGGGGCTAGTAGATTTGAACTGCCAAACTTTTGGTTATCAGCCAAGCTCTTAACCACTGTAAGTAGTAAGTAACAAACAAACAAAAAAGAAACCAAACCCATTTCCCTCGAGTCAATTCTGGCTCATAGTGACCACATAGGACAGAGTAGAACTGCCCTATAGGATTTCCAAGGAGCAGCTGGTGGATTTGAATTGCCAACTTTTGGTAGCAGCCAAGCTCTCAAACACTGTAAGTAGTAAGTAGTAGACCATTAAATCAATGACTAAATGAGAATCTAAATATACTAAGTCAATGACTGAAAATAACAACCATTTAGATTCTAATACTAGTTTAGCAAATAATCCAGAAAATTGGTTATTAATAATCAAATAATGAGAATATACTGTGATTGCTCATTTTATAATGTTTTTTATTGTGGTAAAATATATATAACAAAACATTTGCCATTTCAACCATTTTTACATGCATAATTCAGTGGCATTAATTATGTTCACCATGTTGCACAACCATAACCACAATCTTTCCAAATTTTTTCATCACCTTTAGCACAAAATCAGTACCTCTTAAGCAATGCCTCCGCATTTCTTCCTCCTTCCCACCTCCAGTAACCACTAATAAATATGGTCTCTATACATTTTTTTTTTATATACATTAGCCTACTTTTGTTATTTCACATAAGTGAAATCATAAAATATTTGTCATTTTGTGATCAACTTATTTTACTCAGGATAATATTCTCAAGGAGTGGGATTGCTGGGTCATACGGTAGCTCTATGTTTAACTTTTTGAGGAACCATCACATGTTTTCCATCATAGCTGTATCATTTTGCATTCTTACCAGCAATGGATGAGGGTTCCAATTTCTCATATCTTTGCCAACATTTGTTGTTGTTGTTTTTTTTTTAGCCATTTTATTGTTGTTGTTGTGTGCTGTTGAGTTGATTTTGACTAATAGTGACCTGATAGGACAGAGTAGAGCTGTCCCATACAGTTTCCTATGCTGTGATCTTTACAGGAGCAGATTGTCAGGTCTTTTCTTCCTCAGAGCTGCTGGTGGGTTCCAACCTCCGACCTTTCCATTGGCAGCTGAGCGCTTAACCATCCCACCACCAGGGCTTTGGGGAGTGAAATGGTATCTCAGTGTGGTTTTGATTTGCATCTCCTGAAGGGTTTAAAGTCAGGAAAGGTGTGCATCAGGGTTGTATTCTTTCACCATACCTATTCAATCTGTATGCTGAGCAAATAATATGAGAAGCTGGACTATGTGAAGAAGAACGGGGCATCAGGATTGAAGGAAGACTCATTAACAACCTGCGTTGTGCAGATGACACAACCTTGCTTGCTGAAAGCGAAAAGGACTTGAAGCACTTACTAACGAAGTTCAAAGACCACAGCCTTCAGTACGGATTGCGCCTCAACATAAAGAAAACAAAAATCCTCACAATTGGACCAATGAGCAACATTGTGATAAACAGAGAAAAGACTGAAGTTGTCAAGGATTTCATTTTACTTGGATCCATAATCAACACCCATGGAAGCAGCAGTCAAGAAAGCAGAAGACGCGTTGCATTGGGTAAATCTGCAGCAAAGGACCTCTTTAAAGTGTTGAAGAGCAAAGATGTCACCTTGAAGACTAAGGTGCGCCTGACCCAAGCCGTGGTATCTTCAATGGCATCATATGCATGTGAAAACCAGACAATGAATAAGGAAGACAGAAGAAGAATTGACGCCTTTGAATTGTGGTGTTGGCAAAGAATGTTGAATATACCATGGTCTGCCAAAAGAACGAACACATCTGTCTTAGAAGAAGTACAACCAGAATGCTTGTCAGAAGCAAGGATGGCGAGACTGCGTCTTACAAACTTTGGACACGTTGTCAGGAGGGATCAGTCCCTGGAGAAGGCCATCATGCTTGGCAAAGTACAGGGTCAGCGGAAAAAAGGAAGACCTTCAAGGAGGTGGATTGACACAGAGGCTGCAACAATGAGCTGAAACATAATGATTGTAAGGGTGGCGCAGGGCCGGGCAGTGTTTCCTTCTGTTGTGCATAGGGTCTCTGTGAGTCGGAATAGACGCGATGGCACCTAAAAACAACAACAACAACGGCTAAGTGGAAACCCTGGTGGTGTAGTGGTCAAGAGCTAAGACTGCTAACTAAAAGGTCAGCAGTTCAAATCCACCAGGTGTTCCTTGGAAATCCTGTGGGATAGTTCTACTCCATCCTATAGGGTCGCTATCAGTTGGAATCGACACGACGGACAACAAGTCTGGTTTTAATGGCTAAATGGAGCCCTGGTGGTGTGGTGGTTAAGAGCTACAGCTGCTAACCAAAAGGTCAGCAGTTTGAATCTACCAGCTGCTCTTTGGAAACCCTGTGGGGCAGTTCTACTCTGTCCTGTAGGGTTGCTCCGAGTCGGAATCAATGGCAACGGGTTTGGGTTTTTTTTGTTTGTTTGTTTAATGGCTAAATATGTTCAGCATCTTTTCATATCTTGTTGGCCATTTGTGTAGCTTCTTTAGTGAAATGTTTATTCAAGTTCTTTGCCGATTTTCTTGACTGGGATTTTTTTTGGGGGGGGGTGAAGTTGTAGGAATTCTTTATATATTCTGCATATTAAGCCTTTATGATCTTTCTTTTTTTTTTTTTTCTTCTTTAATGTAGATGTTCACTGCTATAAATTTCCCTCGGAGGCACTGCTTTTGCTGCTTCCCATATTTTTAGTATGTTGTGCTTTCATTTTCATTTGACTTTAAATATTTTCTGGTTTCTCTCTTATTTCTTCCTTGACCCATTAGTTGGTTAATAGTGTGTTATTTAATTTCCACATATTTGTGAATTTTCCAGTTTTCTTTCTGTTATTAATTTCTAGTTTCCTTCCGTTGTGGTTGGAGAAGATACTTTGTAGATTTCACTCTTTTTAAATTAATTGAGACTTGTTTTGTGACCTAGTATATGGACTATCCTAAAGAATGATCCATGTGTGCTGGAAAAGAATGCATATTGTGCTGTTGTTGGGTGGAGTATTCTATATATAACTGTTAGGTTTGGTTGGTTTATAGTGTTGTTCAAAACCTTTGTTTCCTTATTGATCTTCTTTTTGATGGTCTGTTCATTATTGAAAGTGGTATATTAAAGTTTCCAACTATTAATGTAGAACTCTATTTTTTCTTTCAATCATGTTAATGCTTGCTTCATATATTTTGGGGCTCTGATATTAGGTGCATATCATATAGTTGTTCCAGTTCTCTTTTGGTTACTAATCCATGGGATATTTTTTCAATCCTTTCACTTTCAAATTATGGGTCTTTGGGTCAAAGATGTATCTCTTGTACACAGCATGTAGGTAGATCTTTTTTTTTTTTAACCCATTTTACCACTATGGTTGGAGAATTTAATCCACTACATTGAAGCTAAATTATTGATAAGCCTCTTTGCTATTTGTTTTGTGTGTGTCTTGTATTTTTTGTTTCTCCATTCTTCCAATGCTGCCTTCATTTGTGTTTAGTTCATTTCTTCTTGTGAACCATTTGATCCCTTTCCTTTTATGTATATGTCTTAGGTATTTTCTTTGTGACCTCCAAAGTTTGTGAGGAGGAATTGGCATTTAATCTTGAGGATGTCTTGTATGTGACAATTTACTTCTTTCCTACTGCTTTCAGGAGTCAGAATAGACTTGACTGCAATGGGTTTAGTTCTTGGTTTTTATCCTCTAGTTTGCTGATTCTTTGTTCTGCCTGCTCAAAACTGCTGTTCAGCCCTCCATTTAATTTTTCATTTCAGCTCCATGTTTTTTTCAGTTCCAGTAATCCTGTTTTTTTTTTTAATTCTATCTACCTCTATTGATATTTTCATTTTGTTCATGTATTGTTTTCCTGATTTCCTGTAGTTCTTTGACCGTGTTTTCCTTTAACTTTTTGAGTTTTTCACTATTGTTTTAAGGTCTTCTACTCTGTCAGTTACATGGGTTTCCATAGAAAATGACATTACTCCCTTCATCTTGTCCTTTTGAATGGACCATCGTTGCTAGGTCTTTTTTTTTTTTTTTTGGTATGCCTTGTGATTTTTTTTTTAATCAAGACATTAGACTATTACAGTATGTTTGCTCTGGGCATGCATGTAGCTTTTTCAGTTCCCCTATACACACAGCATTTTTGGAAATGCTAATTTCTGTAAGAACATCTCAGGTGGTCACAGCCTTCAGTCTTTGTTCACAGCTCCCTTCCCCACCCTATGTGAGCTTAAATTCAGGCCAGACCAAGGCTTCAGTCTTTCAGGCAGCTCCCAGACAGACCAGAGCAGATACATTGAATGGTCCACCAGCAAAGTCTCCCCTGTTCACTACAGAGCCAGAAAGCGATCCCGTCTGCAAAAACACAAACCGTTGTCTGCCTCCACTGTAGCCTCTGCCATGGTTGCTGCACTGGGTGAGGAGGGGAGAAGGCATAGAAAAAAATGTCCTCCTACCCTTTAAAATCACTTTTTTTGTTTTTGCTTGTAATTAGTTGTTGCAATCTTCTGCATACCTTTCAGAATTCTTACAAAGTTGAAAGTAGAGATTTCTAGTAACTTTTCTTGGTGCCTGTGTGGGAGAGTCGGGATCTTAGACCTGCCTATGCCACCATCTTCCCAGCTGCCCCTCTTTTTGCAATTTTAATAAAAATATGAATGAGTTCATATATCAAATTACAACCACAACATAAATTCTGATGCTCAATTCTATAATAAATTTGTTACATATTACCCTTGGGGTCTTTCTCAGTCATCCAAAGGAGAAAGTTACAGTTGAAGAAGAAAACTAAAATCACATGTCAGATCGAGACCCCACAAACCTTTATGGCAAATCCCTAAAGAACCCTCAAGTTTCTTTAACCTGAATGTCTATTTTTAAATATTTTTATTTCATACTGAAAGATATAAAAATATTCACTAAATAACCATTTTAAAAATAAACTGGTATCTATTGTGCTACAATAAACTCAGTTAAGAAAGTTTGTCTATTTTTAATTTTCTTCTCATTCTAAGTCTCAAGACTCATACATACATAGGCGAGGTTAGGAAATAATTTAGTACCTCCATAAATACTTTCGTGCTTTTCTGGCTCATGCATTATCTGATTCATATTGTGAACATTACGAAGGTTCTGATTTATAGTTTTCCTGGTCCTGTCCCCACGACTGGGACCCTGTGGGGGTTTTATTTGCTGCTCCTTTTAACCATGTCTATAAATAGATTCCTTCAGTCAAGGCTATATTCAACAGTTTTAACAAGTTTTTCTATAAAACTCTGTATAAAAAAACAAGAGTTTCTTTGGATGAACTTCCCAGGGCTCTTATGTTTTTTGTTTTGTTTTTACAAATTCAATCATATTTGGGTAATGAGAAAACTTTTAATATTGCCATTTAAGGTGAATAGCACTTCTTGTAATTAATTACTTTTGAAATGAGTACCCTAAGTGATTATAGCAGTGGATTCTCACTGTTGCCTTCAGTGGCAGTGGTTTCATAACTCAAAGGAGTGGCCTCTTTTTCTTAGATATATATAGTAGTTCGGGGGATTAAATCCCTTAATACATAACAGTGAGAACAGGGTACAAAGATATTCTGAATTTTCTATCTAGGCAAAATCATTGCCCATTCAGTGACCCAAGACAGAAGCCCAGAAACAGAACTTCCTCAATTCACTCATCTTTCCTAATCCCCACATCATTTTCACATCCTAAATGACTCTCACAACAACACATCTCCTTATTTATATTTCTAATACTGCTGCTGTCTTAGCTCAGGCAAACTGACACGTCTCTTGTTTAAATTACTGCAGTACTTTTTCACTCAACTCTCTGCATTTATTTGTTTCCCTCAACAGTCTTCCACTAAACTGCCAGAAACAGAAAACAGAATCCGTTGCCATAGAGTCAATTCCAACTCATAGCGACCCTATAGGATGGAGTGGAGCTGCGTTATGTGGTTTCCAAGGAGCACCTGGTGGAGTCAAACTGCTGACCTTTTGGTTAGTAGCCATAGCTCTTAACCACTATGCCAACAGTGTTTCCAGCTGCCAGAAAGATCTTTTTAAATTAACAGGTCTGATTATGTCATTTCCTTGCCCCATAATTTGTAGGGTAGAAAAGTAATATTGCAATCTGATTTCAGTCTTGCCCCCCAGCCCCATCTCTCTGCTACTATCCTTACACGGTCCAGTGTTTTTTGAAAAATCACTCAAAGTTCCACAATTGAACGTGTTCTTTTCCATGTGCACCTGCCTACCACTCTTCCTTGTTTTTTTCTTATTTTTCTCCTTCCTCTCTTCTTTCCTTAAATAAGTAATGGGATAGTGGCTGGCAGATTCGAATTCTGACCTTTTGGTTAGTAGCCTTAATGCTTAACCACTGTGCCACTGGGTCTCCATGTGCTAGCCACAAGGAGTAGAATGGTCAACCTTTTCATTTTGGTATCCAGTTAACATTTATCGAGGACTTAATATAGGCTGGGGTGAGCTAGGAACTTCATATACATTACAAAATTTAACTTCAAAACAGTTCTATGAGGTGGGTATTACTATTCTCTCTGTTTTACGCATGAGGATCCTTATAGGTGAGGAAACTGGGGCACAGAGAAATAAAATAACTTGTCGAAAGTCAAGTGGTTAGTGAGTGCATTTCTGGTATCTGCCTAGTCATCCCTCGAGTTTTGAAACTGTGCCTCCTCTCTTTAGCCATTCCTGTACTTCTTCTCCACCTACTTCCTTTTACAGAATTAACTATAGCTTCTTCTTATACCAAACACTGCACTATATACATTTTTGTTCATTGTCTCCCTACTAGAATTTCAGCTCCTTCGAAGAAGAAAAGACCGTGCCTTTTTTTTTTTTTTAAGAATTTTTTATTGTACTTTAGAAGGTGTACAGGACAAATTAATTTCTCATTAAGCAATGAATACACATACTGTTTTGGAACATTGGTTGCCAAGCCCACAACATGTCAACACTCTCCCCTCTCCACCTTGGGTTCCCTGTTACCAGTTTTCCTGTCCCTTCGTGCCTTCTCATCCTTGTCCCTGGGCTGATGTGCCCATTTAGTTTGGTTTTGTTTTATGCGCCTGTCTAATCTTTGGCTGAAGGATGAACCTCAGAAGTGACATTAGTACTGAGTTAAAAGGGTGTCTGGGGATCGTACTCTTCGGGTTTCTGCAGTCTCTGTCAGGCCAGTAAGTCTGGTCTTTTTTTGTGAGTTAGAATTTTGTTCTACATTTTTCTCCAGCTCTGTCCAGGACCCTCTATTGTGATCCCTGTCAGAGTAGTCGGGGGTGGTAGCCAGGTACCATCTAGTTGCACCGGATTCAGTCTGGTGGAGGCTGTGGTAGTTGTGGAAAAGACCATGTTTTTCTGATGCACATATATATATGTATATGTATATATACATATACACACACACACACATACATATATAGTAGGAACCTGAATCCATGTGTCCTGAATGATTAAATCCATGAAAGAATGGAACACTTATTGATTTATCTTTTTATGCAGCTTTTCCTAACTATGGGATTCCATTACGAACCCTTGGAGAGCAGAAACCATCTCTCATATCTGTATCGTACCTTCTGGTATAGAACTTGGTATTAATAATAGTTGCCTTTTTTGGGGTGCATAATATTTGTCAAAGGAGGCCTGATGGTGCAACAGTTAAGTGCTCAGCTGATAACCAAAAGATCAGTAGTTTGAACCCATCAATGGTTCCACAGGGGAAAAGACCTGGCAGTTTCCTCCCGTAAAGATCACAGCCTAGTAGACCCTATGGGGGAAGTTCTACTCTGTCATGTAGGGTCGCTATGATTTGGAATCGACTCAACAGCACACAACAACAGCAATATGTGCCAGACTCTATTTTTATAATTTTACTCTCCACAACAGCATTACCAGTAAAGCACTTTTATCCCTCTTTTGCAGATGAGGAATTTGTGGTCTAAGAAGTAACTCACCCAAGTTTACTCAGCTAATAAGTACTGGACTCTTCCTATTCCCAGATGGTCCACTCCACCCTCTGCCTCTGGCCAGAGGCCCTTCATGCGTGTTGACTGATGGCAAGAACTTGGAGGAACTTGTCTTGGAAAAAATTCAGGATTTAAGTGAAATAACATCCAAAGGATAGCAAATATGTCCTATGAATTTTCTGGATGTAGGAAGACACATGACATAGATTTCTGAGCCAAAAAACAATTCTAAGCTTCCTTTTATATTTTCATTTTTCTTACCTATAAAATGTATTTAATCAAAGACATTAAAAGTCCCTTAAGCAATGGAACATCTTTCAACTAGAAGCTACTACCAATTGACTCCAGTCTCCGTGTTTCCTCTCCAATCACAGGATTATCTTTTTAGGGGAAAAAAAAAAAAAAGAGTAGGGAGAGGCAGATAGATGACTAGTACACTTATGCAACTAAAAACCAGCTGCTGTTGAGTCTATTTCGGCTGATGGAGACTCCATATATGTCAGAGTAGAACTGTGCTACATAGGGTTTTCAATGGCTGATTTTTTGGAAGTAGATTGCCAGACCTTTCTTCCAAGGTGTCTCTGGATGGGTCCAAACTTCCAACCTTACGGTTAATAGTTGAGCTGTTAACCATCTGCACCACCCAGGGACTCCAAGCTAAATAAACCTTGAAAAATCATAAATTTATTGTTTATTTTTCAATAGTTAGAGAAAGAAGAGAGAGGAGATTTTGTACCTTCCATTTCTATCAATGAAATTCTAGGGAGAATTAAATTAAAAATATTTCAAGTAGGTTCTTGCCAAATTAATGTCAATGTTGACTCAAGTGTTACATACCATTTTGTGTTTATTCTGGCATCGACCCTACTCTCACGTCTAGAGTTTCATAAAGCCTTCCCATTACCGTTTATATGTCATTTTTGGCTATGGTTAATGTATGCTTAGCCTGTATTCATCTTCACCTTGTAAGTTCCTAAGAGAACACTCCTACCGTGGAATATCATTCTGCACCCTCTACGGGCACTGTCTTAATCATGTTGACTGGTTCTGTGAATTATAAGACAAGCTCCTAGAATTTCAACATTTTTCCATGGATTTCCATACATTCCACGTAGCTAAGAGAATATTTCAGAGGCAAAGGAAGCAGCTACCAGTGAATTTTTCTCTATGAAGAGGCCGATTTTTATCATTCCATTGATTTTCCCCCAATGTTTCCTCTAGAGGGTTCTAATCATTGGACTGGTTGGTAACCTACTTTAAAAGGTATGAACATTGGAAAATACTATTAAATTAAACACTGATAACTGCAAGAAAGGTGGTTTTAAACCTTTAACAAAAATAAATTTTAGTTTCTCTTTAACACAAAAGATTTGTTTCTATTCAAAGAGAAAAAAAATGATAGAAGGTATTTTGTTACTTACCAGGCCAACAGTGACAAGTGTAATTGTCAACACTGTTCTCACACGTAGCATTATTATGACAAGGTTTTGACCAGCACAGAGGCATCAAGGTCTCACAGCGCATCCCTGTGAATCCACTGCTCATGCAGTTACAACTGTATCAGGAGAGTAAAATGAAATTTTCATGTCAACTCTTGGTCATATTGAGATAAGTTATCTTTTCTCTGTCCTCTTTTCCTGTCCATGGTGCGGCTTTAATATTTATACCAAAACCCTGGGAATTACCTTTGTAGGCCTGAAAGCATTATGAGCTTCATATTAAAGTCTTATCATTAAAGTCTTATCACAGGAATATGTTAGCATTGAATTGTTCTGATCATTTGTCGATTCAGTGGGATTATCTGACAGTTCTAGCCAGACGAATCTTTAATGGGGAAAGTTGTTGATTTATCATCAGAAAACATTTATCTGTTTTTTAAATTTGTAATACAGCTTCATGTAAAATGGAGCCCTGGTGGTACAGTGGTTAAGGGCTACAGCTGCTAACCAAAAGGTCAGGAGTTTGAATTCACCACTCACTCCTTGGAAATCTTATAGGGCAATTCTATTCTGTCCTATAGTGTCACTGTGAGTCGGAACTGACTTCACAGCAATGAGTTTGGGTTTTCTGGTTCATATAAAATGATTTGGAAGCCATGATCATTTACTTCAGTTTCCTCATCCATAAATCGAAGATAATTGTACTCATGTCCGAGGGTTAATGTGATAATTAAAAGTACATGCAAAGAACAAAGCTCCATATCTCAAGCATCAGAAGGCACTGAATAAATTGTCATTAAATAGTACTAAATAAAATTGCTAATATTTTTGAAGATGGTAGAGAATGATCTCTACCATTGTGGTATTCTCTTATTTATAGGGCCTATTAATAAAGCTCTTTATGAAAAATGAAACAATAAATTATGAAAAAATCAGGAAAAGACCTCATTAAATCAATTGTGACTTACGATTTGCTCTGATTTTTAGATCACGGGAATATTTTAGCATTGTATTTCTGATCATTTGTAGATTTACTGGGATTATCTGAGAGTCCCAGCCAGATAAATATCTGATGAGGAGGAAGTTATTGACTTTATCAAGAGGGGGCTTTTAGTTTAGATGCGATCTCCTCAAGATTTTAGTATTATAAAAACATAGATGAGCATACTCAGTTTAGTTCAGTTTCGGTAAAATAAGTGTCTGTCATCATTTAGTTACCATTGAGTGAAATCCGACTCATGGCGACCACATGTGTGCAGAGTGGAACTGCTTCATAGGGTTTTCAAGAGTGTGATCTTTCAGAAACAGATTGCCAGGCCTGTCTGCCAAGGTGTCTCTGGTGGGGTTCGAACCACCGAGATTTCTGTTAGTAGTCGATCACTTCACAGTTTGCACCACCCAAAACTCACTGCCACCGAGTCAATTTCGGCCCATAAAGACCCTATAGCACACCAGCACTTAACAATTTGTGCCCCCAGGGACTACTAAAACAAGGGTCTGGAGGAAATGATAACGCAATTAGAGTCCTGTTCACCATAACTGTGTGTATTTTCCACTGAGCACAGATATTCCAAAACCAAACAGTTACCGTTGAGTCCATTCCAACTCATGGTGACCCAATGTGTACGGAGTAGAATGTGCTCCACAGGTTGTCAAGGTTGTGACCTTTTGGGAGCAGATCACCAGGCCTTTCTTCCACAGCACTCTAGGCATGCTCGAATGGCCAACTTTTCTGTAAATAGTTGAGCACTTAACCTATGGCTCCACACAGATATTAGAACTTCACTAATATCTGAAATATTAGCCAAACATAATAAGTGATTATACTTTTTGTATGTCTAACTAGTTAGAAATTCTTTATTCACTAATTCATTTTTTTAATTAAAAATACTTACTAAAAACCTGCTATTTATAAGACATTAGAGACAAAAGCCTTGTTCTCAAGGTGCTTCCTGACTAAAACCCAACCAAACCTGTTGCCGTGAGTCAATTCCAACTTGTACTGACCCTAAAGGACAGGATAGAACTGCCCCAGAGAGTTTCCAAGAAGCGGGTGGTAGATTTGAACTACCAATCTTCTCCTTAGCAGCCAAATTCTTAACCACTGTGCCACCAGGGCTCTGCTTCCTGCCTAAAACCCAAAAAAAACCCAGTGCTGTCGCGTCGATAGCAGACCTTATTTCATAAAATTAGAAACCATTTGCATAATTCCTTTGGTCTGCAAGAACCTTTTTTATGCTTAGTTTCTCTTGTTTCCAAATGCTTCATAGTGAATATGTTAATTTTTTTGTTGTGGGAAAATAAAGTCTGGTCATATTTGTGTCTTTGTGATTATCCTCTTCTCAAAATTAAATAAAAGTCAAATAACAAGTAATAAGAGAGATAATGGTAAAATAAAGGAGCCTTGGTGGCGCAGTGGTTAAACACTCAGCTCCTAACCAAAAGATCAGCGGTTCAAACCCACCCAGCTGCTCTGCGGTAGAAAGACTTGGTGATCTGCTCTAGCAAAGATAAACTAAACCAAACCTGCTGCCGTGGAGTCAATTCTGACTCATAGCGACTTTGTAGGACAGAGTAGAATTGCCCCCTAGGGTTTCCAAGACTATAAATCTTTACGGAATTAGATTGCCACATCTTTCTCCTGGGGACCACTGCCGACTTTTCAGTTAGCAGCCAAGTGTTTTAACCATTACACCACCAAGGCTTCTCCCGTAAAGATTACAACCTAGAAAACCCTAAGGGCAGTTCTGCTTTGCCACATGGGTTACTATGAATCCGAACCAACTTGACGGCACCTAGAAACAAAAAAGGATAAAACAGACAAATTATTCATAACGCATTCAAGTAAGGAAAATAAAAGGTAACAAGGTTATGGCCTTGGTCTGTTTGCATTTCCATAGGAGCCAAAAGCTTTGGGTAATTTCTGTCCTGAGACTTTCTGGAGACAGTAAACCATGCATTTGGGAACCTCCTTCTTTTCTTTTGGAATTCTTTCATGAAAACTTCCATTCTGATTTTGTCTGCCTTTGGGTGGCCAGTTACCTGCCTCCAGGAATTCAGATGCATGTCACTGGGGCATGATTTAGGTAAAAGGAAAAGTCAGAAGCAGAACACGGAATGTGGTTACAAGCCATGTTTTGTATTTTACAAAAGAAACGAACAACTGCATTGCTCTATTTAAAATTCTATTATTTTGCTGGACATGTTTGAGGCGCATATGCCTTTTATTGCTCTCTTTTTGAGTCTGATTTACTTTTAAAAATAGCTTAGAGACAAATTATATTTCACTTATTAAATAAATGCAGATTCCATTTCTTTTTTTTTTTTTTTGGAAGAATTAACTGTATGACCTTGTGGGAGACACCTAACTAGCCTGAAGTTTAGACTCCTTATTTGCAATATAGGAACAGTAATGTTCATCTTAACAAGATAATGTTAAGTCTAATGCTGTATGCATTTTAGAATTCAGTATTTGTAATTTAAATAAGTACTAGAAAGTGCAACATATTTTATGGGAACTCAACTACCATTCCCCAAATTTATTATATTCAGGCAGCTACTTCTCATCATTCTGCTTTCTCAAAAGTATTCAGCCAATTCTCCAAACACCTGGTAATTCAGTATCGCTGCCCTTTCCAACACTGTTAATATAAAACTTGGAAAGGATTGATTTTTTACCACTTGATTTACATACTTGCTAGATAGATACAATCGTATGTTTGCACATAGAATAATCTCTAGCTCTGTTTTTGTACCTTCCCTATCTACAACAGGTTTGTTTCATAGAATTGAAAGGCTGGGATTTTTGAGTAATAAAAGTAGTCCTAAACAACTAAAAGAAAAACCTTAAAACCAGTTGCCATCAAGACTATTCCTACTCACGGCAACCCCATGTGAGTCAGGGTAGAACTGTTCCACAGGGTTTTTAAGGCGATGGCCTTTTGGAGGCAGGCCACCAGGCCTTTCTTCTGAGGCCCTTCGGGGTGAGCTTCAACCTCCAACCGTCTGGTTGTAGCAAGCACTTAACCCCTTGCACCACCCAGGAACGCCTGACAACGGACCTAGACAATCCTCATTTTGGGGACAGATGACCTTCAAAGGATGCATTTTGGGGTATAATTCGAACAATGTTTCAACTTTTCTTCATTTAGCGTATAAAAACTTGAGAATGTGAGAGTGAGACAATGGCTCTTGGTCAGTGAGTTCTGTCTAAGCCAATTCCCAAATGTGGAAGAGAACATACCCGTTGTCTTCGTCCATGCAGAGCCCGCCGTGGAGGCACGGCTGACTGGCACACTCCTCCGTGCTGAGCTCACAGTGGTCACCTAGGAATCCAGGGGCACAGGCACAGAAATAGCCCCCCAGAGAGTCCTGACAAGTGGCACCATTTAGACAGGGCTGTGACCAACATTCATCAATTTCCAATTCACAGTTTACACCTTTTAAAAGAGTCAGCACAGAAAAGAGAAACGTTTTAGCCGAGTGTTAACATTTTAGCTATTTGACAACTCTTTATTTACCAAAGCTTGTCAAATGCTATGTTACCCAAAATAATTTCCCTCCTTAATTTTAATTGTTCATAACGTTTTGGCATGCTTGTGGGAAATTGCACAAAGCAGAGCAGCTGTTAGTTGCAAAGAATTATTGCATACAACAGCTTGCAGCTTTGTATTCTGGGGCAACATATAAGTCATTTTTAGAAGAAAGTTATTGCCAACTGCAATTTTGCTGGAAGCCTAGAAGGGATTGGTCATTGCTCTTAAATTATTCTTAAATATTTAGCTTAGTTAGGCAGCATACAGAGTAGTGATTAAAAACCCAGACTTCAAAGACAGACTGCCAGGGTTGGGAGCTTGTCACAGCCATTTATTAGCTGTGTCTTTGAGCAAGTTTCTTAATCTCTCCATATTTCAGTTTGCTTGCCTGAAAAATGGAGACCATAATCATAACTACCTCATAGGAGTATTATTATAATTAAATGTGTTCTAAAGAGCTTAGAAGAGTATCTGTACATACTAAATGTTTACTAAAGAAAAAGCAATAATTGTTTTCTTTCACAATAGTTGTATGACATCAAGTTATATCCTTGGGAGTTTTAGTCATTTATATTTGCTGGGAATTATTAACACATAAAGCCAAACTATTGGTTTTAAATTTGTTAACCCTTTTCTAAATTTTATCTTTCAAAATTCACATCACATGCATATATTAATCTGTGTTTCAATCCAATATAACAGATGACTTCCTGATGTTTAATAAATACTTTATGAACCACTATTTTAAATGATGCAGCTACATGTACACTTTGAAGTTCAAAGGCTTCAGTTTTAAAGTAACCATTATCCACTTATAGGAATGTGTTTCAATAGATAAGTACAATTTCAAGTTTTTTTTTTGAACAGCTACTGGTTTTCAGAGTGATTTTTCTTGTATTAATCTGGGTGCTGCTTAACAACATGGTTCTAATTGCTGTTTATCACTGTTACTAACACAGGCAAAGTGATTTGGTCTTGGTCTATGTCTGGATGATGCCAAAACAACAGAGGAAAAGTGAAAAGTCCAGTCAGTCATCCAGATGTCTTTGAATCTCCAGATGTTTGGCTTAATAGATAAAGCATCCGAATAGCTGACTACAATTTTCATTTGGATGTTTGCTGTCATGTGCAGACAGCTATTAAATAAACATAATCAATCGACCTTCAAAAAAGTACCTAAACTGTGTGGCCCATTTTGTCTGGCAACCTTCTTTTTACAGCTAGTGTTATTAAAACATCACCAGGCCGTTAAAACGATAGGTAGCAATAGAAATTGAATGCAGGTACAGTGTAAGAACTGCAAAGTTCTTAGTTATAAAACTGTCACAAGAACGCAACTTGGAACCAAAAATTTGGAGCTGATTATCAGTTCCGTATGAAACAAGAGAAAATATGGCAGAAAAAGAAAAAAAAAGATCTGAGAAACTTGACGCCAAAAGAGGAATGTATTGGACAGGAAGGGGTGGAAGAAGAATTCCTTTGATGATGCCGATAAGATAAGACTATTCTAATATCCACAGTGACAGCTACACATTGTGACCTAAAATGTCAGATTCCTGACAGTTAGGTATAATTCCATTCTAAGTTACCCAATTTTCACTAACAGTCAAAAGAAGCTCGGAAATTTTCTAAGAAGACTTGAAAACACATGCATTTTCCTAAAGTACCAAGTGAAAAAAATAAAAATGGTGAGAAATTCCCAAGCTTAACCATTGTCTTTGGTAGGGAAGCAATTTCTCTGACAAATAATGAGGGCCATAATGATTCAAAAGTAAGATGCCATTAGTTTTCTTGACAATGCACTCACTGTCTTTTCTTTTTGCCTCTTCAAAGGCCTTTTAGCTTGATTCTTTCTTGACTCCTCCTTTCTCTTTTACCCTCTTTTCCTTTTCTTTCTTTCTTGTTACTTCCTACTCCTCTTTCTCCTCCTTTCCTTTTATGGTAGACAATATTAACTGATGTGAAGAGAGTCCACTTCAATGCATGTATTCACATATACCCCAAGACGTCAGAGAAGAGCAAGAGCCTTTCCTACCCTGCACCCCATCCTAACTTTGTTATCTAGCAACTTGAGGGGTAAAACTGTCAAGTTGGTATCCAGTAAAAGTGCATCAAAGTATTAGAATTTAAGTGCAACTAATCTCAGTCAAGGCAGGCAGGATTACCTATTGTAAACTTAGCATTGATGTTCCCCCTTCCAAAGCTCTCCTCTGTATCATCGAGAAGCCAGGGAGTGTATCTCCCCATATTTCCGTCCCCAAATGTTTGGTGGGTTGAGTTTGCCAAAAAGAGATATTTACAGATTCAGGACGTGGAAGAGAAGCCATGATTCAATGGAGGTTGCTCAGAGCAGTCCAAAGCATGATCACAGATGATACGCAACTGCTTCCTAAAGTCTGGAGAACCACTCACTTCATTGCTATAGAAAGGGGTAGTGGACACTTCCCAGAGATTCTGGAGAATTACAGCACCTTTCTCCACCCACTTTGATGCTTTAAGCTGAGATCTTTGCCGGCAGCTTTTCTGACTTGCCCTCATCAGCTCTTCCAATGGTTGTATACAAGCAGGGCTGGCTTCATGGGCTTCATGAATGGGTGACCTGTGCAATTACTCAAAGATCTATACTTAGGAGTCCTTGGGTGGTGCAAACCGTTAACACACTCGGCCTCTAACCAAAAAGTTGGAGGTTCAAGTCCATCCAGAGTTCCCTCAGAAGAAACCTAGTCTTCTTAGAGAGACGTACAAGATAGAGAAAGAGTGATGGACAGGATGGGTGTGAAGAGGCCAAGTGACTGAGGTCCTGCTGAAGGTGAAGTACAAGTTCAATAGAATTTTGGTGGTAAAACAGTTTTGAATTATCATAAGGCCTAACTTGAGGTTGTGTCAATGAGTGGCTCTTCCATGTCAGTAACATAGACATGGAGATCATTAAAAATAAGAAGCTCTAAAAGCATGGTCCATAAAATTCTATAATAGCTCCTAATTGGATTTGGATAAAGGAAAAACTTCTTATTTTGGCATCTAAGAAACTTTGTAATATTCCAAGGTTCTATCACCCTACATGCCAGTCATATCAGACCATTTGTATTTCCCCAAATTTGTCATGTACCTTTACCATTCCAAGTCTTTGTACTCACTGATCTCTGTCCAGAAAGCTGTTCCTCATTTGTCCACCTGATGAAGTCATCTTTAAGACTCATGTTAAATGTCCACTCCTTAGTGAAGCCTTCCCAGATTTCATTAGTGGTTCTGCCATCTTGTCTTCCCATAGTACTTACAGCATTATATTTGAAGTATTCGTTACATTCTTATCTCCAAAAACTGCTTCAAAAACAAGGATCTTTTCTTGTTATGAATAATAAAAGCTGGTATTCGCTGGGAGCTTATTTCATGCCAGGTACTGTACTAATCACCTTATGTACATGATTTAATTTCATTTAATCCTCAAAAAATTGTCCATGAAGAAGGTACTATTATTATATGCCCATTTTATTGATTATGAAACTGAAGTACAGACAAGTCAAGAAAATTGATGCAGATCAAAAAGCTAGGAAGTGGTAGAGCCAGGATTAGATTACAGACAGTCTGAATTCAGAGCCCATGCTCTTAGCCACTGTTGCACACCACAGCTCAATGCAGTATGTTCCTCAAGGAAATGCATCTTCAATAGCAAGCAAACACCTGCCTAGTGGTAGATATTCAGCGCAGCTTGCTGAATTGAACTGATTTTGAAGAGTTGTGAACTTGGATATTAAATGGTAGAGGAGTGACAGGAAGATAATTGGGAGGGAGGAGAAGTCATCACTGCTAGTGGGAGTGTCTTGAAGTTTAGTAGATAATCACTCACAAGGAAAAGAAAAGGGCTGTGTAAGTGGTAAGTGAGTGATGAGCGAGGTATCTTGCAGGATCTGTGAGTTCAGTGAGAAAGCCAACTTTCTCTCCTGGCCTTAAGAATCAAGGAGAAAGAAACCCTCTAAACAGGATTGTGTGGAAAGCGGTTTCATCAGATAAGTGCCAAGTTTCAGCAAGGACTAGGAATTACAGCTGCATTGGAGAAAAATAAAAATGTCTCTTTACTTGTATATAAGAAAAGATTGTGGTACAGCAGTAGTTGAGCTTTTTAATAGAAATCAGGAAGCCACATTTTTCATATAAGCTGTATGACAACCATTACTCACATCTTAACTAGTCAGTCATAAAATTCTGTCATTTCTCCACCCCCGTTGCTTCCATTTTAATCAAACCCTCACCATCTCTCAGTCGATCTCAATGCTACTGGATTCTTTCTTCCTAATCACTCTTTACATTTCTGAGGGTTACCTTTATAAAATAAAGGCAGATTATATCATTGTCTGGTTAAAATTTTGAAATGGTTCTCCTTTGCCTTTAGTACAAAGTACAATTTTCTTGTAATGTCTCAGAAGCTTCTCAAACAGGTAGATTCCATTGCTTGTTACTCAGATCGATTGTCTCTGATGTTCCAGGCTGCACACAGGTGCTCCCCACTCCTCATTCCCTGCTTCCTCAAGCTAACTCCAATTAGTTCTCAAAGACTGAGTTCTCGAAGATCACATGTTTCTGGAAACTACACTTAACTGCTTTTGTCTGACTTAGATGCCACTCTACTGGGCTCTCATAATTTCCTGTAATACAAAGCTTTTATTATATTGTACTGTAATTGCTAATTTTTCCATTTGCTCATTAAAATGGTATGCTTTTCGAGGTCTGAGTCTTTGCCATTTAATGTCTTATCTGTAGCATTTTTGCATTTGAACTGTGGTTTTGGCAAAGAATGTTGACTAGACCATGGACTGCCAGAAGAATGAACAAATCTGTCTTAGAAGAAATACAACCAGAATGCTCCTTAGAAGTGAGGATAGCAAGACTTTGGCTTGCTTACTTTGGACAGCAAAGACCAATAGCTAGAAAAGGATATTACAGTTGATAAAGTAGAGGGTTATCAAAAATGAGACAAACCCTCAATGAGATGGACTGATGCAATAGCCCAAACATTCAAACATACCAATGATCATGAAGATGGCACAGGACAGGGCAATGTTTCATTCTATTATACATAAGGTCACCATGAGTCAGACATGACTCAATGGCAACTAACAACAACTATAGCATTGAACACACTTCTACACCATACAATTACAATGCTATACACTGTATGGACCATAGAAATGCTCAATGAAATTTGAATGAATGAATGATCAAGTCACGGCCCAGGAACTAATCCATTATCTCTCCCCTAAGGCAGCTGGTATGCCAAGACCCAGTCCCTGAATGCTTCCTCAAGCCTGGGTCTGCTCTAAATCAAAGCCATCAAGTCAAATTTACGGCTTTGGCAAATGCTTAGAAGAAAACACTGTTTCTGAATGATTGTGTTCTGAATTTTTGGATTGGCATTTGGAGATTTTTCACTTCAATACACATCTTTCTGCAATTAGAGATTGAAGTCAACATTCTGTGCCACAAGATAATGCACAGCAGGTGCTATCAGCACAGGGCAGGTCCTTGTCCCTGACGTTGTCCTCTACAGCAGGGAAAGACGGCACAAAGCATGCAGTGTGGCATCAATAAACCACTCAGCACCTTGCTCACTAGTTGCAGATTCCATGCTTTGGAAATAATTATACTCTATTTTTTTTTTTTTAGTGTTAGACTGGAGCCCTAGTGGCACAGTGGTTAAGAGCTACTGCTGCTAACCAAAAGGTCAGCAGTTTGAATTCACCAGCCACTCTTTGGAAATTCTATGGGGCAGCTCTACTCTGTCCTATAGGGTCACTAGGAGTCAGAATTGACTCGATGGTAACGGGTTTGGGTTTTTTTGTTTTTTAGTATCAGACTATCGTCCTAAATTGCAGATTCCACCCAATATATTAAGGAGCCCTGGTGGCACAGTGGTTAAGCTGCTAACTGAAAGGTCAGTGGTTCAATCCCACCAGCTGCTTCATAGTAGAAAGATGTGGCAGTCTTCTTTCTTAAAGATTTATTGCCTTGGAAATCCTGTGGGCCAGTTCAACTCTGTACCATAGGGTTGCTATGAGCTGGGATTGACTGGAAAGCACACAACAACAGCCCGATATATTTGATTTCTAACAGGCTTCTATACACAATATTTTCCTCTTGAATAATAACTATGTATGCTATTTCTGAATTCCTTAAGGAATAATATATTGTGCACCAATTACGACAGTCATCAGTGCAAATCTGGGACACAAGCACAAAGAGGAACTGTGGCACTGGGTTTCAGTTACAACTGGTGATTTACTCACTCATATCAAAATTGTGATCTTTTTAACATTCTAGAGTAGTGAAGAGGGGCTGGATGATTTTCTGCTCTGATTCACAGTTTCAAATGAGCATAATAATGTGGAAAGATACTTGTTGTTGTTGTTAGGTGCCATCAAATTGGTTCTGACTCATACCGACCTTATGTATAACAAAATGAAACACTGCCCAGTCCTGAGTCATCCTCACAACCGTTGCTACATTTGAGCCCATTGTTGGAGCCACTGCATCAATTCATCTTGTTGCAGGTCTTCCTCTTTTTTGCTGACCCCCACCTTACCAAGCATGATACATTTTCAAAATTGTTTTTCTAGAACAGCAGGCACAACTTTCTCAATCTACTGTGCATATTGTGTGTGTGTATACATATATATTTTTTTAAATCTACGAAAATAGAAAACATTTATCAAGGTTAAGAAGTCAGAGTTACCCATTTCAGAGTCTCAAAGATGCTATGTTTGAAAAATACACTATTTTTATGAATGTTTTATGCCTTATTTAATTTTGTAAATTTCTTGGGTAGATTATTGGGAAATCATAATATGTGTATTTTCTGTGAAATATGTCAATATTATACATTTCACACTTCTGTAATTATGTTTTAATCATAACAAATGTCTTATGTTTCTCATCATTAAAATAATTATTATTCCTGAATAATTTGGAAACATTAAAATTTTAATAACTTCTCAAAGCCTATGTTTTATGGCATGGAGGTTCAAATCCACCAGGCACTCCTTGGAAACTTTATGAGGCAGTTCTTCTCTGTCCTATAGGGTTACTATGAGTCGGAATCAACTCGACGGCAGTGGGTTTTTTTTTTTAGACAATATTCCAGTTTCAGCTTATAAACAGACCAGAGAGATAATGACCTTCAGTTAATCTATTCCTAAACCTGGCTCTGGTAATCTCCAAAAAAGAAAATAATTCAAGTACAAGAAAAATGATATCTGTAAAAAATATAAGTGAATATTGTTCAAACAGTATTGATACCATTAGCAATCTTTGAAGATATAAACCTAGTGACAATTAGCATTTTCATGGCCGTAAATAGTTTATGAAATAATATTTCATGAAACAGTTTATGAAATAAAGCATTTCATTCCCACAACGACCCTGAGAATTAGGTAGTATTATCATTGTTAGAACAGGTGAACTGGGTGGGGCAGAAGGTTAAGTGCTCCACTACTAGCCAAAAGGTTGGTGGTTTGAAACCACCCAGAGGTGGTTCGGAAGACAGATTTCGTGATCTGCTTCTGAAAGCGCACAGTTTTAAAAATCCTGTAGAGTAATTCAGCTCTGCACACGTGGGGTCGCCATGAGCCGGAGTTGGCTTGACAGCAACCAACAACAAATAAAACAATCTTAGAACAAGGAAATGGAAGCTCATACCTATTGTTACTTATCCAGTATCATATCACCAGAAAACAAAATCTGGGCCTGGAATCCTGGTCTGCTGCTTCCAAATTCCAAGGTCTTTTCACCATACCCATTCCTTCATATTACCATGTATTTTTCAACTCACCCTCTCCTCACTCAGGTCTCTTGATAGCTAGGTAGGCACTTCTAAGAGAATTAGAAAGAGGGAGTTTAAATCTGCAGGTGCTGCTCATAACTACTAGCTAAACCTCAAACTCGTTATCAAAGCAAATATGATGGAAGACACATTTACCCTTTCTAAAATATTGCTACTATCCTTTTCCCTTGCTATTGGGCTTGCTATAATTGTAATAATAATAAATGTTGCCAGAAAAATGGAAGATCCAGGTCTACATCCTACAAGAGAGGCAGTTTTGCTCAGCTGATAGACCATTTTTTCTATGAAGCATTTCTTGACTCCAAACAGCATCACCAGCTCCCTTCTTTGTGCTTCCTCAGTGCTCAGTTCATAAAGCGAGGGATTGTAGTTTTTTTTTTACATGCAGGCTCCCTGAGTAAGCTGTGAGCAGGGATAAATTTTCTTAGTCATCATTATGTGTCCAAGGTCCAGACAATGTCCAGCGCATTGCAACTTGGTGATAAATATTTGCTGAGTGAATAACATTTGTTATTTTGTGCACTCATTCAACAAACATTTGTCAAAAGCCAGAAGCTTCATTTCTTCATTAAAAAACTACTTGAAATGGCTGTAGTTCTGCACAAAAGCTTGAACAAGTTTTTAATTTTCTTTATGTGGCACTACAAAAATGGTTTTTATAATTAAGAGCATATAGAAAAACGACTATTTTCCTTTGATAAACTAGAGATATAACCTGTGAAACTCAGAATTTTTCATTTGATTATTACGCATTATTTGCCTTTTAGATCAAAAAGATATTTTTATGGTTATTTTATATAAC
This sequence comes from Loxodonta africana, assembly GCF_030014295.1. Classification (NCBI taxonomy): domain Eukaryota; kingdom Metazoa; phylum Chordata; class Mammalia; order Proboscidea; family Elephantidae; genus Loxodonta; species Loxodonta africana. Next base: position 78,959,184 of record NC_087361.1, read on the forward strand.
AAGTTATATTTGAAATATCTATGTAGGCGCCTAGATAATCAATATTTAAATGTTCTTTAAATTGATATCTTATATTTGAGTGAGTTGATTATGAATTTGGACAGTTTATTAATAATTATTCACAATAACTAGATGCAAGTTCATCAAATGTTTTATACAGTTATTTTGCAGTCAGAAATATACTTTCAGTAAAAAAAACTTTTAGTAATAATGGCAATAAGAATAATAAAATATTATTTCTTATTAAATAAGCTTATATTTTTCCTTATGGACAGTTTTTGGAATTCTAATCTCCATTTAGTAGTTTTCTTTTCCCAGAATTATTTCCCTCCCCATGACCATGAAATTATCCATGTTATTTCACAGATATCTTCAAAATTCATAAAAATCATATTTAGAAAAGGTGGAATACAAAGCCTACATTCAAATCTCCAAAATGGCTGAAATTCAATTTATGCATTTGATAAATGTTGCTTTAATGACAATGTCAGAGTTAGCTATGCAGGCAGTCCCATCAGTTATGAACAACCGACTTACGTACAACCCGTAGATAAAAACCAAACCCCATAATGCCTATTATATTAAAAATTCAAGGTACGTACAGCGATTCACAGTAACAAACTGGTACTACTTGGCACTGTGCATCAGAACATTATTATTACTGGATTATCTTTTAAATATGTTTTAGTGTATCTGGAACTGTTTCTTTAATGTTTTTTATGCATAGAGAGGTACACTATGTACTACGCACTAAGACAAACATTTGAATAACAGATGTTACATACAAACCATACCTAACTGTACTGACCTATGTACAAACTCAGCTAAAAGACAGACTTAGGAACCCAACTGGCTCAGAATTCGGGAACTGCCAGTATTGTATTTCTTAGATTTATACATTAGAATGGACATGGACTTTTGAAGAAGGCTCAGAGAACATGAAATATAATTAAAAGAAGAAGGTTTTAATAGGAAACTCTAAGGGAATAACTGTCGTGTAATGTAAAGAAGTACAACGGGTTTCAGTTGTGCACATGGAAGACACTGCATGAGAATATAGTAGAAACTACTAAAGGAGACTACATAGACCTGTCCTGAATAATCTAGACATTGCTGCTAGGGGGCAATAGACAGCAGACAGGGGAAAGTATGCTCAATTTCTAAAATTTTAAATAAAAAAATGCATCGTTGTTAGATTTTAGTACTTCCCTTTTGCTTTCTCCCCATAATTAAGTTAATTTACCTGGAATATTGTATTAATCTCCACTAAAAAAACCCAGTGCCGTTGAGTTGAATCTCCATTAGACACCCTAATTCCACCCTATATTCTTCTTTGGAGCCCTGGTGGCACAGTGGTTAAGAGCTTGGCTGCTAACCAAAAGGTTGGCAGTTCGAATACACTAGCCACTACTTGGAAACACTATGGGGCAGTTCTACTCTGTCCTATATGGTCCCTGTGAGTCAGAATCGACTCAACAGCAACGGCTTTTTGGTTTCGGGTTCTTCTTAATATATGCTCAATGTAACAAGCAGAGTGATCCTGTTAAAATGTAAGTCAAATAATTTCAGTCCTCTGCTCGAAACTCTCCGATAACTTCCCATTTCTCTCAGAGGAAGAACCAAAGTCCATACAAAGGCCTACAAGACCCTACACAGTCAGCTCTCCTTATCTCTCTGGTCTTACGTCCTTTCCTTTGCTCACTCCATTCCAGTCACAACAACATCATTGCTGCTCCTCAAATATGCCAAGTACTCTTCACCTCAGGGGCTTTGTATGTGCTGTACCTCCACCAGTGTTATTCCACAAGCCATCTGCTTGACTCCCTTTCCTACCTCTTTAGAAATTTATTCATGTTGTTGCCGTCTCAGCAAGGCCTTCCCTGGCCAGTCAATTTAAAAGTCAATCTCTGCCATCCCCCGCCCCCTTTTTTAAAAACTTTTCTCCACTGAGTTTATCATTATCTAGTCTACTCTATGAAGCCTGGTGGTACAGTCGTTAAGCGTTATGTCGAGCTGTGGCCACTAACCAAAAGGTCAGTAGTTTAAATCCACCAGCCATTCTTTGGAAACCATATGGAGAAGTTTTACTTTGTTCTATAGGGTTGCTATGAGTTGGAATCGACTCAACAGCAATGAGTTTGGTTTTTTTGGTTTTAGCCTACTATATATTTTATCTATCACTTATTTATTTTGTGTATGTCCATCTCTCCCCTTTAGAATGTAAGGACACATTGCAGGTACTCAACATACAGGTAGTCTGCAGGTTATGAACGAAATCCATTCTTAAGTATGTCTTTAAGTCGACTTTGTAGGTAAGTTGGAACAGGTGCATATGGTTCTTATTTAACCTTACTTTACTGTAAGAAAAGCACGGCTTGATCTTCAACAAGGGCCCAAAGTCCATCAAATGGGGAAAAGACAGTTTTTTTTAACAAATGGTGCTGGCAAAACTGGATGTCCTTCCGCAAAAAAATGAAATAGGACCCATACCTCACATCATACACAAAAACTAATTCAAAATGGATCAAAGACCTAAATATAAAACCAAACACTACAAAGATCATAGAAGAAAAAATAGGATCAATGCTAGAGGCCCTAATACATGGCATTAACAGGATAAAAACCATAACTAACAACACACAAACTCCAGAAGATAAGTGAGATAACCGGGATCTTCTAAAAATTAAACACTTATGCTCATCAGAAGACTTCACCAAAAGAGTAAAAAGAGAACCTACGGATTGAGGGAAAAAAATTGGCTATGACAAATCCAACGAAGGTCTAATGTCTAAACTTTATAGGAAAATCCAACACCTCTACGACAAAAGACAAATAATCCAGTTAAAAACTGGGCAAAGGAAATGAACAGAAACCTCAACAAAGAAGACATTCAAGCAGCTAACAGACACTTGAGGAAATGCTTGAGATCACTAGCCACTAGAGAAATCCAAATTAAAACCATAATGGGATACCATCTCACCCTGACATTACTGGTACAAATCAAAACAAAAAAGAAAATAACAAATGCTGGAGAGGCTTGGGGAGATTGAAACTCTTATACACTGCTGGTGGGAATGTAAAATGGTACAACCATTTTGGAAAATGATATGGCACTTCCTTAAAAAGCTAGAAATAGAAATACCATATGATCCAGCAATCCCACTCCTAGCAATATATCCTAGAGAAGTAAGAGTTGTCACACGAATGGACATATGCACACCCATGTTCATTGCAGCATTGTTCACAATAGTAAAAAGATGAGAACAACCTAGATGCCCATCAACAGATGAATGGATAAACAAACCATGGTGTTGTTGTTGTTGTTAGGTGCCATCCAGTTGGTTCCAACTCATGGTGACCCTATGTACAATGGAATGAAACACTGCCCTGTCCCCCACCATCCTCACAATCGATGTTATGCTTAAGCCCCTTGTTGTAGCCACTGTGTAAATCTATCTCATTGAGAGTCTTCTTCTTTTTCGATGACCCTCTACTTTACCAAGCATGGTGTCTCTCTAGGGGCTGATCCCTCCTGACAACATGTTCAAATTACGTGAGACGTAGTCTCGCCACCCTTGCTTCTAAGGGGCATTCTGGTTGTACTTCTTCCAAGACAGATTTGTTCACTCTTTTGGCAGTCCATGGTATATTCAATATTCTTCTCCATACCACAATTCAAAGGCATCAATTCTTTGGTCTTCTTTTTTCATTGTTCAGCTTTCACATGCATAGGAGGCAATTGAAAATACCATGGCTTGGGTCAGGTGCTCTTTAGTCTTCAAAGTGACATATTTGCTTTTCAACACTTTAAAGAGGTCTTTTGCAGCAGATTTGCCCAATGCAATGCGTCATTTGATTTCTTGACTGCTGCTTCAATTGGTGTTGGTTGTGGATCCCAGTAAAATGAAATCTGTGACAACTTCAAACTATGGAGCGTACACACAATGGAATACTATGTAAAGAAAATGTACAATGATGAATCTGCAAAGCATCTCACAACGTGGATGAATCTGGAAGGTATTATGCTGAGTGAAATAAGTCAATCACAAAAGGTCAAATATTGTATGAGACCACTACTATAAAAACTCATGAAAAGGTTTACACACAAAAAGAAACAACATTTGATGGTTACGAGGGAGGGAAGAGGTGGGATTGAAAAACACTCAATAGACGGTAGGTAAGTGGCAGCTTTGGAGTCAAGCTTTCAGGGCCTTCATTTGCTGATGTGGCATGACTCGAATGAGAAGAAATAGCTGCAAGCATCCATTAATAATTGGAATGTGGAATGTACAAAGTATGAATCTAGGAAAATTGGGAATCATCAGAAATGAAATGGAACACATAAACATCAATATCCTAGGCACTGGTGAGCTGAAATGGACTGATATTGGCCATTTTGAATCAGACAATCATATGGTCCACTGTGTCAGGAATGACAGCTTGAAGAGGAATGAATGGCATTGCATTTATCATCAAAAAGAACATTTCAAGATCTATCCTGAATTACAAAGCTGTCAGTGATAGAATAATATCCATATGCCTACAAGTAAGACCAGTTAATATGACTATTATTCAAACTTACGCACCAACAACTAAGGCCAAACTTACCAACTTCTGCTGTCTAAAAAGGGTGCATTGATAATTACTGGTGATTGGAATGTGAAAATTGGAAACAAAGAAAAAGGATCAGTAGTTGGAAAATATGGCATTGGTGATAGAAATGATGCCAGAGATCGCATGATAGAATTTTGCAAGACAAATGATTTCTTCATTGCGAATACCTTTTTCAGCAACATAAATGGCGACTATGCACATGGACCTCACCAGATGGAATACACAGGAATCAAATTGACTCCATCTGTGGAAAGAGATGATGGAAAAGCTCAATATTATCAGTCAGAACAGGGCTAGGGGCCAACTGCAGAACAGACAATCAATTGCTGATAGGCAAGTTCAAGTTGAAACTGAAGAAAATTAGAATAAGCCCACGGGAGTCAAAGTACAAACTTGAGTACTTCCCACCTGAATTTACAGACCACCTCAAGAATAGATTTGACACATTGAACACTAATGACCAAAGACCAGACAAGTTATGGAATGACATCAAGGACATCATACATGAAGAAAGCAAGAGATCATTAAAAAGACAAGAAAGAAAGAAAAGGCTAAAATGGATGTCAGAGGAGACTCTGAAACTTGCCCTTGAAAGTGGAGTAGCTAAATCAAAAGGAAGAAATGATGTAAAATGAAGATTTCAGCTCAAGGAGACAAAGTAAAGTATTATAACGACATGTGCAAAGACCTGGAGATAGAAAACCAAAGGGGAAGAACACGCTCGGCATTTCTCAAGCTGAAAGAACTGAAGAAAAAAATCAAGCCTCGAGTTGCAATACTGAAGGAATCTATGGAGAAAATATTAAACGATGCAGGATGCATCAAAGAAGTTGGAAAAAATACACAGAGTAACTATACCAAAAAGAATTGGTCGACGTTCAACCATTTCAGGAGGTAGCATATGATCAGGAACCGATGGTACTGAAGGAAGAAGTTCAAGTTGCCCTGAAGGCATTAGCGAAAAACAAGGCTCCGGGAACTGACAGAATACCAACTGAGATGCTTCAACAAATGGATACAGCACTGAAAGTGCTCACTCATCTGCCAAGAAATTTGGAAGACAGCTACCTGGCCAACTGACTGGAAGGGATCCATATTTATGCCCATTCCCAAGAAGGGTGATCCAACCAAATGGGAAAATCATTAGTATCATTAGTATCAAAATCATTAGTATCAAAAAATATCATTAGTATCACATGCAAGCAAAATTTTGCTGAAGACCATTTAGGAGCAGCTGCAGCAGTATGTCAACAAGGAACTCCTGGAAATTCAAGCCAGATTTAGAAGAGGGTGTGGAACCAAGGACATCGTCACTGATGTCAGATGGATCTTGGCTGGATGTAGAGAATACCAGAAAGATATTTACCTGTGTTTTATTGACTATATTAAGGCATTCGACTGTGTGGATCATAACAAATTATGGATAACATTTCGGAGAACGGGAATTCCAGAACACTTAATTGTGCTCATAAGGAACTTTTACATGGATCAAGAGGCAGTTGTTCAGACAGAACAAGGGGATACTGCATGGTTTGAAGTCAGGAAAGGTGTGCGTTAGGGTTTTGTTTTCACCATAACTATTCAATCTGTATGCTGAACAAATAATCTGAGAAGCTGTACTATATGAAGAAGAACGAAGCATCAGGATTGGAGGAAGACTCATTAACAACCTGCGTTGTGCAGATGACACAACCTTGCTTGCTGAAAGTGAAGAGGATTTGGGGCACTTACTGATGAAGATCAAAGACCACAGCCTTAAGTATGAATCACACCTTGTCACGGATTAAATTATGTCCCCCCAAAAATGTGTGTATCAACTTGTTTAGGCCATGTGTGGTTGTCCTCCATTTTGTGATTGTAATTTTATGTTGAGAGGATTAGGGTGGGATTGTAACACCACCCTTACTCAGGTCACCTCCCTGAGCCAAGGTAAAGGGAATTTCCCTGGGGTGTGGCCTGCACCACCTTTTATCTCTCAGGAGATAAAAGGAAAGGGAAGCAAACAGAGAGTTGGGGACCTCATACCACCAAGAAAGCAGCACAAGGAGCAGAGCGTGTCCTTTGGAAATGGGGTCCCTGCATCTGAGAAGCTCCTCAACCAGAGGAAGTTTGACAAAGATTTTCCTCCAGAGCTGACAGAGAGAGAAAGCCTTCCCTTGGAGCTGATGCCCTGAATTTGGACTTGTAATCTACTAGACTGTGAGAGAATAAATTTCTCTTTGTTAAAGCCATCCACTTGTGGTATTTCTATTAAAGCAGCACTAAATAACTAAGAAAGCTGGGCAGTGAATAAAGAAGACTGAAGAAGAATTGATGCCTTTGAATTGTGGTGTTGATGAAGAATATTGAGTATACCATGGACTTCCAAAAGGATGAGCAAATCTGTCTTGGAAGGAGTACAACCAGAATGCTCCTTAGAAGCAAGGGTGGTGAGACTGTCTCATGTACTTTGGACACGTTATCAGGAGGCATCAGTCCCTGAAGAAGGCTATCATGCTTGGTATAGTACAGGTTCATCAAAAAGGAGGAAGGCCCTTAAAGAGATAGATTGACACAGTGGCTACAACAATGGGCTCAAGCATAACAAGGATTTTGGGGATGGCGTAGGACTGGGCAGTGTTTCCTTCTGTTGTAGATGGGGTTGCTATGAGTTGGGATCAACTCAATGGCACCTAACAACAACTTTGGTGAAGGGTAAGACAGTACACAGTACTGTGGAAGCCAGCACAACTTGTCCAAAGCAGAATCATGGAAGTTTCATAGACACATTCAAATTCCTGGAGGGACCAAATTACTGGGCTGAGGGCTGCGGGGACCATGGTCTCCGGGAACATCTAGTTCAACTGGCATAATATAGTTTATAAAGAAAATAGTCTACATGCTGTTTTGTGAGTAGTGTTTGGAGTCTTAAAAGCCTGTGAGCAGCCGTCTAAGATACTCCACTGGTCTCACCCCATCAGGAGCAAGGGAGAATGAAGAAAACCAAAGACACAAGGGACAGATTAGTCCAAATCACTAATGGACCACAACTACCACAGCCTCCACCAGACTGAGTCCAGCACAACTGGAAATACCACAACTGGATGGTGCCTGGATACCACCCCTGACTGCTCTGACAGGGATCACAATAGATGGTCCCAGAAAGAGCTGAAGAAAAATGTAGAACAAAATTCTAACTCACAAAAAAAGATCAGACTTACGGGCCTGACAGAGACAGGAGAAACCCCGAGAGTACAGCCCCCAGACACCCTTTTAGCTCAGTAACGAAGGCACTCCTGAGGTTCACCCTTCAGCCAAAGATTTGACGAGCCCATAAAACAAAACCACACTAAAGAGGCACACCAGCCCAGGGCAAGGACTAGAAAGCAGGAGGGGACAGGAAATCTGGTAATAGGGAACCCACGGTCGAGAAGGGAGAGTGTTGAAAAAAAGGGGAAAAAAAAACAGACCTTCAAACAAGTTCATTCAAGTTTGATCCCTTGCTGAGAATTTGCTTTTCTATCCCACTTATACTGAATCAAAATCTACACTTTAACAAAATCTCCAGATGATTCTTATAGATCCCCAGGTGATTCTACATATACATAAAAATCACCCAGGGGTCTTATTTACATGTAGATTCAGATTCAGTATATCTGGTATAGAAGTACAAATTCTCAGCAGAGGCTTAAACTGGAAGGAACCAGTTCAAAGCCCTGAAGAAAAGGCTTGAAGCCTGTTTAATAATTTAAAAGCTGCATGTGCAGCAAGTGAAGGTGATTGTATAAAGAATTTGTTGTGAGTAGGGGTGTAAATTTGCCCTCACTTTGAAACGGTTGAACCAACCCCTTTTTTTTTAGGGGTTGGTTCAACCATTTCAAAGTGAGGGCAAATTTACATAACATTAAAGGGCAAGTATGAGTTGTCCATAAATCAGACGTTTGTAACCTGGGGGCTTACTGTATATGTGTTGAATAAATTAATGGCTGAATAAATTCAATAAACACTTATTTTATCCATACCATGTATAACAAAACAAACCAGTTGCTACTGAGTGGACTCTAACTCATGGTGATCCCATCTGTGTGAGAATAGAACTGTGCTCCACAGGATTTTCAATGGCTGATTTTTTAGAAGTAGATTACTAAGCTTTTCTTCTGAGGCACCTCTGGGTAGGCTTAAATCTTCCACCTTTTGGTTAGCAGCTGAGCATAATAACTGTTTGTGCTACCCAGGGGCTCCTAGATACCATGTATATAGATGAACCTGTTAATAGCAACAAATGCTCTCTATAAAAAGTATAGTTTGGTGTTTTCTACCTTGTCTCATGGACTTTTTGAAATGAGTAAAGAATGTCACATGAAAATCCACATAATTGTCTTCATCAGTGGCTGGCAAAGCATGGTCCCTGAAACTTTAGCATCAACATCACCTAGGAATTTGTGAGAAATGCATATACTTGGGCCCCACCTCAGACCTATTAAATCAGAAATTCTGTATCTTCACAAGTCTTCAGGTGAGTCTGATGTATGCTCAAGTTTGAGACCCATTGATCTACATGATAATTTCATTAAATTAGAAATGGCAGTTGAGCATTTCAGGTATTCCTTTTTCATATTAAAGATTTTAAGTTCCCATGGATAAATAAGTTTTAAATATCCTCGCCTTGATAAATGGTAAGTGAGTCTTCTTCCTAATGACCCTCACACCTGTTCTTCACTTTCATACCCATGATTCTCCCACTGCAGGTCCTCATAACTCATACCTGAGTTATGGCAATAGCCTTCTAACTAGTCTCTCCGCTATAGTGTCACCCTCTTCAATGCATTCTTCGTGCTGCTTCTAGTTTAATCTTCATACAGGTTTGGGATTGGATGAAAACTAAAATGTCAACTACCTAAAACATTGATTTTTATCATGTAACTCTCTTCATTGTTGTTGTTAGGTGTTGTTAATTTTTTCCTCAAAGTGACAAACATGTGACAGAATACAACTGACTCATAGGGTTTTCTAGTCTGTAATCTTTAAGAAAGTAGATCACTAGGTCTTTCCTCTACAGAACTGCTGGGTGGGTTCAAACCGTCAACCTTTCAGTTAGCAGCCAAGTGCTTAACTGTTGCACCACCAGGGCTCTTAACTCTCTTCACTAATACCTCTAAAGTATTCCCCCAAATAATGTTGGTTTCCTCTTTTGGAATGCCATCACCTGAGTACCTGAACTCTATGTAGACCACAACTATTCTACAACACCTGTCTGCCCTCTCGCATCCATAACCAATATTCTAAGAGCAATGAGAGCTATTTCTTCTTATGTGATTTTGTTATACAACATTATATTGTTAGCATCTTTCCATATACACTTATCATGTCCTTCCAACTCTAAACTTAACTGTGAGACTCTTAAAGGATAGGGTAATTATCACACATCTCTAGATCCATTTAAAGTGACCAGCACTATGCCTGAATATCGATCATAGAGGCTCTATGGAAATAAGTTGATTATTAAACTTCTCTTCTTGGGAGAAGAATCATTGAGCCACAAATATTTGTTTTCTGTCTTTGAAAGCCTCACAACAAAATGGTTGAAGAAACATTAAATTTCTTTCTGATAGCTTAGCACCTTTGTTAGTTTAGTTATTCTTTTATTGGTTAAATATATGCTGTTCTAAATGGACGATATGCATTTGCGATTACAGCGCTTACTGTGATTGTATTTGTTCAGATCAGGGCTTTGAACCAGTTCATTCCAGTTCAATCCCCTGCTGAGAATTTGCAATTTCACCCCAAATTTACTGAATCAGAATCTACATTTTAACAAGATCCTCATGTGATTCTTATGTATACATAAGAACACATTATAGAGAAGATACAGTGTACTGTATGTATACATAAGGTACAGTATATTGAATCAGAATCTACGTTTTAACAAGACCCCCAGGTGATTCTTATGTGTACTGTATTCTTATGTACGCATAAGGATCACCTGAGGGGACTTGTTAAAATGTAGATTCTGATTCAGTATACCGTATCTGGGGTGGAACTGCAAATTCTCAGCAGCTGCTCAAACTAGAATAAACCGGTTCAAAGGCCTAGTTTGGACTGAGTTGTCCAATTTTTCTTCTCTTCTTATAGCAAAAACCGATGGACTTATTAGACTCAGCTATACTACTTCTTTTAATTTTTTTTATGTTTCAGCTATTTTATCTGCCTTTGGATGATCTCTTCCTTGCTGATGTTTGCTGTGACTGGGTAAAAAAAAGTTACTAATCCATTTTCTTGAATATAAAATGAAATTTTTAAATAAATTTCTATTTCTAAAATAGAGATGCATCTTACAACTGATGTCAATTTAATGTAGTTTTTTTTTTTTTCCTATTTCCCCAAAGGTTATTTTTATACCAAAAGTTTACTTCATAATAGAGGAAATAAGATATTTCCCTATACTGTTTCTCTTCATCATACATCCAGTTGGCCTTTTCCTGCCCTCCTGCAGCCTTCTTTTTCTCATATTGCAGGCATGGCTTTTTAAACATGAAAAATGTACATTAGTCGATCTGGCTTGTATTAAGGAAGTCCTCAATTCTGGAATGATTCATTGCATAAGTTTGAACTAAAAGGAGCCACATGCTCAGAGCTAACATTCCCGTCATTAAAAAATAAAAACTTTGCAGCTGTTTACTTTCAGCTTAAATTGAAATTCTGCTTACACTAGGCAGATTTTTGCTAGCATCTTCAGTGCCTCTCTCTGAGCCCATTTCTGTGGTTCATGAATCACAGCTCACGAAGCCGAGTGCAGTGAGCAGAACTTCATGCTGCGTGACCCTTTCTCCATGTGCTACTGCTCCTTTTCCCTCCCACCTTCCTGTCTTTTAAAATTTATTACATTTTCTTTCTTTGCAGCTCAGAGGAACACAGGCTTTTTTCTGTAAGCCAGTTTCTTTATGATCACTCGAAATTTGGATGTAGCACACAGCAGCCAAGGTCATTGTAATACAGTTTCCAGGATTCATTGGGAGGTCTAGGCTGAGCCTGAGCACTTCAGCGCATCCATACTGACTGTTAGTGGTCTCTTTCTTCTCAACTTTGGCTTTTCCCCTGGTTCTATAGGTCTTCTTTGGGTTCCTCATTAGTCGTCCTGAGCTGCCACAACCACTAGTAACCATGGGATGAAAAGTAAACAAGCCTCCTTGTGTGTCTAAATGAGGTGATAGTGTAAGAAAAGTTTCCAAATTAAATTCACATAAACTTAACTTCTGGCTCTCATTAGAGTCATCAATTAAATCACACTCTCTGAAAGTGAAGTCCAAGCATCTCTGTTTCAGATCTTTCTGGGTAATTTCTAATGTACATTCAGGGTTAAGAAGCTCTGACATGCTATCAGGACGCAGATCTTTCTATTAGACTGGTGATCAAGCTACCATCCCATCTTTTGTATCTGAATAAGCCTAACCAGATAATAAATCTAATTCTTACTGCCTTATGAGTCTCTCATTTAAATTCTGTTTGCAAGATACATACATATATATATAAAACCTGAGAAGTTAAAATGATGAATTTTAGCTAATTCTTTAGAAAGCAAGGGAAGAATCTAGTGCAATAGGGAACAATGCCATTATATCAGGGTTTGGGAAGGAATGGATCTTCACTGTGAGCTTTGAGTGATACATTGAGAAAAGGGCACACACTTTCATTGGAACTAGCGGCAATATGACATGATTCACAGTATAAATGAATTCATTGTGTAGTGAAGTGCCTTATGAGGAAATTTCACAACATTTCACATTTGGAATTCACCCTCGGCATCTTTTCTGCCTGAATTTAGACCACTGAAAGGATTCATTACAATCTAATTAAATTAAAACATAAAAAGAAAAACACACTTACATTTGCCAAAATCATTTTTCAAGCTGTGCTCTTGCACTTATAAGAATCTTCCTGAATACTATAAGTTAAATGGCTGAAACATTAATTTGGTCTCATGTTGATTCTTTTGGTCACCAGGCACAACATTGTACTAGTAACAGGACATAGAAAATACTACCTTCATGAACTATACAACCAAAAAAAAAACCCAAACCTGTTGCTATCAAGTCAATTCCAACTCATAGCGAACCTATAGGACAGAGCAGAACTGCCCTATAGGGTTTCCAAGGAGCAACTGGTGGGCTCAAACTGCTAACCTTTTGGTTAGCAGCCAAGCTCTTAACCACTGCACCACCAGGGCGCCTCATGAACTATAGTGATTTTCAAATGTGACTAAATAAAAACAATCCCAAACAAGCATCACACATACACACACATACACAAAAAATCCTTTCTTTAAATTCAAAAGTAAATATTTTTGACATTCAGTTGCCATAACTCAATTTAATTAAAGAAGAATATACCTGATAATACGGTATAAAAATAAGAAGCTTTTCTTATGGTAGCTACTGTTTTGTAAACTCCTTCAGTATTCCCCATAACTTTTAGCACAGTCTTGGTAATGAAAAGACACTCAATAAAATAATTTTCCACTTGACACAAACATTCTGCCGTCAGTCATGAAGTAACAGAGAAGGTAAACCCTGGTCTAATACCTATTTACCTCAGTTTCATTCTTAGGAAGTATGTCAATAAATATATGAAAGAATTTAGAGAATTCAAACAATTCAGTAACAGATTATTAAGCAATCATTATTCACAAACACTGTGCATAATAGACAATCAAAACATACAGATAAAGAATAAATGTAAGACATAACTTCTGTCTTCTCTATGAACTAGCACCCTGATTGGGGGAGACAAAAACATATAGGTACCAGGTTCTGCATGTATAAAATTAAGGGTTCTGGAATTCCCATTCTTTACAACGTTATTCATAATTTGTTATGATTCACACAGTCAAATGCTTTTGCATAGTCAATAAAACACAGGTTAAAAAATCTTTCTGGTATTCTCTGCTTTTAGCCAAGATCCATCTGACATCAGTAATGATATCCCTTGTTTCACATCCTCTTCTGAATACAGCTTGAATTTCTGAGTTCCCTGTCAATGCACCACTGCAACAATTTTTGAATGATCTTTGGCAAAACTTTACATGCATGTGATACTAATAACATTGTTCAATAATTTCCACATTCTGTTGGATCAACCCTTCTCTGCAATAGGCATGAACATGGATCTTTTCCAGTTAGTTGGCCAAATTTCTTGACATAGACGAGTGAGCACTTTCAGCGCTGAGTGCATTTGTTGAAGCATCTCAATTGGAATTCCATCAATTCCTGGATCCTTGCTTTTCGCCAATGTCTTCAGCGCAGCTTGGGTTTTATCCCAAAATACCATTAGTTCTTGATCATATACTACTTCTCAAAATGGTACAATGGCTTTGTGTATTTCTTCCATATTCTTTTGATGCTTCATTCGTCATTTAATACTTTCCCTGAAGAATCCTTCAGTATTGGAACTTGAGCCTTGAATTTTTTCTTCAGTTTTTCCAGCTTGAAAAATGTTGAGTGTGTCCTTCCCTTTTGGTTTAATTATAATACTTTACTTTGTCTTCTTAGAGCTGCCTTTTGAAATCTTCTGTTCAGCTCTTCTGCTTCATCATTTCTTCCTTTCGCTTTAGCTACTGTACATTCAAGAGCAACTTCTGACAACTTCCAATTTTCCTGAATTCGTAGTTCATACATTCCACATTCCGATTATTAATGGATGTTTGCAGCCGTTTCTTCTCCTTTCGAGTCGTGCCACATCAGCAAAAGAAGGTCCTGAAAGCTTGACTCCATCCACATTATTAAGGTTGACTCTACTTTGAGGAGGCAGCTTTTCCCCAGGCATATTTTGAGTGGACTCATCTTCCAGCACTATATCGGACAGTGTTTTGGTGCTATCCTAAGGTTTTCACTGGCTAATTTTTTTTCAGGAGTAGATCCCCAGGTCCTTCTTTCTAGCCTGTCTTAGTCTGGACCCTGAGTGGTATAAACAGTCAATGTGCTCTGCTACTAACTGAAAAATTGAAGGTTTGAGTTCTCTCAGAGGTATCTTGTAAAAAAGGCTTGGTGATGTACTTCTGAAAATCAGCCACAGTTTTACTCTAATATCCATGGGGTCACCATATGTCAGAGTGTACTGCACAGCAATTGGTTCATCAGCCCCACCCATTCCAGATTGAATCCAAGTTTTAAATCATATAGAGCTCTATTTAAAACAGCAACAGTAGACAAACACTGAAATTTTAGTAAATTTTTAGTAGTTTTGGAAGCTTTCTATCTAGTGATTAATTCCTGTCAAGAACTTGGTTATTTTCATAAACAATTGAATGGGACATAAAACATCACCTCTGCTGCTGCCATGTTAAAGAAAGAGAAAACTGCATCACTAAGAATTGAGACGTTAACACTTACCAGTATAATCCTGGGGACAGACACAAGTGTATCTTCCTATCTCATTGAGGCACACAGCCTCGTTCTTGCAGGGATTTGAAACACATTCATTCACTTCCAAGTCACAGTGGCTGCCTTGATAACCAGGGACACAGAAGCAGGAATAGCCATTGATTCCATCCTGGCACACGGCCCCATTGTGGCAAGGGCTGGAAGCACACTCATCATGATCCATCTCACAGAAGCTTCCGGCATACCCAGAAGGACAGATGCAGACGGGGTGAACAGGATCGTGATGGCAAATACCTCCGTGTTGGCAGAAGTTTGTGCCACAGGCACCATTGGCAGTTTCACAGGTCACCCCACTATAGCCAGGAGGGCATTTGCACAGAAAGCCCCTTTCTCCTGCGGCGTTCACACAGGAGGCATTTTGCTGACAGGGTTTAGAGAAGCAAGGATCTTCTAGGTTGTCACAGTCTTTGTCCAAATTGCTGGCTGTGTCCGAACAATGGCAATTGTTGTCTTTTGAAAAATCAGCACATGTAGAACTGTTTGGGCAAGAAATTGAGAGGCACCTGGTGTCATTTTTATTGCAAAAGGAATCTACAAGAAAATAAAAATATTAAGATTAAGTTTACACATAGCTGAGCATAAAATTATAGAGCTTCATTCTGCCCACCCCTCATGCCAGCTGAAATTAACTCTTTGATCAAATACATAGCTGGCTACATTCTATGGATAAGTTCTAACTCTTCATTCTTCAAACCTTTTGACAGAGCTGCTAAGAACAAGCAAAAACCGATTGTTCAAGTTCCTTTCTTTTTCTCCATATTCCTTTTCTCAGGTATTTATGCATTAAGCAATGGAGTGAATTGAAGCAGCTGTTTAAGGATCCTTTACACTCAGAGTTTTGTGTTTCGCATCTTGTCATGGGGGCTTGAGGAAATGCTTGGAGATGAGTTACTAAATTGTCTTGAATATGTTGTCTAAATGAAAAATATTTAAATTCAGCCTATAATTTGGTATATGGTAGGTTTAGCAACACTTATCATTTTATGTTCTAAAAAGAAAAACTTAGAAAAATAAAAAAACTAGACGATACCTACTATTGACTGAAGGTCTATTTTTCTGCACCAAGCATGGCAGGCATTTTACATATATTGTTTTTAATCCTCGCGGCAAAATAATATTATTACCTCAACTTACAGATAACAAATAAAGTCCTACTGTGAGGAAATAGATGTAAATATTGTGAGCTTCCATTGCTCTGAAGCATGTCTGTTCTAAGAATACATTTTTTCTTTATTGTATTCACTTTATTGTAATTATTGTACTTTAGATGAAGGTTTATAGAACACACTAGCTTCTCGTTAAACAATTAGTACACATATTGTTTTGTGACATTGGTTACCAACCCCAAGACATGTCATCACTCCCCCTTCTTGACCTTGGGATCCCTGTTGCCAGCTTTCCTGTCCCCTCTTGCCTTCTAGTCTTTGCCCCTGGGCTAGTGTACCCCTTTAGTCTCATTTTGTCTTATGGGCCAGTCCAATTCTCAGCTGAAGGGCGAACCCCAAAGGGAGACTTCATTACTGAGCTGAAAGAGTGTCCAGGGCCCATAATCTCGGGTTTTTTGCAGTCTCTGTCAGACCAGTAAGTCAAGTCTTTTTTGTGTGTTAGAATTTTGTTCTACATTTTTCTCTAGCTCCATCCAGGACCCTCCACTGTGATCCCCACCAGAGCAGTAGGCAGTGGCAGCCGGGCGTCATCCAGCCATACCAGACTCAGTCCAGTGGAGGCTGTGGCAGTCGTGGTCCACTACTCTCCTGGAACAATCCTTCCCCCATGTCCCTAGTTTTCTTCATTTTTGAAATTCTATTTAGAATAATAATATGCAGGAAATCAATAATTCAATAATATTTTTCAAATTTCTTGAACGCTTGAAAGTTGTTCCAAATATACACATTGTAATTACAGCATTGTTGTTGTCTGAATCTTGTACATTGAGAAGCTTTATAATTTGGCAACTCAATTATATCAGTGCACAAAATGCTGCCCTTAGCATGCAGACTCATCTAGCATCAGCCCCATATTGTTACTTGCTTTCTAACACCATTGCTCACAAACATAATAGTGGGTAATGGTACAGACTCATAGTGAGAAAGTTTGCTAAATGGAGAGTTTGCTCTTAAGACATGAGACGCAAATCAGCAACTGGCAAAAGAAAGTAACATGAAAACTTTGAGAAACATGTAACGACGCATCTTTCTCCTCTCTTAAAATGGCATGGCAATCAATAGTGTGATGAGAAGATACTGACAAGAAATGACTGACTGGTTCATCATACAGGAGGGAGAATAACGTCACAATTATCCTCTCTGGAGTCTATTTGGCAGCCAACGATTTTCTTTGAGTACCTGCCATGTAGAAAGTCAATACATGCTTATGCATTACCAGGAGGGCTGGTCTGAAAGCACACCTTTTCTACTGCCTATGGGAAAATAGTTAATGCATCCTTTTCCTTCAGATTTTTTTTCAGATAGTTTACATATAAAGGGCCCTGGTGGCAAAGTGGTTAAAAGTTCCGCTGCTAACCAAAAGACCAGCTGTTTGAGTCCACCAGCTGCTCCCTAGGAAACCCTATGGGGCAGTTCTACTCTGTCCTATAGTGTCGCTATGAGTCGGAATCGACTCACTGGCAGCGGGTTTGGTTTACATATAAAATGCCACTCTTTAATTATTAAATAAATATTTATTGAGCACTTACTGTGTGTAAAACACATGTTAAGAGCTGGAGAGCAAAGGAAAACAAAACAAGTTTCTACTATCAGAGCTTGAATCCAGAGTAGGGACCTGTTAGGATAAGGTGACAGACATTTATAGAAATACCCCTGCTGTGTACTGTTCATTGAGTTAATCCTGACTCATCGTGAGTGACTCGGTGAACTGCCCCATAGGGTTTCCTAGGGAGCAGATCCTTATGGCAGCAGATCGTCAGATCTTTTCTCCCACAGAGCCGTGGGTGGGTTCAAACCTGTGACTTTTCAGTTAGCAGCTGAGTGCTTAGCTGTTGCGCCACCGGATTTCACCTCAACACTTCCTGAAAGAAAATTTCTGGTATGTTAACTCCTATTCTAAATCCTTACTATTTTGTTGTCTATGTAACTTTTCTTTTCTTTTCTTTTTTTTACTATCTGAAATTCTTTTTTTGCGTGTACATTTTCTTTGTCTATTTTCTGTCTTCTTAGAATGTTAGTATCATGGAAGAAGGGTGGGGGCTCGTCTCCCTGTAGTTCCTGGCCTAGAACAGTGCCTGCCACAAAGCAGCTGCTCAACACATACCTATTGAAAGAAGGAAAAAAAAAATCTCATAACAGAAATATGCAAGGATGCTGTAGGAGCATAGGGGATGGGGACGCCTCACTGAAGAAGAGATACTGTAGACATCTCTAAAAATTAATTCAAATGAAGAAAAGGTATTATCAGAAGAAGAAATTATAGAAGCAGGAGAGGTATTGTCATTCTCTGTGAGTCATAAAAAGTGTGGGGCAGGGTACGAGAAGGAAAACATGAAGAGATGTTTACAGTTCAAACATTCAGTGGCATTTAAGTTCTAATGTCCAAGCTGATAAATTACAATCAAATAATGCAAATGCCGTCACCCACTCCTAGGGTATGTTCTGAATTTCTGTGTTTTTTGTTACTGTTGTTGTTAGTGGTGGTAGTGATGGTCTTTCTTTCCTTTAAAAGCCAAACATCATTATTTGAGCCATGAATTGAAGCATTAGTGTGGAAAGGGAGTGAAGGACATTAGCTTTTATATCCAAGGTCCTTCTAGTGCAATTTTTAAGTACAATTCTAGCAACGATTATGTAAAATTATTTTTTCATTTGCATTTTACAGCTGGAAAACTAAGGCTTATAAGGGCCAAGTCATTTGCCTGTGGTCATACCAGGATGGTATTTGAGCCTCAGGTCTGATTCCAAAGTCTATTTTCACTGAATCATCCTAGATGTTAGGATATGTACAGCAGTGTGGAGAAAGATGAAGCCAAAAGAGTGGGCAGAACTTCCTACTTAACCCTGGTGGTCTTCACACACATTTACTTTAGCTCCCTTCCAAGATCCAGTTAAAGACAGAAAAGAAATGGCAAATAAGCACATTCAAAGTGCTCAACAGCATTTGTCATTAGGGAAACAGAAATGAAAAACACAGCTGTCATTACACATCCACTAAACCCAGTGCTGTCGAGTCCACTAGAATGGCTAAAATGCCAAAATCGACCATACCAAGTGTTGACAAGAATGTGGAGAAAATGAAACTTTTATTTGTGCCCCCTCACTCCGTTATTCCTCATCAGCCTTGCCTGTGTGTTATCAATTGTATCAGTCTTTTCAAAGAAGAAGCTTTGTAGAATTTCTCTGTAATACTTGTGTTTTCTTTCATAGATTTCTGTTTTTACTTTTTATTTCCTTAATTTTACTAAAAAAAAAACTTAGTTGCTAGTGTTTCTTTCTAATTTATAAATTTGAGACCAAACATTTCCCTCTAAGCATGCTTTACTGTTTCCTGCAATTTTTTTTTGTAATTTTTATTGCGCTTTAAGAGAAAGTTTAAAAAATCAAGTCAGTCTCTCACACAAAAACCCATATATACCTTGCTAAAAAAAAATTGCTACACACTCTCAATTACTCTCACCCTAATTAGACAGCCCGCTCTCTCTCTCCACTCTCTCTTTTCGTGTCCATTTTGCCAGCTTCTAACCCCCTCCACCCTCTCATCTCTCCTCCAGGTAGGAGATGCCAACATAGTCTCAAGTGTCCACCTGATCCAAGAAGCTCACTCCTCACCAGCATCCCTCTCCAACCCATTGTCCAGTCCAATCCATGCCTGAAGAGTTGGCTTCTGGAATAGTTCCTGTCCTGGGCCAACAGAAGGTCTGGGGGCCATGACCACTGGGGTCCTTCTAGTCTCAGACCATTAAGTCTGGTCTTTTTACAGGAATTTGGGGTCTGCGTCCCACTGCTCTCCTGCTCCCTCAGGGGTTCTCTATTGTGTTCCCTGTCAGGGCTGTCATCGGTTGTAGTCGGGCATCATCTGGTTCTTCTGGTCTCAGGATGATGTAGTCGCTGGTTCATGTGGCCCTTTCTGTCTCTTGGGCTCATAATCGCCTTGTGTCCTTGGTGTTCTTTGCTCTCCTTTGATCCGGGTGGGTTGAGACCAGTTGATACATCTTAGATGGCTGCTTGCTAGTGTTTAAGACCCCAGCCGCCACTCTTCAAAGTGGGATGCAGAATGTTTTCTTAATAGATTTTATTATGCCAATTGACTTAGATGTCCCCTGAAACCGTGTTCCCCACACACCTGCCCCTGCTATGCTGGCCTTCAAAGCATTCAGTTTATTCAGGAAACTTCTTTACTCTTGGTTTAGTCCAGTTGTGCTGACCTCCCCTGTATTTTGTGCTGTCTTTCCCTTCACCTAAAATAGTTCTTATCTACTATCTAATTTTATTTATTTATTTTTTTTGTACTATCTAATTAGTGTGTGCCCCCCTCCCACACTCCCTCCCTCCCCCTCTCATAACCACGAAAGAATGTTTTCTTCTCAGTTTAAACTATTTCTCAAGTTCTTATAATAGTGGTCTTATGCAATATTTGTCCTTTTGCAACTGACTAATTTCACTCAGCATAATGCCTTCCAGTTTCCTCCATGTTATGAAATGTTTCACAGATTACTCACTGTTCTTTATCGATGCGTAGTATTCCATTGTGTGAATATACCATAATTTATTTATCCATTCGTCTGTTGATGGGCACCTTGGTTGCTTCCATCTTTTTGCTATTGTAAACACTGCTGCAATAAACATGGGTGTGCATATATCTGTTCGTGTAAAGGCTCTTATTTCTCTAGGGTATATTCCAAGGAGTGGGATTGCTGGATCGTATGGTAGTTCTATTTCTAGCTTTTGAAAAAAAAAAAAGAAGGAAGAGCCAAATCGATTTCCAAAGTGGTTGTACCATTTTACATTCCCACCAGCAGTGTATAAGTGTTCCGATATCCCTACAGCCTCTCCAACATTTATTATTTTGTGTTTTTTGGATTAATGCCAGCCTCGTTGGAGTGAGATAAAATCTCATTGTAGTTTTGATCTGCATTTCTCTAATGGCTAATGATCGTGAACATATCCTCACATAACTGCTAGCTACCTGTATGTCTTCTTTAGTGAAGCGTCTATTCATATCTTTTGCTCATTTTTTAATTGGGTTGTCTTTTTTCAGTTGAGTTTTTGCAGTATCATGTAGATTTTAGAGATCAGGCGCTGATCAGAAATGTCATAACTAAAAACTTTTTCCCAGTCTGTAGGTAGTCTTTTTACCCTTTTGGTGACGTCTTTGGATGAGCATAGGTGTTTGATTTTTAGGAGCTCCCAGTCACCTGCTTTTTCTTCTACATTCTTTATAATGTTTTGTATACTGTTTATGCCATGTATTAGGGCTCCTAATGTCCCTATTTTTTCTTCCATGATCTTTATCGTTTTAGATTTTATATTTTGGTCTTTGATCCATTTTGAATTGGTTTTTGTGCATGGAGTGAGGTATGGGTCTTGTTTCATTTTTTTGCAGATGGATATCCAGTTATGCCAGCACCATTTGTTAAAAAGACTATCTTTTCGCCATTTAACTGTTTTGGGGCCTTTGTCAAATATCAACTGCTCATAATGGGATGGATTTATGTCTGGATTCTCAGTTTTCTTCCATTGGTCCATGTATCTGTTGTTGTACCAGTACCAGGCTGTTTTGACTACTGTGGCTGTATAGTAGGTTCTAAAATCAGGTAAGGCCTCCCACTTTGTTCTTCTTTTTCACTAATGCCTTATTTATCTGGGGCTTCTTTCCCTCCCATGTGAAATTGGTGATTTGTTTCTCCATCTCCTTAAAGAATGTCCTTGGGATTTTGATCGGAATTGCATGAAATGTATAGATCGCTTTTGGTAGAAGAGACATTTTTATAATGTTAAGTTTTCCTATCCATGAGCAAGGTATGTTTTTCCACTTATGTAAGTCTCTTTTGGTTTCTTGCAGAAGTGTACTGTAGTTTTCTTTGTATGAGTCTTTTACATGTCTGGTAAGATTCATTCCTAAGTATTTTACATTCTGGGGGCTACTGTAAATGGCATTGATTTGGTGATTTCCACTTCGATGTTTTTTTTGTTGGTGCAGAGGAATCCAACGGATTTTTATATGTTTATCTTGTATCCCGATACTCTGCTGAACTCTTCCATCAGTTTCAGTAGTTTTCTGGAGGATTACTTAGGGTTTTCTGTGTATAAGATCATGTCATCTGCAAATAGAGGTACTTTTACTTCTTCCTTGCCATTCTGGATGCCCTTTATTTCTTTATCTAGCCTAATTGCTCTGGCTAGGACTTCCAGCACAATGTTGAATAAGAGTGGTGATAAAGGGCATCCTTGTCTGGTTCCCGATCTCAATGGGAATGTTCTCAGGCTCTCTCCATTTAGGGTGATGTTGGCTGTTGCCTTTGTATAAATGCCCTTTATTATGTTGAGAAATTTTTGTTCTATTCCTATTTTGTTGAGAGTTTTTATCATGAATGAGTGTTGAACTTTGTCAAATGCCATTTTCTGCATCAATTGATGAAATCATGTGATTCTTGTCTTTTATTTTATTTATGTGGTGGATTACATTAATTGTTTTCCTAGTGTTGAACCATCCCTGCATACCTGGTATGAATCCCACTTGGTCATAGTGAATTATTTTTTTGATATGTTGTTGAATTCTATTGGTTAGAATTTTGTTGAGGATTTTTGCATCTATGTTCATGAGGGATATAGGTCAGTAATTTTCTTTTCTTGTGGTGTCTTTACCTGGTTTTGGTATCAGGGATATGGGGGCTTCATAGAATGAGTTTGGTAGTATTCTGTCCTTTTCTATGCTCTGAAATGCCTTTAGTAGTAGTGGTGTTAACTCTTCTCTGAAAGTTTGGTAGAACTCTGCAGTGAAGCCACCCTGGGGCAGGGTTTTTTGTTGTTGTTGGGAGTTTTTTGATTACCTTTTCAATCTCTTCTTTTGTTATGGGTCTATTTAGTTGTTCTACCTCTGTTTGTGTTAGTTTAGGTAGGTAGTGTGTTTCTGGGAACTCATCCATTTCTTCTAGGTTTTCAAATTTGTTTGAGTAGAGTTTTTCATAGTAATCTGATACGATTCTTTTAATTTCAGTTGTGTCTGTTGTAATATCACCCATCTCATTTCTTATTCAGGTTATTTGCTTCCTCTCCTGTTTTTCTTTTGTCAGTTTGGCCAGTGGTTTATCAACTTTGTTGATTTTTTCAAAAAACCAGCTTTTGGTCTTGTTAAATCTTTCAATTGCTTTTCTGTTTTCTATTTCATTTAGTTCAGCTCTAATTTTTATTATTTGTTTTCTTCTGGTGCCTGTGGGTTTCTTTTGTTGCTCTCTTTCTATTTGTTCAAGTTGTAGGGACAATTCTTTGATTTTGGCCCTTTCTGCTTTTTGGATGTGTGCATTTATTGATATAAATTGGCCTCTGAGCACCTCTTTTGCTGTGTCCCAAAGGTTCTGATAGGAAGTGTTTTCATTCTCATTGGATTCTCTGAATTTCTTTATTCCATCCTCAATATCTTCTATAATCCAGTCTTTTTTGAGCAGGGTATTGTTCAGTTTCCAAGTGTTTGATTTCTTTCCCCTGCTTTTCCTGTTATTGATTTCCACTTTTATGGCCTTATGGTCAGAGAAGATGCTTTGTAATATTTCAATGTTTTGGGTTCTGCTAAGGCTTGCTTTATGACCTAATATGTGGTCTATTCTAGAGAATGTTCCATGTGCACTAGAAAAGAAGGTATACTTGGCTGCTTTTGGGTAGAGTGTTCCGTATGAGGTCAAGTTGGTTGATTGCGGCATTTAGATCTTCTGTGTCTTTATTGAGCTTCTTTCTGGATGCCCCGTCCTTCTCCGAAAGTGGTGTGTTGAAGTCTCCTACTATTATTGTGGAGCTGTCTATCTCACTTTTCAATGCCAATAGAGTTTGTTTTATGTATCTTGCAGCCCTGTCATTGGGTGCATAAATATATTTAATATGGTTATATCTTCTTTGTGTATTGTCCCTTTAATCATTGTGTACTGTCCTTCCTTATCCTTTCTGATGGATTTAACTTTAAAGTCTATTTTGTCAGAAATTAATATTGCCACTCCTGCTCTTTTTTGATTGTTGTTTGCTTAATATATATTTTTTTCCATCCTTTGAGTTTTAGTTTGTTTGTGTCTCTGAGTCTGAGGCGTGTCTCTTGTAGGCAGCATGTAGATGGATTGTGTTTTTTTATGCATCCTGCCACTCTCTGTCTCTTTATTGGTGCATTTAGTCCATTTACATTCAGGGTAATTATGGATAGGTATGAGTTTAGTGCTATCATTTTGATGTCTTTTTGTGTGTGTCGACAGTTTCTTTTTCCCATTTGATTTTATGTGCTGAGTAGATTTTCTTTATATATTGTCGTTTCCTCATATTTGTTGTCGTTGATTTTATTTCTGGTGAGTCTGTATTTTTCCCTTGTATTTCATTTTGATGAATAGGATAGTTTGTCTCCCTTGTGGTTACCTTATTATTTACCCCAATTTTTCTAAATTTAAAACTAACTTTTATTTCTTTGTATCACTGTATCTTCCTCTCCATGTGGAAGGTGTATGATTACATTTCTTAGTCCCTCTTTATTATTTTAATATTGTCTTATATAATAAGATCGCCATTACCCTGCATTGGGCTTTTTTTTTTAAATCTTGCTTTGCTTTTTTGGATTTCCCTGTCTGGGTTGACTTCTGGTTGCTCTGCCCAGTGTTCTAGTCTTGGGTTGACACCTGATATTATTGATTTTCTAACCAAAGAGCTCCCTTTAGTATTTCTTGTAATTTGGGTTTGGCTTTTACAAATTTCCTCAACTTGTGTTTATCTGGAAATGTCTTAATTTCACCTTCATATTTAAGAGACAGTTTCAATGGATATATGATTCTTGGCTGGCAATTTTTTTCCTTCAGTTTTTTAAATATGTCATCCCATTTCCTTCTTGCCTGCATGGTTTCTGCCGAGTAGTCTGAGTTTATTCTTATTGGCTCTCCTTTGTAGGTGACTTTTCTTTTATCCCTCATTGCTATTATAATTGTCTCTTTTTCTTTGGTTTTGGCAAGCTTGATTATAATATGTCTTGGTGACTTTCTTTTAAGATCTACCTTATGTGGAGTTCGATGAGCATCTTGGATAGATATCTTCTCATCTGTCACAATATCAGGGAAGTTTTCTGTCAACAAATCCTCAACAATTTTCTCTGTGTTTTCTGTTATCCCGCCTTGTTCTGGTACTCCAATCACTCTTAGGTTATTTCTCTTGATACAGTCCCACATAATTCTTAAGGTTTCTTCATTTTTTTAATTCTTTTATCTGATTTTTCTTCAAATATATTAGTGCCAAGTGATTTATCTTCGAGTTCAGAAATTCTAGCTTCTACTTGCTCAGTTCTGCTCCTCTGACTTTCTATTGAGTTGTGTAATTCTGTAATTTTATTGTTAATCTTCTAAATTTCTGATTGCTGTCTGTCTATGGATTTTTCCAGCTTATTAAGCTTTTCATTGTGTTCCTGAATAATCTTTCTAATTTCTTCAGTTGCTTTATCTGTGTGTTCCTTGGCTTGTTCTGCATAGTGCCTCATTTCCTTCCTGATGTCTTGAAGGGTTCTATATATTAAACTTTTGTATTCTGCAACTGGTAATTCCAGGAATGCACTTCCATCTAGAAGACCCCTGGTGTCTTTGTTTTGAGAGCCTGAGGTGATCACGGTCTGTTTCTTTATGTGCCTTGATATTGACTGTTGTCTCCGAGCCATCTATAAGTTTTTGTATTAGATTATGCTTGCTTACTGTGTTGTAGCTGCTTGCTTTGTTTTGTTTTGGTATACCCCTATGGGTTGCTTGAGTGAGCTAGCTTGATTATTTTCACCTTTGGAGCTCTGGTGTCCTGTCCCCAGCTGGCTAGAGCTGTTATAAGGTATATTAGTCTAGGAGTCCATTCAGTTTTCTTGTATGAATTCAGCTCAGGTTTCCAAGTAGCTGATCATCAAGTGTGTGGTACAGGCTCTGTCCTACAGTCTTAGAGGGGCAGGGGTGATTGGCATATATACTGGTATCTGATTGTAGCAGGGGGTCACGCTCTGAACATGGCAGGGGGCTGAGAACCGACCCCCAAGTATCTCTGAGGAAAACGCATCTCTGTTCCCTAGAGCATGCTGGTGGGTGGGTTCTGCAGAGGGACCATGGGCACCCAATTTTTTGGTTGTAAGGACTGGGAGGTACCAGTTATCTTTGGACCCCTGTTGTGGGTGGCTGTGTGACCTGAGTGGAGCTACCAGTCCTTAGGTCCCTGATGTGGGTAGGTGAGGACCTTGTTTAATAGGCAAAGGAATGTCAAACATCAAACACCCACCTCTCCACCGCACAGCTGAAATGGTTGGGGTTTGCCAACAAGGGCCTATTTAAGGGAAAGGTGCTCAAGGTCCACAGATGGTTTAGGCCTGGACAGGAGCCGCTTCGGTCCTGGGCTCCCCCTGTTAATGGAGCTAGCAAATTATCTCCCCGCCCCCAATTGCAAATTTTTTCTTTCCCAAGGCCAGGAGGATGGCTCTAGGTGCTCACCAGGGTCTATCTCATGCCCAGGGATTCAGCCACTGAAGCCAGCTTGGGGGTGGGGGCGCGGTAAAATACAGACAAGTACTTAGCTTTTGCTGAGAGCACCGTTCTCCTCAGGTTCCGGGGGTGTGAGTAGGCTGTGTGGCTGTCTGCCTCTCTCTGAGGAAACTGCAGTCGAACAGTAGTACCGGTCCGCCCCTGCTGTTGCTGCTCTGGGAATGGTGCCTGAGGGCTCCCCACTATTCAGGTCCAGTAACTCCTCTCCACTTATGAACAGCCTCTTCCTCCCCCCGCCCCTCAGTTTGTTGTCTAAGCTTGCCTTTGATGCTCAGGGCTCCCAGCTTGTCACAAATATACTCGTTTCACTTGTTTTTTGGGGTCTTTGTCGTAAAGAGGGCTTGCCGGAAGCATCTGTCTACTCGGCCATCCTGGCTCCGCCTCCCTGCAATGTTTTTCATTATCATTCAAATAAAAATACTTCCTATTTTTATTGTAAATTCTTTTTTGAACCCTTGAAAGTCTATGCAAATTATTAGATCATGGTTATTAATTGTGTTGGTACAGGTCTTCATAGTACTGCTCATTCTTGCTACTATTTGTCTCAATTACTGAATGCGCTGTGTTAAAATTTCCCAGAGTGATTATGAATGCTTTATTTCTCCTTTTAGTTCTGACAATTTTTGCTTTTATGTTCTGAAGTTAGATTATTATGTGCATAGAAATTTATAATGGTTGCATTTTCCTTCTGGTTTAAACCAAAACCAAAACCAGAAACAAACCCATTGCTGTCGAGTCGATGCCGAGTCATTGCGACCCTTTAGGACAGATAGAACTGTCCCATAGAGTTTCCAAGGCTGCAAATCTTTTTACGGAACCAGACTGCCATATATTTCTCCCACGGAGTGGCTGGTGGGTTCAAACCATCAATCTTTCAGTTAGCAGCCAGGGGCTTTAACCACTGCACCACCATGGCTCTCCTGGTTTAACCCTCGAATATTCAAAAAATATCCTTTTTTTTATCTTTAATAATGCACCACGCTTAAAAAGTCTATTTTTTACTGTTTGTTATGAATTGAATTGTGTCCCCCAAAAATATCTGTCAACTTGGCTAGGTCTTGATTCCCAGTGTTGTATGATTGTCTACCATTTTGTCATCTGATGTGATTCATAGGGAATGTGTTGTAATTCCTATCACTGTGATGTAATGAGATGGATTAGTGGCAGTTGTACTGATGAGATCTACAAGATTAGATAGCATCTTAAGCCAATCTCTTTCGAGATATAAAGGGGAGAAGCAAGCAGAGAGACATGGGGACCTCATACCACCAAGAAAGCAGTACCAGGAGCAGAGCGTGTCCTTTGGACCTGAGGTTCCTGTGCTGAGATGCTCCCAGACCAAGGGAAGACTGATGCATACAAGGACCCTCCTTTACAGCCGACAGAGAGAGAAAGCCTTCCCCTGAAGCCAGCGCCCTGAATTCGGACTTCTGGCCCACTGGACTACGAGAAAATAAACTTCTCTTTGTTTGTGGTGTTTCTGTCATAGCAGTGCTAGGTGTCTAAAACACTGCTGTTATGATTATTGCTATATCTCTTACATCACCAGTGGAAATGCATAATTGTGTAGCCACTTTGGAAAACAATGTTTTATAAATTTAAACATACACTTACCATACGAAAAACAAAAAACAAACCCAGAGAAGTTGGAACGGGTAAAAATGGAGGAAATGCGGAAAAGCTGTAGTGTTGTTTCCCTTATAACTCTGGAAGTATTTGACTTTAAAGTATTACTGAATAAATTTGATTAGAAGTATTTTTTAAAACCAAAATAGGCAGATTTGTAATCTGGTCATGCAACTCCCTCACCCCCAACCACTTTATTTACATGCACCCTTTGAATTATGCTTTCAGTACTGGTCCCAGACAAGGTCATTTGTCAACCACATCCTCTTACTGGGTCTCCTCTGGAGTGGACGGTGTCATTGCCATCACTGGCTTTACTCGCTGCGTGGGTTTATGGGTGTGACGGGCAAGATGCTAACAGGCCCACTTAGGAACACAGCCATGACCTGAGCATTATTAACTGATTTTTCAGCTGACCTTGCCAGTCAAAGACAACCACCTGTCTAAGGGAAAATTCTATTGCTCAGACATGTAAAGGAACTACAATTTACTGCAGTATTTAAAAAAAACAATTAAATAATCAACTAAAGAATAAAAGCAGACAAGGCATGGGTCAACGACATAATTATCATGAAGTAAAGATTATGATTTTTCTAGTTTTGTGCATCTGAGTTCCAAAAATCTGCCATATATGTTGTTGTAATTGTACCTGGCACATTGTGTGTATGCTCAGTAAACAATAAAATAATTTTCATAGTGATAATACCTTTAGAACAAGACTTAAATGGACACACACCAAAAAACCTTATAGGACTATTTAGAAATTATAACTGGAATTTAGTTCCCAGGAAAATAACTGTATTTTGTTCCCAGCATTCATATGAGATTTAGGTGCAAGGCAGGGAATTTTACCGGATATGGAATATAATTGATATTTTCAACCTATGTATGCAGTCTGCTAAATTGTTTCATTGCAGTAAAGTTTGCCATCTATTGGCTATTATTAGAAGTTCTAGAATAATGAGTCTCAGGTTTTTGCTTTATTTTGTAAGTGCTGTAGAACTCTTTCAATGAAACTGTCATGAGTAATTCTAACACGCAAAATTACAAAATTGGATGACGCACCTGCTCAGGATGAAGCAGGAAAAGGGCCCTTGCAACCAAGTCAGCCTGGCCTCCTGCCTTTCCTGGAGGCAGCATCAAGGAGCCCTAAGGTGTAAGAAAAGTTATTTGAAAACCTCAGTGGCACGAACGCTTTGTGCCAGACTGCTATAAAAATGGTGTGGCAGAGGCATCTGACCTCCTCCTCTAAATTCTCAAGGAGGAAGAAGAATCATTATCAGCATCTACAGCCCAAGGCTGATTCCTATGGCACCAACAGTCCACCTCACGGCACTCTCTACTTCTCAGCTGGGTTCGAAAATTCGTTGCAATGGCCACATAGAACTCACAAACAGTACTTACAGTTACAGGGTTTATGAGGAAGTAACAGGTTACAATTTAGGATACAGTTCTTCGATCAGGATGGCCTCGTCTCAGCTGTGCCTGCGGGAAGGTTTCTATCTGGACTTCGGCCCCTCAGTCCCTCTGCCCGGCCTCTTCCCTGCTCAGGCAAGTGTTAGAAAGTTCTTTAGCTCCACCAGTAAGTACATGGAGGTACCCCACTTCGCCAGTAAGCCTCAGCTCTAAGGCACTCAGCTTTCTTGCTTCGCGGGTCAGCAAGCCTAGCTCTATCAAGTGCTCAGAGGTACCCCCACTCTGCCAGGAAGCCTCTTACCCGAAAGCACTCAGCTCTCTCCCTCCTTGGGTCAGCACACCCACTGTAACCACTTTGCTCCACGGGCCAGGAAGTCCACTGGAACATCTTGTGCTGGTCTCCTGGTTCTGCTGCAGCCATTTCTCTGTTGCTGCTTCTCCCCATCTCTTGCCATCTCCAGTGTTACAGCTCTCTTTCTCTCTGTCTCCTGGGTCTAGGAGGTTCTCAGCACAGGGATCCTGGGTCCAAAGGACACACTCCACACCTAGCTCTTCCTTCTTGGTGGTAGAGAGGCCCCCTTTTTTCCACCTCTAGGATGGCTCATTTTAAGCCTAGCAGGATGGCAAAACTGATCAATCCCCTTATCAGGGTTCCACATATTTCCTTTGCATAGTCTCATCCCTACGAGAGTACTATGCACCTTACTTGCATTATTAGCAAGCTGTCAATTTCCTTAGGGGGCCACAAGAACCTAATTTTCATAGTTTCACCCAGTCATTTGGAGCCCTGTGGTGCAGTGGTTAAGCACTTGGCTGCTAACCAAAAGGTCAGCAGTTCAAATTCACCAGCCCCTCCTTGGAAACCCTATGGGGCAGTTCTATTCTGTCTTACAGGGTCTCTATGAGTTGGAATTGAATCAACAGCAATGGAGTTTTTTTGGTACCCAGTCATTTGGTGGGAGTTATAAGACCATGGTGAGAAAGGCCATGTAAAAGTGACCCATCACAAAGCAACTGCTGACCTAAAAGTTGGCAGTTTGAATTCACTCAGTGGTACCACAAAATAAAGGCTTGGAAATCTGCTTTTATTAAGATTTCAGCCAAGAAAACCCTATGGAGCAGTTCTACTCTGTAACACATGGGGTCACCATGAGTTGGAATCAATTCTATGGCAACAGTCTGTCCAGGAGAAAATAAAATGTTTTATATAGCTCCTGTAAGGTAATTCTTTTAGTATTTGATATTTAGGAATTTTTCTAATGCTAAAATAAAATATTTTTTTTTTGTTTGTTTGAGGAGAAGAAAAATTAGCCATAATTTTTAGTCAATCAACTGGTCAATCAAAAAAAAAAAGATGAAGGCCCAAATAACATTATATGTATTTCTCTGTGTGCATGTGTGTGTATTTCCTAATAGTTATATTTTACTTGAAAGCAACTATACTGGTAATTTAGCTTAGTTTTAAGAAGTGTATTTATTCAGGACAACGAGACACTGCAAAGTGTTTCAGGGAAAAACATTTTAACTTCTCAGGGGTTATTATAAATAGTAAGTATTCCTTTGTCTTTGGTTTTAACACACTTCTTTACGCAACAGGTAGGTAATTCTTTGATTTAAAATTATCGAGAATCTGAAAATTTTATCAAGTTCCTTTTTTTATTATCAATATTTTTGTCTGCTTTTGTACTAACCAACCGTAGGAGATTTGCCAAAGGGAGGCAGAATGCGCAGTGGTGAGGAGCAGAATCCTTCAAGTAAAACAGACCTGTGCTGAGCCTGGCTCTGCCACTCAGTTTCTTCATCTTCAAAATGAGAGAAGGGTAGAACCTACTTCTTAGGGCTGTTGTGAGGATTAAATGACTAGATTTAAATGCCTGGAAGGCACATAATAAATGCCCAATAAAAGTTAGCTATTATTGTTGCAATGTGCTTGCAGATGCTTTTGAGTACCTAATAAAGAAACTCATCAGACTAGGACAAAGAATAGCAATATAATAATAACTTAAAAAAAAAAAACAAAAAAACACAGTTCACTAATATATTTTCACTTCAAGAATTTTACTTCAGAAACCAAAACAACACACCCAAGCATCCCCTTTCACAGAAAACCTAGTAATGGGCTAATTCAACATGCCAAAAACATCCTTCCCATAAAGTACTTGGGTTTGCTCAGGAAGACACAGAGACAAATGTAGAATAGAGTTAAGGAAGATCTATTCTCCAGGGTTTACTTTTCTCCCGGGAAATCTAACAACAACTTTTGAGTGCTGTATCAATGTTTGGCCCAGATAAATATGTTGAAGTAAGAGTTGCAAAGAGTTTAACTGTTCAGAGGATCTGCTATATCTTTGTATTCTCTTCAGCACCTATTTATGTGTAATAAATGTTCAATAAATATTTCTTATTATGTACTCATTATCAAACTCATAATCCTTTTCATTAAAGATTCCCCTTTATGTATAAGCTACACAAATGTATATGTATACATATATGTGTATATATAATTTACTTTTTTTTAAACACTTTCATCATCACTCTGTTCAGTCTTTTCCTAGGATTTACTACCTAATTCTCCCCCATGTTACTCTCTAACCATCTCTGTCTCTGTTGTTGTTTCTGTGTGCCGTCGATTCAATTCCAACTTATAGCCACCTCATGTGGCAGAGTAGAACTGACCCACAGGGTTTCCTAGGCTGAAATCTTCACGGGAGCCAATCACCATCTCTTTTCTCCCACAGAGAAGCTGGTGGGTTCCGACCTCCGACCTTTCAGTGAGCAGCCAAGAGCTTAACCATTGCACCACCAGGGCTTCTTTTCTCTGTGTCTAGACCTCATTTTCATTGGTATTAACTTTAAGAAACAAATTTATCCTCTGTCAGCAGAAAGGAAGGAAGGAGAGGTGATGAAAGTATTGTCAGTGCTTACCTCTAGGTTACAGTAGTAATTTTTAACCATATATTTAGCTAGATAAAACATTCCCAAATGTACTACTACTGTACGTGCAAAGCTATGTGGGCTCCTTGTCTGTGACCTATATTTTATTGTATTTTTTCCCCAAACTCCAGGGAAATGGGCAGGGACTTGAAGAAGCTGCTGCCAGGGCTGAGAAAGCAAAACATGCCAGCCATGCTATGGAGGAATTTTGTTTGTTTGTTTGTTTAACGTGAAGGCACAATTTTCTATTTTAATTCTATCTTTAGTGTTTATTTAACCTGAATGAAAGTGGAAGGAAACAAAGGATTTGTGAACACAAAATTTGACATTGCCAGTAACACCGAATGAATGGTTTCTGACATTCTTTCATATAAAAACATCTTTTCATGCAGATAATTTAAACACAAACAGTTGCTAATGAATTGCATTTAGAATGAAATAAAACCCAAAACCAAACCCACTGCCATAGAGTTGATTCCAACTCATAGCGACCCTATAGGACAGAGTAGAACTGCCCCATAGAGTTTCCAAGGAGCGCCTGGTGGATTCGAACTGCCGACCTCTTGATTAGCAGCCATAGCACTTAACCACTATGCCACCAGGGTTTCCTAGGAGGCAAAAATAATGCCTCTGGAGTTGAAATTGCCAGACCTAGGAATTTCAGATTATAAGAGGAAGTGGTTTACTGAACTCTCCTTAGCCAGGCTTTCTGCAGAGAGTGAAGTTTGATATCAGGGTTGAGGGATAGGGGGAGGGGCCCATCTTTATTCAGGACATAGCCAAAATGGCTTTCAAGTGGTAGGTGGTCAATAGAAATTTGTTGAATAATGAATGAGTGAGCAAGAAAACCTGAATTCTCATTTAAGCCTTGCTGTGAAGTTCTTACTTTCCCCTCTTCTGATAAAATCAAGCAAAGCAAATCATGAGGTAAATCTCTTACTTTGATGTACAGTATGATGGAATCCACATGGAGCACTTAAAATAAAACGTAGCAGAGCTCCTAAAGACCTTTCCCTTCCCTTACATGCTTATGGTCTCTAAAATACTAGGCATTCACTGTCTTATGCATAGTTGTTTGTCTATATGTGGTTTTAAATAGTGAACAGAGGTTAGTTCAATGTCATGGAAAGAATACACTTTCATGGTCAGATAAATAAAGGTTTAAATTTTGGTTCTGCCATTTACCATCTCTGTGACTTAGGGAAACCATTTAAAATGTCTTAGCCTCATACCTAAAGGAGATAGTGTCTAGCCATATGCATAATTGTTAAGAGTATGGACTTTGGAGCCTGGCTTTAAGTCCTGGCTCTGCCACTTACTAGTTCCATAAGTTCTGTCAAAATACTTAAAACCTCTGTGACTCAGTTTCTGTTTCTGTAAAAATGACGCTTAACCCATAGAAGTCATGAGGATTAAATGAGTTACAGTGCATAAAATGCCTAACAGTGCTTGGCACAGAGTAACCGTTATCAGCCATTATCATGATCATCATCATCATCTTTATGGGGAGAAAGGAGGTAATATACATCATAAAGCTCCTTGTAAGAATCAGCCATTTAGTAGTTAATATTATTTATCATTCCTTTCAATGCAGGGTCCACAGCGCATAGGTCTTGGTACCCTTCTACTGACTAGCAAAGTACCATGTACATAGTTGGGAAAGTTATTTCACCTCCCTGAACCTCTGTGGCTTAATAAATGAATAAATCCAAGGAAAATGAGACTATATGACATAGGAAAGAGTTTCGAGTTTTGGGTCTTCTAGGAAGTACAAGTTTATTGAGCACACATCCTCTGGGAATCACACCTCAAAATCCTGGCAGGAGCCCATCATCATCAACTACATATTTACTACAGTCACCTCACACACAAACCTCTGAAACACAACTAACTTACTCCAGTCAAGAAGACAGTTTGTGGCCAAAGTTCTTTGGCATCACCTGTATCTCCACATCCCTATTTTACTATTATCTCTTCTATAGAGGGTCCATGGCGTCACTGAGAAACTTTTCTATAAACATATTTTAAATGTGGCGAAGTGGTTAAGTGCTATGGCTGCTGACCAACAGGTCAGCAGTTCAAATTCGCCAGGCACTTCTTAGGAAACTCTACAGGGCAGATCTACTCTGTCCTACAGGGTGGCTATGAGTCGGAATCGACTGGACAGCAGTGGGTTTATATATGATAGGAGCCCTGCTGGTGCAGTGGTTAAGAGCTTGGCTCCTAACCAAAAGGTGGCAGTTCTACTCTCTCCTGTGGGATCACTATGAGTCGGAATCGACTCAATGGTATCAAGTTTGGTTTCATTTTCCTATACATGATAAGCATTTTGCTAGGCGCTTTTTATGTGCAGTTTCTGATCACCAACATCGCCCTATCAAATCAGGGGCCTGCAGCCCAAAGATTTCTTTTCCTCTCAAAGGTTTTCCAAGGCAAAGAAAAAAAAAAAAACAAACTTCTAGGCCCTCACCTACTCAGGCGGCACGCATAAGGACAAAGTCCGAATTGCACCAGGGCTCCATCATGCTTTTTGGTTAGGGTGATGGAAGAAGTGTATCCTGCCTCTGGCCGCAATCGCACACATGTACCTTTATATTGCCCTCTCAGAGAAGATGTCTTGTCCTTTGTCACCCTTAGAACATGAGTAAATATTGTAAATCATAAAGGTGATTTTTTTCTAAATGTCAATTACTGAAAATTTTAATGAGGGTCTAATTATGTTCTTTTGACATAAAATTCATTGCAAGCTAATCAAACCCTGACTCTGACCTTAATATGTTCCATGTATACTTAATAATGACAGGCTTAAAAACGACTCCTTTTTCTTATGGAATAGACTTGCATTATACAAGCCCCTTTGCCTCTAGTGAATTGAAATTCAAGGTAAAGCTAAGAATGTTCTAAACGAAAAGAAAAACAAAAATTCTTTCCACTCCATAAAGTGACCTATTTTTTAAAAAACTGATCAATGACCAATGGATACAATTTTAACATGAATCGTTAAATCATTATACAGAATAATTTAGCTACACAGCACCTCATTTCTTAAAAGGAACCCAAAAGTTTTCATATTTTCCATCAGGTTCTTACCAAAGTGTTAAGTATACCAAAAAACTAAACCCATGCCATTGAGTTAATTCTGACTCATAGTGACCTTATAGAACAGGGTAGAACTGCCCCATAGAGTTTCTAAGGAGGAGCTGGTGGATTTGATCTGCCGATGTTTGGGTTGGCAGACAAGCTCTTAACTACTGCGCCACCAAATAAGGTTAAAGAAAAAAAAAAGGCACAAAATTGGTAGAATAAGTGAAAACAGCCTTTCAACCTCTAACCCACTCCATGGTGCAGCAGGATAACACAAACAGGTAACATCAGAATGAAAAATTTAGAACAAGCCACTGAGGTTCAGGGATGTGAAATAACTTCCCCAAAGTTACACAGCTATTAAGTGGTCATGTCAAGAAGACTTCAGAATGTTTATTTGAAAAAATTCAAATGAAAAGGAAAAAAGAATCATAAAAAGAAAAGTGTATAAGATTATCTAAGCCAGCATTTGCAAAATTTAACATTCATATGAGCCACAAGGATCTAGTTAGATTGCCAATCCTGACTTATCAGGTCTGGGGTTAGCCCTGAGATTCTGCATTTCTCCTAAGCTACCACATGATGCTGATGCTGCTGGTCCACAGCTTCTAAACAAGAAGTATCTAGACCAGTGTTAAAACCCATTGCCGTGGAATAGATTCCGACTCATAGCGACCCTATAGGACAGAGTAGAACTGCCCCATAGGCACTCCTTGGAAACTCTATGGGGAGTTCTATTTTGCCCTGTAGGATCGCTGTAAGTCAGAATCCACTCGACGGCAACAGGTTTTTTTTGTTTTTTGTTTTTTTTTTAAGAGCTCTGTTGTTCAACAGAAGCAAAATGTGAAGACCACAAAGGTAATGTTAAATTTTCTAGTAGCCATATTATTGATTTGGGTTTTTTTTTTTTTTTCTGGTAAGTATAAAATATACACAAGATTTCAAAGAATAAAAAAAAGGATGCAGAAATATTTTTAATAATTTTTATATTAATTACATAAACATCACTTTCACAATTTACATGATTATGTTTTTATGTTAATCCATATGTTTTAGACAAATTTGCTTAAATAAAAGATATTATTAAAATTAATTTTTACCTGTTTGTTTATGCTTTTTTAATATGGCTACTAGAAAATTTAACATTACCTATGTGGTCTTCATATTTTGCTTCTATTGAACATCACTGGCCTAAAAAAAAAAAATACCTTACTTGTTGCCATTGAATGGATTCCAACTCATAGCAACCCTATAGGACACAGTAGAACTGCCCCATAGGGTTTCCAAGAAGTGCCTGGTAGATTCAAACTGCTGACCTTTTGGTTAGCGGCTGTAGCTCTTAACCGCTGCACCACCAGGGTTTCCTTTATACTTACAGCACATCTCAATTCAGGCTAGCCACGTCGAGTGCTCAGTTGCCACAAATGACTAGTGGCTACTATATAGGACAGTGCAGATCTCAAAAGTTTTCTCAAATTTTTGTACAGAGAAGAAAAGTCAAGAAAAATAGTGTGTGGTTATAAGACATTAGTCTTCTCTCTAGAATTTAAACTATCTTCTTTGATGGCATGCTTATAGTAGTAGGCATAAATGAAGACAGAGCACTTTCTAACAGTTTATTAACTATGATTGTGATGGTTAATTTTATGTGTCAACTTGGCTAGCCTATGATTCTCAGTGTTTTGGCCAGACACCGGACTGGTTGCTATAATGTAATATAATGTATGTGGTGTGATCTGATGTGATCAACCAATCACTTGAAAGGTGAGTTTTCTTGGAGTTGTGGTCTGCCTCCAGAATATAAATGGATGTTCTGGCATAGCTCGCTCTCTCTTTGGACCCTGTACTGTTCTTGTCACCTGTTCTATTGGGACATAAGCCTGCAGAAGTCTCTGGCTACTGCCTGACCTAGAGATTTTGGATCTGCCAGCCCCACAACTGTGTGAGCTAGCTTCCTTAAGTATCTCTCTTCTCTCCTTCTCTGTTCTTATCTATATCTATCTATCTATCCATCTATCCATCTATCTATCTATCTATCTATCTATCTATCTATCTATCTATCTATCTATCTATCATCTATCTATCTATCTATCTATCTATCTATCTATCTATCTATCTATCTATCTATCTATCATCTATCTATCATCTATCTATGTATCTATCTATCATTTATCTATCTAATCATCTATCGTCTATCAACTTATCTACCTGCTTACCTTCCTACCTACCTACCTGTCTGTCTGTCTCTCTGTCTCTCTATCTAACTATCCATCCATCACTAGTTTTGCTCTTCTGAGAACCCAAGCCAAGACAATGAGGTACATTCAAATTGTGCATATCCTTAGAAGCTCAATGCAAGGCCTACTTTCTCCATGAACTCTCTCATATGTCTGCATTCTTGTTGATCTCCTTTTAGCCTGAGAAGCCACAAAATTTGTCATCATTAAGGCACAATTTAACACTTACCTATATACTTCCTGGAGTCCTGGCGGTGCAGCAGTTAAGTGTTTGGCCGCTAACCAGAAGGTTGTCGACTCAAACCCACCAGCTGCTCTGTAGGAGAAAGATGTGGCAGTCTGCTTCCGTAAATATTTACAGCCTTGGAAACTTTATGGGGCAGTTCTATGCTG
Source organism: Loxodonta africana (assembly GCF_030014295.1). Taxonomy (NCBI): domain Eukaryota; kingdom Metazoa; phylum Chordata; class Mammalia; order Proboscidea; family Elephantidae; genus Loxodonta; species Loxodonta africana. Next base: position 78,997,595 of record NC_087361.1, read on the forward strand.
TCCTATAGGGTTGCTAGGAGTCAGAATTGACTCAATGGCAACAAGTTTGGTCTATTTATTTCCTAAATTTTTCTCTGTTTCTTGTTTGGAAACTTGTTTCTCCAATTAGCAAATGAACTCTTTGAGGTCAAGAAGTATACGTTTCTTCAGTATGCCTATATATATGCTCTGTGAATTCAGTTTTGATCATACATTGAATACCATCCCCTGAATAGTAAATACTTGCTGAATTGTTTGCTTTGCTGATTAATTGGCTTTACCCCAGGGAAATTTGTTCTGCTCACTTTATGGCTCAGTAAACTTGCACAGAGAGAGAATGGTTTGTTTTTGTTAGGTCACTCTAAGTTGGGGACCAAATTTGGGGAAAACCCAGGTTACCATGGTGACTGGATAACTTGGAAGCCATCATGAATAGATTTCTTTTTCTTTTTATTCAGCGAGAAGCCCCATGGCACGGAGCACAACAACTCAATGCCATTGTGCCTTTGGTCTGGATAAGATTTTTAAGAGTTTATGAATTGTTCCCTGACCAGTGTAGGCATGCTGCTCTGAACAGGGTCTTGGTGCACACAGACATGTTCTGTTCATCCTCACAGCCTCATATGAAGAATGGGTCTTGATCTCCCAGAGACCCATGTGACACAACTTGTATGCCAGAAGGCTGTGGCAAGTGCATAGGCAATTAGTTCCAAGGCTTCCTCGCTGTGCACAAAACACCAGGGACATAAGAATACCGTAGCAGTGTTTGAAAACTCAGAGGGAGATGCATGGTTGCTGACATCCTTCTGAGAGATGAAAGAGAATATCTTATATTTGGAATTGACAACTTAGCTGAATAGAAAAAAATGAAAGTAGAAGATAGTTTTATTGTAGAAAATGCATGGAAGTACACTTCATGTAAAGACATGAGACATCATCCCTTAGATGAAATCACCCTTGCTTCAATAGGTCCATAATCATCTCTTTTAGGAGGGCATGACTACCTTTGGATTTAAAATATTTTGGAGGTAGGTAGGAAAGCAAGCATGGATTCAAGCAATGTCTTCATTTTTAATAAATAAATTCATTAAAAAAAACATTTTGTTTGATTACAAAAATTGTTTTTACTTTTTTTTTTTTTAAATAAAATCCATATATTAGCCATCATTGTACATACCTCCAGTATCCAGCACAGACAGGTGATCAATAATTCATTATTGAACTGAACCAAGCAAGCTTAATCTCCATCTGCCTTAATTTAACTGTTTGACAAAATTCAAGTCTTCCATCATTCTTTCTCTTGAAAAATGATATCCAGCCTACCACCATCTACTCTTGTCTCATATGCCTGTCATACATTCCCCTTGATCTCTCACTTATAAGGGTTCTCAGCTGAGGCTTATGTTTGAAAATGGAAGCCTTTGTTTTCTTCTGTGTCATTTTTTAACTATCCTAAAACTTAATGAATTCAGAGTAATTTCACTAAACTTCCTTTTCTAACGCTTTTTTTTATTGAATTATTAGTCAAATAGGGGCCATACCTAATTTGAAGGAAACTGAAAGATATTATTAAGAATGAGTATTTGGGCTCCTTAATTAGAGAAGAAACAGGACCACCTATCAGGGAGCCCTACAGGGTGTAATAATAGCATGTGTGAGGTTTCACTAAAGCCAGGGACCCCAGTGATTTATGAGAGAGTTAGCTATGAGTCGGAATCCATTTGATGGCAATGAGTTTGGTTTTTAGAGTGAGGGATGTTTAGTGTTTTCCACATTATTGGCTAATTCTATGAAAGAAGTACCTGTAAGAGTATTTTGATTTCATGATGAAGAAATAGAGTTAGGACGCTATAAAATATTTCCAGAAGTGAAAGAGCCTAAGGTCCTATAAGCTAAAGCCAGGTCTTTTATAGAACAATTAAATGTTTAATCTTACAAAATAAAATCAATATTTTTAAGGCTTCTGTCAAATAAGTCAACCAGTGTTCTTGAAAGAGGATGCTAATCCTGTGGTATAAAAGAGGTTAAGAGACACTTAATGAACCTGCTCACCTCGGGTCTATTTCTAAAGCACCCTATCATGTTGTTATAGAAACCATTTGCGGCTGCATATCCCCCATCATGGTTATTGCTATAGTAACCACCAAAAGACAAGAAGCTAATTTTTCGTTCATTCGCCATTACCCTCTCTCCAAAGAAAATTGTGCTTCTCAATGCACCTATGTTGGTGGAAACAAACAGGGGTGGGGGAAGGTGTAAACAAATTTCATGGAGAAGAAAAAAAAGAAGGAAAAAATGAAGGCATACTACTAGCAGAGAAGAAATTATAAATAGATAACCAAACCAGCTTTTAAATTAGTGACCAAATCTCTTTATTTCCATCTGTTCAACCTAAAAGCAAGTAATAAAAAATTAGACATGAAAACATTGTCATTTTCACATTTTAAAATCACCATTGGACATTTCAGAGAATTTCCCAACAGACTCTGTATCTTTGCTTAATGTTGCCTTTCCTGGTTTAAAACAACTTAAATATATAGGGGACTTTTCTTATAATAGTTTCTTATAAGTTATTACTAGGTTTTAATAGGGTCACTATGAGTTGGAATCAACTCGAAGGCAATAGGTTTTGGTAACATGATATCGTGTTGAAAAAGTCAGCTACTGATAACCAGACTTTAATAAATCTCTTCCTTCACTTAACTAAAGGCAAGCATGTAATTAACTTTAGAATTCTACTACGGTATTATTTCTTGTAAAAATAGCCTGTATAAAACAAACCGAACAGAATTATTTCTTCACTTGCTTGCCTCAGCTTTCCTCTTTTCATTACGATTTTCTTTTGTGTTACTAAGTAGCAAATTTGTTGGTTGGATTTTATATTTATTAGGTTTTATATTCTAGCAAATACCAACATAAGACTGATTTCACAATAGTCTAAAGTCAAAGTGTTTTGAGTCAAAGCTCCTGTGCCATATATGTACCGAGAGGATGATGAGATGATGATGACAGCAATGGCATTTAATCTCCTGTCATCTCAGTGAAGATCTTAGATCTATCTAGGCTTCCTTCTTAGAACAAAACCTGGAGTAATGATGCATTGAGCCGACAAAAGCTAATATTCAAATACATGAAGACGGGATAAACATTGTACACTACTATTGATCTCAGTTCACCACTAAGATTATCCTTTTAAAATTTCTAGTATAGGGAACAACTGTTATTTTCTAAGCACTTTATTTGAAAAGTTAATTTAGATTATTCAAAGGAGCACTGGTCATTTTCATAATACCCAGACTATAAACAAACATAAAAATGCATCTAATTAATCACAGATAAGAGCAAGGCACTCTGAACAAACTGAACAACTCAATTTATTGTACCAGAAGATTATTTTTAATTAAAGACATTCTTTAGAAAAGTCTAACCAAATACATGTAAATTGATGAACATGCATCTATGTTTCAGCTGGCTGTCTTTGTTTAGGTATTTGTATTCATGAAGTATAATTCCACTTTTAGAAGGTCTACGTGAGTGAAAAAATTAAATGTTTCTGATACTTTTCTCCACACATGTGGATTTTTGTAACCCTCAGCACTTTTTGCTTCCCATCTGCTTATTTTAGCTTTGAGCAGGCAGAGCTTTGGAGCTGAAAAAAAGAAATTTTCTGGAACTGTGTCTTTGGTTGAAATGTATTGACACAGTATTTATAGTCCACTCCAGGCTTTTGCCAAAGTGGCTAAGATACAATCATTAGCAGTGTGTGTGTGTAAAACAGTGGTTAACACACAGACCACCACCACCACCACCCGTTGCTGTTGAGTCGACTCTGACTCATGGCGACCCCTATATGTGTCAGAGTGGAACTGTGCTCTTTAAGGTCTTCAATGGATGACTTTTTGGAAGTAGATCACCAGGCCTTTCTTCTGAGGCACCTCTGGGTGGACTCAAACCTCCAACCTTTCCGTTAACAGCCAAGTGTATTAACTGTTTGCACCACCCAGGGAATCCTAAAACACAGACACACAGGAAATATTTACTAATTTTATGTGTATAATGGACGATCACTTTGACAATTTTTATTAAGTCAGCTAGGTACCGAATGCTTTGTGTGACGCTTAAATCAATGTAAGTGATCATACTCACTGCGATCACACATAGAGACTAAATCTTTCCTATCTAGACTAGAATCACATTGTTCTTATATCTGGATGTATTATTTATCCACTTGTCTTTCCTTTTCTCCTAAGTGATTGATAATTTTAATGTACAACTATCCTTCACCCACATCCACTTCTAGCCTAGATAGGGTGGCTGGCATAGGACTTGCCCTCCTGATCAAAAACAACTTTTTTTTAAGTGGAAAATATATGAGATAGCTACTTTTAGACATGGAACACAGGTAGTTCAGAACTATGAATTGTGTTAGAAGTGAAACTCACACACAGAGAACTACAATCTCCTGTGCTTATGCTGTGGGCAGGGAGAAGGAGTACAATCAGAGGAGCAGCAATGTTGCTAAAGTTCAGAGTCTTAGACTATAGACTCAGAGTTTGCAGGTCAGCGCATTAGAGAAGAGGGAAACATTCAGAGGGTGGGTTCAAAAGTCTGTGTGGTTATTCACCTTGGGTCTGTGGCCAAGGGCTAAGACTTTGAGAGATCTGAGTGCAAAAATGTAAACTCCAAAAATTGAAAAAAAAAAAAAAATTGCCGTCGAGTCGATTCCAACTCATAGTGACCCTATAAGGTGCAGTAGAACTGCCCCGTAGAGTCCCCAAGGAGTGGTTGGTGAATTTGAACTGCCAACACTTTGGTTAGTACATAAGCTCTTAATCATTAAGCCACCAGGGCTCCAGTGACCCTATTAGGCAGTTGCAATTCCAACCGAGCCAGAGTAGAGCGACTTCACTGAATATCTTAAGCATTGAGAAACCAGAAAGGACTTGCTTTAGGAGTAAGGGCCACACCCCAGAAAAAGTAAGATGCCCTAAGTTCAAAACCAAAATGTAACCAATAAAGCAAAGAATATAACCAAGCCTACAGGGTTAAAAGGATCTGATAGGATTTTAAACTATCTCCCAGAAGAAAACACCTTCTTTCGAAGGAAGCTGACATATTTAGGACTCTCTGTAACAATCAACAGAAACCCTGGTGCCATACTGGTTAAGAGCTTTGGCTGCTAACCAAAAGGTCGGCAGTTCAAATCCACCAGCTGCTCCTTGGAAACTCTATGGGGCAGTTCTACTCTGTCCTATGGGGTCACTATGAGTCAGAATCAACTCGACGGCAATGAGTTCTTAGATAATAATCATCTGCAATATTCAGCACACAATAAAAACTAACTAGACATGTATGTGATCAAGCAGTAGAATAAGACATGCAATCAAGAAGAAATAATCAAGAGAAATAGATCATGAGATGATCCAAATGTTGAAATTAACAAACAAGAATTTAATATTTTAAATACTTAAAAGATGGCCATAACAAATAAACAAACCAAAAATCTCATCAGAGAAATAAAAGCTATAAGATAGATCAAATGGAATTTCTAGAACTGAAATATACAATATTTAAAATGAAGAATATTTTTGCTGGGCTGAACAGCATATTAGAACCAGGAGATGAAAGAATTCATGAATCTGCAGATACAATTTATCTAGTTATCCAAAAATTATTTAACTTATCCAATGAATAGATTATGTAATTATCCAAAATTTATGCAAAGACAGGCAGAGCCAAGATAGCAGAATAGAAAGACACGTCTGGTGAGCCCTCTTTACAACAAAGACCTGAAAAAACAAGCGAAATGAGTATATTTATGACAAACTAGGAGCCCTGAGCATCAAAGGCAAGCTTAGAAAACAAACTGAGGGGCAGGGGGAGGAAGAGACAGCTCAGAAGCGGAGAGTAGTTATTAGACCTGAATCACAGGGAGCCTTCAGGCACTGTTCCCAGAGCAGTGGTGGCGGGCTGGTGCTACCGTTCGGCTGCAGTTTCCTCAGGGAGTAGCAGCCAACCACACAGCCTACTCACACCTCCAGAACCAGAGAAGAACGACGCTCTCGGCAAAAGCTAAGTACTTGCATATGTATTACTGTGTTCCCCCTTCCCTCCCTATCCCAAACCCCCAAGCCGGCTTCAGTGGCTGAATTCCCTGGGCCTGACTGAAATAGGCCCTGTTCAGCGCCTAGAGCCATCCTTCCAGCCTTGGAGAAGGAAGAAATTTGCAATTGTGGGAAAAGATAATTTGCCAGCTCCACTAACCAGGGGAGCTCAGGAGAGAAGCAGCTCCTGTCCAGGCATAAATGGTCCTTAGACTCTGAGTACCTTTCCCCTCTGCATGGACCTGTGTGGGCCTATTTCAGGAGAATAGGCCATTGCTGGCAGACTGTGACCATTTTGGCTGTGCAGCGGAGAGTTGACAGTTTCATGTTTGACATTGCTTTGCCTATTAAACAGGGTCCTCACCTACCCACATCAAGGGCCTAAGGAGTGGTAGCTCCACTCAGGTCACCCAGCCACCCGCAATAGGGGTCCAAAGATAACTGGTACCTCCCACTCCTTACAACCAAAAACATTGGGTGCCCATGCTCTGTCTGCCGAATCCAACTACCTGTAACCTCTGGGGATGAGGGACACGCTTTCCTCAGACACACGTGGGGGACAATTCTCAGCCCTTTGCCTTGTTCAGAGTGTGACCCCTTGCTGCAACCAGATGCCAGTACCTACACCAATCACCCCTGCACCTCTAAGACTGTAGGACAGAGTCTGTACCACACACTTGATGATCAGCTACCTGGACACCTGAGCTGAATTCATTCAGGAAAAGTGTACAGTTCTAGCCATCTGGGACAGGACATCAGAGCTCCAAAGGTGAAAATAATCATGCTAGCTCACTCAAGCAACCCACTTGGGCATATCAAAACAAAACAAAACAAGAAGCTATGATAAAGTAAGCAACATAAAGTAAGCTAATACAATAACTTATAGATGGCTCAGAGACAACAGTCAATATCAAGTCGCTTAAAGAAACAGACCGTGATCACCTCAACAAGCTCTCAAAACAAAGACTCCAGGGATCTTCTAGATGGAAGTGCATTCCTGGAATCACCAGATGCAGAATACAAAAGTTTAATATATAGAGCCCTTCAAGACATCAGGAAGGAAATGAGGCAATACACAGAACAAGCCAAGGAACACACAGATAAAGCAATTGAAGAAATTAAAAAGATTATTCAGGAACATAATGAAAAATTTAATAAGCTGGAAAATCCATAGACAGACAGCAATCAGAAATTCAGAAGGTTAACAATAAAATTACAGAATTACACAACTCAATAGAAAGTCAGAGGAGCAGAACTGAGCAAGTGGAAGGAATAATTTCTGAACTTGAATATAAATTATTTGGCATTAGTATATTTGAAGAAAAATCAGATAAAAGAATTTTTAAAAATGAAGAAATCTTAAGAATCATGTGGGGCTCTATCAAGAGAAATAACCTACGAATGATTGGAGTACCAGAATAGGGAGGGATAACAGAAAATACAGAGAGAATTGTTGAAGATTTGTTGGCAGAAAACTTCACTGATATTGTGAAAGATGAGAAGATATCTATCTAAGATGCTCATCAAACTCCACATAAGGTAGATGTTTAAAGAGTCACCAAGACATATTATAATCAAACTTGTCAAAACCATAGATAAAGGGAGAAATTTAAGAGCAGCTAGGGATAAACAAAAAGTCACCTACAAAGGAGAGCCAATAAGAATAAGCTCGGACTACTCGGCAGAAACCATGCAGGAAAGAAGGCAATGGGATGACATATTTAAAAAATTGAAGAAAAAAAATTGCCAGCCAAGAATCATATATCCAGCAAAACTGTCTCTTAAATATGAAGGTGAAATTAGGACATTTCCAAATAAAGAGAAGTTTAGGAATTTGTAAAAACCAAACCAAAACTACAAGAAATACTAAAGGGAGTTCTTTGGTTAGAAAATCAATAATATCAGGTATCAACCCAAGACTGGAACACTGGGCTGAGCAATCAGATGTCCACCCAGACAGGGAAATCGAAAAAACAAAGCAAGATTAAAAAAAAAAGCTCAAAACAGGGTAACAGTGATGTTATTACGTAAAAGAAGACAATATTCAAACAATAAACAGGAACTAAGAAATGTAGCCATAAATCTTCCATATGGAGAGGAAGATAAGGCGATACAAAGAAATAAAATTAGGTTTAAATTCAGAAAAACAGGGGTAAATAATAAGGTAACCACAAAGGAGACAAACTATCCTACTCATCAAAATAAAATAAAAGAAAAAAATAGAGACTCAGCAGAAACAAAATCAACAACGAATATGGGGATAGGACAATATATAATCTACTCAGCACATAAAATTAAGTGGGAAAAAGAAACTGTCAACAACACACAAACAAAAAGACATCAGAATGATAGCACTAAATTCATACCTATCCATAATTACCCTGAATGTAAATGGACTAAATGCACCAACAAAGAGAGAGTGGCAGAATGGATTAAAAAACATGGTCCATCCATATGCTGCCTTCAAGAGATACACCTTAGACTTAGAGACACAAACAAACTAAAACTCAAAGGATGGTAAAAACTCTATCAAGCAAACAACAATCAAAAAAGAGCAGGAGTGGCAATATTAATTTCTGACAAAATAGACTTTAAAGTTAAATCCATCAGAAGGAATAAGGAAGGACACTATAGAATGATTAAAGGGACAATACACCAAGAAGATATAACCATATTAAATATTTATGCACCCAATGACAGGGCTGCAAGATACATAAAACAAACTCTATTGGCATTGAAAAGTGAGATAGACAGCTCCACGATAATAGTAGGAGACTTCAACACACCACTTTCGGTGAAGGACAGGGCATCCAGAAAGAAGCTCAATAAAGACACAGAAGATCTAAATGCCACAGTCAATCAACCTGACCTCATAGACATATACAGAACATTCCACCCAACAGCAACCAAGTATACTTTCTTTTCTAGCGTACATGAGACATTCTCTAGAATAGACCACATATTAAGTCATAAAGCAAGCCTTAGCAGAACCCAAAACATTGAAATATTACAAAGCATCTTCTCTGACCATAAGGCCATAAAAGTAGAAATCAATATTAGAAAAAGCAAGGAAAAGAAATCAAACACTTGGAAAATGAACAATACCCTGCTCAAAAAGGACTGGATTATAGAAGACATTAAGGATGGAATAAAGAAATTCAGAGAATCCAATGAGAATGAAAACACTTCTTGTCAGAACCTTTGGGACACAGCGAAAGCAGTGCTAAGAGGTCAATTTATGTAATAAATGCACACATACAAAAAGAAGAAAGGGCCTAAATCAAAGAATTATCACTACAACTTGAACAAATAGAAAGAGAGCAACAAAAGAAACCCTCAAGCTTCAGAAGAAACCAAATAATAAAAATTAGAGCAGAACTAAATGAAATAGAAAACAGAAAAACAATTGAAAGAATTAAGAAGATCAAAAGCTGGTTTTTTGAAAAGATCAACAAAATTGATAAACCACTGGCCAAACTAAGAAACGAAAAAAAGGAGAGGAAGCAAATAACTCAATAAGAAATGAAATGGGCGATATTCCAACAGACCCAACTGAAATTAAAAGAATCATAGAGGATTACTATGAAAAATTGTACTCTAACAAATTTGAAAACCCAAAAGAAATGGATGAATTCCTAGAAACACACTACCTACTTAAACTAACACAAACAGGGGTAGAACAACTAAATAGACCCATAGCAAAAGAAGAGATTGAAAAGGTAATCAAAAAACTCTCAAAAAGAAAGCCCTGTCCTGGAGGGCTTCACTGCTGAGTTCCACCAAACTCTCAGAGAAGAGTTAACACCACTACTACTAAAGGCATTTCAGAGCACCGAAAAGGACGGAATACGCCCAAACTCATTCTGTGAAGCCACCATATCCCTGATACCAAACCAGGTAAAGACACCACTAAAAAAGAAAATTACAGACCTATATCCCTCATGAACTTAGATGCAAAAATCCTCAACAAAATTCTAGCCAATAAAATTCCACAGCATATCAAAAAAATAATTCAACATGACCAAGTGGGGTTCATACCAGGTATGCAGGGATGGTTCAACATTAGAAAAACAATTAATGTAATCACATGATTTTATCAACTGATGCAGAAAAGGCATTTGACAAAGTTCAACACTCCTTCATGATAAAAACTCTCAGCAAAACAGGAATAGAAGGAAAATTCTTCAACATAATAAAGGGCATTTATACAAAGGCAATAGCCAACATCATCCTAAATGGAAAGAGCCTGAAAGCATTCCCCCTTGAGATCAGGAACCAGGCAAGGATGCCCTTTATCATCGCTCTTACCGCTCTTATTCAACATTGTGCTGGAGGTCCTAGCCAGAGCAATTAGGCTAGATAAAGAAATAAAGGGCATCTGGATTGGCAAGGAAGAAGGAAAATTGTCTCTATTTGCAGACGACATGATCTTATACACAGAAAACCCTAAGGAATCCTCAAGAAAACTACTGAAACTAATAGTTCAGCAGAGTATGAGGATACAAGATAAACATACAAAAATTAGTTGGATTCCTCTACACCAAAAAAACAGAACATCGAAGAGGAAATCACCAAATCAATACCATTTACAGTAGCCCCCAAGAAGATAAAATACTTAGGAATAAATCTTACCAGAGATGTAAAAGACTTTTGCTTATGCAAAGAAAACTACAAAACGCTTCTGCAAGAAACCAAAAGAGACCTACATAAGTGGAAAAACATACCTCGCTCATGGATAGGAAGACCTAACGTTATAAAAATGGCTAATCTACCAAAAGCAATCTATGCATTTAATGCAATTGCAATCCAAATTCCAACGACATTCTTTAATGAGATGGAGAAACAAATCACCAACTTCATATGGAAAGGAAAGAGGCCCCGGATAAATAAGGCATTACTGAAAAAGAAGAACAAAGTGGGAGGCCTTACTCTACCTGATTTTAGAGCCTATTATACCACCACAGTAGTCAAAACAACCTGGTACTGGTACAACAACAGATACATACACCATTGGAAAAGAACTGAGAATCCAGACATAAATCCATACACATATGAGCAGTTGATATTTGACAAAGGCCCCAAAACAGTTAAATGGGGAAATGACAGTCTTTCTAATAAATGGTGCTGGCATAACTATATCCATGTGTAAAAAAAATGAAACAAGACCCATACCTCACACCATGCACAAAACGAGCTCAAAATGGATCAAAGACCTAAATATAAATTCTAAAATGATAAAGATCATGGAAGAAAAAATACGGGCAACATTAGGAGCCCTAATACATGGCATGAACAGTATTCAAAACATTACTAACAGTGCAGAAGAAAAACTAGATAATTGGGAGCTCCTAAAAATCAAACACCTATGCTTATCCAAAGACTTCGCCAAAAGGGTAAAAAGATTACCTACAGAGTAGGAAAAAGTTTCTAGCTATGACATTTCTGATCAGCACCTGATCTCTAAAATCTACATGATACTGCAAAAACTCAACTACAAAAAGACAAGCACGCCAATTAAAAAATGGGCAAAAGATATGAACAGACATATCATTCAAGAAGACATTCAGGTAGCTAACAGATACATGAGGAAATGCTCACGATCTTTAGCCATAAGAAATGCAAATCAAAACTACAATGAGATTTCATCTCACTCCAACAAGGCTGGCTTTAATCCAAAAAACACAAAACAGTAAATGTTGGAGAGGCTGTGGAAAGATTGGAACACTTATACACTGCTGGTGGGAATGTAAAATGGTCCAACCACTTTGGAAATTGATTTGGCGCTTCCTTAAAAAGCTAGAAATAGAACTACCATACGGTCCAGCAATCCCACTCCTTGGAATATATCCTAGAGAAATAAGAGCCTTTACACACACAAACAGATATATGCACACCCATGTTCACTGCAGCACTGTTTACAATAGCAAAAAGATGGAAGCAACGAAGGTGCCTATCAGCGGTTGAATGGATAAATAAATTATGGTATATTCACACAATGGAATAGTACCCATCGATAACGAACAGTGATGAATCTGTGAAGCATTTCATAACATGGAGGAATCTGGAAGGTATTATGCTGAGTGAAATTAGTTGCAAAAGGACAAATATTGTATAAAACCACTATTATAAAAACTCCAGAAATAGTTTAAACAGAGAAGAAAACATTCTTTGAAGGTTACAAGACGGGGAAGGGAGGGAGCGTGGGACAGGGGTATTCACTAATTAGATGGTACATAGGAACTACTTTAGGTGATGGGAAAAACAACACACAATACAGGCGAGGTCAGCACAACTGGACTAAACCAAAAGCAAAGAAGTTTCCTGAATAAACTGAATGCTTCGAAGGCCAGTGTAGCAGGGGCAGGGGTGGGGGGCCCATGGTTTCAGGGGACATCTAAGTGAATTGGCAGAATAAAATCTATTAAGAAAACATTCTTCATCCCACTTTGGAGAGTGGCGTCTGGGGTCTTCAACACTAACAAGCGGCCATCTAGGATGTATCAATTGGTCTCAACCCACCTGAATCAAAGGAGAATGAAGAACACCAAGGACACAAGGTAATTATGAGCCCAAGAGACAGAAAGGGCCACATAAACCAGAGACTACATCATCCTGAGACCAGAAGAGCTAGATGGTGCCTGGCTACAACCGATGACTGCCCTGACAGGGACCAAAACAGAGAACCCATGAGGGAGCAGGAGAACAGTGGGATGCAGACCCCAGATTCTCGTAAAAAGACCAGATTTAATGGTCTGACTGAGACTAGAAGGACCCCGGTGGTCATGGCCCCCAGACCTTCTGTTGGTCCAGGATCGGAATCATTCACAAAGCCAACTCTTCAGACAGGGATTGGACTGGACAGTGGGTTGGAGAGGGATGCCAGTGAGGAGTGAGCTTCTTGAGTAAGGTGGACACTTTAGTCTATGTTGGCATCTCCTGCCCTGGAGGGGAGATGAGAGGGTAGAGGGGTTTAGAAGCTGATGAAATGGACACAAAAAGAGAGAGTGGGAGGGAGGGAGCAGGTGTCTCATTAAGAGGAGAGCAATTGGGAATATGTAGCAAGGTGTACATAAGTTTTTGTGTGAGAGACTGACTTGATTTGTAAACTTTCACTTAAAGCACAATAAAATTTTTTTTTTTAATTAATCGAAGTTTTAAAAAATTGACCAGAGCTGTGGTGATCTTTTGGCTAATTCTATGTAGGCTCCTGTATATGTAATTGGAGTCACAGACAGAAAGGAGAATCACTAATGGCTAGAAATTTCCCACATTGGTGAAAAACGTTAACTTAGAGATTCAAGGATCTTGGAAAACTCCAGTCAGGTTTAATACAAGGAAAACCACAAGTAGGCAGATTATAGTATAACTGCTGAATTTCTTTTCATAGTTAATGAACACAGGTAAACATCTTTTTGGTGTTCTCTGCTTTCAGCCAGGATCCATCTGACCTCAGCAATGATATCCCTCGTTTCATGTCCTCTTCGGAATCTGGCTTGAATTTCCGACAGCTCCCTGTGGATGTACTGCTGCAACCACTTTTGAATTATCTTCAGTAATATACACACTTATATATATAAAATATTTGTGTACATACACATATATGTACAGAGCCCTGGTGGCATAGTGGTTGAGAGTTCAGCTGTTAACCAAAAAGCGAGCAGCTTGAATCCAACAGCTGCTCCTTGGAAACTCTATGGGATGGTTCTACTCTGTCCTATAGGGTTGCTGCGAGTCGGAATTAACTTGACAGCAACAGGTTTGGTTTTTTTATTTTTTATACTTTTTTTTTTATATTTATGAGGGTTTGTGTTATGAGTCCCTGGGTGGTGCAAACAGTTAACAAGCTGGGCTGCTATCCAAAAAGATTGGAAGTTTGAGTCCATCCAAAAATATCTCGAAATAAAGGCCTGGCAATTTACTTCTGAAAAATCAGTTGTCGAAAACCCTATACTGCATAGTTCTACTCTGACACACATAGGGTTGCCAGAACTGACTCAATGGCAACTGGTTATATATCCTAATACAAAGAAAGCTCCTCATACTTAAGGTTAACCAGAACTACTTCAATGACATGCCCACTCCTCACTTATTGACTATCTTGTTATCCAGTATTTTGCATTTATGACAATAGTAAATAATCTACTATCTGACTAATTTGTGCGTAAACAATGTACATCTAGCAGTAATGAACACTGAGGTGCAAGGTAAGAATAACTCTGGCTGTGATGGTTAAGGTTATGTGCCAACTTGGGTGCGCCATGATTCTCAGTGGTTTGGCGGTTATGTAATGATGCAATTTGACAGTTATATAATGAAGTACTCATCCTCCATTTTGTGATCCGATATTGTCATCCTCCATTTTTGCATAATGCTGGTTCTTGTATAACAGCCTGGTCTTTGGAACCTAACTGTGTTGGTAAGTGAAGAGTGAGTGTATTCGTTTCACAATTGTTTTAAAGGAAGGAAAATCACATTTGTTCCTTTCCTGAAATTAGCTAAGGTACTACACTGGATGTCACATGAATTATTCGTAGATATTATTTATTATGACTATAATAAATAATATTTACTAAGTTGAACAGGCAATAATGAAATTCTGGGTAGCATGAGAAAGACATGGCCTTGGGAGTTAGGCAGATCTGCATTTGAACACTTGCCCCGCATATGATTCTACTACGTCAGCCCTGAACCTCCTGATCATTTGCAATTGAGAAAACTGAAAGTTTAGGTAAATTGTCCAAAGTCACATTGCCAGGAACAAATTCATGACTGCTCTACTCTACTCTCCCAATCTACATTCAGGTATACTGATGATCCCAATCTACACGCAAGTAGTGCGGAACAACTATACGTATTTTCACACAAATAAAGCACCCTTTCTGCGTTTGTTTGCTGTGTGCACCCTCCCCTCCCCGACAAGGTATTTTGTAAGCCTGCTATGCTTTTTTTTTTTCAACATCAACATGTGGAAGAGGATCATCATGGTTGGGGTAGTGAAGGTACCTCAGGGCAGGGCGGGGTGATGAGAACCTGAACCAACTGGAATACTCATACTGCTGGTAAGAATATAAAATGGTGCTATCTCTTTGAAAAGCAATCTAGCAGTTTCTCAAAAGGTTAAACAAAGCTACCATAAGCACCAAGAATTCTACTTCTAGGTATATACCTAAGAGAAATGAAAACATATGTCCACACAAAAACTTGTATGCAAATGTTCACAGCAGCAGTGCTCACAAAGTCAAACAATGAAAACAACCCAAATGTCTATCCACTGATGAGTAAACAAAATGTTATATACCTGAAATAGTATGTGTACAGTGAAATGTTTTATATGATGAAATATTATTTGTCAATAAAAATGTCGAAGTACTAATACATTCTACAGCAAGAATGTACCTTGAAAACATGCTAAATTAAAGAAGCCAGTCAGAAAAAGGAAACGGATTGTGTGTTTCTATTTACATGAAATGCCCAAACTAAAACCCATTGCTGTGGAGTTAATTCCAACATGTAGCGACCCTACAGGGCAGAGTAGAACCGCCACATAGGGTTTCTAAGGCTGTAATCTTTACAGAAACAGATTGTCTGGGTTTGAACTGCTAGTCTTTTGGTTAGCAGCCGAGCATTTAACCACCACACCACGAGGGTTCCTCATGAAATGCCAAGAAAAGGTAAATCCAATAGAGATAGTCGATTCATGATTACCTGGTGCTGAGGGACAGGGAGAGCAGAGTGACTGTTAATGGATACTGGACGGGGTTCCTTTCGGGGTATGAAAATGATCTAAAATTAGAAAGTGGTAATGTTTGCACAACTCTGAGAATACACTAAAAGCTGCTGTTAAAATGGTATACATTTTTTCATATCCCAATGAGGCTGATCTATATAGACAGAGCGGGATAGAATTGAGGAAACTATCCAGAATGGTCCTCATATGGTTAGAACAGATGAAAAAACATTGAAGAGGGCATAAAAGAATGAAGACCACAAAGAGAATGTCTACAATCAACTAATCAGAGTTTCAGAAGGAAATAAAAAACGAGAAAGAATCAATATTAAAAAAGATAATGGCTGGCAGTTTTCCACAGTTGTTGGTTGTCAGAATGAATTCTTAAGCCCAGGAAACTCAATGCATTCCTAGCAGATTTAGAAAGATGGATAGATGATAGATAGAGATGATAGATGAAATATAGACAGATGAATGAATGATAGATAGAGAGACAGAGCAAGCTAGAGAGGGAGATAGAAAGAAAGAAGGAAGGATGGAAGGAGGGACGTCATTTCAATGACCTCCAAGGAGGGAAAAAAAAATTAAATGCATAAACACACACACATTAACAGAGAGAATAGAGTCCTAAATTGCACTGTATGATAATCATATGATAATGTTGATCAAAGCACATCTCCAAAAAAATGAAAAGACAAGCCACAGAGTATGAGAATTTATGTCAACAAGTATTATGAATGAAGAGATACTGCATAAAGAACTTATGTAAATTAGTAACAAAAAAAAGAGACAAATCAGTGTCTCTTCAAGAGACTTGAATTATCATTTCAAAAAATGATCATACTAAGTGTTAGCCAATATGTGGAGCAAATGAGAACACTGCTGGAGTTAGAGTTAGTGTAAATTGCCACAAGCTCTTTGAAAAAAAAAAAAGGTGACATCATCTAGCAAAACTGGATGAGCATACCATAAAAAACAAAGTTTTTTTTTTTTTTTTTTTACATATGACCTAACAATTCCACTCCTAAGCATAGTCCCAACAGAAATTTGTGTACGTCTGCGTCTGAAAACTGGCAAAGGAATGTTCAGGATCTAATTATTCATACTTACAAAAATCTGGAAACAATTCAAATGGCAACCAACTATAAAATCAATCAAATAAAGCAATGGAAATAAATGTACAATAGCCATACAGAACACATGTATTAATCTCAGAAGTACACTATCGAGCAAAAGTGAGACACAAAACAATACGTAGTCAATGATTCTATTTATATAAAGTTCTGAAACTGACTAAACTACTATGTTTAAAAATTCATACATAGATGGTAAAGTAAATTTCTGAAGAAAAACAAGGAAGTGATTATCTTAAAAGTCAAGATGTAGGTTGGCTCAAGAGGGTAGGAAAATGTGCATTGGGAAAAGGTACTTAAAGTCTTCTTAAAACCAAAAAGAAAACCTATTGATGTTGAGTAGATTCTAATTCATGGCAA
The DNA here is from genome assembly GCF_030014295.1 of Loxodonta africana. Lineage (NCBI taxonomy): Eukaryota > Metazoa > Chordata > Mammalia > Proboscidea > Elephantidae > Loxodonta > Loxodonta africana. The sequence goes on from NC_087361.1 coordinate 79,014,898, forward strand.
CTCCATCTGATAAGGAGTAGGCTGCTCCACAGGGTTTTCTTAGCTATAATCTCTACAGAAGGCTTTTCTTTGGTGGTGCTACTTGGTGGGTTCAGACCACTTGCATACCACTTGTGCCACTGAGGGACCTTAAGGACTTCTTAGCTGGTGCCAAATTTCCATTTTCTTTAGCTTGGGTGCTGATTATATGGATAGCCAAAAACCAAACCCATTTTCTTTGAGACAATTCCAACTCACAGTGACCATGCAGGACAGAGTAGAACTTTCTCATATAGTTTCCAAGGAGCTGCTGGTGGATTCAAGCTGCTGACCTTTTGGTTACCAGACGAATGCATAACCACTGCAATGCCAGGGCTCCGATTATATGGATACAATTTTGTAATAATTTATAAATATTGTTGGTGCACATTTAAATATTTTCATTTCATAATAAAGGTTTAGATAAGTAATAATGTAAAATGAGTGAAATAAAGCATAAAAATATATTTACAGAGATTTTTTATGTTAAACATTATAAAAGCTAATAGTTGGTGGCATATTAAAAATTATACCCCAAAAAAGATTTTGGAAGTTGCTGTAAAGGTTTAAAACTGACAGAAAATATAAGTCTGAAGATCAAGGGACTTGATACAAATTCTCTTTTTAATGTTGTCACCTTAGAGAATACAGGCTATCACAAAATCACAGAACTTTTACGTACAGATTTTGGCATTATCAACATAAAGATATACTTACAAAGGAAAATTATCAAATTGAAAATAATATCCTAATTTTGCATCCACTATTAACTTTTAGTTGCATATTCATTTAAGGATGGGTTTTTTTTTATCCTTCTTACGCAGCGAGGAGGAAGAGACGCCCAGGCGTGCCTGGGCCTGGGCCAGGGCAGCGTCGGAGGGGACCCGCTTTCTGCCTCGCCTGCCCCGCCGGGCTGCGGGAGGGTGGCTGCTAGGGCCCCGCACGGAGAAGGCCTGACACGCGAAGCACGTGGGCCCGCAGGAGGGGGAGCGGGGCGCCTCTACCCATCGTCGCGGCCATAGGGTCATAGGGTCGCTAAGAGTCAGAATCGACTGGACGGCACTGGGTTTGGTTTGGTTTATTTTTTTTTTTATCTTTCTTACAGACATCTTGTTAGCATCACTAAAGTAGACTTCAGAGTTTGGATTTCACAAGTGTGTGAATTTCAAATAGTGCCGTGTAAAAAAAAAAATACAAATATAACTGATATACAGTCATGTGACCCTAACGTCCATGATAAAAAAAAAGATACACTCTGTGAAACAGTACGTCATGTGATTTGTACATTGCAGGAACACCATGGAATACCTTTATTTCACCTCCAAATCAATACTTCTTTTTTGCTTCTTGCTTTTGCTATCACTAGCACTGCTTTTGCTGTGTTTGTGAGCCATGATGCACTTCACGGTGATATTTTTGAAAGAAAATTAAATAGAAAACACTGCAATACTCGAGATGTGCAATACATGAGATTGGATGTTGCTGCCTACGAGTTGAAGTGTACGATAAACTTTTTTTTGTAGGTAGAGAAAATTCACATTAAAATAACAATAGAAAGTACAGTACATACATAAGCCAGTAACATAGGTATTTTGTTATGACTATCAAAACATAGGTATTATAGGTTATGTATGTACTGTACCATTATACACTTAGCAGCACAATCGCTTTGTATACAAAAGACCTGAGATACACATGTTGTGTGTGGGAAACTTTTGCCTTTGATACATCCAGTTATTTCCCGTACATCCTGTCCTCTGATTGGAATTTTCAGACTCTGTTATAAACTTGGAAACCCAGGTAGCAGAGTGGTTAAGAGCTATAGCTGCTAACCAGAAGGTCGGAAGTTTGAATCCACCAGGGACTCCTTGGAAACTCTGTGGGGCAGTTCTACTCTGTCCTATAGGATCGCTATGAGTCACAATTGACTCAACGGCAGTGGGTTTCATTATAACTTTATGGGACCACGGACACACACGCGGGTGAACATTGCCTGAACGGACGCTATACAGCACATGACTGTACTAAAGTCCCTTTGTCTTAAAAAAAAAAAAAGGAAAAAAATTATTTATTTATTTTTTTAAGAGTGTTCTTTAATTCAGGCATTAGCTGTCTTTGACTTTATCAGTAACATATTTAACTCAATAAGCCACAAAAAACAACAGGAAATAAAAATGCTTATGAGTTTGTTGCACTTTTTTAATTCCAGATACTTTCCAGAGAATTTGAATCTTGTGATGTTCAGAGAGACAAAAGGTAATGGTGAGAGAGGTTTTAAATCACAGCTCTTGGTTCAAATTTCGCCTCACCACTGATTATCTGTTTAAACTTAGTCAAGTTATGTAACCTCTTTGCGTTTCACTTCTCCATCTTGGGAAAATGATACTGTTGCGAGTTTATTGGGGCTATTTTACAAGATTAAAGGTAAGCTCCAAAAATATGCCTACATGGCACCAAGTTAATTTAGTTCCTTTGTCTTCCTTTCTTTTCATTTGCAATTAAGATATGCAAATTAATGGGCTAAAAGGAATGATGGGAAACTTGGGTTAAGTGTAAATCTCTGTTCAGTGGTTCTTATGTCTCGTTCCTCAGAATCACCTGGAGAGATTTACAAATATACCATCCCCAGAGGTAATGACTAAATTGACCTGGTGTGATCTTGTAAAGCTCCATGGAGAATTCTATAGCGGAGAGATGGCTGAGAAGCACTACTTATTCCCACTACCAGACCTTGGGTCATTCCCAAGGTTGTGGATTTAGTCTGCTTTGATTTAAACTTCCCGTACTGGTCTATGATCATTAAATGCTGAGCCCCTAGTACTTTTCTAAGTTTAAGAGAACATTATGTCAGGCCCTTTACACCTCACTAAACCCATTGCTGTCGAGTCCATTTCAACTCACAGCAACCCCACAGGACAGAGCAGAACTGCCCCACACAGTTTCCAGGGTGCATCTGGTGGATTTGAACTGCCAGCCTGCTGGTTAGCGCCCATATATCTTAACCACTACACCACCAGCACTTCCCAACATTTCACTATCACCTCCCAAACTCATTTCTTTATATTAATATATTAGTAGTCACAGGAAGGAAGTTTCTAGCTGTTTATTCCATAACTTTATACTTGATACGAACTGAAGAGAAGGAAAAGTACTCCTCCGAACTAACAAATTTTCAACATTACCTTCATTTCAGTCATGTATAAAAATGTGGGTTTACCATTGTCCATTGTAGCTCCTAAAGCTGTGAACTATGAAAGATGCTAAAAGCTATTGGGCCAGCCCTGACTACAATGCATTTATATTCCTTATCATAGAATTTTGCCCACAATGTAGATTTTACAATTCCATTCTCATCTAACCACAACCAGGACTAAAGTTGTAGAAATAAGTGCAATGATTTTCAGGCTCTCGGGTGATTTTCACTAATCCAGGAGAGATCACAGAATAGCATTAATACAAATGAACATCAGCAAATAAAGTCAAATTATATTTGGGGAGCATTCCATTCTAGTGAATGATGGGATCAAGAACCCATTGGACAAAAAACAACTTAAGGCACTGGGGAGTGAATAGAAGCATACTGACTCTGGTGGTGAATAAACTCTTAGAGGAAGAAGAAGCCAAAACACAAACCCGTTGCCATCGAATCGATTCTGACTCATAGCAGCACGGTAGGACAGAGTAGAACTGCCCCATAGGGTTTCCAAGGAGTGGCTCATGGAGTCCAGTAGCTGACCTCTTGGTTAGCAGCTGTAGCTCTTAACCACTGTGCCACCAGGAAGAGAGAAAGGAAATACACTGCGTAAGTTTCCATCTTTGTAGCTTTTAGCCTGAGCCTGTGTGACACTACGTGAGGCGGAGGAATGGCTGGTGAAAAGCCAAAATCTCCCCGGCTTGGGGAACCAGAAAACTAAACCTATGAAAACCCAGGCCACTGAAATGAGTAAGGGAATTCTGGAAGGAAAAGGGCCAGACAGGGGATTCCACGAATTCTATCTACCCACATCTCTGACTGAGCCCTGGACTATGTACATGGGGCATGAGATCAAAGCTGCCCAGATAAAGAAGAAAGGTTTGAACGGTGACTGAAATACGTATAAACACCACACCATTGCAAACATGTTCCTCAACTCAAAGAAATTAAAAAAAAAAAAAAAAAGTTACGTATTCAATTCACTAGTTTAACCTACTTATATTTTATCAGCCAGTGTGCAAGTGTGGATGTTTCCTTTTTTCCCAGTTTCCTCTTTTAAATGTGTTAGATAAGCAGATGTACAATGTGCTAGAGTGTTACAAACCACATTCAAGATCCTACACAATGCAAGTATGCTTACAAAAATCATACTCTGTGCTTAGTGCTTCCTGTAACCCTCACCTTGAACCACTACAGTCAAGAGGTAAATTTCTCTAAATACGTAGATTCCAGAGCTATTCTTATGGAGGTAGGGTAGCGAAGCAAAGAAAGACGCATGAGGAAAGAAAGCAGAATTCATTAAACAGATCTTCTGCCTCTCAGTGTGAGGCTTCCCTTGCCACTGCAATAATGCCTCTAGTTGTTGTTAGTTACCTTTGAGTGGATTCCGACTCACAGCAACTCCATGTGTGTAGGGTAGAACTACTTCATAGGGTTTTTGAGGCTGTGATCTTTCAGAAGCAGGTCGCCAGGCTTGTCTTCCAAGGCGCTTCTGGGTAGACTTGAACTGCTTGCACCACCCAGGTACTATTAGATTAATGAGTAAACCATCATCCTTTAGTTTAAGTCATCTACCCACCAATGATAATTTATGGGCATTTCTGTTAATTGTTTTTAAATTTTAAGAAAGTTTAAGCAAAAAGAAATTATCATATATTGAACACCAACTGTGATTGGGATACTACAGTCACTCTAATGCCAGGCTCCTCCTCTCTGCTCTCTCAGTTCCTACCATTTCTCTAGTTCTATTTATGTGGATTCAAAATGAGCAATATCAGTCCATTTCAGCTCGGTGGTGGCTAGGATATCAGTCTTTATTCATTCCATTTCATTTTTGATGATTTCAATTTTCCTAGAGTCATAATTCATACATTCTACGTTCTGATTATTAATGGATGTTTGCAGCTGTTGCTTCTCATTTTTGAGTTGTGCCATATCAACAGATGAAGGTCCTGAAAGCTTTACTCCATCCACATCATCAAGGTCAACTCTACTTTGAGGGGGCAGCTCTTCCCCAGTCATATTTTGAGTGCCTTCCAACCGGAGGAGGAGCTCAAGTTCCAACACTATATCAGAAAATGTTCTGCTGCTATTTATAAAGTTTTCACAGGCTATTTTTTTCAGAAGTAGGCCACCAGGTCCGTCTTCCTTGTCTGCTTTAGCCTGGAAGCTCTGCTGAAACCTGTTCACTGTGGGTGACCCTTCTGGTATTTGAAATACCAGTGGCATCGGTTCCAGCATCACAGCAACATGCAAGCCACCACAGTCCAACAAACTGACAGCTATTATTTTCCTTGGGGTTCCTGGGTGCAAATGGTTAACACACCTGACTGTTAACTGAAACTTTGGTGGTTCAAGTCCACACAGAGATTCCTCGGAAGAAAGGCCTGCCAATCTACTTCCAAAAACTCTACCAGTGAAAACTCTATGGATCACAGTTCTCCTACACACATGGGGTTGCCATGAGTTGATATTGACTAGATGGCCATTTCTTTTTTTTTTTTCCAGGTACCATATGAATTCCAAAGAAATTTGAATGGAATAAACTAAAGGTAGAAGGAATGGAATAAACTAAAGTTTGTTATTGTTAGGTGCTCTTGAAGTGACTCCAGCTCACATACACTAGAAAAAAATGTTACCTGGCTCTGCACCATCAGCACAATTGCTGGTATGCTCAAGGCCGTTGCTGTGGCCACTGTGTATTTTGAATACCTTCCAACCTTGGGGCTCATCTTCCAGAAGTATATCAGACTATATTCCATGGTGATCCATAAGGTTTTCATTGGCTAATTTTCAGAAGTAGATTTTCAGGACTTCTTCCTAATCTTAATCTGGAAGCTCTGATGAAACCTGACCCCCACAGGTGCCCCTGCTGGTATCTGAAATTCAACGGGTACCATAGCTTCAAGCATGCAACATGCAAGCCAGCATAGTATTACAAACTAACAGACAGGTGGTGGAAATTGAGGGTAGAAGGGCCCAAATTTTCACACTTATATATATTTTTTCAGTTACGGGAAAAAAAAAAATTACCAGACACACAAATTAAATTTCTTTTTTAGTGTGCTGCTAAGAAGTACAATTAACAACATGGCGTGACTAGAATTGGAGACCAAAACTAAACCAGTTGCTGTCACTGCGACCTCTGCGTTGCAAAGTAGAACTGTGCTCCATAGGGTTTTCAAGGATGTCACCTTTTGGAATCAGATCTCTAAAACTTTCTTCTGAGGCACCTCTGGGTGGGTTCCAACAGTCAACCTTTTGATTAGTAGTCATGCAGTTAAGGGTTTACCCTGCCCAGGGACTAGAATTAGGAGCATTCTATTGACTTGTAATGGCTAATTCCATTTGCCCTGTTTTAGAAATGAGTACTTTTAAGCTTTTGCTGGCAGTGAAAATGACTGTGTATTGCAAGACAGCACAGAGCAAGACCCCTTGGTATTTGACTTTGGGTGTTTACATCATGCCTCTCAGCATGATTTTCCTTTTGGTGCAAGTCGGTTTTCAGCAAAGGACAGTTTCTATTTCTTCATTGTTTCCTAAGACTTCTGGGCCCAAGTGCTGCTCCCACTGTGAAATTCTCTTCCCAGAGCCTGACTGCTCCACATAACACTTCACTAAACACCCACCTTGCCTCTCACTAGTTGTGCCAGCTTGTTAGCCTCTGAACACATATTCTGCCTCTCAGTCCAGCAGTCCGGTACTTTCAAGTTCTCGTTCAGCCTGGACTGTGCAACGTGGGGCCTGGACTGTGCATCGTGGGGTGTGGACTGTGCACTGTGGGGTGTGAACTGTGCACAGTGGGGTCTGGACTGTGTGCTGTGGGGCCTGGGCTCTGCATTGTGGAGTCTGGACTGTACACTATAGGATAAATTCTCTCCCCTACAGTATAACCCTGTATTCTTTTCCTAAGGTTGGTGTAACAAGATACTACAAACAGGGTGGTTTAAAACAAAAGAAATGAGTTGTCTTTGAGTTCTGGAGGCTAGAAGTCCAAATTCAGGATGCCAGCAGGGCTGAGGAATCTAGAGGAAGATCCTTTTTTGCCCATTTCGGTTCCTGGTAGCCCCTAGTGCTCCTTGGCTTATGGTAGCATAACTAATTTCTGCTGCTATCTTCAAATAGTCATCTTCCCTTCATGACTGTCTCTGTGTCTCTTCTCCTCTTTTCCTAAGGACACCACCATTCATACTGGATTAGGATCTACCTTACTAGTCTACCCTACTAGGTCTACTAGTATGACCGCATGTTAACTGATAACATCTGCAAGAACACTATTTCCAAACAGGCTCATATCCACAGGCACCAGCTCTTAGAACTTCAACATATCTTTTGGGGGGGACCCAATTCAACCCATAACAAACTAAATCGTGAACATTAAGGCTGCCTCAGGTATCAAGGTCATTTTCCTTTTCAATAATTCAAATTTGCTCTTTTTTTGTTTTCTTCTAATTTTTCTGGATTATTGAGTGAATTTTTTTTTTTTTTTTTAATGACTTCTCAACCTGGGACCTACCTGTTCTCCTGGATTTTGGACTCTATGCCTTGTTTTATCTCAATCTGAATCTCCCTGTTTTGGAGCGTTTAGAGACTTCTGACCAATTGGTTCTCTGAAACATGACTTTGTTTGTGCCTCAGCCTGGTTGTTTTCCCAGATCTGACCTAACTCTCCACTCTTATTCCCTGATACTGCTCATTTTCAGGCACGATTTACTAACACTGAGGCTAGACACAGTCCTTCCTTTTGCCTCTAACCTTTGGTTTCACTCCCTGTAATTCAGTAACAAAGATATTCCCAGAGCCCGAAATGGAGTATTGCTTATTTCTTGTTTTAATTTTTAAAATTAGATTCCAAATATCAGTTTCTAAAATGAATAATTAATTCAACACCTGCATTATGTAGATCTTCCTATATAATATTTTTTAAATATTGCAATTTGGGGAAATATTTATAAGTATTGGAGGTATTTAAATGTTTTTAGATTCTAGAAGAATCTAGTGTTTACATGCAGTTAATACTGATTATAAATGGCATTAAAGGAGCAGATTGCAAAACTCCGATAGTTCTTCAGGTATACCGAATCCAAGATAAAAGTTGTAAAAGACCCTAGGTGAAAACTTGCAAAGGACCCTAGGTGAAAACTTGCGGATTATTAGTAGTCATCTGTGTAATTATTAATGTAATGGGCACTGGAATTTGAGGGTCACTGTTGCTGTGGTCATATTGCCTCTTGACACTTAAATAGCTGGAGAGTGGACAAAAGACACCTGTTTATCTTCTCTCTCTTTCTCTCTCACTTTGTCTCTCTCTCTCTCTCTGACTCTGTGTGTGTGTGTGTGTGTAGTCATTATCCTGACCCCAAAATAAATTCTTTTAGAAGACATAGTTAAATACACATATTTAAATCTATTTTGGATATTTTAATTATCTACAATATTACTCAGAAATTTATGTCACTTATGTACTTTATTTCTAATAACACCCAATAGCTATCTTCTCTTCTTAAATTAAAAGCTGTTGATTCTTTAACAAACATGTTTACATGCTTGACTCCCACATACTCAACTCCAGCACACTCAAAACCAGCAAGGATAATTATTGGATGGTATTAAAATTGCATTACAAAGAGACTCCACATAGAGGGAGACTTAAAATCATTTAAGAAAATTAACATAATAATTACAAATTGTGTGTCAGAATATACCATGGACTGCCAAAAGAATGAACAAATCTGTCTTGGAAGAAGTACGACCAGAATGCTTCTTAGAAGCAAGGATGCGGAGACTGCATCTTACATACTTTGGACATGTTGTCAGGAGAGATCAGTCCGTGGAGAAGGACATCATAATTGGTAAAGTAGAGGGTCAGTGAAAAAGAGGAAGACCTTCAACAAGATGGATAGACACAGTGGCTGCAACAATGGTCTCAAGCACAACAATGATCGTGGGCATGGTGCAGGACCAGGCAGTGTTTCCTTCTGGTATACGTAGGGTTGCTATGAGTCGGAACTGGCTCCACGGCACCTAACAACAACAACAACCTTCTAACTCAACTTATAAGCATGAAAAAACGGCACTGGTCATCTTCTACCCCTACACTCCCCACCCAACACTCTTCCTCCTGTCATGTTCCATATCTCACCTACAAAGTTGATGGAAACCTTGGCCGCACAATTGACCAAACTAGAATCCTGAGTGTCATCCATGATTTCTATCTCTCCTTTATTCAACACACTAACTTAATCTCCAAATCATGCAGACTTTACTGCCCAAAGACATCTCATGTCCGTGAAAAACCATATCCAGTACTCTAGAAAGGGACAGTTAGGATATCAGTAAGTCTAGAAAGGGACAATTAGAATACACAATTGTTGGACAAAGTCCAAAGGGAGGACAGAGTTGAGAAGCAATCAATAAAGTTTCAGATGGATGGTGTGAGTGCTCACAGTAGAGAATCAAACCATAGGATACAGTGGAACAATCGTATGCAGACTAGGGTTCAGGATTAAGAAATCTAGATACTGGGGAGACCAAATTACTAGAAGCAAACTCACCTAAATGGTGGATTCTGTTACTGGAAGTTCTTGATATTCTGGGCTTCCAGTGTCAGACCAGGGTAAGTGGATCTCAGTATTAAACCAACTTGCTTTGTTTCTATCACAGTGCTCTTGCCTGGAGCCACAATTGACTTCAGAATATCTAGCAAGGCAGTTATGGCAAGAAAAAGATGGAAGAAATTCAATGATCTAATTGGACAATACAAGTAGAAATGAAAATTTATTGATTTCTACATTCCAGTCACCGTAAATGTCCTAAACAATTTACCCTTACGACTTAAGTTTTATAGAAACAGTATAGTAAGTACCATTATTATTCCCATTTTACAGATGAGAAAATCGAATTTTCGGAAGGTAATTTTCTAAAGCCAAATATCTAGTAAGGGGTATAGGCAGGATTCAACCCCAACGGTCTGGCTTTAGAGCCCCTGCTCTTACCTGCTCTGAAAAAGTGCCTCTTGTTACCACACCTATAAAACCCGTGGCCATCAAGTCAATTCTGACTCATTGCAACCCTATAGGATAGAGTAGAACTGCCCGATACGGTTTCCAAAGAGCTCCTGGTGGATTAAAGCTGCTGACGTCTTGGTTAGCAGCCGTAGCTCTTAGCCACTACACAACCAGGGTCTCCACCACACCTATGGACATTATTTATTCCTCAATTTTGCTGATGGAAGAACAGTCCAGGACTATGCAGCTTGCGTTTTGGAATTTCTAAAGTTCTAGAACTCAGATTCCCCAGTCATAATTTTACAGCCCTATTCTGCTCATGGAGTGATTAAGAGCTCTGCTACTAACCAAAATGTTTGCAGTTCAAATCCACCAGCTCATAGGGCCTCTATGAGTCAAAATGGACTCAACAGCAACAGGTTTGTTGGTTTTGGTGTCCTGCTCATAAAAGTACATTAATGAAGGAATATGCTTTATCCTGTCTGAAGAGAAAATCAAAAATCATTCAGAAGAGTTTAGGTGCCATCTTTCTTAAAGCGAGGAACAGAGACTAGAGAAGCCCCCTCCAAGAGAAGCCCTCTCCCAGCTATATGGTGCCATGCTTCACAGTATGCCTGGCTTTTGTCTTTATGAGACATAGTACTTTATTAGGATCATTCTAAGTGCACCAGATCTTGGGGAAAAATACGATTAGATCCTCAGCCATATAAAAAAAAAAAAAAGTCACACTTAAAAGAAAATCTAATTCAAAATCTGTACTGTCAGACAAATATCTCCATTAACGAATGTTAATCATGTGGGTAGAAGAAGGGAGAGTGGCTAAAATAAGCTGCCTCAAATACATAGTTGCTAACTGCTGTTGTGGCAATCCCAATTCTTGGTGACTCCGTGTGTGCAGAGTAGACTGCTCCATACAGTTTTTAAGGCTGGACCTTTCAGAAGCAGATGTCAGGACTATCTTCTGAGGCAACTCTGGATGTGTTCAAATCACCAACCTTTGGACTAGTAGTCGGGCACTTAACTTTTTAAGCCACTGAGTGACTCCTTTAAATATATAGTAGCAATTAACTTTTGCAGGGAGGCATTGGGTGTTCAGTGGTAGAGTTCTCAACTTCCGTGCAGGAGACCTGATTTTGAACCTTGGCCAATGCACCTCACGTGCAGCCACTGTCCATTGGTCAGTGGAGGCTTGTGTATTGCTATGATGCTGAATAAGATTTAGTGGGGCTTCCAGGCGAAGACAGACTAGAAAGAAAGACTTGGCACTCTACTTCCAAAAATCAGCCAATGAAAACCCTATGTATCACAACAGTCCAATAGGAAACGATCATGGGGATTGTGCAAGACCTAGCAGTATTTTGTTCCTTAGTTGTGTATGGAGTCACCATAAGTCAGGAGTTGACTCAACGGCAGCTAACAACAACATTAGCAGTGCTATAGATATGAAAAGCATGAAATTGAGCCTTTTCTTTAATAATGAAATATATCCTACAAAATTTACCATGATGAGGCACACAACTCAGTGAGGTCATAAAGTCCTTGAGTATCTCACCCCAAAATTTGGCTCTAGAAGCCTGTATCCCCAGGCATCTCTGCCCTATAACAAGCACCCTTTCTTGTGCCCCAAGTGACTTCTCCAGGTTGATCTGCTCTAACCTGACAGATATCCTGAGCCACTCTCAGTTTTCCCTACTTTGCTTTAACCTTTGTTCTTGCCTTTCTCTTGGGATTTAACACATTACTTTGGTCCTCTAAGACCGAGAATTTCAGTCTGACTCCATGCAGCACCATCTATACTCAGGCTTTGGACAGAATGGAAACTAGACGATAACAGAACAGCATTTACAGAACACTGGAAAAAGGACTACAATGAAGAATCCTATACCCTACCACTAGGTTCAAAGATGTTTGGGGTTTAGCAAGAATTCAGAGTATATCGCCCATCCCACCATCCAAAACCAAAGCCAAACCCAGCGCCTTCATGTTGATTCTGGCTCATAGCGACCCTATAGGACAGAGTAGAACTGCCCCATAGAGTTTCCAAGGAGTGCCTGGTGGATTTGAACTGCCAACCCTTTGGTTAGCACCTAACCACTATGCCGCCAGGGTTTCCCCATACCACCGTACGTGAAGAAATCACTCCCCTCCCAAATACTCAGAGAAAACAATTTCAGATCTTGACCTAAACAGAAAGAGCTCCCGTGGAGAAGATCGAGAGGAAATGGTGGTATGCAATGAAGTTAGCAATAATGTGCATGAGTGTGTGTATGCCTGTGTGGGTGTGAATGAACAAAGACAGGCTTTCTGGGAATGTGCTCTATTTAGCGTGATACATGCTAACTGAGGACTCTGTGAACAGAAGAGACAAATATAAGAGACCTCTTGAAATAGATATAAAATTTCTGGCTAATTCTGCTTTTACTATAGAAAGATATTGTCATGAATTTTTGATGATTGAACTAATACAAAAATCAATTGAACAGAATTTTATCATGTAATTTGAGGCTATTTTAAAAGTAAGATTTTTGTAATAATCAAAAATATCAATTTGGAAAAGCATGTAACCAAATAATATTGTTTGTTGTTGTTGGGTGCCGTTGAGTCAGTTCTGACTCGTAGAGATCCTATGTACAAGAGAAAGAAACACTGTCCAATCCTGCACCATCCTCACAATGGTTGCTGTGTTTGAGCCCATTGACGCAGCCACTGTGTCAATCTATCGCATTGAGGGTCTTTCTCTTTTCCACTGACCCTCTACTTTACAAAGCATAACATCCTCCTCCAGGGACTGATCCTTCCTGACAACATGTCCAAAGTATGTGAGATGAAGTCTTGCCATCTTTGCTTCTAAGGAACATTCTGGCTGTACTTCTTCCAAGATGAATTTGTTTGTTCTTCTGGCAGTCCATGGTATATTCAATATTCTTCACCAACACCATAATTCAAAGGCATCAATCCTTCTTCGGCCTTGCTTACACATTGTTCAGCTTTCAAATGCATATGAGGCCATTGAAAACACCACGGCTCTGGTCAGGCGCACCTTAGTCTTCAAAGTGATATCTCTGCTTTTTAATACTTTAAAGAGGTCTTTTGCAGCAAATATGCCCAATGCAATGTGCGAGTTGATTTCTTGACTGCTGCTCCCACAGGTATTGATTGTAGAGCCACGTAAAATGAAATCTTTAACAACTTCAATCTTTTCTCTGTTTATCATGATGTTGCTTATTGGTCCAGTTGTGAGAATTTTCATTTTTTTTTATGTTGAGGAGTAATCCATACTGAAGGCTGTAGTCTTTGATCTTCATCAGTAAGTACTTCAAGTCCTCTTCACTTTCAGCAAGCAAGCTTGTGTCATCTGCATAATGCAGGTTGTCAATGAGTCTTCCTCCAATCCTGATGCCCCATTCTTTTTCATATAGTCCAGCTTCTCAGATTATTTGTACAGCATACAAACTGAATAAGTATGGTGAAATGATATAACCCTGACACACACCTTTCCTGACTTTAAACTACACAGTATCCTCTTGTTCTGTTCGAATGACGGCCTCTTGGTCTAAGTGCAGGCTCCTCATGAGCACAATTAAGTGTTCTGGAATTCCCATTTTTTATCTTACCCATAATTTGTTATGATCCACACAGTTGAATGCCTTAGCATAGTCAAAACACAGGTAAACATCTTTCTGGAATTCTCTGCTTTCAGCCAAGATCCATCTGACATCAGCAATGATATCCGTCTTTCCTCATCCTATTCTGTATCTGCTTGAATTTTTGGCAGTTCCCTGTTGATGTACTGCTGCAGCTGCTTTTGAATGATCTTCAGCAAAATTTTGCTTGCATGTAATATTAATGATTTGTTCGATAATTCCACATTTCAGTGGAATGGCCTTTCTTTGGAATAGGCATAAAAATGGATCTCTTCAAGTCAGTTATCCAGGTAGCTGCTTTCCAAGTTTCTGGACATAAATGAATGAGCACTTCTAGCACTGCATCTCAATATCACAACTGATATTCCATCAATTCCTGGAGCCTTTTTTTTCTTCAATGCCTTCAGTGCAACTTGGACCTCTTCTTTTAGTACCATTGATTCCTGATTATATGCTACCTGCTGAAATGGTTAAACCTCAATCAATTCTTTTTGGAAGTGTGACTGTGTACTCCTGCCATATTCTTTTGATGCTTCCTGCATCGTTTAATATTTTCCCCGTAAAATCTTTCAATACTGCAACTCAAGGCTTGAATTTTCTCTTCAGTTCTTTCAGCTTGAGAAATGCTGAGTGTGTTCTTCTCTTTTAGTTTTCTAACTTCAGGTCTTTGCACATGTCATTAGAATACTTTGTCTTCTCGAGCCCTTTGAAATCTTCTGTTCAGCTCTTTTTACCAGCTTCTGCAGTCTGAAATTGCCTGAACATGTAGTCAGGATGCATTGATAATTACTGGTGATTTGGAATGTGAAAGTTGGAAACAAATGTTTCTTTGGAAACAAAGAAGGATCGGTAGTAGAAGAAGGAATGCTTTTGTGTGGATATTAAAATACTACTAATTAAGGTTTAAGTAAATGCTAAGCCAATCCAGTTCTTGGAATTGTTACTTTTACTAGATACCTACTATCGACCTGATGGCAACAGGCAGTAGTACTAAATGAAAAATTATAAAATTTGACAATTTTGTATAACCTGTGAGACTGGCATGTGTGTAAAAATAGAGATGATTAATATTGAGAGTTTATTTTAGTTTCTTCTTTTATTTTAAAAGGTATTTATTTTAAAGAAAGATTCTTGATTAGGGTCTATTACAAATAAAAATGTATTTACATTTACTGCCAGGGGACCAGGCACAAGAAACAAAATTGCCTATTACACGGTGTCATTTCAACAAAGGTTTTTTTACTTTAATGAATGAATAATTAACTTCTACTTGCAGTGAGATAGCAATTGTATATAAACTTAAAATCTTCCCACTACAAATACTCAGAAGTATTGAATCGAACAAAACAAAAATTATTTTAAGTGCATAGCTGAAGGAAAGAGAGTTCACTAGGTGACCCAAAGGAAGAAGGAGCTGAAAGCCAGCATAATAATCATGCAAATAGACACTGTCTGTCCTGTTGAGTAATCTGAGGCAGGAGAGGAAGGTGGAGGGGAGGAGAGGAGAAAAAAAATGGATCTTATATAAAGGAGCTTGGTTTTTAATACTCATGGGAAGGAGCTGGGGATTTGGAACTGAGACATTCAGTGAAAGGGAGGCCTGATAAATAATCTTCCTACTGTCCTGGGATGGGTGAATGGGGCAAAAACGAAGTAAACAATTGCCTGGCCTTTGCACACTCATCTGAGAAATAAGAACCTGAGAGCTTGCATCTCATTATCCATATGATCTGAGACATCGCCCTCCCCCACAATCCATACACACACATTAGAAGGGAACAAAATTGGTCCTGATTTACCGGAACCCTGTTTGGTAAAAGCATATGAAAAAATATTCAGAGGGAAGCTCCCACAATTCAGGTCATAAAGTGTTCTCATAAATTAAAAACAAAACAACAAAGCAAAGAAACTCTCAGAGGAAAGCTCACGATAAAAAAATCACAAGGCAGATAAACCATTAGCAGTACCAATAAACAGAAGATTAATCCCAAAATCTTGAGAAAATAGGTTGACAGCTTGAAAGTGTGTATGTAAATTTTTATACATGTAAACTGTCAAAAAAGGAATTGAAATTGTAAGACAAAAAACAAGGCATTATGTTAAAAAAAGGAATATGTATTTTTTTTAAGTAAATAGATCTATTGGAAAGGAAAATGCAGCCACTGACATTTAAAATTCAAACAATAGATTAAAGAGCAGATTATACACAGCTGAAAAGAAAAAGATAAAACATGATAGCAAGTTTAACAGATATCAAGGATAGAAAAAAAAAAGCCCTAATATTTTTCTATCACATGTACAGAAGGAGAATAGAGAGAATGAAGAAGAGGCAGTATTGAAAGTGATAAATGGCAAAGATTTTTCCAAAATTTGTGAAAATTGTGAATCTTCAGATTCAAGAAGCTCAAAAAGCCTTGAACATGATAAATAAAAATCAGTCCTTACACAGGTATATCACAGTATATTGAAGATGAAATAAATAAACCAGAGAGAAAACAGAGTGCCTAAAAAAGAACCAAAATTAGAAGCAGAGCAAAATTCTCCGGAGGAAAAATAGTGTTCTGAAAATGAAAACATAATGCCATCAATGATAAAATATCATTCAAAAGTTAATGGGAACCATAGTAAATATACATGCACCAAATGATAGGGCTCCAAAATACATAAAACAAACTCTAACAGCATTGAAAAGAGAAGTAGACAGCTCTACAATTAAAGTAGGAGACTTCAACACATCACTTTTGATGAAGAATAGAACATCTAGAAACTTAATAAAAATACACAGGATCTAGTGCCACAGTCAATCAACTTGACCGCATAGACATATACAGAACTCTCCACCCAACAGCAGCCAAGTATACTTTCTTTTCCAGTGCACATGGAATATTCTTTAGAGTAGACAACATTTTAGGCCACAAAGCAATCCTTAACAGAATCCAAAACATCGAAATATTACAAAGCATCTTTTCTGACCATAATGCCATAAAAGTAGAAATCAACAACAGAAACGGCAAGGAAAAAAAAAATCAAATACATGGAAATTGATCAACACCTTGCTCAAAAACTACTGGGTTATAGAAGAAATCAAGGACAAAATAAAGGAATTCATAGACTCAAATAAGAATGAAAACACGCCCTATCAGAACTTTTGGAACACAGCAAAAGCAGTGCTTAGAGGTCAGTTTATAGCAATAAATGTACACATCCAAAAGGAAGGGCCAAAATCAAAACATTAACCCTACAACTAGAACAAATAGAAAGAGAGCAGCAAAAGAAGCCCTCGGGTACCAGAAGAAAAAAAATAACAAAGATCAGAGCAGAAATAGAAGAAATAGAGAATAGAAAACAACTGAAAGGGTCAACAAGACCAAAAGTTGGTTCTTTGAAAATATCAAAAAAATTGACAAACCATTAGCCAAAGTGACAAAATAAAAAAAGTAGAGGAAGCAAATAATTTGAATAAGAAATGAGATGAGTGAAAACACAACAGACCTAATTGAAATAAAAAGGATCATAACCGAATACTGTGAAAAATTGTACTCCAACAAATTTGAAAACCTGTAGGAGATGGACAAATTTCTAAAAACACACTACCTACCTAGACTAACATAGGCAGAGGTAGAACAACTAAATAATTCCATAACAAAAGAAGAGATTGAAGAGGTAATTTAAAAAAAAAAAAAAAACTCCCAACAGCAAAAGAAAGCTCTGGCCCCAACGGCTTCACTGGAGAACAGTTAACACCAGTAGCAGTAAAGGTATTTCAGGGCATAGAAAAGGGGAAGCCAGCATAACCCTGATATGAAAGCCAGGAAAAGATGCCACAAAAAAAAAGAAAATTACAAACCTAATATTCCTCATTAACATAGACACAAAAATCCTCAACAAAATTCTAGCCAATAGAATTCAATAGCATATCAAAGAAATAATTCATCATGACCAAGTAGGATTCATACCAGGTGTGCAGGGATGGTTCCACACTAGAAAAGCAATCAATGTAATCCATCACATAAATAAAACAAAAGATAAAAACCATGTGATCTTATCAATTGATGCAGGAAAGGCATTTGACAAAGTCAACACCTATTCATGATTTAAAAAAAAAAAAAAAACTCTCAGCAAAATAGGAATAGAAGGGAAGTTCCTCAACATAATAAAGGGCATTTATATAAAACCAACAGCCAACATCATTCTAAACAGGGAGAAACTGAAAGCATTCCCCCTGAGAGTGGGAAGCAGACAAGGATGCTCTTTATCACCACTCTTATTCAACATTGTGCTAGAAGTCCTAGCCAGAGCAATAAGGCAAGAAAAAAAAAAAAAAAAAAAGGGCTACCAAACTGGTAAAGAAGTAAAAATATTCCTATTCACAGATGATAGGATCTTATATACAGAAAACTCCAAAGAAAACTACTGAAACTAAGAAGATTTCAGCAAAGTATCAGGATTCAAGATAAACATACAAGAATCAGTTGGATTCCTATACATCAGCAAAGGGAACTTCGAAAAGGAAATCACCAAATCAATACCATGTAGCCCCCAAGAAGACAAGGTAAAACGAAAAAAACCAAACCCACTGTCGTCAAGTCAATTCCAACTCATAACGACCATATAGGTACTTAGGAATAAATCTAATGAGAGACATAAAACACCTATACAAAGAAAACTACAAAACAGTACTGCAAGAAACCAAGAAATTCTACATACATGCAAAAACATACCATGCTCATGGATAGAAAGATTCAACACCATAAAAATATCAATTCTACCCAAAGTGATCTACAGACACAATGCAATCCCGATCCAAATTCCAATGGCATTTTTAAACAATATGGAGAAACAAATCACCAACTTCATGTGGAAAGAGAAGAGGCCCCGGGTAAGTTAAGCATTACTGAAGAAGAAGAACAAAGTGGGAGGCCTCACAATACACGATTTTAGAACCCTATTATACTGATGCAGTAGTTAAAACAGCCTGGTATTGGTACAACAACAGACATATAGACCAATGTAAGAGAATTGAGAACTCAGATTTTTTTTTATGAGTAGCTGATATTTGACAAAGGCCCAAGGTCAGTTAAATGGGGAAAAGACAATCTGATTAATAAATGGTGCTGGCATAACTGAATATCCATCTGCAAAAAAATGAAACAGGACCCATACCTCACACCACACACAGAAACTAACTCAAAATGGATCAAAGACCTAAGTATAAAATCTAAAACGATAAAGATGATGGAGGAAAAAATAGAGACAACACTAGGAGACCTAGTACATGGCATAAATAGTTTACAAACCATAACTAACAATACACAAACACTGGAAGAGAAACTAGATAGCTGGCAGCATCTAAAAATCAAACACTTATGCTCATCAAAAGACATCGCCAAAAGAGTAAAAAGAGAATCTACAGACTAGGAAAAAAAATTTGATTATGACATATCCGATAAGGGTCTAATCTCTAAATCTATGGGATACTGCAACACCTCAACAACAAAAAGACTAATAATCCAATCAAAAAATGAGCAAAGGATATGAATGGACACTGCACCAAAGAAGACATTCAGGTGGCTAATAGACACATGAGGAAATGCTCATGATTATGAGCCATTACAGAAATGTAAATCAAAACTACAATGAGATACCATCTTACCCCAACAAGGCTGGCACTAATCCAAAAACCACAAAACAACAAATTTTGGAGAGGTTGTGGAGAGATTGGAACTCTTATGCACTGCTGGTGGGAATGTAAAATGGCACAACCACTTTGGAAAATGATTTGAAGCTTCCTTAAAAAACTAGAAATAGAAATACGATATGATCCAGCAATCCCACTCCTAGGAGTATAGCCAAGAGAAATAAGAGCCATCACACAAATAGACATATGCACACCCATGTTCACTGCAGCACCATTCACAATAGCCAAAAGAAGGAAGCAACCTAAGTGCCCACCAATAGATGAATGGATAAACAAATTATGTTACATATACACAATGGAATACTACGCAATGATAAAGAGCAATGATGAATCTGCAAAACATCTCACAACGTGGATGAATCTGGAGGGCATTATGTCCATCACAAAAGGACAAATATTGCATGAGATTACTATTATAAGAACTCAAAAAAATGTTTAAACATAGAAAAAAGCATTCTTTGATGGCTATGTGGGTGGGAAGAGAGGAATTTACTAACACACACACACACACACAAAAAGTGGGTTTTTTTTTAGGTAGTAGACAAGAACCAACCATGGTGAAGGGAAGGACAACACGCAGTAGAGAGGAAGTCAGCACAGCTGGACCAAAGCAAAAGCTAAGAGGTTTCGTGGACACATCCAAACACTTTGAGGGACAGAGGACCTGGGGCTGGGGTTTAGGGGCCATAGTTTCGGTGGACATCTAGGTCAATTGGCATAACAAAGTTTATTAAGAAAACATTCTGCGTCCCACTTTGGTGAGTTGGGTTTTAACAGTTTATGAGTGGCCATTTAAGATGCATCAATTGGTCCCATCCTACTTGGACCAAAAGAAAATGAAGAAAATCAAAGACATAAGGAAAATATTAGCCCAAGAAACTAAAGGACCACATGAACCAGAGGCTCCACCAGCCTGAGACCAGAAGAACTAGATGGTGCCCGTTTACCGCCAGTGACCACTCTGACAGGGAACACAACAGAGAGTCCCAGATGGAGCAGAAGAAAGGTGTAGAGCAGAACTCAAATTCATGTAAAAAGACCAAACTTAATGGTCTGACAGAGACTGGAGGAACCCCAGAAACTATGGCCCCTGGATGCACTGCTAAACCAGAACTGAAGACATTTCTGGAGCCCACTCTTCAGACAAAGGTTAGACAGGACTATAAAACAAAAAACAATACTCGTGAGAAGTGTGTGTCTTATTTCAAGTAGATACACGAGACTAAATGGCAGCTCCTGTCCGGAGGCACGATGAGATGGCAGAAAGGGACCGTGCTGTCGTATTATAGGGATTGCAACACGGTCACATAACAATAAGTTTATAAATTTTTGTATGAGAAATCACCTTCACCTAAAGCTCAATGGCACTGGGTTTTTTAGGTTAAAGCTCAATAAAAAATAAACAGGTCACACACTTTTGGAATTTTTTTTTATGGCAACACTAGGTAACTGAGACAGTGTTGCAACAACTGAGTAATAGAAATCTGCCGATATCAGATTCAAAATAAAAGAGAGTCCATTGTACCAAACTAATTATTTGTAACTCATTGTCAAGATTGTTTAAAGAGAAGAAGGGAACTACAGTCAGCCCTCCAAATCTGAGTTGTGCATCCACGAATTCCATCGACCACTGAGCAAAAATATTTGGAAGAAAAAAAGACTTTTTTTCATGTTATTATTCCCTAAACAATACAGTGTAACAACTATTTGCATAGCATTTACATTGTATTATGTGCTATAAATCATCTAGAGATGATTTGCCTAGGTTATATGCAAATACTTTGGCCATTTTATATAAGAGACTTGAGCATCCTCAGATTTCGGTATCTGCAGGGGAACGTGGAACCCGCAGATACCAAGGGAGGACTGTATTGGAATAGAATTGTCCTGGACAATGGAAGCTGTTCACAGGAACTAAGGAGATTATATGACTAACCAGCTACATACCTCTGAGGGGGTTACACACAGCTAGATATAAAAGCTCAAGGAACCTCAGAACTGATGGCTTCCCTGAACTTTTAAGTTGTATCCAATCAATTTTGTTCCTCGTGACGACACACATTTGATGTGCAAAATGACTGGGACACAGGGAGCTTCGCGGGCAATCAGGAGACCTCTACTATTTCATTGCAGTGCTTGCTACGGTGCTTCTCCTGAAAACTTTTTAAAAGATAAATTAACTTGGTGCTGGTTGAAGAATCTGGAGTTTGATTACCTACCGGAAGCCAAGACCGCTGTTGCTGGTGGAGCAGAAGGAAGGTTGCACATGTATTATTTCATTTAATCCTCACAGCATTCCAGTGCAACTGAAGCTACCACCGTTGCCATTTTGCCGATGAGAAAACTTAGAGTTTAAGTAAAATGGCTCAAGATCACACAGCTTACTGTTACAGTCAACTGTTTCTCATTTTTAAAATATATTTTTAAAACTAATTTCTTTCTAAGGATGTATTTTCAACATCTTAAAAAACAGCATGCTTCCAAATATTTTGCATTTTTGTCTGTATATAGCTACTTCTGTTAGCAGAAGTTCTGTGACTTAAAATTTCAGGGGGAATCTCTAAATTATTTTGAAAACAAAACTTACTTTAATAAAAATATTATATTTTTTTGATTATTAAAGTTTGTTTTGCCTACAATAAAAAATGGAGAACTTCTAGAAAAGATTAACAAAAAACACTGAAATCACATGTAATCTCAAAAGATGATTACTATTAAATTTTAGGATATTTCCCTCCAGAATCCTTCTTTGGTATACACATACACACACACACATACATATTACCACATGCATATACTGTACATACAATTTGATGACATGTTTGGTCATTTGATTTTTTTTCCACTTAACTTTGGGCACAAAAGTTAACTTTTGAATAAGTGTTGATAATCTTCTCCCTCTCCTTGTCCAGTAGAGTAAATTTGGTATTATTTGTTCATCTTCCCTAGCTGTCTTGTAGTTTCTACCAATGAATTTTATTCTTGCCAGATTTGTTCCTCGGCATCTGTGAAACAAAATCAAGATAATGGGAAAAAGGGAAAAAGACTTTGAGAATCCAGAACAGAGGGCTTATATATGAAAGAGTAGATTATAATTATTTCCAGGAGAGGAATTAAGGTCTATATTTCTACTTCTGAAAAATCAGCCATTGAAATCCCTATGGATCACAGTTCCACTCTGACACAAATGCGGTCGCCCCTGCTTTTGGCCAAAGTCCATCCGAAATCAGCAATGATATTCCTTGTTCTACTATCTCTTCTGAACTCTGCTTGAAATTCTGGCAGTTCCTTCTCAACGCATGGCTGCAGCTGTTTTTGAATTATCTCCAGACTCATCTAGAGACCTAGAGAACTTAAATGATGTGTTTATAATCACACAGCTAACTAATGGTGGACCAGGCCAGAATTTGGATTTACTGACTCTTTATTTAAAAATTAATGGTGAGTATAAATATGGGTTCTTCAACTACATTAAAAGAAATGGTAATTAAAATTATAGTCAGATAAATCATAATCATGTCATCATGAAGAAGTTGTTGCTGCTAACCCATAGCTGATTTTTTCAGTGTTCAGCATTCGGTCCCCTTGTGATCCAAACTACAAATTTAAGAGCAGTTGACAAGATGGTCATTACTTATGGGATAGAGCT
The DNA here is from genome assembly GCF_030014295.1 of Loxodonta africana. Taxonomy (NCBI): domain Eukaryota; kingdom Metazoa; phylum Chordata; class Mammalia; order Proboscidea; family Elephantidae; genus Loxodonta; species Loxodonta africana. Next base: position 79,038,107 of record NC_087361.1, read on the forward strand.
ATTCTCTGTGCAGAGCAAACTGAAATGTAGAGAGACTGATCCAGAAGCTCAGCCTCATCAGCACTCTGCTCTCACTAATTTGCCTAAGTAAACTTATTTTAAAAGGTTCAAAGACTTTTGAATTTAGAGAAAAGAATCATTCATTTGGTAATTACTGGAACAATTATGTGGAAAATCAAAACTCCTACAGCAAGGTTAATCTAGGTCAGTAATATCCACCTCTCCAGATTTTAGTCATAGAGTGGAATAGCAGTTGAGATTATAAACATTTCTAACTTAGACAATTTTTAAAATGTGGAATAGATATGTAATTATCAGGGCTTTTAAGTAGGTAAGGCGACAAAGGAGTATAAGCAGTGTTCTGCAGGCACACCAGCTTTCCAAAATAAAAATGCCCTGATTTGTAGTGCTTGCAAATTTCTGTGATGAAATTACTTCCTCCATGGCGGGTTCCAAGCTACCAGTGGTTTAATAGCTGGCTTGCAAATTATCTGAAAGTTTGCCTTCTGGCTTTTGTGAGCTGGTAGGCGCTGGCCCGAGCACACCACTGATACTTTTGGTCTAACAGATCTGGCTTTAAATCTCAGGGATAAAGAGAGTTGCTACATAATGATAAAAGGAGCAATTCTCCGAGAAGATATGACATGCCCTAACGTGTATGCATCTAATTACAATACATCCAAATCAGTAAGGCACAAACTGATAAAAGTGAAAGGAGAAATGGACAAATCCACCATTACAGTTGGAGGCTTCAGCATTCCTCTTTCAGTAACTGATAAATCAAAATGGCTGAAAATTAGTAAATACGTAATTGACCTGAACAGCACCTTCAGTCAACATTTTTCTCATCCTCACATAGAATGTTCACCAAGATGGACCACTTTCTGGACAAAAAAAAAAAATACACCTGAGCAAAATGAAAAGAAATGGAAATTATAAAAATTATGTTTTATACCATAATGCAATTAAACTACAAACAAATAACCAAAAGATAGGTGGAAAAATCCCAAAATATTTGAAGATTAATAAATATGCTACTAAATAACACCAGGTTAAAGATGAATTCTCAAGAGAAATCTTAAAATATTTTGAGCTAAATGAAAATGAAAATACGATTTGTTAAATATGTGGGATGCAGCAAGGGTAGTAATTAAGGGAAATTTATAGCATTAAATTCATGTATTAGAAAAGAAAAATAAATAAAGTCAATAATGTAATCTTTGACCTTAGGAAACTAGATATAGAAGAGCAATTTAAGCCTAGCAAGGAGAAGAGATATAATAATTTAAAAAAATACATAAATAATAAAGTAATTAAAATCAATGAAATCAAAAGATATTGGTAAACCCTTATCCAGGCTTACCAAGAAAAAAGAGAAATGGTATAAATATCAGAAATGAAAGAGGGGTCATCATTATTGAACCCATTCACACTGAAAGGATAATAAAGAAGTAGCTATGAACAACTCTCTACCCACAAACTTATTACTCAGAATAAATTGACCATTTCCTTGAAAGACGCAAACTATGGACACTCACAAGACAGAAACAAATAACATGATGAATGGGCCTATATCTATAAAATAAATTATAATAATAGTTAAAAATATTCCAAAAAAGAAAGCACCAAACCTAGATGGTTTCATGGGTGAATTCTACCAATATGTAAGGGAAAAAAATGATTCTAATTCTCCACAATTTCTTCCAGAAAACAGACGCACATGGAATACTTCATAACCCATTTTATAAAGCCAGCATTAGCTTAATACCAAAACCTTAGAAAGAAAATTACTAGAAATGAAAACTACAGAAGACTATTTCTCACTAACATAGATGCAAAAACCTACAACAAAATATTAGCAAATCAAATGCAACAATATATAAAAAGCATTGTACACCACAAGCAAGTTGGATTTATTCCAGGTATGCAAGGCTGGTTCGACATTCAGAAATTAATTAATGTAATTCACCATGTTGAAAGACGAAGAAAATAATATAATCATATCATAATTGATGCACAAAGCACATGAAAAAAATTCAACACTCGTGCATGATTAATAAAACAAGCAAACAAAAAAACCCGTAGCAAACTAGGGACAGAGAAGAACTTTCTCATCTTAAGAACATCTACACAAAATCTACAGCTACCATCATACTTAATGGTAAGAAACTGATGCTTTACCCCATAAGACTGAGAACAGGGAAAGGATATCCCCTCTCGATATTCCTATTCAACACTGTAGTGGAAATTGTAGCTAGAGTAAAAAGGCAAGAAAAAGAAATAAAAGGTATACAGATTTGGAAGGAAGAAATAAAAGTGTCTTTATTTACGGATGACATAATTGTCTATGTAGAAAATCTCAAGGAATTCACACACACAAGAAAAACTCCTGGAAAAAAAAATGAGTGATTATATAAAGGCCTCAAAATACAAGGTTAATATACAAAGGTCAATTGTCCTTCTATGTATTAGCAACAAACAATTAAAAGCACAATACCATTTACAATAGTACCAAAACATAAACTATTTTGGTATAAACCTTTAAAAAATATGTACAGAATCCATATACAGAAATCTATAAGGCTGATGAGAGATATCTAAGAAGATCTAAATAAATGGAGAGATATTCCATGATTTTGGATTTGAAGCCTCATTATTGGTAAGATGTCAATTTTCCTCTACTTTATAAAAAAAAATTTTTTTTTTTATCTGTAGATTCAATGTAACCCTAATCAAAATACCAGCAAGCTATTTTGTGGATATCAACAAACTGATTTTAAAGTGTAGATGGAAAAACAAGAGAGTCAACACAATGCTGGAGAAGAACAAAGCTGGAGGACTGATGCTATCCAAACACAAAACTTATACAAAGCCACGCGATCAAATGGCATGATATTGTCAGAGAATAGACATATAGATAAAGGGAACTGAATGGAAAGCCCAGAAATTGAACGACAAACCACAGTCAAATAATCTTTGACAAAAGAGCAAAGAAAATTCAATGGAGAAAGGATAGTCTTTTCAACAAATGGTACTGGAAAAATTGGACATCCACATGCAAAAAAAAAAAATGATCTAGACACAGACCTTATACCTTTCACAAAAAATTATCTCAAAATAGATCAGACAACTAAATATAAAATACTATAAAACTTCTAGAAGAAAACATGGGAGAAAAACTATATGATCTTGGGTTTGGTGATGATTTTATAGATACAAGACCAAAACCACAATCTCTGAATGAAAAAAAAGTGACAAATTAGACTTGACTAAAAGTAAAACTTCTGCACTGCAAAATAGATCATTAAGAGAATCAAAAAAGACAGAGAATGAAGAAAATATTTTCAAACTGCATATCCGATAAAGAATTTGTAACCAAAATATACGAAGAACTTTTAAAACTCAACAATAAGAAAACAAAAAACCCAATTAAGAAATGGGCAAAAGATCTGAACAAAACCTCACCAAAGAAGATATTCAGATGGCAAATAAGCATATGAAAAGATGCTCAATGTTATTTTTCACCAGGGAAATGCAGATTAAAAAAATAATAAGGTACCCCAGAACCCAGTAAAAAAAAAACCCAGTGCTACATATTAATTACAATGGATAAAATCCAGAAAAATAATGATGCTAAATGCTCATGAGGATTTGAAGCAACAGGAACTCTTTTTTTTTTTTTTTAACTTTTATTAAGCTTCAAGTGAACGTTTACAAATCCAATCAGTCTGTCACATATAAGTTTACATACATCTCACTCCCTACTCCCACTTGCTCTCTCCCTCTTGAGTCAGCCCTTTCAGTCTCTCCTTTCTTGACAATTTTGCCAGCTTCCCTCTCTCTCTATCCTCCCATCCCCCCTCCAGACAAGAGTTGCCAACACAATCTCAAGTTTCCACCTGAAATAATTAGCTCACTCTTCATCAGCGTCTCTCTCCCACCCGCTGACCAGTCCCTTTCATGTCTGATGAGTTGTCTTCGGGGATGGTTCCCGTCCTGTGCCAACAGAAGGTCTGGGGAGTACGGCCGCCGGGATTCCTCTAGTCTCAGTCAGACCATTAAGTTTGGTCTTTTTATGAGAATTTGGGGTCTGCATCCCACTGATCTCCTGCTCCCTCAGGGGTCCTCTGCTGTGCTCCCTGTCAGGGCAGTCATCGATTGTGGCCAGGCACCAACTAGTTCTTCTGGTCTCAGGATGATGTAAGTCTCTGGTTCATGTGGCCCTTTCTGTCTCATGGGCTCTTAGTTGTCGTGTGGCCTTGGTGCTCTTCATTTTCCTTTGCTCCAGGTGGGTTGAGACCAATTGATGCATTTTACATGGCCGCTTGCTAGCATTTAAGACCCCAGACGCCACATTTCAAAGCGGGACGCAGAATGATTTCATAATAGAATTATTTTGCCAATTGACTTAGAAGTCCCCTCAAACCATGTTCCCCAGACCCCCGCCCCTGCTCCGCATTTTATCCCGGAAACTTCTTTGCTTTTGGTCCAGTCCAATTGAGCTGACCTTCCATGTATTGAGTGTTGTCTTTCCCTTCACCTAAAGCAGTTCTTATCTACTGATTATTCAATAAAAAACCCTCTCCCACCCTCCTTCCCTCCCCCCCTCGTAACCACAAAAGTATGTGTTCTTCTCAGGTTTACTATTTCTCAAGATCTTACAATAGTGGTCTTATACAATATTTGTCCTTTTGCCTGTGACTAATTTCACTCAGCATAATGCCTTCCAGGTTCCTCCATCTTATGAAATGTTTCACAGATTCGTCACTGTTCTTCATCGATGTGTAGTATTCCATTGTGTGAATATACCACAATTTATTTACCCATTCATCCGTTGATGGACACCGTGGTTGCTTCCAACTTTTTGCTATTGTAAACAGTGCTGCAATAAACATGGGTGTGCATATATTTCTTTGTGTGAAGGCTCTTGTATCTCTAGGGTATATTCCTAGGAGTGGGATTTCTGGGTTGTATGTTGTATGGTAGTTCTATTTCTAACTGTTTAAGATAACGCCAGATAGATTTCCAAAGTGGTTGTACCATTTTACATTCCCACCAGCAGTGTATAAGAGTTCCAATCTCTCCGCAGCCTCTCCAACATTTATTATTTTGTGTTTTTTGGATTAATGCCAGCCTTGTTGGTGTGAGATGGAATTTCATCGTAGTATTAATTTGCATTTGTCTAATGGCTAATGATCGAGAGCATTTTCTCATGTATCTGTTGGCTGCCTGAATATCTTCTTTAGTGAAATGTGTGTTCATATCCTTTGCCCACTTTTTGATTGGGTTGTTTGTCTTTTTGTGGTTGAGTTTTGACAGAATCATGTAGATTTTAGAGATCAGGCGCTGGTCGGAGATGTCATAGCTGAAAATTCTTTCCCAGTCTGTAGGTGGTCTTTTTACTCTTTTGGTGACGTCTTTAGATGAGCATAGGTGTTTGATTTTTAGGAGCTCCCAGTTATCGGGTTTCTCTTCATCATTTTTGGTAATGTTTTGTATTCTGTTTATGCCTTGTATTAGGGCTCCTAGGGTTGTCCCAATTTTTTCTTCCATGATCTTTATCGTTTTAGTCTTTATGTTTAGGTCTTTGATCCACCTGGAGTTAGTTTTTGTGCATGGTGTAAGGTATGGGTCCTGTTTCATTTTTTTGCAAAGGGATATTTTTTTTTATCCAGTTATGCCAGCACCATTTGTTATAAAGGCTATCTTTTCCCCAATTAGCTGACTCTGCTCCTTTGTCAAATATCAGCTGCTCATACGTGGATGGATCTATATCTGGGTTCTCAATTCTGTTCCATTGGTCTATGTGTCTGTTGTTGTACCAGTACCAGGCTGTTTTGACTACTGTGGCTGTATAATAGTTTCTGAAATCAGGTAGAGTGAGACCTCCCACTTTCTTCTTTTTCAGTAATGCTTTACTTATCCGAGGCTTCTTTCCCTTCCACATGAAGTTGGTGATTTGTTTCTCCAACACATTAAAAAATGTTATTGGAATTTGGATCGGAAGTGCATTGTATGGATAGATGGCTTTTGGTAGAATAGACATTTTTACTATGTTAAGTCTTCCTATCCATGAACAAGGTATGTTTTTCCACTTAAGTATGTCCTTTTGAATTTCTTGTAGTAGAGCTTTGTAGTTTTCTTTGTATAGGTCTTTTCCATCCTTGGTAAGATTTATTCCTAAGTATCTTATCTTCTTGGGGGCTACTGTGAATGGTATTGATTTGGTGATTTCCTCTTCGGTGTTCTTTTTGTTGATGTAGAGGAATCCAAGTGATTTTTGTATGTTTATTTTATAACCTGAGACTCTGCCAAACTCTTCTATTAGTTTCAGTAGTTTTCTGGAGGATTCCTTAAGGTTTTCTGTGTATAAGATCATGTCATCTGCAAATAGTGATAACTTTACTTCCTCCTTGCCAATCCGGATAGCTTTTATTTCTTTGTCTAGCCTAATTGCCCTGGCTAGGACTTCAAGTACGATGTTGAATAAGAGCGGTGATAAAGGGCATCCTTGTCTGGTTCCCGTTCTCAAGGGAAATGCTTTCAGGTTCTCTCCATTTAGAGTGATATTGGCTGTTGGCTTTGCATAGATGCCCTTTATTATGTTGAGGAATTTTCCTTCAATTCCTATTTTGGTGAGAGTTTTTATCATAAATGGGTGTTGGACTTTGTCAAATGCCTTTTCTGCATCAATTGATAAGATCAGGTGGTTTTTGTCTTTTGTTTTATTTATGTGATGGATTACATTAATGGTTTTTCTGATATTAAACCAACCTTGCATACCTGGTATAAATCCCACTTGATCAGGGTGAATTATTTTTTTGATGTGTTGTTGGATTCTATTGGCTAGAATTTTGTTGAGGATTTTTGCATCAATGTTCACGAGGGATATAGGTCTATAATTTTCTTTTTTTGTAATGTCTTTACCTGGTTTTGGTATCAGGGAGATGGTGGCTTCATAGAATGAGTTGGGTAGTATTCCGTCATTTTCTATGCTTTGGAATACCTTCAGAAGTAGTGGTGTTAACTCTTCTCTGAAAGTTTGGTAGAACTCTGCAGTGAAGTCGTCCGGGCCAGGGCTTTTTTTTGTTGGGAGTTTTTTGATTACCGTTTCAATCTCTTTTTTTGTTATGGGTCTATTTAGTTGTTCTACTTCTGAATGTGTTAGTTTAGGTAGGTAGTGTTTTTCCAGGAATTCATCCATTTCTTCTAGGTTTTCAAATTTGTTAGAGTACAATTTTTCATAATAATCTGAAATGATTCTTTTAATTTCATTTGGTTCTGTTGTGATATGGTCCTTCTCGTTTCTTATTCGGGTTATTTGTTTCCTTTCCTGTATTTCTTTAGTCAGTCTAGCCAATGGTTTATCAATTTTGTTAATTTTTTCAAAGAACCAGCTTTTGGCTTTGTTAATTCTTTCAATTGTTTTTCTGTTCTCTAGTTCATTTAGTTCAGCTCTAATTTTTATTATTTGTTTTCTTCTGGTGCCTGATGGATTCTTTTGTTGCTCAGTTTCTATTTATTCAAGTTGTAGGGACAGTTCTCTGGTTTTGGCTCTTTCTTCTTTTTGTATGTGTGCATTTATCGATTTAAATTGGCCTCTGAGCACTGCTTTTGCTGTGTCCCAGAGGTTTTGATAGGAAGTATTTTCATTCTTGTTGCTTTCTATGAATTTCCTTATTCCCTCCTTGATGTCTTCTATAACCCAGTCTTTTTTCAGGAGGGTATTGTTCATTTTCCAGTTATTTGATTTCTTTTCCCTAGTTTTTCTTTTATTGATCTCTAGTTTTATTGCCTTGTGGTCTGAGAAGATGCTTTGTAATGTTTCGATGTTTTGGACTCTGCAAAGGTTTGTTTTATGCCCTAATATGTGGTCTATTCTAGAGAATGTTCCATGTGCGCTAGAAAAAAAAGTATAATTTGCAGCAATTGGGTGGAGAGTTCTGTATAAGTCAATGAGGTCAAGTTGGTTGATTGTTGTAAGTAGATCTTCCGTGTCTCTATGGAGCTTCTTACTGGATGTCTTGTCCTTCTCCGAAAGTGGTGTGTTGAAGTCTCCTACTATAATTGTGGAGGTATCTATCTCACTTTTCAATTCTGTTAAAATTTGACTTATGTATCTTGCAGCCCTGTCATTGGGTGCATAAATATTTAATATGGTTATGTCTTCCTGATCAAATGTCCCTTTTATCATTATATAGTGTCCTTCTTTACCCTTTGTGGTGGATTTAAGTCTAAAGTCTATTTTGTCAGAAATTAATATTGCTACTCCTCTTCTTTTTTGCTTATTGTTTGCTTGATATATTTTTTTCCATCCTTTGAGTTTTAGTTTGTTTGTGTCTCTAAGTCTAAGGTGTGTCTCTTGTAGGCAGCATATAGATGGATCGTGTTTCTTTATCCAGTCTGTGACTCTCTGTCTCTTTATTGGTGCATTTAGTACATTTACATTCAGCATAATTATAGATAAATAAGTTTTTAGTGCTGTCATTTTGATGCCTTTTTATGTGTGTTGTTGACAATTTCATTTTTCCAACTACTTTTTTGTGCTGAGACTTTTTCTTAGTAAATTGTGAGATCCTCATTTTCATAGTGTTTGACTTTATGTTAGTTGAGTCGTTAAGTTTTTCTTGGCTATTATCTTGAGTTTTAGAGTTGTTATACCTTTTTGTGGTTACCTTATTATCTACCCCTATTTTTCTAAGTCAAAACCTAACTTGTATTGTTCTATATCGCCTTGTATCACTCTCCATATGGCAGTTCAATGCCTCCTGTATTTAGTCCCTCTTTTTGATTACTGTGATCTTTTACCTATTTACTTCCATGTTTCCCTGTTAAGTGTATTTTCTTTTAATTAATCTTAATTTGTTTGTTTTTGTGATTTCCCTATTTGAGTTGATATCAGGACGTTCTGTTTTGTGTCCTTGTGTTGTGCTGATATCTGATATTATTGGTTTTCTGACCAAACAATATCCTTTAGTATTTCTTGTAGCTTTGGTTTGGTTTTTGCAAATTCTCTAAACTTGTGTTTATCTGTAAATATCTTAATTTCGCCTTCATATTTCAGAGAGAGTTTTACTGGATATATGGTCCTTGGCTGGCAGCTTTTCTCCTTCAGTATTCTGTATATGTCGTCCCATTCCATTCCTGCCTGCATGGTTTCTGCTGAGTAGTCTGAACTTATTCTTATTGATTCTCCCTTGAAGGAAACCTTTCTTTTTCCCCTGGCTGCTTTTAAAATTTTCTGTTTATCCTTGTTTTGGCGAGTTTGATGATAATATGTCTTGGTATTTTTCTTTTTGGATCAATCTTAAATTGGGTTCGATGAGCATCTTGGCTAGATATCCTTTCGTCTTTCATGATGTCAGGGAAGTTTTGTGTCAGGGGTTCTTCAACTATTTTCTCTGTGTTTTCTGTCCCCCCTCCCTGTTCTGGGACTCCAATCACTCGCAAGTTATCCTTCTTGATAGAGTCCCACATGATTCTTAGGGTTTCTTCATTTTTTTTTAATTCTTTTATCTGATTTTTTTTCAGCTATGTTGGTGTTGATTCCCTGGTCCTCCAGATGTCCCAGTCTGCATTCTAATTGCTCGAGTCTTCTCCTCTGACTTCCTATTGCGTTGTCTAATTCTGCAATTTTATTGTTAATCTTTTGGATTTCTACATGCTGTCTCTCTATGGATTCTTGCAACTTATTAATTTTTCCACTATGTTCTTGAATAATCTTTTTGAGTTCTTCAACAGTTTTATCAGTGTGTTCCTTGGCTTTTTCTGCAGTTTACCTTATTTCATTTGTGATGTCTTGAAGCATTCTGTAAATTAGTTTTTTATATTCTGTATCTGATAATTCCAGGATTGTATCTTCATTTGGGAAAGATTTTGATTCTTTTGTTTGGGGGGTTGGAGAAGCTGTCATGGTCTGCTTCTTTAGGTGGTTTGATATGGACTGCTGTCTCCGAGCCATCACTGGGAAACTAGTTTTTCCAGAAAATCCGCTGCGTCCAGTCCAAATCCCGGCGGGACGGTTCCCCATCTGGGACGCTGCTCTCCCTGCTCCAAGACCAGTCACTGCCTCCCGGGGACTTCTCCCACCGGCTGCGTCGCCGCGCCGCCTACGTGAACCGGCTGGGCCCCCTCCCGGTGTTAGTTCAGGGAGGTGGAGCAGCTCTCTGTGCTTGTGCCGTACCTGACTGGTACGCTGGCTCCAGGCTCTGAAAACAATCGCTGCTTCCCCGTATTAGTTCGTTCTCCATCTCTAAATCTGTGTTTGTTGTTCAGGGTTCGTAGATTGTTATGTATGTTATCGATTCACTTGTTTTTCCGTGTCTTTGTTGCAAGAGGGATCCGAGGTAGCGTCTGCCTAGTCCGCCATCTTGGCCCCGCCGCAACAGGAACTCTTACTTATCTCCGGTGGGAATGCAAAATGGTACAATCACTTTGGAAGAGAGTTTGGCAGTTTCTTACAAAGCTAAACATAGACTAACCATATGATCTAACAAATATACTCCTAGGAATTTACCCAAGTTATGTGAAAATTTATATTTATATAAAACCCAGCACATGAATGTTTATAGCAGCTTTATTCCTAATAGCCAAAAACTGGACACAGTCAAGATGTCCTTCATTAGGTGAGTGTACAAAGAAACTGTGGTACAACCATACAATGAAATACTACTCAATGATTAGGAAGACATGATATCTCAGGCAATAAAAGACTTGGAAAAACATTAAATGAAAATTGCTAAGTTAAAGAAGCTGTTCTGAAATGCTGCATACTGTGTGATTCCAATTATATGCCATCCTGGAAAAGACAAAACTATATGGAGCAAAGTGATCAGAGGCTGCCAGGGGTTTAGGAATGAGGGATAGGGGATGAATGAATAGATAAAGCATAGGGGATTTTTAGGGCAGTAAAACATTTGTGTGTGATACTTGATGGTGGTTACATAACATCGTGCACTTGTCAAAACAGCACAAAGAGTAAACCTTATTGTATGCAAATTAAAAATCATTTAAGGAAGATCACAAGAAGGAATGCAGATTCTAACAAGAAAACAAGCGTATCATAAATACATGAAACAACCTCACTGAAGTGTGTAGGGGGAAGAAGTGTTGATCTAAATAACTTTGAAAATGGGTGGAGTCTCTAAAAGAACTGTGAATAAGCACTCTATTTGATAAAGTTGTTTTCCATGAGAGTATGGCTTAACAACTCTGATATTGTTATACATATATGCTAGAATTGAACCATTATGTAAACGGTGGTGTATTGTTAGAACCAGATTTTTCACTGTTGGAGTGGATAATTACAGTTCAGCAAGGGGAGAAGGCTAGAATAATCCATGTGGCAATGGATTAGAGTTTGAGACATCAGTATGAACTCGTGTTTCACTTAAAATAGATATAGGTGGTTACATACAGATATATTTATAGACTTGTATATACACATGGGTTAGTACAAAGCCAGAAAAAACAGTTGCTGTCAAGTCGATTTCAACTCATGGCGACCCTAAAGGATAGAGTAGAACTGCCCCAAGGTGTTTCCAAAGAGCGCCTGGTGGATTCAAACTGCCAACCTTTTGGTTAGCAGCTGTATCTCTTAACCACTAGGCAACCAGAGTTTCCTGGGTTAGTATACACATGTATATTTCTGTGCTCTCTCAGCTGAGAGGGACTAAAAGAAATGACTCTCTACTAGCAACAAACACATCAAGCACCTAGATCTTGGTTTCTAATACTATTTTCCAATAAAAGGAGCTAGTGCTCCTTGGAAACATGGCTCATTCAGGACTGGGGCAGGAAACATCCCAGATAAGCCTAGGGCATTTTGTCATGCTAAAAAATAAGGAAGTGCTAAAAACAAAACCAAACTAAACAAACAAGCAAGCAAAAAAAACCCACCCACATTGATGTGGGTATGTTAAAGAAACACAGGAGCCAGTAAGAGTATGGAAAAGAGTATGGAAACTTGGCAAACACTACCCCATCCATGTGATCAAGGCCATCATCAAAAATCATGTTGTTAATATATATCCTTGATATAATGAAAATAGCACTTTATCTCTGTGGTCTTCCTCTCAGTAACCATCTTAGGAGCAAAACCTCAGGTGGGGCAGCCTGTGAAATACCTGACCGGTACTCCTCAAAACTATACAGGCCATCGAAAACAAGGAAAGACTGAGATACTGCCACAGACAAGAGCTGCCTGAGATGTGACAACTAGATGTAACGTGGTATCCTAGATGGGATCCTGGAACAGAAAAAGGATATTAGATAAAAACTGAGGAAATGTGAATAAATAACGAGCTTTTGTTAAAAATAACATATCACCTTTTGTTCATTAATTGTAACTAATGTGTCATGGTAACATAACCTAAAACCAAACCAAACCAAACCCAGTGCTGTCGAGTTGATTCCGACTCATAGCGACCCTATAGGACAGAGTAGAACTGCCTCATAGAGTTTCCAAGGAGCACCTGGCAGATTCGAACTGCCGACCCTTTGGATAGCAGCTGTAGCACTTAACCACTACGCCACCAGGGTTTCCCATACTAACATAAGACGTAAATAATAGGGGAAACTGAGCATGGGGTATATGTGACCACTCTGTGCTATCCTCTCAAGTTTTCTGTAAATCTAAAACTGTTCTAAAATCATTCTATTTAAAAAGTTGAGCAATGTAAGAATTAAAAATAATGCAAAAATTTCATGAGGAAAGAAGGTATTTAATTTTTATAGCAAGTGCTATGCAAATTCTATCATTAATTTATTCATTTAGTAACTATTCTTTGAATGTATACCCTCAGTTAGACAGTCACTATCCACTGACATGGACTACCTTGTTAACAAGGCACCAAGAGTCCCTACAACCACTGTCTTGGTCATCTAGTGCTACTATAACAAAAATACAAAGTGGATGGTTTTAACCAAGAGAAGTTTATTCTCTCACAGTCCAGTCGGGTAGAAGTCCAAATTCAGGGCGCCAGCTCCAGGGGAAGGTTTTCTTTCTCTGCTGACTCTGGAGAAAGGTCCTTGTCATCAGTCTTCCCTTGGTCTGGGAGCATCTCAGCATGGGAGCCTCAGGTCCAAAGGGTGCACTCTGCTCCCAGCACTGCTTTCTTGGTGGTATGAGGTCCCCATGTCTCTATGCGCTCTTCTCTCTTTTATATTTCAAAAGAGATTGGCTTAAGACACTATCTAATTTTGTAGATCTCATCAATATAGCTGCCACTAATTCATCTCATTTCTTTCTTTGAAAAGAAAGAAAAGACCAAGATGGATGTCAGAGGAGACTCTGAAACTTGCTATTGAGCGTCAAACAGCTAAAGAAGAAAGAAGAATTGATGAAGTAAAAGAACTGAACAGAAGATTTCAAAGGGCCTCTCGAGAAGACAAAGTAAAGAATTATAATGACATGTGCAAAGGGCTGGATGGAAAACCAAAAGGGAAGAACACGCTTGGCATTTCTCAAGCTGAAAGAACTGAGGAAAAAATTCAAGCCTCGAGTTGCAATAGTGAAGGATTCCATGGGGAAAATATTAAATGATGCAGGAAGCATCAAAAGAAGATGGAAGGAATACACAGAGTCCTTATACACCATTTCAAGAGGTGGCATATGATCAGGAACTGATGGTACTGAAGGAAGAAGTCCAAGATGCTCTGAAGGCATTGGTGAAAAACAGGGTTCCAGGAATTGCTGGACTATCAGTTGAGATGTTTCAACTAACAGATGCAGTGCTGGAGGTGCTCACTCGTCTATGCCAAGAAATATGGAAGACAGCTTCCTGGCCAACTGACTGGAAGAGATCCATATTTATGCCTATTCCCAAGAAAGGTGATCCAACCGAATGTGGAAATTATAAAACAATATCATTAATATCATACGCAAGCAAAATTTTGCTGAAGATCATTCAAAAACAGCTTCAGCAGTATATTGACAGGGAACTGCCAGAAATTCAGGCTGGTTTCAGAAGAGGACGGGGAACCAGGGATATCATTGCTGATGTCAGATCGATCCTGGCTGAAAGCAGAGAATACCAGAAGGATGTTTACCTGTGTTTTATTGATTATGCAAAGGCGTTCGACTGTGTGGATCATAACAAACTATGGATAACACTGTGAAGAATGGGAATTCCCAAACACTTAATTGTGCTCATGAGGAACCTTTACATAGATCACGAGGCAGTTGTTTGGACAGAACGAGGGGCTACTGATCGGTTTAAAGTCAGGAAAGGTGTGAGTCAGGGTTGTATTCTTTCACCATACCTATTTAATCTCTATGCTGAACAAATAACATGAGAAGCTGGACTATATGAAGAAGAATGGGGCATCAGGATTGAAGGAAGACTCATTAACAACCCGAGTTATGCAGATGACACAACCTTGCTTGCTGAAAGTGAAGAGGACTTGAACCACTTACTAATGAAGATCAAAGACCACAGCCTTCAGTATGGATTGTGCCTCAGCATAAAGAAAACAAAAATCCTCACGACTGGACCAATGAGCAACATCATGATAAACGGAGAAAAGATTGAAGTTGTCAAGGGTTTCATTTTACTTGGATCCACAATCAACAGCCATGGAAGCAGCAGTCAAGAAATCAAAAGATGCATTGCATTGGGCAAATCTGCTGCAAAGGACCTCTTCAAAGTGTTGAAGAGCAAAGATGTCACCCTGAAGACTAAGGTGCACCTGACCCAAGCCATGGTATTTTCAATCGCATTATATGCATGTGAAAGCTGGACAATGAATAAGGAAGACCGAAGAAGAGTTGATGTCTTTGAATTGTGATGTTGGTGAAGAATATTGAATATACCAGGGACTGCCGAAAGAATGAACAAATCTGTCTTGGACAAAGTGCAGCCAGAATGCTCCTTACAAGCAAGGATGGTGAGACTGCATCTTACATACTTTGGACATGTTGTCAGGAGGGATCAGTCCCTGGAGAAGGACATCATGCTTGGCAGAGTACAGGGTCAGCAGAAAAGAGGAAGACCCTCAACAAGGTGGATTGACACAGCGGCTGCAACAATGAGCTCAAGCATAACAACGATTGTAAGGATGGCGCAGGACCGGGCAGTGTTTCGTTCTGTTGTGCATAGGGTCACTATGAGTCAGAACCGACTCGACTGCACCTAACAACAACAACAGCGATGCATCTCATTACATCATAGTCATAGAATTTACAACACATAGGGAAATCGACTCCATGGCACTGCGTTTGGTTTTTTTTTGGGGGGGGGGGGAACCACATCAGATGACAAAGTGGTAGACAATCATACAATATTGGTAATCATGACCTAGCCAAATTGACAGATATTTTGGGGGGACACAATTCATTCCATGACAGCCAATGTCATAAGGAAACATATTAAACACAATTTTTTTTTTCAAAATTTGATACACACTATAGAATAATGGAAGGTACAATGTAAGAATAGACAGCAAAACTTAACCTGGTGTTAACAGAGGATGATGGGAAAGGAGAAGTTGTGTGATACCATGGACTGCCAGGAGAATGAACAAATCTACCTTGGAGGAAGTATTGCCAGAATGCTGCTTAGAAGCAAGATTGGCGAGACTTCGTCTCACATACTTTGGACATGTTATCAGGAAGGATTGGTCCCTGGAGGACATCATGCTTGGCAAAGTAGAGGGTCAGTGAAAAAGGGGAAGACCCTCAACGAGATGGACAGACACAGTAGCTACAACAATGGGCTCAAGCGTAGAAACTATTATAAGGATGGTGCCCGACCAGGCAGTGTTTCATTCGGCTGTACATAGGGTCACTATGAGTTGGAACCATCTCGATTGCATCTAACAACAACAACAAAAGAAAAAAAAGTGGGCTCCTCAGAGAGTTCTTGATAAATCAGCAATAGGGCTGAAAGTAGAACTAAAAATTCTGATTTTTCTTCTCCACTATAATTTCAAGATTTGATGTTGTAAGACTGTTAATGTTAGTTTTTGAAAATCATCAAAGATGCAAGAATACAATCCTCCAGATAAATCTGACTAGTCTTAGTTAAGTATCTAAAAAAGAAGCTAAAATTAGTTGTGCTATATGATGTAGAAAAGTGGGTAAACTTAATGAAATAGGGAATATTAGCAAAGATACCTTTTTTAACACTAATAAATATGTAGGCACTTTACAACTTGCTACAGCAAGGATATTAACTTGCACAGTGAATATCAAAGTTTTGTGAACCTAATGAAGGTCACTGAATTGTACATGTAAAAAATGTTGAAACGGCAAATGTTTTGTCATATATACATTTGCCACAATTTTTAAAACGTTTTAAGTGTTTCTACACATGTAGAAGATTTGGTGATTACTCTCTAATGCATACAAAAACCTTTTCTGACCTATTGAGCAAGCTCAATTATTTCTCAATAATGGCATTAAGATTGGTTACATCATCTTGGCTAACAGACACATGAGGAAATGCTAGACATCACTAGCCATTAGTGAAATGCAAATCAGAACTACAATGTGATATCGCCTCACTCCAACATTACTGGCATGGATCAAAAAAAAAAAAAAAAAAACAGAAAATAACAAATGTTGGAGAGGCTTCAGGGAGATTGAAACTCTTATGCACTGTTGATGGGAATGCAAAATGGTACAACCATTTTGGAAAATGATATGGTGGGTTCCTTAAAAAGTTAGAGACACCATACTATCCCACTCCTAGGAATATATCCTAGAGAAATAAGAGCCATCACACAAATAGACATATGCACACCCATGTTCATTGCAGCATTGTTCACTACAGCAAAAAGATGGAGACAACCTAGATGTCCATCAACAAATGAATGGATAAACTATGGTAAATTCACATAATGGAATATTACACAATAAAGAACAATGATGAATCTGCGAAACACCTCACAAAACAAGAATGAATCTGGAGGGCATTACGCCAAGTGAAATAAGTCACTCACAAAAGGACAAATATCTAATGACACCACTATTATAAAAACTCATGAAAAAGCTTTCACACAGAAAGAAACAATCTTTGATGGTTACAAGGGAGAGGGGTGGGTAGGGAGGGAAAAACACTAACTAGGCAATAGATAAGTGGTAACTTTGGTGAAGGGTAAAAGAGTACACAATACTGGGGAAGTCAGAAAAACTCGACCAAGGCAAAGTCATAGAAGCTTCATTGACACACCCAAACTCCCTGAGGGACCAAATTACTGAGCTGAGGGCTGGTGACCATGGTCTCGAGGGACATCTAGCTCAACTGGCATAACAGAGTTTATAATGAAAATGTTCTACATCCTACTTTGGTGAGAAGCCTCTGGGGTCTTAAAACCTTGTGAATGGCTTTCTAAGATACTTCCCTGGTTCCAGCCCATCTGGCACATGGGAGAATGAAGAAAACCAAAGACACAAGGGAAAGATTAGTCCAAATGACTGATGGACCACCAGTACTACAGCCTCTATCAGACCGAGTCCAGTACAACTAGATGGTGCCTGGCTACCACCACTGACTGCTCTGACAGGGATCACAGTAAAGGGTCCTGGACAGAGTTTGAGAAAAATATAGAACAAAATTCAAACTCACAAAAAAAGAACAGACCTACTGGTCTGACAGAGACTGGAGAAACCCCGGGAGTATGGTCCCTGGACACTTTTAATTCGGCACTGCAGTCACTCCTGAGGTTCACCCTTCAGCCAAAGATTAGACAGGCCTATAAAACAAACAATAATACATGGAGTTCAACCAGACTAAATGGATACACCAGCCCAGGAGCAAGGACAAGATAGCAGGAAGGGACAGGAAAACTGGATGAATAGAAATGGGGAACCCAAAGTCGAGAAAGGGAGAGTGTTGACATGTCTCGGAGTTAGCAACCAATGTCACAAAACAATACGTGTATTAGTTGTTTAATGAGAAACTAATTTTCTCCATAAACCTTCATCTAAAGCATAGTAAAAAAAAAAAAAAAAAAAAGTTTGAATACATCAGATCACATTTTATCTTTATATGTTCTATTTGTTCTTTATACTTTGTTGTTGCTGTTAGTTGTTAAGGAGTTGGTTCCAACTCATGGCAACTTTATGTATAACAGAACAAAACATTGCCTGGTCCTGTGCCATCTTCATGATTGTTTGTATGCCTGAGTCCTTGTTGCAGCTATTGTATAGTGCCTTTCAACCTAGGGGGCTCATCTGTCAACACTGTATCAGACAATACTTTGTTGTGATTCATAAGGTTTTCATTGACTAATTTTCAGAAGTAGAGCACCAAGTTTTTCTTCCTAGTCTATCTTAGTCTGGAAGGTCTGAATCCTGTCCACTATGGGTGACCCTGCTGGTATTTGAAATACCAATGTCATAGCTTCCAGCATCATACCTTAGGTATGTTGTAAAGGAAGTGTTATTTAAAATAACTCTATTCAAATTCAGTTATTTAATAATTGCTGATGGACTGTAGAAGATTGGATGCTAACACAAACTCATTGAAGTTATTTAAGTAATTCCAAAAATTATTTTCAGTCAAACCAAATTTCATTAACAATTTATAACCATGCTTTGAATATGGATTATACAATTACTTTAATCTAGATGTGGCATTTATACTGAAAATATTTAATTTATCCCCAAATTTATAAAAGGATAGTGAAATATAGCTACAAACCACTTTTTAAATTCACTGTTGCTTGAATATGGTAGTTTCTTTAAAGCCATTCACAGCAGATTCAGATACCTAGGTCCCAAAAAGAATTTATGATAGGGGACTTTCACTATTTTGGAAACCCTGGTGGCATAGTGGTTAAGTGCTACAGCTGCTAACCAAAGAGACGGCAGTTTGAATCTGCCACGCACTCTTTGGAAACTCTATGGGGGCAGTTCTACTCTGTCCTATAGGACAGCACTGGGTTTGGGTTTTGTTCACTATTTAAAACAGCTCCAAAACAATGGACCAGGGAAGAGTCTCACTTAATAAAATTCTCTCTAAAAAAAAAAAAAAATTCTCTCTAAGTACATTAAAATCAATAAATAATCCTCCTTCTTGAATTATGAAACTTTAATTGATTTCATACATTTGAACCAGTTTTGAAAAATTGTAGAACAGTCATGAAAACAATTTGGAGAGTGTAACAGCAAATTCATTGCAACTCCAAGTAAAAAGAGACCTCTACCTGTTCAGGAACAGGAAATGAAGGCGATTTCCTGAAGCCTGCTCTCATATTCTCTGAGTCACATGTCCTCATTTGAAGGGAAATGAAGGGGCAAGGCATTGGACAAACAAACAACATTCTCCTGGTGACAGAGCAAGACACCAAGTTTACGAAAAAATATAGATGGAGTCAGAAGTGACTCTTTTAAATTTAAAGAAATATATGTCAAAGTCGTCACCTTGAAGACTAAGGTATGCCTGACTCAAGCCATGGTATTTTTGATTGCCTCATATGCATACAAAAGTTGGACAATGAATAAGGAATTATGGTGCTGGTGAAGAATACTGAATATAGCATGAACTGCCAAAAGAACGAATATATCTGTCTTGGAAGAAGCACAACCAGAATGCTCCTTAGAGGCAAAGATCGCAAGACTATGTCTCATATGCTTTGGATATGTTATCAAGAGGGACCAGTGCCTATAGAAGGACATCGTGTTTGGTAGATGGTCATCAAAAAAGAGGAAGACCCCACCCCTTCAGGAGCAAGGGAAAATGAAGAAAACTAAAGACAAAAGGGAAAAATTAGTCCAAAGGACTAATAGACCACAACTACCATGGCCTCCACCAGACTGAGTCAAGTACAACTGGATGGTGCCCGGCTACTACCATTGCTGCTCTGACGGGGATCATAGTATAGGGTCCCAGACAGAGCTGGAGAAAAATACAGAACAAAATTCTAACTCAGAAAAAGACCAGACTTACTGGCCTGACAGAGACTGGAGAAACCCCAAGAGTATGGCCCCTGGGCATTCTTTTAGCTGGTAATGAAGTCACTCAGAAGGTCCACCCTTTAGGCTAAGATTAGACAGACCCATAAGATAAAATGAGATGAGATGGGCACACCACCCCAGGGACAAGACCTAGAGGGTAGGACAGGACAGGAAAGCCGGTAATAGGGAACCCAAGCTCGAGAAGGAAGAGTACTGACATGTCATGGGGTTGCTAACCAATATCATAAAACAATATATGCACTGTTTAATGAGAAGCTAGTTTTTTCTGTAAACCTTCATCACCGTGTCAATCCATCTTGTTGAGGTCCTTCCTTTTTTTTTTTTTTCATCTAAAGTACACTGAAAAAAAACAAAAAAAGATGGATTGACACGATGCCTGCGACCATGGGTTCAAGCATAGCAATGATTGTGAGGATGGCGTAGGACCTGGCAGTGTTTTTTTCTGTTGTACATAGGGTCACTATGAGTTGCAACTGACTTGACAGCACCTAACAACAATGTGAAAGTACAGGAGGAATTACCATTGGTCCATTCAACTAGTATGATACTAATAACTAAAACTGCTGGTGAGTTATTATGTTCTGAGCAGCGTGCTAAGCCCCTTTATGCATTATTACCCAATGGGAGGCAGTTCATGCAAGCTAAGAGTACAGGGTCCAGAATCAGACCACCAGATTCAAGCCTGGTTCGACAGCTCTCCACAAGTATGCCCTTTGGCAAGTTAAGAAACCTCTGTTTACCTTGGTTTTTTCAGCTTTAAAATGAAAACGACAAATTCTACTTGATAGGGTGGTTAATGTGTATTAAATAGGAATAACACTGGAAACCTCATACTGCCTACCTTTTCTCCTAAATAATCCCATTGAAAGGAAGGCTGTGTTTATATTTTACTATTCCCATGATTCCTAGCACCATTATGTAGTGGGTTCTCAATAAAGATTTATTGCAATGCGGAGCTTCTTGAGGCATGGGTCACTGATCACCAGGCCCCTGAAATGAAGAGCTTGTTGAATTGTATGCTCCTAGGATAGACTCCAGGCACATTAAATATCTGGGATTGGACCTGAGAATCTACATCTTAAATGAGCAATCCAGCTCTCTGATGTGCCCCAAACTTTGAGACAGACAGATACTACGATCTGAGCCTTAGTTTCTTCTTCTATAAAATGTGGATGATTATAATACAGTAAAATCTGTGAGAGCCAGAACCTGCATAAGGTGGAAACCTGTCAGAGAAGGTAAACCCAAATATTTTCCACTAAAACGAGCAACAGAAGAGTGAAAAGACTGCACCCCATCAACGGTGGAAAATTTGTGAGACCTAGAAAAACAAGGCAGTCCCATCAAGTTTCAGTTCTCACAGGATTCACTGTAGTATATATTTTATAAAGTTGTCGTAAGGATTAAATGAAATATAATGTATATAAAATTCTTAACACAATGTTAACCATTCTTACCATTAGCTACTATTTTTACTTATTTGTTTGGAACACAAGATTTTGTCAAGGGTACCGAGGGCTGCCGTAACAAATTACCACAAATTGGGTGGATTAAAACAACAGGAATTTATTCTCTCGCAGTTATGGAGGCTGGAAGTTTGAAATCAAGGTGTTAGCAGAGCCATCCTCCCTCAGAGACTTTAAGGAGAAATCCTGCCTTGCCTCTCCCTGATTTCTGGTGGTTGCTGGCCATCCTTAGCATTCCTTGACTTTTACACTCATTACTCCAGCCTCTGTCTCTGATGACAGATGGTGCTTTCCCTGTGTGTCTGTCTGTATCTTTATATCACCGTCTTATAAGGGCATCAGTTAGTGGAGTTAAAGCCCACCCTAATCCATTATGGAAAGGAGCCCTGGTGGTGCAATGGTTAAGTGCTCTTTTGCTAACAGAAAGGTCAGCAGTTCAAACCCACCCAGCAGATCCATGGGGAAAAGACCTGGAGACCTGCTCCCATAAAGATTACAGCCTAGGAAACCCTATGGGGCAGTTCTCTTCTGTCATATAGAGTCTTACAAGTTTGAATCAACAATCTAGTATGACCTCATCTTAACTAATTAAGTCTACAAAGAGGTTATTTCCCAAACTAGGTCACCTTCTGTGGTTCTAGGAAGGACATGGATTTTGGAGGGACACT
The DNA here is from genome assembly GCF_030014295.1 of Loxodonta africana. Taxonomy (NCBI): domain Eukaryota; kingdom Metazoa; phylum Chordata; class Mammalia; order Proboscidea; family Elephantidae; genus Loxodonta; species Loxodonta africana. Next base: position 79,060,162 of record NC_087361.1, read on the forward strand.
ATTGAACCCACTACAAGTACTCAGAGGTAAAGGCAGAAAAGACGATTGAGGCCAAGTTACTTAAAGTTTTAATCAGGGAAAAAAAAACAGTATGAACTTTTGTCTAGGTACTAAGAAGCCACTGAAAAGTTTTGACTAGGGAGGAAATATATCTCACCAGCCACTATATTAACACAGATAAAAATTCTGCCTGCTTAAAAATTGAACAAAATGAGACTTCATGTTCATTTTTAAAACCAGTAAGAATGTTGGGCTAGAGAATAAATCATATATTATAAAGTATGTATTTAGAGTCTGTCAATAAAGTCTCCCACTCAACGAGGAAGAAATAAATGATGTGTACATAATTATAGGTCTATAGTTACATGAAACCATTAAAAAAAAAAAAGGTATATGCTTTAAATGATATATATTCATCTCCTTAAAAGCTAACTGCAGCGATCTCTAGGAATATAGACATATATTGAAATGACAAAGATCTTTGCTATAAAATGTACTATAAACTTACTTTACCTTTCATTTAAGTCCATCATTTCTTTTGTTCCCTTTCCCCTCCCATCTGCATATTTAAACATAGCACTGTCCTTCCCTAATTCCTATATTGCATGTGGCCCATTTAAGTTTCAGGGTTGAATAACTATTTAAATAAATCACCCAGTACATTTCTGAAAAAAAATCCTCTGTGTGTGTGTGTGCATGTGTGTGTGTGTGCGTGTCTATTACTATCAGGTATTTTACTGTTCATTTGTTTAAAGTTTGACTTGATTTCCCGTGCTTGACTTCAGCTACCCAGCTGCACCTAGCAAGTACTTCTCTTTTCGCTCAATCTCTCATATATGCTCAGCAATAAACTATACAAGTAACAATCTCACTGGTGCAGCTACAGAAGGTGACCCAGATTACACAACATGGTGCACTAATGCCAAGTTGTCTTGTTCAACAGCAGCTGCTCTATGCTTGGCCTTATTGATATTCAGATTCAACAGACACAAATCACACCGCCCCGTTGACAAGCACATACTCTGCCTGTCTTCATTTTAAACGTGTTCAATAGCTACCGTCTTTCAGAAACACACGGCTGAGGCCGTTTGGTCTCCTCTGATTTTCCACACTGCCTTACATCTGACAAGATACCGAGAAACATTGCTCTTGTTTCTGTTTGGGGAAGTTTGTGGAAAATAATATCTTCATTTATAAAAACAGGAGCACATACAATAAAAAGGAAGCCTATTTCACTGGTGAAAGAGAAGCTTTGAACCATTATCCTTTGGGAAACATCGAGACTACCTACTTGATTATGAGAGCAAATGCTGCAATGTAAAGTTGTTTAAAAGTAAAAACAAATACATAGTATCAGGAATAAAATACAATATAATTAATGCAAAACTTCCTTTTAAAGGATATTGAATATAAAGTGTTCGATCTATTTCGTCAAAATGTAAACACAACAAAATATCTTCTTTTCTATGTGACCATTTCATTGTCCTCTTCACTGTTGAAAGAGTAAAAAAAAGAACTTTTTTTTTTTTACATTCAATACTATTCAATTCACGGAATCATAAAATTGATTGTTCACATTGGTAACACTGATGGTTTAAAACAGGATGCTTACTGGCATCTGTGAACCCCCATTTATTTCAAATGGAAAAACTCACAGCTTCTGACATCAAATTCCTCTTTTTTAAACAGCATATTGCAGAACAATGCAATGCCATAAACTATTTGCAAGAAATATTTCCCAAGCCAAGAAAAGTGCCAAAAGTTCAATAAATGGAAAAAGGCTTACTTTTTATGTGGATGAGCAGGGAGAAACTGAGGTAGAAGACGAGGAGGGAGTTAATTCTCTTAATAGCCATGGTCTTATTTAGAGAACATTCTTCAATGGATTGCTGCTGGGCTGGTTACAATCCGGATCCTGATCTCTCACAGCATCAGAAAGGAGTAGGTGCCTCAGAGCCCTGGGGTGCCATCTCTGCCCCAGCCCCTCTTAAGAGTGCCTTCACTGAAAACAGGAGTTAGATTCAAAAAGCAGTTGTGCTTCTTAGCATCTTACTTACACAGGGAAACGGGGTGATTCTTCAAACCTGGTGCAGATTTTTTTCAGGCTGGACTGGATTCATCCCCCTGAGTCCTTATCTACTAGATTTCTTTGAATAACAACGCCTCTTCAAATGGGTTTATGTGAGGTTAGTGTCTTGAATCGCTCTTAACCAAAGGAATTAATTTCTAATAACTGTCTCGGTGCACAATTATGATCTGGTAACTTTGATGCAGCAACATTCTGTATTATTCCTGTATATTTACTTTCATCTTCAGAACAAAATTCACGGCCAACTACATTTTTCTGCTCATAAATCCTGCTCTCACAGCCCAGTGAGATTTCTGTTCTCGGGAAGGTAGGCCAAGATAGATGAAAAATTAAGCTACTGAATAAAATGGACAGAGTTCTTGCTGGGAGCCAGGCTGCAAGGGCGGCCCCCCTGCACCCACTGCCCCCAGCATAAACATCAAAGAATTCCTGAAAAGTCAGGAATATCTCTGTCATCTGTGTTATGTTTCTGTTTCATTTTCAGCCTGTGTATAGCAGAATGTATAAGCATAAAATTCCATTATAGATTTAGGGACCTTAGGAGGGGGGCGTCCTATTCATAATCCCCTGGTGAAATCCCGGGTAGGGACAGCCCGTGTATTACCTGGGGATCAACATGAAGTTGTCTTAGGGGAAAAACGAATAGCTCGACTATGGAAAACAAAAACAGGATGGTGGAATCCTGGTACTTACAGAGGCCCTTTTGTGATTAAACCACCACCCACACATGATCCCATAAAAGTGGAAAAACAATATTTTGAATTTCTGTTGGCAAGAAATTGGGATTATGACGCTGATTGGAGACCATATAGAGTAGAAGGAAGTTTTATTACTCCAAAACCGGCTTGGGGGTGTAGAGATTGGGCTAATTGTCCTTGGCATAATCGTGGACAATATGATGTAACCCAAAGTGGCTGGACTTCAAGAACTTGGCCACCCTGGACAAGATGGACAAAGCCTATGTGGCAATGGTTTTGCAAAAAGATTAATTGTTATAAAAACTGTGGAAGGTATTGCAAGATTAAGCATAAGTGTAAGCAGTATGAAGTCAATTGTTACTTTGTTGTGTAAAAATAAATCAACAAAATGTTCTCTTCAATTAAACAAAAACTCATTGTACTTGTGTGCGTATGCGGAACTGTACTATGTGTCACTTGGAAAATTATGTCTCTGGGAAATGATGTTATCTATAATGATTATATCTTGTACTGCCCCTTTGTTGATCATGCGATGTTATGCTTATGTAAGCTTATGATATAAAAGACCATGTAAAAAATAAAGAGGAGGCTTTTTTTTCTGCAGAATGAAAATATAAGACACACTACGTCTCATTCTTTTTCGCCAAACTCTACCCTTCCTCTGGTGACCCTGTTCTTTGCTGAGGCTGGCCCCCGGCAAGCTCTGGAGATTTAGAGGCAATCTTTCTTCTATAATCCCAGAACACATTTCATAACCTGCTCATGATTTTTAAAACTACTTATTCTAAATGCTACAGTGTTTTTCTTCAGAAAAATTGTTACAGTCCTTAAACTTGTATTATTCTTGGAGACTTCATGGAAACACTAACATTAGTTAAAATCAAAGTGCCTTATTCTCTGATTGGTGTTCATATTAGTACCTGGTTTTTGTACACTCTTAAAACTGGTCACTTGTTACACTTAAAATCCAATTTATATGACAGATTTTGTCTAAAGGTCTACAGTTCTGTCAGATGTTTAACATTATAACTTAACCTATTCTTTAAATTTTATTTATTGTGCTTTAGGTGAAAGTTTACAAATCAAGTCAGTCTCTCATACAAAAAGCCATACACACCCCGCCGTGCACTCCCAGCTGCTCTCCCCTTAATGAGACAGCACATTCCCCCTCTCCACCCTGTATTCCCCGTGTCCATTCAACCAGCTCCTGTCCCCCTCTTCATTTTCATCTCGCCACCAGACAGCATAGTCCCCCACATAGTCTCATGTGTCTACTTGAGCACAAAGTTCACTCCCCACCAGGATTGTTGTCTATCTTATTGTCCAGGCCAATCCCTGTCTGTAGAGTTGGCTTTGGGAATGGTTCCAATCTTGGGCTATCAAAGGGCCCAGGGACCATGACCATGGCCATCCAGTCTCAGTCAGACCGTTAAGCCTAGTCTTTTTAGGAGAATTGAAGATCTGCATCCCACAGTTCTCCTGCTTCATCAGGCATTCTGTGCTGTGTTCCCTGTCAGGGTAGTCATTGGTAATAGCTGGGCACCATTTAGTTTTTCGGGTCTCAGGCTGATGTAGTCTCTGGTTTATGTGGCCCATTCTGTCTCTTGGGCTCGTATTTACCTTGTGTCTTTGGTGTTCTTCATTATCCTTTGCTCCAGGTGGATTGAGACCAATTTATGCATCTTAGATGGCCGCTTGCTAGCGTTTAAGACCCTGGACACCTCTCACCAAAGTGGAATGCAGACCATTTTCTTAATACATTTTGTTATGCTAATTGACCTAGATATTGACCCTGACGCTGTGGTTCCCAAACCCCCATCCCTGCTACTCTGGCCTTTGAAGCTTTTGGTTGTATTGAGGACATTTCTTTGCTTTTGGTTTAGTCTAGTTACAGTGACTATCCCTGTGTTATGTGTTGCCCTTCCCTTCACCTAAAGAAATTTTTGTCTACTATTTAGTTAGTGAATATCCCTCTCTCTTCTTCCCCATCCTCGTAACCATCAAAGGATATTTTCTTCTCTGTTTAGACTTTGTCAGGAGTTTTTATAATAGTGGTCTCATGTAATATTTGTCCTTTTGCAATTGACTAATTTCACTCAGCAAAATGCCTTCCAGATTCTTCCACATTATGAAATGTTTCACAGATTCATCATTGTTCTTAATCATTGCATAGTATTCCATTGTGTGAATATACCATAATTTATTTATCCATTCATCCATTCATGGGCACGTGGGTTGCTTCCAACTTTTTGCTATTGTAAACAGTGCTGCTGTGAACATGGGTGTGCATATATCTGTTCATGTGAAGGCTCTTCTTTCTTTAGGGTATATTCCAAGGAGTGGAATTGCTGGTTGTATGGTAGTTCTGTTTCTAGCTTTTTAAGAAAGCGCCAAATTGATTTCCAAAGTGATTGTACCATTATACATTCCCACCAGCAGTGTATAAGTGTTCCAGTCTCTCCACAATCTCTCCAACATTCATTATTTTGTGTTTTTTGGATTAATGCTAGCCTTGTTGGGGTGAGATGGAATCTCATTGTAGTTTTGATTTGCATTTCTCTAATAGCTAACGATCATGATCATTTCCTCACGTATCTGTCAGCAGCCTGAATGTCTTCTTTGGTAAAGCGCTTGTTCATATCCTTTCCCCATTTTTTAATTGGGTTATTTGTCTTTTTGTTGTTGAGTTTTTGCAGTATCATGCAGATTTTAGAGATCAGACACTGACTGGAAATGTTGTAGCTAAAAGCTTTTTCCCAATCTATAGATAACCTTTTTACTCTTTTGGTGAAGTCTTTGGATGAGCGTAGGTGTTTGACTTTTAGGAGCTTCCAGTTAACTAATTTCTCTTCTGGTGTTTGTACAATCTTAGTAAAGTTTTGTATACTGTTTATGCCTTATATTAGGGCTCCTAATGTTGTCCCTGTTTTTTCTTCCATAATCTTTATAGTTTTAGATTTTATATTTAGGTCTTTGATCCATTTTGATTTCTTTTTTGTGCATGGGGTAAGGTATGGGTCTTGTTTCACTTTTTTGCTGATGGATATCCAGTCATGCCAGCACCATTTGTTGAAGAGACTGTCTTTTCCCCCATTTAACATTTTGGTATTTTGTCAAATATCGACTGCTCGTATGTGGATGGATTTATGTCTGGGTTCTCAATTCTGTTCCATTGGTCTATGTATCTGTTGCTGTACTAGTACCAGGCTGTTTTGACTACTGTAGAGGTATAATAGATTCTAAAATCAGGTAGTGTGAGGCCTTCCACTTTGTTCTTCTTTTTCAGTAATGCTTAACTTATCTAGGGCCTCTTTCCCTTCCATATGAAGTTGGTAATTTGTTGCTCCATCTCATCAAAAAATGTCACTGGTATTTGGATAGGAATTGCATTGTATCTGTAGATCACTTTGGGTAGAATAGACATTTTTACAATGTTAAGTCTTCCTATCCACTAGCAAGGTATATTTTTCCACTTATGTAGGTCTCTTTTGGTTTCTTGCAGTAGTGTCTTATAGTTTTCTTTGTATAGGTCTTTTACGACTCCGGTTAGATTTATTCCTCAGTATTTTATCTTCTTATGGGCTACTGTAAATGATATTGATTTGGTGATTTCCCCTTCGATGTTCTTTTTGTCGGTGTAGAGGAATCCAACAGATTTATGTATTTTTATCTTGTATCCTGATACTCTGCTAAACTCTTCTATTAGTTTAAGTCATTTTTTTGAGGATTCTTTAGGTTTTCCTGTGTGTAAGACCAAGTCATCTGCAAACAGAGATGCCTTTACTTCTTCTTGGCCAATTTGGATGCCCTTTATTTCATTATGTAGCCTAATAGCTCTGGCTAGGACTTCCAGCACAATGTTGAATAAGAGTGGTGATAAAGGGCATCCTTGTCCGGTTCCTGTTCTCAACGGAATGCTTTCAGCCTCTCTCTTTTCAGGGCGATGTTGGCTGTTGGCATTGTGTAAATGCCCTTTATAATGTGTAGGAATTTTCCTTCTATTCCTGTTTCGCTGAGAGTTTTTATCATGAATGGGTGTTGGAATACCTTTTCTGCATCAATTGATAAGATCATGTGGTTCTTGTCCTTTGTTTTACTTATGTGATGGATTACATTGATTGCTTTTCTAATTAACTTAACCTGTTTTTGAAGTCTTCATATTTCCTGCCTATACATTTAAATGGAGTGTATTTTGATACTTCAATATTTTCTGTTAATATTATCCTCTGACCTACTACCCAGAGAAGTCTAATTGCTATAAGCAAAACCAAACTTGTTGCTATCCAGTCAATTCTGACTCATAGCGACCTTATAGGACAGAGTAGAACTGCCCCATAGTGTTTTCAAGGAGCAGCTGGTGAATTTGAACTGCAACCTTTTGATTAACAGCCTAACTGTTAACCCTTATGCCACCAGGGCTACATTAATTGCTATAGTGAGGTTTACCTATTTAAAATTATTTATTTCTACAGAATCTGTGACTTAATCATTTTTAAAAAGATACTCTGTATCACACAAATAATTTAGTTTGCACAATTTAACATTTGAGTAAAATAATTTTAAATTACAGAAGCATCGTGGATTCCACAATTCTAGTCCCTGTTTTTTATGAGTTGGAGAATTGAGATGAAGTGAAATTATACTAATACTATCCGTTTAGGTTACCTAGTGAGTTAGTGGAGGGTTACGACTAGAGTCTCACCATTGATTTCTAGAACACTGTTTCTTCAATAAGACCTGTGAATCCCCTCTTCGTCTTTATTCGTATGCACCTCTTCATGCCTTTGACACTGCCTCTCTGGGAAGAACACACACTAGACCAACCAGAGTCTCTACCAGTACTAAAAAAAAGGCTCCACTATGGCCTGCAAGGCTAAGGAAGTAATAACATGCATATATGGCCAACTGATAGACTGGAGAGGAAATGAGTGGCCCAACAAGTAAAATCTGATGGTACTAGAGAATTTTTTGAAAAGTCATGTTTAGTTATGAGTGTCAAAGTTAAAGAGACAAAGAAAATTAGATTTTTTCCAAAAGACAAAAAGATCATAGATAATGAGTACTTGAGAAAACATGCTATACAAAGAATGGTTAATGGAGTAGGACATGTTGAGCTTTAATATAGGAAGATTAAGGGGACACGTACATTAAACAAATGGGTGAATGGCTGTATGTCAGATTTAGTCAGGACAGCTTTTACAAAAGATGTAGTATTTCAAATGAACCTTCAAGTATAAATACGAGTGTGTTGTTGTTATGTGCTGTCAAGTCGATTACAACTCCTAGTGATGCCATGTGACAAGGTAGAACTGCCCCATTGTGTTTTCTAGGCAGTAATCTTTATGGGAGCAACTTACCAGGTCTTTTCTTCCAGAGCAGCTGGTGAGTTCAAATGATGACCTTTTGGTTAGTAGCCAAGCTAACCAATTGTGCCAAACCAAATGTGCCACCAGGACCCCTTGGTAAATATGAGTACAACAAATAAATAGGAAAGAGTAGAGTTGAAGGGTAGTGCAGAAAAAGGGAAAAAATGTGTATAGGAATAGAGGCATAAAATAGTTTGAAAGATTCAAGAAACTACAAATATTCCAATATTTTGGAGAGACAAAAGTGTGAGGAGCCGTCAAGAGATAAGACTCAATAAGTCAACAAAGTCAAAGTAGTTTTAACTTTCTGTATGAGAGAAGGAAACCATAGAAAGCTTTTAAGTAGCAAATTAGCATAATCAGATTTGTGTTTTGAAGATAACTCTGGTAGTAGTTTGGCAATTGATTCCAAAAGGAAAACCAGAAGCATGTAAACCAGTCAGAAGCATATTGCTGTAGTTCACAGTAGAGGTGATAAGGGCGTGAACTAATGTAGAGACAGTATGACAAATTAAAAACAGAATGGAAGTAGACTAGCTAGATCTTGAAGACCTATACAGAAGATAAAGAAGCAAGGTTTTCAGGTTGGGCAGTTGGGCCAAGAGTAATGCCACTCCCAGGGGTAAAGAATATTGACGGGGCTTCCAGAAAAGTAGCAACCACCTTCTGTAAAAATAGACATATGAGCTTGAAAAACAAAAAAGGGAAATATCCAACTGGGACAGAAATTTCTTATCTTTTGGCTTCATACAGGAGGTCCACTTCCAATTCCTCCCATTGGCTCTGGAATACAGAATGAAAGTGGGTCACCTGTTCTAGAATATGGGTGGAAAGAGAGTTATCCATGAGAAATAGGAAAACAAAGCCCTCACTGTGCGTAACTTTGGGTCCCAACTTGAGCTGCAAAATTCACTCATTTAGTAGTCCCTGGGTTTGGAAACCCTAGGGGCATAGTGGTTAAGAGTGTGGCTACTACCCAAAAGGTTGGCAGTTCAAATTCACCAGGTGCTCCTTGAAAACTATAAGGGGCAGTTCTACTCTATCCTGTAGGGTCACTATGTGTCGGAATTGACCCGATGCCAATGGGTTTGGTTATTGGTTTTGGGTGGTGCAAATATTTAAGAGCTGGGCTACTAACGGAAAACTTGGCAGTTTGAACCCATCCAGAGGTGCCCTGGTAGAATTTCCTGGCAATCTGCTTCCAAAGATCACAACTATGGAAACTTTGTGAAGTGCAGTTCTACTATACAACATACGGGGTAGCTGTGAGTTGGAATTCACTCAACGGTGACTGTTTCAGTTTGGTTTTTTGGAAATAGTCATATGGAAGAACAGCAAATATAGAAATATCTATTCAAAAAGTCTATGAAAATTCAGAATTTACTTCATTTGCAACAGACAGTGAAGAACTTAAAGCCTAAAGGCACTCTCAAGAATAGCGGAGGTTGTGGTGAAATGCAATTTAGAGGAGATTCAGGGCACCAGCTAAACTGCAAACCAGCTAGTTTTCAAGAAAGAACTGGAGGGCAAGACAGATTAATTTTACAAGTAGTTTGTTAATTTCCATTCAAAAAATTCTCGCTTGGATTTTAGTGGGGACTGCATTTATTGTATAAATTAACTTGGAATAGATGATGTCTACCTTTTTTTTTTTATCCCACACGTTGGTTAACAGTTACTGAGTGATTATTAAGTGCTGGAGAATTTCAAGGGCTTTGCATGCATTCTCGTATTTAATCACCATAATAACACTGTGAGGTGGGTTCTATTTTACTCCATTTTTCAGATGATAAAAGCACAAAGATTCAGTAATTAGTCTAAGGTCATTTCGTCATTAAGTCACTTAGTAAGAGAAGAGAATGTAAAGAATGAAGAGGATAACACCAACAAACACAGCACTCTAGAGAACACCAAGACTTAATAATTAGAGGATAACAAGTCAGAGATTTAAGAGAAACAATCAGGAGAGTGTGGGCTTGTCTTAGGCTGGGTTCTCTAGAGAAGCAAAACCAGTAAAGCGTATAAATACAAATTTTGTTGTTATTAGATGCCGTTGAGTCATTTCGAGCTATGTATAACAACAAAAACACTGCCCACTCCTGCACCATTCTCACAATCTTTGCTATGCTTGAGCCCGTTGATGCAGCCACTGTGTCAATCCATCTCTTTGAGGATCTTCCTCTTTTTTGTTGACCCTCCACTTTACCAAGCATGATGTCCATCTCCAGGGACTGAAACCCCCTAATAGCATGTCCAAAGTTTGTGAGATGTAGTCCTAGCTGTCCTAGCTTCTAAGGAGCATTCTGGCTGTACTTCCAAGACAGATTTGTTAGTTCTTCTAGCAGTCCACGGTATATTCAATATTCTTTGTTAACACCACAATTCAAAGGCATCAATTCTTCAATCTTCCGTATTCATTGTCCAGCTTTTGCATGCATATGAGGTGATTGAAAACACCATGGCTTAGGTCAGGTGCACCTTAGTCTTCAAGGTGACATCTTTGCTTTTTAACACTTTAAAGAGGTCTTTTGCAGCAGATTTGCATAATGTAATGTGTGGTTTGATTTCTTGACTGCTGCTTCCATAGGCATTGTTTGTGGACCCAAGTAAAATGAAATGTTTGACAACTGCAATTTTTTCTCCATTAATCGTGATGTTGCTTATTGGTCTGGTTGTGAGGATTTTAGTTTTCATTATGTTGAGGTGTAATCCATACTGTAAGCTGTAGTCTTTGATCTTCATCAGTAAGTGCTTCACGTTCTCTTCACTTTCAGCAAGCAAGGTTGTATCACACACATATCTCAGGTTGTTAATGGGTAATATACAACCCTGATGCCCCGTTCTTCTTCATATAGTCCACTTTATTGGATTATTTGCACAGCATACAGATTGAATAAGTATGGTGAAGAGATACAATCCTGATATACACCTTTCCTGATTTTAAACCACACAGTATCACCTTGTTCTGTTTGACTGTCTCTTGATTTATGTACCGGTTCCTCATGAGCACAATTAAGTGTTCTGGAATTCCCATTCTTTGCAATGTTATCTGTAATTTGTTATGATCTACACAGTGGAATGCCTTTGCATAGTCAATAAAACACAGGTAAACATCTTTCTGGTATTCTCTGCTTTCAGCCAGGATCCATCTGACATCAGCAATAATATCCCTCATTTCACATCCTCTGAATTTCTGGCAGTTCCCTGTCGAGGTACTGCTGCAACCAATTTTGACTGATCTTCAGCAAAATTTTACTTGCATGTAATATTAATGATATTGTCCGATAATTTCTGTATTTGGCTGGATCGCCTTTTTTGGGAATAGGGATAAATATAGATCTCTTTCAGTCGGTTGGCCAGGTAGCTAGCCTCCAAATTTCTTAGCATGTACAAGTGAGCACTTCCAGTGCTGCATCTATTTGTTGAGACATCTCAATTGCTATTTCATCAATTCCTGGAGTTTTGCGTTTCACCAATGACTTCAGCACAGCTTGGACTTCTTCCTTCATTACCATCAGTTCTTGATCATATGCTACCTCCTGAAATGACTGAACATTGACCAGTTCTTTTTGGTATAGTGACTCCGTATACTCCTTCCATCTTCTTTTAATGCTTTATATCAAGGAAATGGCTCGTGCTGTTGCAGAGGCTGGCACATCCCAAGTCTGTGGGTCAGGGTAGAGGCTCCTGCTGGTGAACCCAATATCGGCAGGTGAGATAGTAAGGCTCTAGTTCACAGGCTGTGAAGATCAACGAATCCCAAGATCAGCAGACAAGACAGCAAGTAAGCTGCTAGCTCAAGTCTGGAGAATTAGAAGTCAGACAAATAGGAGCCAGTTGCAGGACAGAGAACAAGCAAAAGCCCATGAGCCCTACCAGAAAGTCTGCTCATATTCAGTGCAGGCCACACCCCCAAAGAAACTCCATTTCAACTGATTGGCTACTCACAGCAGATCGCATCATAGAGATGATCACATTATATCAAATCTCATCATGGAAGTAATCCCATTATCATAGAACTGTCAAACTACATCATAACTGCCAAAATACTGAGAATTATGGCCCAGCCAAGTTGACAAACAACCTTAGCAATCACAGGGGCCATGAAAGCTAAAGCAGCAAAGAGGGTCAAGAAGGATAGCAAGGTGAATAGCATAAATGCTGAAGGAAAGTTAAGTCTGATAAAGGACAAAAACTGCCAGTTGGGGTGGCGGAGCCAAGATGGTGGACTAGGCAGACGCTACCTCGGATCCCTCTTACAACAAAGACACGGAAAAACAAGTGAATCGATCACATACATAACAATCTACGAACCCTGAACAACAAACACAGATTTAGAGACGGAGAACGAACTAATACGGGGAAGCAGCGATTGTTTCCAGAGCCTGGAGCCAGCATACCAGTCAGGTACGGCACAAGCACAGAGAGCGGCTCCATCCCCCTGAACTAACCCCGGGAGGGGGACCAGCCGGTTCCACGGGCGGCGTGGGACGCAGCCGGTAGGAGAAGTCCCTGGGAGGCAGCGACTGGTATTGGAGCGGGGAGAACAGTGTCCCAGCTGGGACACTCGGTCACGGCACAAGCACGGGGACCTGCTCCACCCATCTGAACTAACCCTGGGAGGAGGCCCAACTGGTTCTCGGGGGCGGCAAGGCCACGCGGCTGGAGGGACAAGAAGTCCCCGGGAGGCAGTGACTGATTTTGGAGTCGAGAGTGCACCGTCCCAGTAGGGGAGCCTTGACGCTGGGCGTGGGGCTGGAAGCGGAGGATCTGACCGTGACTCCAGCGGGCCAGACCCCCCGGGGGCAATCTCCACACAGCCAGCACACATAGGCGACACGCCCGCGGGAATCTCAGATATAATAGTCATTCCAAGCAAGACAAGCAACTCTGGCTATATTCTGAGGTGCTACTCTCCTATCTCTCTGTTCCCTCCCCCACCCTCCCCAGGAGGCTTCATTAACATCTGAATAGCCTGAGCCAGAGGGAGAACTCTGATAGGGATCTGACTGCATTTTTTTTTTAGCAGATTTTCTGGAAAAACTAGTTTCCCAGTGATGGCTTGGAGACAACAATCCGTATCAAACCACTTAAAGAAGCAGACCATGACAGCTTCTGCAACCCCCCAAACAAAAGAATCAAAATCTTTCCCAAATGAAGATACAATCTTGGAATTATCAGATACAGAATATAAAAAACTAATTTACAGAATGCTTAATGATATCACAAATGAAATTAGGATAACTGCAGAAAAAGCCAAGGAACACACTGATAAAACTGTTGAAGAACTCAAAAAGATTATTCAAGAACATACTGGGAAAATTAATAAGTTGCAAGAATCCATAGAGAGACATGTAGAAATCCAAAAGATTAACAATAAAATAACAGAATTAGACAACGCATTAGGAAGTCAGAGGAGCAGACTCGAGCAATGGGACATCTGGAGGACCAGGGAATCGGCACCAACATAGCTGAAAAAAAATCAGATAAAAGAATTTAAAAAAATGAAGAAACCCTAAGAATTATGTGGGACTCTATCAAGAAGGATAACCTGCGGGTGATTGGAGTCCCAGAACAGGGAGGGGGGACAGAAAACACAGAGAAAATAGTTGAAGAACTCCTGACACAAAACTTCCCTGACATCATGAAAGACGAAAGGATATCTATCCAAGATGCTCATCGAACGCCATTTAAGATTGATACAAAAAGAAAAACACCAAGACATATTATCATCAAACTCACCAAAACCAAAGATAAACAGAAAATTTTAAAAGCAGCCAGGGAGAAAAGAAAGGTTTCCTTCAAGGGAGAATCAGTAAGAATATGTTCTGACTACTCAGGAGAAACCATGCAGGCAAGAAGGGAATGGGACGACATATACAGAACACTGAAGGAGAAAAACTGCCAGCCAAGGATCATATATCCAGCAAAACTCTCTCTGAAATATGAAGGCGAAATTAAGATATTTACAGACAAACACAAGTTTAGAGAATTTGCAAAAACCAAACCAAAGCTACAAGAAATACTAAAGGATATTGTTTGGTCAGAGAACCAATAATATCAGATACCAGCACAACACAAGGTCACAAAACAGAACGTCCTGATATCAACTCAAATAGGGAAATCACAAAAACAAATTAAGATTAATTAAAAAAAAATACACATAACAGGGAATCATGGAAGTCAATAGGTAAAAGATCACAATAATCAAAAAGAGGGACTAAATACAGGAGGCATTGAACGGCCATATGAAGAGTGATACAAGGCGATATAGAACAATACAAGTTAGGTTTTTACTTAGAAAAATAGGGGTAAATAATAAGGTAACCACAAAAAGGTATAACAACTCTAAAACTCAAGATAAAAACCAAGAAAAACGTAACGACTCAACTAACATAAAGTCAAGCACTATGAAAATGAGGATCTCACAATTTACTAAGAAAAACGCCTCAGCACAAAAAAGTATGTGGAAAAATGAAATTGTCAACAACACACATAAAAAGGCATCAAAATGACAGCACTAAAAACTTATTTATCTATAATTACCCTGAATGTAAATGGACTAAATGCACCAATAAAGAGACAGAGAGTCACAGACTGGATAAAGAAACACGATCCATCTATATGCTGCCTACAAGAGACACACCTTAGACTTAGAGACACAAACAAACTAAAACTCAAAGGATGGAAAAAAGTATATCAAGCAAACAATAAGCAAAAAAGAAGAGGAGTAGCAATATTAATTTCTGACAAAATAGACTTTAGACTTAAATCCACCACAAAGGATAAGGAAGGACACTATATAATGATAAAAGGGACAATTGATCAGGAAGACATAACCATATTAAATATTTACGCACCCAATGACAGAGCTGCAAGATACATAAATCAAATTTTAACAGAATTGAAAAGTGAGATAGATACCTCCACAATTATAGTAGGAGACTTCAACACACCACTTTCGGAGAAGGACAGGACATCCAGTAAGAAGCTCAACAGAGACACGGAAGATCTAATTACAACAATCAACCAACTTGACCTCATTGACTTATACACAACTCTCCACCCAACTGCTGCAAAGTATACTTTTTTTTCTAGCGCACATGGAACATTCTCTAGAATAGACCACAAATTAGGTCATAAAACAAACCTTTGCAGAGTCCAAAACATCGAAATATTACAAAGCATCTTCTCAGACCACAAGGCAATAAAACTAGAGATCAATAACAGAAAAACTAGGGAAAAGAAATCAAATACTTGGAAAATGAACAACACCCTTCTGAAAAAAGACTGGGTTATAGAAGACATCAAGGAGGGAATAAGGAAATTCATAGAAAGCAACGAGAATGAAAATACTTCCTATCAAAACCTCTGGGACACAGCAAAAGCAGTGCTCAGAGGCCAATTTAAATCGATAAATGCACACATACAAAAAGAAGAAAGAGCCAAAACCAGAGAACTGTCCCTACAACTTGAACAAATAGAAACTGAGCAACAAAAGAATCCATCAGGCACCAGAAGAAAACAAATAATAAAAATTAGAGCTGAACTAAATGAATTAGAGAACAGAAAAACAATTGAAAGAATTAACAAAGCCAAAAGCTGGTTCTTTGAAAAAATTAACAAAATTGATAAACCATTGGCTAGACTGACAAAAGAAAT
This sequence comes from Loxodonta africana, assembly GCF_030014295.1. Lineage (NCBI taxonomy): Eukaryota > Metazoa > Chordata > Mammalia > Proboscidea > Elephantidae > Loxodonta > Loxodonta africana. The sequence goes on from NC_087361.1 coordinate 79,075,977, forward strand.
ACAAGAAAGGAAACAAATAACCCGAATAAGAAATGAGAAGGACCACATCACAACAGAACCAAATGAAATTAAAAGAATCATTTCAGATTATTATGAAAAATTGTACTCTAACAAATCTGAAAACCTAGAAGAAATGGATGAATTCCTGGAAAAACACTACCTACCTAAACTAACACATTCAGAAGTAGAACAACTAAACAGACCCATAACAAAAAAAGAGATTGAAACGGTAATCAAAAAACTCCCAACAAAAAAAAGCCCTGGCCCGGACGGCTTCACTGCAGAGTTCTACCAAACTTTCAGAGAAGAGTTAACACCACTACTACTAAAGGTATTCCAAAGCATAGAAAATGACGGAATACTACCCAACTCATTCTATGAAGCTACCATCTCCCTGATACCAAAACCAGGTAAAGACATTACAAAAAAAGAAAATTACAGACCTATATCCCTCATGAACATTGATGCAAAAATCCTCAACAAAATTCTAGCCAATAGAATCCAACAACACATCAAAAAAATAATTCACCCTGATCAAGTGGGATTTATACCAGGTATGCAAGGCTGGTTTAATATCAGAAAAACCATTAATGTAATCCATCACATAAATAAAACAAAAGACAAAAACCACCTGATCTTATCAATTGATGCAGAAAAGGCATTTGACAAAGTCCAACACCCATTTATGATAAAAACTCTTACCAAAATAGGAATTGAAGGAAAATTCCTCAACATAATAAAGGGCATCTATGCAAAGCCAACAGCCAATATCACTCTAAATGGAGAGAACCTGAAAGCATTTCCCTTGAGAATGGGAACCAGACAAGGATGCCCTTTATCACCGCTCTTATTCAACATCGTGTTGGAAGTCTTAGCCAGGGCAATTAGGTTAGACAAAGAAATAAAAGGTATCCGGATTGGCAAGGAAGAAGTAAAGTTATCACTATTTGCAGATGACATGATCTTATACACAGAAAACCCTAAGGAATCCTCCAGAAAACTACTGAAACTAATAGAAGAGTTTGGCAGAGTCTCAGGTTATAAAATAAACATACAAAAATCACTTGGATTCCTCTACATCAACAAAAAGAACACCGAAGAGGAAATCACCAAATCAATACCATTCACAGTAGCCCCCAAGAAGATAAGATACTTAGGAATAAATCTTACCAAGGATGTAAAAGACCTATACAAAGAAAACTACAAAGCTCTACTACAAGAAATTCAAAAGGACATACTTAAGTGGAAAAACATACCCTGCTCATGGATAGGAAGACTTAACATAGTAAAAATGTCTATTCTACCAAAAGCCATCTATACATTTAACGCACTTCCGATCCAAATTCCAATGTCATATTTTAAGGGGATAGAGAAACAAGTCACCAATTTCATATGGAAGGGAAAGAAGCCCCGGATAAGCAAAGCACTACTGAAAAAGAAGAAGAAAGTGGGAGGCCTCACCTTACCTGACTTCAGAACCTATTATACAGCCACAGTAGTCAAAACAGCCTGGTATTGGTACAACAACAGACACATAGACCAATGGAACAGAATTGAGAACCCAGACATAGATCCATCCACGTATGAGCAGCTGATATTTGACAAAGGACCAGTGTCAATTAACTGGGGAAAAGATAGTCTTTTTAACAAATGGTGCTGGCATAACTGGATATCCCTTTGCAAAAAAATGAAACAGGACCCATACCTCACACCATGCACAAAAACTAACTCCAAGTGGATCAAAGACCTAAACATAAAGACTAAAACGATAAAGATCATGGAAGAAAAAATTGGGACAACCCTAGGAGCCCTAATACAAGGTATAAACAGAATACAAAACATTACCAAAAATGATGAAGAGAAACCAGATAACTGGGAGCTCCTAAAAATCAAACACCTATGCTCATCTAAAGACTTCTCCAAAAGAGTAAAAAGACCACCTACAGACTGGGAAAGAATTTTCAGCTATGACATCTCCGACCAGCGCCTGATCTCTAAAATCTACATGATTCTGTCAAAACTCAACCACAAAAAGACAAACAACCCAATCAAGAAGTGGGCAAAGGATATGAACACACATTTCACTAAAGAAGATATTCAGGCAGCCAACAGATACATGAGAAAATGCTCTCGATCATTAGCCATTAGAGAAATGCAAATTAAAACTACGATGAGATTCCATCTCACACCAGCAAGGCTGGCATTAATCCAAAAAACACAAAATAATAAATGTTGGAGAGGCTGCGGAGAGATTGGAACTCTCATACACTGCTGGTGGGAATGTAAAATGGTACAACCACTTTGGAAATCTATCTGGCGTTATCTTAAACAGTTAGAAATAGAACTACCATACAACCCAGAAATCCCACTCCTAGGAATATACCCTAGAGATACAAGAGCCTTCATACAAACAGATATATGCACACCCATGTTTATTGCAGCTCTGTTTACAATAGCAAAAAGTTGAAAGCAACCACGGTGTCCATCAACGGATGAATGGGTAAATAAATTGTGGTATATTCACACAATGGAATACTACGCATCGATAAAGAACAGTGACGAATCTCTGAAACATTTCATAACATGGAGGAACCTGGAAGGCATTATGCTGAGCGAAATGAGTCAGAGGCAAAAGGACAAATATTGTATAAGACCACTATTATAAGATCTTGAGAAATAGTAAACCTGAGAAGAACACATACTTTTGTGGTTACGAGGGGGGGAGGGAGGGAGGGTGGGAGAGGGTTTTTTATTGATTAATCAGTAGATAAGAACTGATTTAGGTGAAGGGAAAGACAACACTCAATACATGGGAGGTCAGCTCAATTGGACTGGACCAAAAGCAAAGAAGTTTCCGGGATAAAATGAATGTTTCAAAGGTCAGCGGAGCAAGTGCGGGGGTCTGGGGAACATGGTTTGAGGGGACTTCTAAGTCAATTGGCAAAATAATTCTATTATGAAATCATTCTGCATCCCACTTTGAAATGTGGCGTCTGGGGTCTTAAATGCTGACAAGCGGCCATCTAAGATGCAGCAATTGGTCTCAACCCACCTGGAGCAAAGGAAAATGAAGAACACCAAGGCCACACGACAACTAAGAGCCCAAGAGACAGAAAGGGCCACATGAACCAGAGACCTACATCATCCTGAGACCAGAAGAACTAGTTGGTGCCCAGCCACAATCGATGACTGCCCTGACAGGGAGCACAGCAGAGGACCCCTGAGGGAGCAGGAGATCAGTGGGATACAGACCCCAAATTCTCATAAAAAGACCAAACTTAATGGTCTGACTGAGACTGGAGGAATCCCGGCGGCCATGCTCCCCAGACCTTCAGTTGGCACAGGACAGGAACCATCCCCGAAGGCAACTCATCAGAAATGAAAGGGACTGGTCAGCGGGTGGGAGAGAGACGCTGATGAAGAGTGAGCTAATTATATCAGGTGGACACTTGAGATTGTGTTGGCAACTCTTGTCTGGAGGGGGGATGGGAGGATAGAGAGAGAGGGAAGCCGGCAAAATTCTCAAGAAAGGAGAGACTGAAAGGGCTGACTCAAGAGGGGGAGAGCAAGTGGGAGTAGGGAGTGAGATGTATGTAAACTTATATGTGACAGACTGACTGGATTTGTAAACGTTCACTGGAAGCTTAATAAAAGTTACTAAAAAAAAAAAAACATCGGGATTAACATAAAAAAAAATTGCCAGTTGGATTTGACAGTAAGGAGATTTTGGATGACCTTGGTGAGAGGAACACCAATGGAGTACTTGGACAGAATTCAAACTGCAGTTATTTTTTAGTGAATTGAAAGTAGACAAAAAAAAATTGTTGTTGAATCGATTTCAACTCATAGCTTCACTATAGGACAGGGTAGATCTTCTCCATAGGGCTTCCAAAGAGCAGCTGGTGAGTTTGAACTTCTGACCTTTTGGTTAGCAGCTGATCTCTTAACCACTTGACCACCAGGGCTCTGAAAGTAGAGACAGTGAGTGCAAACTGCACTTTCCAAAAGATTAGTTGTGAAGAAAACATGGGCTGGGGGAGGCAAGCTTAAAAGATGTGTGGCCAAAGAGGTTTTTCTTTTAAACATGAAATAGATGGGATAATGGGGAGGAACCAGTAACAGTGAAGACAAAGGAAAGATAAGGGACACTTGTTAGGGGAATGATCTGCTTCCATGCCTCCCATCCCTGCTGCCTAAGTAAAGACCCTGGGCCCAGAACATTCTCTGATAAGGAGGCTGGGAGTTGAGTCACCTTTTGTCTCCCAGTTCCTTCTCCTTCTCAGAGAAGCCTTACCCCTGTCCTGGGCACACAATAACTTTCTCTGTCTCTTGCACATGCGTGGGCACCATATAGCACCTGGCTAACCCCACTTCTATATTTGTTCCCAGTAAGAAGGGAACAAGATCTCTCATGCTATGGCACTAGAGGGGAGATGTGCCAGATTGTAAGACCCAGCCTCCAGGAGTGGAACGAAGGGGAAATAGACTTTGCAAGGATGAACATGGGTGCCCTCATGTAGTGTGCTAGTTCACTACAGTTTGTTAAGTTATCCTTATATAAGTCCCTGGCATGTAACCATTATTGTTCACTACCACTATAAAACCTCTGCCCTACCACTTCAGGGGCACAGATCTGGTTTGATTCTACGGCCACCCATAAAATTCTCTACTGCCACGCTGGAGTTGCCTGCCTTTTTCTCTGGTTTCTCAACACTCTCAATTTTTGGAGGCAAGTTTCACAATAGTGGTCCATGCCCAGACAATTATCGAGCAAGTCAGGAGATTGAAGAGATGGTAAGTGGGAGTGAGGCCTTTGCATGGGGAAATCCTTGTTTGGCCAGTGACCTCCACATGGAGAGGCGTTACCCACATGCTTCTCTGTGTGTGGACTGCCACATGAGTATGGGGAAGCCCTGAAAACACCAAGAGTCATAACTCAGTTGTGGGCAGATGCAGGCCTTCAGAAGGATGGAAAAGAAGCTAGGAGGGCAGTAGCAACTGTGGGACAACCACAGCTCTGAGCTGTTTGGCTGGCCACCAAAGCCCAGCCAGCTGCTGAAGCACACCTAAGAGCTTTGCAGAAACAGAGTTTAAAAAAAAAAAAAAGATGTGTGGCAGTCATGTGTTGCCAGACTGATGAATTGAGCAGCTGCATCAGTAAACAGGACGAGCAACTGGAAACACTCGCCTGCAGGTTTGTAAAGATGTGGGATTCAAGGGCTAGGGGGACAATCTTCTAGCCATTGCTCAAAGCACCCCAAAAATGGGACCAGAGATAGTTGGAGGGGCTGAGCAGATCCCTGGGTGCCGAGAACACCGTGTAACACCCAGTGCAAAGCAAGAGTTAAAACAGCAGGAAAAAAAAAGGAGCAAAAAGTCCTTCAAGATAGATTGTGTTGAGAAGCCTTGAAGAGACCTTAAAGACCTGGGCACACAATAACTCTGTGGAGCAGTTCTACTCTGTTCTATAGGGTCGCTATGAGTTGGAATCGACTCGACGGCACTGTTTTTTTTTTTTTCTTACTATTGCGGTTATGGCTATGTCATGGTTGGGTTATCTGTATGACCACAAAGACCTTTCGTTACAATTAAAGTTCAGTGAGGAAATGAAAAGAATTGTATGTCTTGGATTTTTAGATACCATTGCACAGGTTACTGTGATCTCTGTAACACCTGGCACCAAAATGTGGAAAACCTTTGGGTCTGAGGTCACCATAATTGAGATCCTTGACCAAGCCTGACTACGGATAAGTTCCTTCAGGGCCTCTGCAACCCCTATTTTGTGTATTAATGATGTTGATGTGTTAATATATACCTTTGTAAAATTTTACCTCCAAGCCCTGACAAGAATTGCTGCCATTAGGGCCATTTTTAGTGGGGCACTTAGAAACTTAACATAAACTATAGCTAATAGCCTGGTCATTTAATCTGGCCACTGACAACCCTCAAACTGACTTATAAAGGAAGCCTCTATGGAGATGAAACATTTGGACAAAAAAAAAAATCAGTTCTGCTTGTGATAAGTTTTTGTTACTTCTGTGGATGGTCACCAGAAAAGTCCCTATCCTGAGAGGGGAAAACAGCAACAAGCAAACCATTCTTGCCAACTGACTGCAGTGGCTGAAACATCCTCTGCTCCAGAGCAAAAAAAAATGTGCAACTGACTACCTCCTGGATTTAAGAGAGGATGGCCCATAAAGATTCCATCATAGATTGGACCTACACGCATGGACTATCACTGTTGTCAGAAAACACCGAACAACATGAAAAAGCTGACCTGCCTATGAGGCCCTGATAAGGCTAAAACCTGGCCAGGGACAGATTCCCAAGCCAACAGGCCAGGGCATTCTCAGCAGTAGATCATATCAGGGCCTCTTATCCTATAAGAGGCTTCCATTGGATCTAGAATGAACCCTTTACACTCTGTATCACCCCAAGCCATAGGGGCGACTGAGTACTTCAACGGACAGGCTTAAATGGTTGATGGTAGGGAACAAGACAACCCAAGCCTGAACTATACATCTCAGGCAAGCAGCCTGGGAGTCTCAGTGTAGCAGTTCCCTACAAATGCATCTCTCATTTGTGCCGAATGTTTGATCAAACTGTCTATTCTATAAAATGTGTTTCTTTTGTATACAAGTATTCCTAACAAAGGATCTGGGTTCCCACAGGGGTCACTGCATCAAGACAGCATCTCAAGTCCCATGTGAGATAGTGGAGAAGTGGGGGGAATTGTCAACATTGTCCTTTTTTTTCCCCAGATTATATCACATAATGGACAGTCTCTCATCTATGAGCCCCAGTGATAGAGGCTTTTGCTAGAGCTACCAATTGGACCAGTCGTTGGCTCTGTCAACATTGGAACAGAGATGGTGAGTCATCTTCCCACATTGTCAACAAGGAGGACACCTGGTGGACCAACTGAATGTATAACCTGGAGTGCTGAGGCGATCATGTGGTAAATGAATACAGTCGACTTTACTACTCGTGGAAAATATCTTTTGAAGTGTGAAAGCTGCCTGTGGGGAGTGCTCCACCTTTGGAAGAAAATTTCTCTCTGTGTGTTAAAAATGTAAATGGCACAGGTCTAGACGGTTTGACTGAGAACGGTGCTTTGAAGACTCAGTTTGACGTTACTCTGGATATGGAGAACTTGCAGAATATGACCAGGCAGTCCAATGTGTATTGACTGACTACACCAAGTCTGAATTAGCCTGATCTTCCAGCAATGGTAATGCCTCATTCAATTGTGCTGAAAAAGTGAGCTTTTGTATTACTTGTACTGAAATGTCTACTGTTCACATGATGTGCCATGTTGGGAGAAATAACCTGCTTTTACATAAATGAATCAGGACATGTTTTACACACATAAGTGTCTTAGGAAGGTATTATGGATTGAATTGTGTCCCCCAAAAATGTTTGTCAACTTGGCTAGGCCATGATTTCCAGTATTCTGTGGTTGTCCTCCATTTTGTCATCTGATAATCCTATACATTGTAAATTCTACCCTCTAAGATAGTAATGAGGCAGGATGAGAGAACACAGTCTACAGGATTAGGTTGTATTTTGAGATAATTTTTTTTTAAGATATAAAAGAGAGAAGCAAGTAGAGAGAAGAGGGACCTCATACCACCAAGAAAGAATAGCCAGGAGCAGCATACATCCTTTGGGCCTCGGGTCCCTGTGCTGAGAAACTCATAGACCCAAAGGAAGATTGATTACAAAGACCTTTCCCCAGAGCTGACAGAGAGAGAGAAAGCCTTTCCCTGGAGCTGGCACCGAAATTCAGACTTCTTGCCTCCTAGACTGCGAGAGAATAACTTTCCGTTTGTTAAAACCATTCACTGTGGTATTTCTGTTATAGCAATGCTAGAAAACTAAGACAGCTGGGATCTCTAGAGAAGAAAACCAATGAAGTGTGTGTATATATATATACATACACACACACATACATAAAGAGAGAGAGGGTTTTATATGAAGGAAAAGACTCACTTGATTGTGTCGTTGTTAGGTGCTGTCGAGTCAGTTCCAACTCATAGCAACCCTACTGGACCTGCACCATTCTCACAATTGCTGTTATGCTTGAGCCCATTGTTGCAGCCACTGTGTCAATAGAGGGTCCTCTTTTTTGCTGACCATCTACTTTACCAAGCATGATGTCCTTCTCCAGGAACTAGTCCCTCCTGATAACATGTCCAAAATATATGAGATGAAGTCTTGCCATCTTTGCTTCTAAGAAGCAATCTGGCTGTACTTAATCCAAGACAGCTTTGTTTGTTCTTCTGGCAGTCACGATATACTGAATAATCTTCAAAAACAACATAATTCAAAATCAATTCTTCTTCGGTCTTCTTTATTCATTGTCCAGCTTTCCCATGCATATGAGGCAGTTGAAAACACCATGGCTTGGGTCAGGCACACCTTAGTCCTTAAAGTAACATCTTTGCTTTTCAACACTTTAAGAGATCTTTTGCAGCAGATTTGCCCAGTGCAATGCGTAGTTTGATTTCTTGACTGGTGCTTCCATGGGTGTTGACAGTGGGTCCAAGTAGAATGAAATTCTTGACAATTTCAATCTTTTCTCCCTTTCGTGATGTTGTTTATTGATCCAGTTGTGAGGATTTTGGTTTTCTTTATGATAAATTTCAAGCCATGTTGAAGGCTATAGCCTTTGTTCTTCATCAATAAGTGCTTCAAGTCATCTTTGCTTTCAGCAAGCAAGGTTGTGTCATCTGCATATGGCAGGTTGTTACTGAGTCTTCCTCCAGTCCTGTTGCCCTGTTCTTCTTCACATAGTCTAGCTTCTCGGATTTTTTGCTCACATGCAGATTAAATAAGTATGATGAAAAGATACAACCCTGATTTACACCTTTCCTAATTTTAAACTACGCAGTATGCCCTTGTTCTGTTTGAGCAACTGCCTCTTGATCTATGTAGAGGTCCTGCATGAGCACAAATAAGTGTTCTGGAACTCCCATTCTACATAATATTATCCATGATTTGTTATGACCCACAGTGTCAAATGCCCTTGCAGAGTCAATAAAACACAGGTAAACATCTTTCTGGTATTCTCTGCATTCAGCCAAGATCCAGCTGACATTAGCAATGATATCTCTCATTCCACATCCTCTTCTGAATCCAGCTTGAATTTCTGGCAGTTCCATGTAAATGTACTGCTACAACCACTTTTTAATGATCTTCAGCAGAATTCTTCTTTCTAGGCTATCTTAGTCTGAAAGCTCAGCTGAAACCTGTACACCGTATGTGACCCTGCTGGTATTTGAAATACCAGTGGCATAGTTTCCAGCACCACAGCAACAAGCAGGCCACCACAGTCCGAAAAACTGACAAAAGTGTTGAGGATGCAGTTGTAGACACTAGCAAGTCCCAAGTCCGTGGAGGCTTCTCTTGAACCACATAGCTGCAGGGGCTAATGAACCCAATATTGGCAGGTCAGATAGCATGCTGCAAAGTTAAGTCGAAGAACCGAAGATCAAATGATGATGAGCCAGATGCAGGGTCCAGAGCAGAGCAAAAGACAGTGAGTTTTGCTAGGAAGTCATTATATATTGGATGCAGGCCATGCTACCAAAGAAACTTCCTTTCAATTGATTGGCTGCTCATAGCAGATCTCATCATGGAGGTGATTACATCATTACGTAACTGCCAGACTACATCATAACTGCCAAAACACTGAGAATCATGGCTTAGGCAAGTTGACACACAATCTTAACCATCATATTCTAACCTTTGTCAACTTGGCACCTGTACACATCTCCTTCAACCATACATAATCTCTAAATAAAGACCATTATAAAGTCATATTTTTGATTAACGTGATACAACTAATATGCATACAACCAAAAATGTGCTAGTCCTGTTTACATCTTATATTTTATAAGTGAAGAAAACAAAAATATTTTATACACACATACAGGAAGAAATACTCGTAACTACTATAGTCCTCGTTTCTGCAACTGGTCATGTGGTCATAGCTGGTATTTAGAATTACCTTCTTCTACTACCCATTCCGTATTCCCTTTAACTTCAGCAAGCACCTCAACTGGTCGCCGTTCTTTGCCTGGTGGGGTGACCCAAACCTTCATTCCTGAAGGGTCTGGGCCTTTAGTAGTCATGCTGAAATTGAGTTGCTGTAGTTTTCCATTGATTTTAATCACACGGCATGGTAGTACCAAGAGACATCCCAAGGGATCTCTTGCATTCCAGACCTATTCTTCTTTACCTCCATTATGTAATATCAATCTGATTTCCTCTTGGTAATCAGGATCAATCACACCTGCCAATATGGTAACTGCCTTCTTTGCCTGTTGATCCAGAAGCACAAGAAGCCCAGAGTGGCTGGGTGACATTCTTCACTTTCAGTTCAATGAAATCAGTGACGTGTCCTACCTACCTTTGGAACTAAGACTTCTAGACTTGCAGAGCATAGGGTCATGTTGACGGAAAACAAAAATTTCTCACATGGGTCACTAGGGGTAATAGTGAGTGGTGCCACTTCCATTTCTATCCCTTGATTCCTGGACCCATAAATCCTGGCTATAGGAGAAACAGCACCACATACTGAATGCTGGTTTAGAGCATATGCAGCCTCCTGCAAAGAGAACAACGCTCCAACCCTGCAAGTTATTGCCTCCTATGTAACATCGTAATTGTGTCTTTAAAAGGTAATACCATCATTCTATCAAGCCAGCTGCTTCAGGCTAATGGGGAACATAATGAAACCAGTAAATTCCATGAGCTTGTGCCCGTTGTAACATTTCATCTGCGGTAAAATGAGTCCCTTGATTGGAGATGATGCTGTGTGGGATAACATGACTGTGGATAAGGAATTCTGTAAGGCCACAGATGGTAGTTTTGGCAGAAGCATTGCACGTAGGGAAGGCAAATCCATATCCAGAATAAGGGTCTGTTCCAATTAGAACAAAACTCTGCCCTTTACATGATAGAAGTGGTCAAATGTAATCAACCTGCCACCAGGTTGTTGGCTTATCACCTTGTCTTAGTCATCTAGTGCTGCTATAACAGAAATACCAAAAGTGGATGGCTTTAACAAAGAGAAATTTCTTCTCTCACAGTCTAGTAGGCTACAAGTCCAAATTCAGGGTGTCAGCTCCAGAGGGAAGCTTTCTCTGTTGGCTCTGGAGGAAAGTCCTTCTCGTCAATCTTCCCCTGAACTAGGGGCTTCTCTGCGTGGGAACCCTAAGTTCAAAGGGCACACTCTGCTCCTGGTACTTCTTTCTTGGTGGTATGAGGTCTTCCCCATGTCCTTCTGCTCGCTTCTCCCTTTTATATTTCAAATGAGATTGGCTTAAGACACTATCTAATCTTGTAGATCTTAACAATATAACTGTCGCTAATCCATTTTATTACATCACAGCAATAGGATTTACAACACATAGGGAAATCACATCAGATGATAAAACGGTAGACAATCATACAGTACTGGGAATCATGACCTAGCCAAGTTGACAGATATTTTGGGGGGACACAATTCAATCTATTACACACCTCAAGAATTCATGCCATATTTGGGACTTACTGTTGGTCTCGGCTCCTGGCAGATTGGGCACTCAGCAATGGCTCTACCCAAGTTAGCCTTGATGAGTGGAAGTCCATGTTGTTTAGCCCATGAATAAACTCCATCCCTGCCACTATGGTCACTTCGTTCATGAGCCCATCGGGCAACAAAGGGAGTGGCTAGGGAAAGAGGATGACTGGTTTCCACAGAATGCATTATCCCATCCACTTGCTTGTTAAAATCCTCCTCTGCTGAGGTCATCCTTTGGTAGCCTTCACATGAGACACAAATGTCTTCACTTCTTTGGCCCATTTAGGTCAATCCACATACCTCATCTCCATACCTCCTTGTCTGTATTTTTCCAATCACGTTACTTTCAAGTCCTTGACCATCCAGCCAAACCATTGGCCACAGCCTATCAATCTGTATACAGTTGCACATCTGGCCATTTTTCCTTCCAAGCAAAGTGAAAAACCAAGTTCATTAATTGAAGTTCTGTTTTTGAGAGGATTTCCCTTTATCACTGTTCTTCAGGGAGGTCCCAGAAAGAGTAGTGCTGCCGCTGTCCACTTTCAAGTGCTGCCTGCATATCGTGCAGAACCATTTGTAAACCAGGCATGAGTTTTCTCTTCCTCAGACAACTGATTGTAAGGAACTCCCCATGAGGCCCTAGGTGCAGACTAGGAGATAAAAGGTAATGTGACAAGAGTGGAGATCATGACATTTGGGCCACTTTCTCAAGCAACTCTATTGTGTTTTCAGGTCCTGCTTGGGACTGATTTCATACATACCACTTCCATTTAATGATGGAGTGCTGCTGTGTCCAACTTTATAGCTCTGTGGGTCAGACAATACCCAGTTCATGATGGGCACCTCAGGCCACATGGTGACTTGGTAGCCCATGGTTAAGCAGTCAGTCTCTACTAAGGCCCAGTAACAGGCCAAAAGCTGTTTCACAAAAGGAAAGTAGTTATCTTCAAAGGATGGCAAAGCTTTACTCCAAAATTCTAAGGGTCTGAGCTGTTATTCACCAATAGGTCCTGCCAAAGACTCCAAACAGCATCTCTATCTGCCAGTGACACTTCAAGCACACTTGGATCAGTAGGATCATACGGCCCAAGTGGCAGAGCAGGTTGCACAGCAGCCTGAACCTATTGCAGAGCCTTCTCTTGTTATGGGTCCTACTAAAAATTTGCAGCTTTTTGAGTCACTTGATAAATAGGCTGTAGTAGCATACCCAAATGAGGGATATGGTGCCTCCAAAGTCCACCACGTGTTGTATTTCCTTTTTAGTTGTGGGAGGAGCCAGATATAATAACATCCTTCACTTTGGAAGGAATGCCTTGACATACCCCACACCATTGGACCCCTAGCCCTTTCGCTGAGATGGAAGACATCTGAATTTTTGGTAGATTAATTTCCCACCCTCTATCTCACAAATGTTTGGCCACTAAGTACAGAGTCATTGACATTTCTTCCTTATTAGGTCCTATTAGCATAACATCATCATTGTAGTGGATGAGTGTGACGTCTTGTGGAAGGGAAAAAAAAAATTCTTCCTTATTAGGTCCTATTAGCATAACATCATCATTGTAGTGGACGAGTGTGACGTCTTGTGGAAGGGAAAGATGATCAAAATCCCTTTGGACTAAATTATGACATAAGGCCACAGAGTTGATATACCCCTGAGATAGGACAGTGAAGGTGCATTCCTAGGCTTGCCAGCTGAAGGCAAACTACTTCTAATTGTCCCTTGAATCAGGTATGAAAAACAGGAAAAAGGCATTAGCCAGATCAATGGCTGCATACCACGTACCAGGAGATATGTAAATTTGCTCAAGAAATGAAATTACATCTGAAACAGCAGCTGCAATTAGAGTCACCATCTGGTTAAGTTTTTGATAATGCACTGTCATTTTCCAAGACCCATCTGTTTTTGGCACAGGCCAAATAGGCGAATTGAATGGGGATTTCGTGGGAATCACCACCCCTGCATCCTTCAAGTCCTCAGTGGCAGCAGTAACGTCTGCAATCCCTCCAGGAATGTGGTATTGCTTTTAGTTTTCTATTTTCCTAGGTAGGGGCTGTTCTAACGGCTTCCACTACTCCATTTGTCAGGGATCCAACACAGGGATTCTGACAGTGTCTAAGTATATCTATTCCCACTGGACCCACTGTGAGATGAACCTGAGCTATGTCTGTATTAATAACCTGACTACCATACACCTCCATTCTGACTGGTGGATCACAGTGACGTTTTGGGTCTCTTGGAATTAGTGTCAGTTGAGAGCCAGTATCCAGTAATTCCCAAGAAGCCTGATTATTTCCTTTTCCCCAATGAACAGTCATGCTCATAAAAGATAGTAGATCCCATTGGGAAAAGCTGGGGAAAAGATTAACAGAATAAAGTTTTGCCGTGTGGGTTCTTCCTCAAGAGGAGCTGGCCTCCTCTTCATTCAAGGAGTTGTGAGTCTATAAACTCACTCAAATCTGGGAATTGATTGAGGGGCCATGACTCCCTATTCTGGCAATTTGAATTAGACTGCATTTCACTTGATCTGGAATTTTTCCAGTTGTACAGATCAAGTAAATATTTTAAAAGTTTGCTACCTATATTACTCCTAGAGACACCATGACTAAGTAGCCAGTGCCGTAAGTCCATATGAGTCAGATTATTCTGATTACTGCTTTGACTCCACTGTTCATTAAGGTAACCATACCCACCTTGTCTTTGGCCTTTACCACCACTGAGTCTAATCAGCCCCATTTTAGTTAGGCATCTTAACTCAATTAGGGCAGCTCCCACTGTCAAATCTGACTTACATAAAATAGCAATCACAGCAGTCTTCGAGGATGCTGGAGCTCCCTTCACAAATTTGTTCCTCACCATTGCAGTAAAAGGTGTGTCCTATGGACACTCCATTTGTGGGTTGGTGGGTCTAACCTGATAAATACACTCTAACATGCTAATTTTCCCAAGCCTTTGGATACCTTCTTCTATAGCATAGAAAGGCAGATCTGGTAGTTCAACTTGATTTAGTGTAGGTCACTGCACAATCCACGCTTCAGCAACCCAACCAAATCAACTATTAGGTCCTTAACCATTCAAGCTGAAACATTGAATGAAGATTCTGTGCTTAGTGGGTCCATAGCAATAAACTGAGACTGATCCAACTTTATGTTCTTTGCACCACTATCCCACATCATTAATAGCTGTTCCCACACATATTCCCCAGGTTTCTGTTTGTACATATTAGGAAAGTCAAGCAGTTCTTTTGAAGTGTAGTTTACTGCTCCTTGTACTTCACCTTTTGGGGCTCACTGGGACTTAAGTCTAGTTATGGGTCTAGAGGCAAAAATGGATGGTGGATATGTTTTTTGAGAACATTCAGTAATGTCTTGTATGGCATCTGCCTCAGGTGATGCCCCAGGCTAAGACACAAATGCCTCCCCAGGTGATATTTCAGCAAAGGCTCTTCAGACATGGCTGGGTTAATCTTATCAGATAGGGGCATAAGGGCTAAGGGTTTTGTTGGCAGGAGTGATTCAATGGAATTTATGAATGATTCAATGGAATTTAGGGGCTCAGTGTTCCCAGCTTCTTGATTATCTGCCTGTCTTAGTGCTACTTCAACAGAAATGCCACAAATGGATGGCTTCAACAAACAGAAATATATTCTCTCACATTTAGATAGGCTAGAAGTCCAAGTTCAGGGCCTTACTTCCAGGGGGAGCCTTCCTCTCTCTGTCAGCTCTGGAGGAAGGTCCTTATCACCAGTCTTCCCCTGGACTAGGAGCTTCTCAGCACAGGGACTCTGGGTCCAAAGGACACGCTATTCTCCTGCAACTACTTTCTTGGTAGTATGAGGTCCGCAAGTCTCTCTGCGTGCTTCTATCTTTTATATCTCAAAAGAGATTGGCTTAAAACATGACCTAATCCTATAGATTGTGTTCTGCCTTATTAACATAACTGCTACTAATCCCATCTCATTAAGATCATAGAGATAGGATTTATAACACATAGGAAAATCACATCAAATGACAAAATGATGGACAATCACACAATACTGGGAATCATGGCCTAGCTAATTTGACATATGGGGGGGACACAATTCAACCCATGACATTCCACTCTTTGTCCCTCCCAAATTCATGTCCTTGCCACATGTAAAACACATTCACCCCATCATATGATAGCAAAAGTCGTAAATCAACTTCAAGTCCAAAATCCAAAAATTTCTCTTCCTCTGTGGACTCTAGAATACAAGTTATCTGCTTCCAAAGTACAATGGTGAAACAAGCATGAGCTAGACATCACCACTGCAAAAGAAAGAAATTAGAGGGCAAGAAGGGACCACAGGCGCTAAGCAAGTCAGAAGAGCACATTGCATTAGCCCTCAAGCCTTGAAAATAATCCTTTGTTATCTGAGATCATTTATGCAATGGCTCTGCCCTTCAGACTCTAGGTATTGGCCACATTCTCTGAAATCTGACTGGAGGCCCCTTGGCCCTGGGCTTCAGCTCTGCCTTCCAGGCCCACTGGAAGGGCAGCTCTGCTCCCTCAAGTTTGGGTGGTCTCATTCTCCTAGTCCATCTAAGTACTCCACCCTTTGAGACCCCAGATGTTCTGGCCATAGCCTTTGAGACTGAGGCAGCTCTGCTTCCTGATTCCTTGTCTCTTCAGCTTCTGCTTCCTGGTTCTTTTGCCTCTTGGCCCCTCCAGCCTCACCATCCACATATGCCCTCATCAGGCAAGTGTTTCAAAGCTCTGTAGCTCCACAGATAACTGCCTGGAGGCACCCCACTCCACCAGTAAACTTCTGCAGGAAGGCACTCAGCTCTCACGCTTTGCAGGTCAGCAAGCCTACCTCCACCAATAAGTGCTCAGAGCACCCTACTCCACCAGGACACCTCCTGCCAAAGGCACTCAGCTTTCTTGCTCCTTGGGTCAGCTTCAGTGCTGGTATCACTGGTCTCCTAGTTCTGCTGTCCTTTCTCTGTGCTGCCCTTTCTCTGCTGCTACCCTTTCTCTGCTACTGACCTTTTTCTCTTGCTGCCATTTCTCTCTGCTGCTTTTCTCTGTTGCTGCTTCTGTCTCTACCATCTCCAGTGTAACAGCTTTCCTCATTTCCTTTTGAGTCCTGTATGCATTTACAGTTTCAAAACTGCTTCCACATTTTAGGTATTTTTTAGAGCAGCACTCCAATCTCTCAGTACCAAATTCTGTCTTAGTCATCTAGTGCTGTTATAACAGAAATACCACGAGGAGCTGGCTTCAACAAACAGAAATTTACTCTCTCACAGTTTAGTAGGCTAGAAGTCTAAATTCAGGGTGTCAGCTCCAGGGGAAGACTTTTTCTCTCTGTCAGCTCTGGAGGAAGGGCCTTATCACCAATCCTACCCTGGACTAGGAGCTTTTCAGTGCAGGAACCCCAGACCCAAAGGATGCACTCTGCTCCTGGCACTGCTTTCTTGGTGGTATATAGGTGAACTCTCTGGCAAGGCTTGCAGGTTTTTGCTTGCACTAGATCCTGCAGCTGGCTCCTGTTCATCTGACCTTCTTCGGACTACAGCTAGCAATTATCTGCTGTCTTGCCTGCCACTCTTGGGATTCGTCCATCTTCACAGCCTGGGAGCCAGAGCCCTGCTGTCCAACTTGCTGATCTTGGATTCACCAGCCCCTGTGGCTATGTGAATCAGCCTCTACAACTGCGTGAGTCATGTCCTTAATATAACTCTCTCTATTTCTTTTATATATATATATGTTTTATGCCAAGATATTTGGAAGACAGCTACCTGGCCAATTAACTGGAAGAGATCCATATTTATGCCTATTCCCAAGAAAGTTGATCCAACCAATTGTGGAAATTATCGAACAATATCATTAATATCACACGCAAGCAAAATTTTGCTGAAGATCATTCAAAAACCTGTGTTTTACTGACCATGCGAATGCATTTGACTGTGTGGATCATAACAAATTATGGATAACATTACAAAGTATGGGAATTCTGGAACACTTAATTGTGCTCATGAGGAACCTGTACATAGATCAAGAGGCAGTCATTCTAACAGAACAAGGGGATACTGCATGGTTTAAAGTCAAGAAAGCTGTGCATCAGGGTTGTATCCTTTCACCATACCTATTCAATCTGTACGCTGAGCAAAAAATCCGAGAAGCTGGACTATTCAAAGAAGAATGGGGCATCAGGATTGGAGGAAGACTCATTAACAACCTGCAATATGCAGATGACACAACTTTCCTTGCTGAAAGTGAAGAGGACTTGAGGCACTTACTGATGAAGATCAAAGACCACAGCCTTTCAATATGAATTACACCTCAACATAAAGAAAACAAAAATTCTCACAATTGGACCAAAAAGCAATGTCACGAAAAATGGAGAAAATTTTGAAGTTTTCAAGGATTTCATTTTCCTTGGATCCACAATGGACAGCCATGGAAGCAGCAGTGAAGAAATCAAAAGACGCATTGCATTGGGGAAAAATGCTTCAAAAGACCTCTTTAAAGTGTTGAAAATCAAAGATGTCACCTTGAAGACTAAGGTGTGCCTGACCTAACCCATGGTATTTTCAATCGCATCATATTCATGTGAAAGCTGGACAATGAATAAAGAAGACTGAAGAAGAGTTGATGCCTTTGAACTGTGGTGTTGGTGAAGAATATTGAATATACCATAGACTGCCAAAAGAATGAGCAAATCTGTCTTGGAAGAAGTATAACCAGAACGCTTCTTAGAAGCAAGGGTGGCAAGAGTGCATCTTACATACTTTGGGCATGTTGTCAGGAGGGATCCTGACATCATACTTGGTAAGGTACAGGGTCAGCCAAAAAGAGGGAGACCCTCAATGAGATACATTGACACAGTGGGTACAACAACGGGCTCAAGCATAACAATTGCGAGAATGGCACAGGACCAGGCAGTGTTTCTTTCTGTGGCACATAGGTCACTATGAGTTGGAACTAACTGGATGACACCTAACAACAACTATATATGTGTATATGCTTTACTGGCTTTGCTTCTCTAGAGAACCCAGACTAAGAAAATAACCAATTTAGAAAACACCCTTAGAATTGTGTTTCTCTAGAACTACTCTCAGTACCAAATGTCTTAGGCTGGATTCTCTAGAGAAGCAGAACCAGTGAAGCATATAGAGAGCAAGAGAGAGAAAGAGAGGTTTGATATCAAGGAAATGGCTCATGCAATTGTAGAGGCTGGAAAGTACCAAGTCCATGGGCCAGTTGTTGGGATGGAGGGTTCTCCCGACTCATGTAGCTCCAGAGGCTGAAGAACCCAAGATTGGCAGGTCAGACTGCAGGCTGCTGGCCCCAGTCCCAAGAACTGGAGTTCAGATGATGATGAGCCAAATGCAGTGTCCAGAGCAGACAAAAAGCCAATGAGCTTTGCCAGAAAGTCCTTATATTTTGGATGCAGGCTACACTCCCAAGGAAACTCCTTTTCAACTGATTGGCCGCTCATAGCAGATCTCATCATGGAAGTGATTACATCATTACATAACTGCCAAACTACATCATAACTGCCAAACCACTGAGAATCATGGCCCAGCCACTTCGACACACAGCCTTAACCATCACAATAAGATTGGACAAATGCAGCCCTTTGATATATTCAGTTGGCTTGGATTAAGCCACAACTGGGGTGGCTGGTTGGGATCTCTCTTCCAAACAGGCCTAATTAATCTGCTGGGGACACTCCTATAGTAACCTTCATTAAATGCTGCCTCAAATGATGCACAGATATAACATCCACCATAGTTATGTACCAACCACAGACATGCAGCTCAGTGTCCAAAATGGGTGATGGCATACCAGGACTTGATACTGCTTTGCTTCTCTTTCTGGCACCCAGATGGGAGTCGGAGGGTGGACTGTTGGGAGAACAGCCTGCCTCTATGTCTCCCGTGCAGGCTGCCTAAGTAAAGGCCTTGGGCCCAGAACGTTCTCTGATAAGGAGACTAGGAGTCAGTCACCTTCTCTCTTCCCTGTTCTGGGCACATAGTAACTTTCTCTGTCTCTTGCTTATGTGCAGGCACCATATGGCACCTGGCCAACCACATTTCTCCATCTGTTCCCAGCAGGGAGGGAATGGGGTCTCTTGTGCTATGGCATAAGAGGGGAGATGTGCCAGATTATAAGTGCCAGACCAGAGGGGTGGACTGAAGGGGAAACAGGCTTTGCAAGGCTGAACATGAGTGCCCTCATGTGGTCTGTTAGTTCACTACAGTTTTCTAAGTCATTCTTATGGAAGTCTCTGGCATGTGGCCATTGTTGTCCACCAAAACCAAAAAACCAAACCTGTTGCCACGGAGTTGATTCCAACTCATTATAAAACCTCTGCCATCCCACTTCGGGGTGCACGCTTTGGTCCTGCAGCTGCCCAGGACTCAGCCTTATATGTAAGTCTTCCTAATAAAGTCCTTTGCTGCCACACTGGAGCTGCCTACCTCTTTTGTTGGTCTTTTGGCGCCTCCATTTTCGTAGGCAAGTTTCATTACTGGTCCATGCCTGAACAGCACTTAATGGAGCAAGCTTCTGAGGAGGTGTGAAAGTAAGATTCAGATGAGATCAAGCCTCAAACAAAAGAAAAGACAAGGTATTGGGAATTAGATACTCCTGAAGGAACTCACAACTGAGGTTTTCTCTCTCAAACAGAGGAAGATGTCACTTACTGGTAAAGAAAGGGCATCAAGTGTTTAAGTAAGGAGAAAAATTGAAGAATCACCTTTGCTGGTGCAAATGGTTAACAGCTTTGTATATTTGTCAAAAGGTTGGTAGTTCAAACCTACCTAGAGACCCCTTGGAAGACAGGCCTGGTGATCTGCTTCCAGAAGGCCACAGACTTGAAAACCCTATGGACCAAGTTCTACTCTGCACACACTGGATTGCCATGAATGGGAATTAACTTGATGGCAACTGACAACAATAACAACAACATAAGGAATGGAGAGGCAACAACAGAATCACGTACCAGGCTTGATAACAGAGCTAAGAGTCCAGCTGAATTGAAATCCCATTCTTTAGTAATACCGCCAATAAGCGCAGTGCTATGACCTCCCCAGCCAGCAAAGAGGAGTCCCAGTGTAGAAGCACTGCTCCAGAAGTTGGAGTTTTCAGAGCAAAAGGTTAAGTAGGAGATGGAGGGAATTATGAGTAGTGGTGAGAGACAATGGAGACTATCTTAGTTACCTAGTGCTGCTGTAATGAAGCACCACAAGTGGGTAGTTTTAAAGAACAGAAATATATTTTCTCAAAAATTAGAATCTTAGCCATGTTGATACTTTCTTTGTTGGTAGCCCCAGGCATTCCTTGGTTTCTTGGTGACATGGTGTCTGTATTCCCTTATGTGTTCATGTCTCATGTCTAATCTGCTCTTTTTATAACTCAGAAGTGATGGATTAGGCTTAGGATTCACCCTACATTGGTATGGCCTCATTAACATAATAAAAAAGCTCTATTTCCAAACAGGATTACATTCACAGGTACAAGGGGTTAGGATTCCAACATATATTTTGGAGGGATTGGCTGTGTATGGAGGAAAGTCACTATTACTCAAGGAGAAAATGAAGATCTCATCAGCTTTGTGGCCTTGATGTGGAAGAAGAATAGATTTAATGAGACTGGGATTGAATTCAGAGACTGGTATATTAAAGTATGTAAATATAAAAAAGAGAGTAGATCAGACATTATCTAGGTTAATTTCCTGGGTTAAATTGGAAACAATTGTTGGAAAAGATTAGAATTTCATTCTACATAGCTTCACTGTACCTAGTGCCCCTTTGCTTCTGGGTTTGATTCGTAAATCCTTAACAAAAAATAAAAATTTCTAAATTTTGAAATAAGGGAATATTTTATCTCTGATTCATATGAATTTCCTTTTCCTGTATCTCATCATTTAAAAATTATGTTGAATATTGTCTCTACTAATATTAATTTAGTAGTGTCTGGGTGGAGCAATGAGTCAAAATCGATTGGACAGCAGTGGGTTTGGGTTTTTTTTGTTGTTGTTGTTGTTTTGTTTTCAGGTGGTGCAAATGGTTAAGTCCTCTACTACTAGCTGAAGATTGGTGATTTGACCCCACCCAGAGGGGCCTTGGAAGATCCCTGGCAATCTGCTTCCAAAAAGTCACAGCCTTGAAAACCATATGGAGCAGTCCTACTCTGCACACATTGGGTAGCCATGAGTCAGAATCAATTCAAGGGCAACCAACAACAAATATTAATTCAAGCGATCAAATATTTCCTCCAAACAGTTGATAAATAAACTAACTTGGGTAGGGTAATTTAAGATGTAGTTTCTAATTCTCTGAATAATTCCAATGTTATAAATTGTTAAAAGATAGAAATAGGGCTTGAGGATCTTCTTAATGCTGAGTTTAGACAAAATATCTTTACACTAATACCTTCAGGAGATTTTTGAAGTCACTTCATTTCATCTTAGTCGTTATTGCTCTATTTTGATTCCCACAATTTAATATTTCCTGTTGACATTCTTTTTCTTTATCCAAGTGATCTCTGTTATAATTTTGGTCAACAATGATTTGTAATTATCTCTATTCCAAACATTGACTATTTTCCTAGGTCAAGTTTATTATTAAATTTTAGCCAAAAATAAATTTCACAACTAGAGATTTAAATCTATTCAAAGAATAAGAGCTACTTTTTCAACCCTGAGAATTCTTTTAGACTTGATTTTGTTCCACTCATCTTATTGTTTTCTGAATACGTATCACTCACATTTATAATGTTGCCCATTTTCGAGTAGTGTTTACTTAGTTAAGTGTTTACTTTGTTTATTTTTAAAATTTTCTTTTAGATTTAGAGAAATGGTAAAATAAAAAGCAAAAAAATAAAGGTTTCATGAATAGATTTTAGGTGCTGGTGGCATCTTTTATTCAACTAAATAAATTAAGCATTTATTCAGTATGAGCGTTATCTATACTGTTTGTAAGTAGATATGTTTCCTTACAATATAAGAAGGACAACGTAAAGGGAGACAAGACACTATTAATTATTGAACCAGGGAGTACTCAGTACCAATGCTAAGGCTTTCTCTTTCACTACACAACAGCTCCTCAAAGAGTTAAGGGTCACAACCTGTTTTGGGGAAGCTTTCCAAGTGTCTTGGTCTAGTAACAACAAAGAGTCAGGGATACATGGATGGTTGGGATGCATGTAGAGCACAGCCACTGGACATGAAAGGGCACTTTCCACTGGATGATCCATAGGCCACAGACAGTTGTTTAAGGAAAGACTTCTACAATTGCCAGAAGAACAACTGAATAACTCTTTTGCAAATGTGATGAACAATATACGCTCAGAAGAATGGAGAAGAATGGTTTTTAGGCATTGGTTCTACTTCCCCCTAACTCTCTAGTGCTTAGCCATAATTTTTTCATGCTGGCTGTCTCATCTCTTTATTATCTCCTTCTACTCCCACCCTGCCCCAACCAGGTCTTATCCTCTTGTGTCCTGTCATTTCCTTCTCCAGAGTCAAGCCTTACTATCCTCTCCCTCCCCTTAGGTCAGATGAAAAAATATACAAAATATATAATTTATCAAGAAAAAATAAGAAAGCATAAGTAAAAAAATTATAAATAACAGGTGAAATAGCTATCAAAATGAAGTTTTTTTTTAATTGTAAGATATTACTTTTTACAACTTTATGTAAGTAAATGTAGATTAAGTTCATACTTTCTTAGAGAAATACATATTACCAAGACTGAACCACTAGAGAAAGAAGTTTTGTTGTTGTTGACTTATGAAGCAGAGACCAGGTAAGGAAAGTATTACTTCATATTTTCTCTCCATCCTTCTCTCTCTTGTTTCCCTCTTCCCTCACTTTTGAGGGAAGATTGAACCTCCTCAAAAACATTAGCACTTAAGCATTGCCAAGACATTGGATAAAGTTGAAATTGCAACACTTTGTATAGAAATTTAGCATAGAATATATTTTGTATACATATATGCAATTCACCTTCTTTGCTTGAAAAAGACTAAATTCAAGAGTGTACAACATCTATAGAATGGTTATCATCTATATATAGAATAGACAACATATCTATATATAGAATAGACAACATCTATTGAATAGTTATCCCAACAATAAATTATAAATGGAATACCATTTTTTCTTGTAATCGTTTAGGAAAATAACCACCTTCGGTTCATTCTACTATCTACTTTTTTAGCTCAAAATGAAGTCAGTTTTTGGCTGAATTGATCCAGGATTGGTTTCCACAGAGGAAAGTCTCCTTGTGACTACCCTGACCATTTTCACTAATTCGAAAGATTTATTCAAAGCAATATTTGAACATCGACTATTTAGCTCACATGGTCCTAGCTGCTGACAATATAGCAGCAAACAAAACAGAGAAAAATCACTACTCTCACGAAGGTGAAAAAAAAAGACGACTATATGTATACATAGACGATTAATATATTTCAGGTGGTAAGCCCTATGGACAGAAAGTAACCAAGATATAAAAATAGCAATTATATATGTAATATATAATGCATTAACTATATTGTTGTATACATATTATATATTAATTAATTATATATTGCGATATATTAATATTAGTATATACATATATAATATTATAGCACATTTGAATGGAAATTAGAATGATTCAGCAGATTGGGAAAATTGCTGACACCTCTCAGTCTCCTAATACCCTACGGCTAGCGAAGAAAAGGAATTTGTTTGATGATACGCTGTTTCAGAGCTTAATCCAAACCAGTGCTTGATACTCATCCAGTATTGGACTAAAACACCCTTTAAACCTGCTTTATCATCTCTTGCTTCAACCCCTCAGATGTTTGGTGTGACTTTGGCCTGAAAGCAGAAGTATGCATCAAATACAAATCTCTCCATTTTATTTGTGAGACTTTTTGAGGTTCTTCCGTGTTTTTTTAGAATCACTCTTGGCTTGCTTTCTTATTCTTTTAAGCTCGAATGTTATAATAGTAAGCGTTCCTTGCCAATATGCTTGGTGGTCTTTGAATAGAAGGATTTATCGAAACTAAATACCAATAGGGGGCAGCATAGAGCTGTTTGCTGCCTGTTCATGGCACCTTTAATATTTGCCACAATTTTGGCTTTCTTATAAAAATATGGCTTTAATATTCAATATTTTAACAGTAACACAAATATAAAAAAATATAATAGTGAAAAAATTAAACTGCTTTTTATATGAAGGGTGACAGACAAATGTTGGTTTTAGCCAACTAATGGTAACAATTCAGATTAATTTATCTAACATTTATTAAGTTCTTACAACATTGCAGGTTTTATGTCAATAAAGATTCCAATATTAATTTTAAAATGGTCTCTGCCCTCAAAAACCCCCATTTAATGAGAGAGACAAGAAATCAAAAACATTTAATATAATAATAACTTACATGTATTGGCTGTTTCATAAGTGCCAGTGATTATTGTAAACATGTTCAACAATTTACTTAATCTCTACAATAGTTTCAAGATGCATATACTAGTGTTACTTTAATAAGGGATTAAACAAAACAATGAGAGTTTAAATAATTTGCACAAAGCCATTCAACTCATAAGGCATAGAACTACTATTCAAATCAAGGCATTGTCTCCTCTTGACCCTTGCTGACTCCTGTACAATGTGTTGCATCTCAAATAGCAGAGTTATGTGAGAAATCAACAGGTATACAGAAGTAATGTTCCTAATCCATCTTGGGGAACTGACCCTGTCAGATAAATCTTAAAGTATGATTAGGAATTAACTGTATGAAGAAGGAAGGGGAGGGGAGGTGCAGATGTTTTAGGCCAAGAGAATATCATTAGGCAAGAGAAGGAATCATGAAATGTTGTAACAAAGTGCAGAGATATGTATGTAGTTAGTCTGAGAGTAGAATAAGCATTGGAGAATGGCAGGAGATGAAGCTGAGCAGGAATACAGTGGTTAAGCCTTGGAAAGCTTAGCTAAGCAATTCGAACACCATCTGGTTGAGCAGTTTTCTCAAACCTGGCTGCTCTGAATTAGGATCTTTGGGATAGGGCCAGGAATCTGCATGTTTAAATGCTTCCTACATGACTCTGATACAGACTGCTTCAGCGGTTCCAAATACCATTAGCTTCTGAAGTAGGAAATTTCGTATTCAGACATGGTATTTGAATCGATCACTGTTCTATTACGACAGCTTCGAAAGGGAACAACTGAAGGCAGAGAACCAAACTAGGAGGCTAGTGTAATTTTACCTGTCAGAGATGGGTCTAAAGCGGAATACCGGGAACTCTTAGACAGGAGGAATCAGTAAAGAAAGGGGTTGTTGTTAGGTGCCATCTACTCAGTTCTGACTCATAGCAGCCCAATGTGCAACAGAATGAAACACTGCCCAGTCCTGTGCCATCCTCACAATCATTGCTATGTTTGAGCCTATTGTTGCAGCCTGTGTCAGTCCATCTAATTGAAGGTCTTCCTCTTTTTCTCTGACCATCTACTTTACCAAGCACAATGTCCTTCTCCAGGGACTGAAACCTTCTGACAACATGTTCAAAGAATTTGAGAGGAAGTCTCAACATCCTCACTTCCAAGGAGCACTCTGGCTGTACTTCTTCCAAGACAGACTCGTTCCCTCTTTTGGCAGTCTATGGTATATTCAATATTCTTCGCCAACACCACAATTCAAAAGCATCAATTCTCCTTCAGTCTTCCTTATTCATTGTCCAGCTTTCCCATGCATATGAGGAGATTGAAAATATCATGTCTTGGATCAGGTGCACATTAGTCCTCAAACAGACATCGTTACTTTTTAACATTTTTAAAGAGGTTGTTTGCAGCAAATTTGCCCAATGCAATGCATCGTCTGGTTTCTTGACTGTTGCTTCCACAGGTGTTGACTGTGGAATCACATAAAATGAAATCCTTGATAACTTCAATCTTTTCTCCATTTATCATGATGTTTCTTTTTGGTCTAGTTGTGAGGATTTTTGCTTTCTTTTATGTTGAGGTGTAATCCATACTGAAGGCTGTGGTCTTTGATCTTCATCAGTAAGTGCTTCAAGTCCTCCTCACTTTCGGTAAGCAAGGTAGTGTCATCTGCATGTTGCATGTTGTTAATGAGTTTTCCACGAATCCTAATGCCATGTTCTTCTTCATATAACATGGCTTCTCAGGTTATTGCTTAGCATACAGATTGAATAAGTATGGCAAAAGGATACAACCCAGACAAACACCTTTCCTGATTTTAAACCATGCAATATCCCCTTATTCTGTTCGAAGGACTGCCTTTTTGTCCTATGTTCAGGCTCCTCATGAGCACAGTCAAGTGTTCTGGTATTCTTATTCTTTGCAATGTTGTCCATAATTTGCTATGATCCACACTGTCGGATGCCTTTGCATGGTCAATAAAATACAGGTAAAGATCTTCCTGGTATTCTCTGTTTTCAGCCAAGATCCATCTAACATTGGCAATAACACCCCTTGTTCCACACCCTCTTCTGAATTCAGCTTGAATTTCTGGCGGTTCCCTGTCAATGTACTGCTGCAACCGTTTTTGAATTATCTTTAGCAAAATTTTACTTGCGTGTAATATTAACGATATAATTCAATAATTTATGCATTCTGTTGGATCACCTTTCTTTGGAATGGGTACAAATATGAATCTTTTCCAATCAGTTGTCTTCCCAATTTCTTGGTGTAGATGGGTGAGTACCTCCAGCGCAGCACCTGTTTGTTGAAACATCTCAGTTGTTATTCAGTCAATTCCTGGAGCCTTGTTTTTTGCCAATGCCTTCAGTGCAGCTTGGACTTCTTCCTTTAGTACCATCAGTTCCTGATCATATTCTACCTCCCGAAATGGTTGAACATCGACCAAGTCTTTTTGATACAGCGATTCTGTGTCTTCCTTCCATCTTCTTTTGATGCTTCCTGCATCGCTCGATATTTTGCCCATAACACTCTTCAAAATTACAACTCAAGGCTTGAAGTTTTTCTCCAGTTCTTTCAGCTTGAGAAATGCCTTTGCACATGTCATTGTAATACTTTACTTTGTCTTCTCGAACCGCCCTTTGAAATCTGCCTAGTTCTTTCACTTCATCATTTCTTCTATTCTCTTTAGCTGCTCTATGTTCAAAAGCAGAGCTTTGATGGTGCAGTGGTTAAGAGCTACGGCTTCTAACCAAAAAAAAAAAAAAAAAAATTCAGCAGTTTGAAACCACCAGCCACTCCTTGGAAACCCTATGGGGCAGTTCTACTCTGTCCTATGGGATCGCTATGAGTTGGAATCGACTCGACGACAACAGGCTTAGGGTTTTGTTTGTTTTTGTTTGTTGGATTTTTTGGTATATTCAAAAGCAAGTTTCAGAGTCTCTTCTGACATCCATTTTGGTCTTGTCTTTCTTTCCTGTCTTTTTAACCACCTTTTGATTTCTTCACATAAGATGCCCTTGATGTCATTCCACAACTTGTCTGGTCTTCAGTCATAGTGTTCAATGAGTCAAATCTATTCATGAGATGATCTCCAAGTTCAAGTAGGATATACTCAAGGTTGTATTTTGGTTCTCATAGACATTTTTTACATTTTCTTCAGCTTCAACTTGAACTTACATATGAGTAATTGTTGGTCTGTTCTGCAGTTGGCCCCTGGTCTTATTCTGACTGATGATATTGAGCTTTTCCTACCACCTTTTTTCACAGTTGTGGTCAGTTTGCTTCCTGTGTTTTCTATCCAGTGAAATCCACATGTATAGTCACTGTTTATGTTGTGGAAAAAAAGTACTAGCAAAGAATAAAGTAATTGATCTTGCAAAATTCTATCACGCAATCTCCGGCCTTGTTTTTAACATGAAGGCCATATCTCCCAACTACTGATCCTACTTTGTTTCTGATTTTTGTATTCCAAAAACCTAAAACCAAACCTGTAGCCCTTGAGTTGATTCCAACTCATAGGGACTCTATAGGACAGAGTAGAACAGCCCCATAGGGTTTCCAAGGAATGGCTGGTGGATTCAAACTGCAGACCTATTGGTTAGCAGCTGAACTCTTAACCACTGTGCCACCAGGGCTTCTTCACATTCCAATAACCAGTAATTATCAATGCATCTTTAAAAGGGGGTAGAACTCAGTTATTGATTGACAGTGAAGAGTATGGGAGAGGAAGGCATTCAGGATGATTTCCAGGCTTCTGGGCTTGCAAACTAGGATATTTCATGAAGACAGTTAAATTAAAAAGAAAAAAGTGGAATTATTATGGAGCCTCAACGCTAGGCAATGTGAAAATTTTCAGGAATTGAAAAATATAAAATTTATTGTCATATGCATAAAAATATTTTGCAATAAAAAGCTTTATTTACACATGTAAGTGTATATATATATATATATATGTGTGTGTGTTTGTATGTGTTATCATTAGTTGCTGTTCAGTCCATTCCAACTCATGGCAACCTCATGTGTGCAGAGTAAAACTGCTCAGTAGGGTTTTCAAGTCTGTAACCTTTCAAAAGCAGACTGTCAGGCCTGCCTTCAGAGGTGCCTCTGGGTGGGTTCAAACCACTAACCTTTCTGGGCTCACACACACACACACACACACACACACACACACACGTACACAGACACACACACATTTTTCTAAAGGGATTGGATAGAATGCAAATAAAATATATAGCTGAGCATATGTTACTGTAAGCTTACATGGAGACAGAGTACTGAAGCAGGAGTGCTAAGTAAGGAATCGTGCTCAGAGTCAAGAAGCTCTGCATTGGTGCATTTAGAACAGAACTTCAGCTAGTGGTCATGCTATGAAGGATTAGGGCTATATCATAACGGAGAGCATACTGGCATGATATGCTCAGGGTATTCAGCGTTCCAGGCACACTGACTATGTTCCAAACAGGGGTCGAAGCCCAGAGGGGGAATAGAAACAAATTTACAAGCCCAGGCAAAAGCTCTGTTAAGCATGCTGGAAAAAAAAAATTATAGAAATTAAGGTAAAAGACCAAGTTTGATAAGCATATAAGAGAATATTCTAGGGAAACAAGACTAATTCCTGCTCCCAATTTATAATGTGTTCGTAAAAGTGTCAGCAGCTCTAAAAGGCTGAGGCTGCAGTTTGAAATTCCCTGGTGATGTAGCTGAGCAGGCCAGGACAAAGCAATTGACTGACAGGCAGAAAAGTTCTGATTTCTCAGGAATGGGCATTTTGTGCCAGTACTCAATTATGGGCATTCAATTATGGCCTCCTTCTTATAATTACTGTTGCTCATTTCCAACCAGGATGCAAACAGTTTAAAGGTATTGACTCTTGAATATTGTCGTGGCCTAGATTCACATCTAAAAACTTAAAGTTCTCAGGTTGAAAGTAACAGGGTGCTTTAAGAAATAACAAATTTGTTGACAGATTACTTAACGTCTCACAGAATAGATGAGAATTCAGGAGAACAAGGCTTAAAAACAATGGAACTGTGGTGGTACAGAGTCAAGACAATAAGAACTACACATAATTTCATCAGGGTGATAGCACTCAAATGAGTGAATTTCAACCATTTTCCCATTCTTCTGTCCAAGTCCAGGGAGAAAGAATCAAAGAGGCCTACCTAGGGTAGGTCAGGGCACATTGATTGCAGTACCACCAACCCTACATCAAACGGAAGAGAAAGAGCTCCCCAAAAGGAGATTCTATTAAATGAAGAAAGATACTATCAAAGGAAGGGAAAATGAACGCAGACAAGTAGAAGGAACAAATGCCCATTATAGACCTCGAGATTAAAAAAAAAAAAGGACAAAAAACTTATTTAAGGATCCATAACCAACTTGATTATCCTTAACAGGTTTCTAAATTAAAAAGAAATTCAATAATATATGTCATAGTACATTGTAATATATTTAAAAAATTAGTCCGTTTGGAAGAAAAGACCCATCAAAAAATTGTTGGATATGTTTTAAATGCATATTTTTGTGTTACTAAGTTCCACAAAAGTTTGAGAGATATATTTTAGAGTTGTAGGGAGAATACAAATACTATACATTGGAGAAGATACATCATAAGATAAATTATGTGATCAGTATATTAGAATAAATAATTTTATTTTATTCAAACTCTACAAATCCCTTCAGAAAGTATTACATTTAATGTAAAGATAAACCAACACATCTCTTTAAAAACTGATTTACAAGGCTCAGGTGGCAGCTCTGGTCCTAGTTAATTTATGTCTCTACTCACAAACAGAAACAGATAAGGCCTTTTTGCTCCAACTCGTCGTACAATTATCAATACCACAGAGAAGTAGAAATAGCAACAGATCCTGAGATTCAAGTAGGAGAGGTAATATGATTAAAAAAAAAAAAAAAAAAAAAACTCTGCTTACATCATAAATCATTGTGACACTACTAAGAAAAAGATACAAACAATTTAAAGTAGTTGTCATTGATGACATCAATGTTACTTTCTAAATCCTTAGGAACAAAGCCTTTAATTTCCTACAGTATTTTTTCTTATGTGTCACTGTAAATAATGATGACATAGAACTTCTTATATGCCATCACCCATGACAAGTCAGGGCAAAGCAGTACAGAGGGACGCATGTGCTGAGCCTGTCCTTCAGGGAGCCTGGCTTGCCATCCCAGGTAAATAATCGCAAGGTACATGAGCCTGCAGAATCCCTAGGAAACTTTTAATTAAATACATGTGCTGTGGCTTTCTTCTCATGAAATGTACTTATATGTATAAAGAAATCTATCTAGCCTCTCTGTGGAGGATGATGGATGGACGGATGGACTGGTGGACCAGTGGACCGGTGGACTGGTGGACGGGTGGACTGGCGGACAGATGGACAGATGGACGGATGGATGGATGGATGAGGAGAGAGAGAGTGGAGGCTCAGAGTCTGGATCAATAGTTCTCCAAATCTCTTTCACCATCAGCATCTCTAGGACATTTGGAGCTCTGAGAATATTTCAGGGCCCCAGGGCTTATTTCTGAGGGGAAAAAAAAAATAAAGAATCTCAGGTCTGGATTTTGATGCCACTGGGCTTTCTTATAAGTGCTAGCAGAAGCTTTCAAGCACAAAGATCCATTATTTCTTTAAAACCTTGATAGTTTTGGGAAGTGAAACTATAGCCTTAAAAATCAAACCCACTAAGAAAAAATTCAACTTGCCAAACAAACAAATTTTAAAGTGAATTTGGCTTACAAATGACTCTTGATTTACTAAAGGATGAACCCATACATTAATTTGCTTGCTTTCCAAAAATGTTCTGTCATTTTTTTCCCTTTCAGGAAAAACAGATTTTGTGTAAAGTGTGGCAAATATGAGCACTCAAATATAATTCTTTTGTCGTAGTATTCAAAATCATTTGTCAAGTCCTGAATCCACACCAGGTTTGAGGAGAACAAAGATGAATTTGCTCATTCTTTTATATCAAGAGCTTATACTGCAAAGAGTGTAGATCACAGTGAATAAAATGAATTATAACATGATGAAATAACTGTTCTACAAAATGTTCAAAGTGCTGTAAAAGCATGAAAGAGGACTTGATCAATTCTGCCTGCAAATTCAGGGATGACTTCAGACAAGAGTTTCCATTTTAGATGAACTTTTAGGGTAAACAGAAGTATGCCAAGCAGCAAAGTATGATAAAATTATTTAAGGCCCAGAAGAAAGCAGAACACATGAATCTACTTGTGGAATCAGTAAATAATTGAAATTGGCTTTACTAAAGCATAGGTATGTCTGAAAGAAGTAGGTAAAGATAAGATTGTGTGACCTGGAATGTCATTTCAAGGAATTGGAAGAATCAAAAAAGGTTTCATAAAAAGGGAATGATATGATCAGGTCATTAGTTTAAATTTTAGAACGATAATTCCAGTTATTGTATGAGGAATACAATGGGATCATCTGGATAAGAGGGGCTGTGATCATCTAAAGCTACATCATAGAAAACTACAGTACATGGGCCGACTCTGGACCATCATCCGTTTTTCTACAGTCTGTGAGCTAAAAATAAATTTTACATTTTTAAATGGTTGAAGAAAATTAAGAGAATAATAAAGCTATACAAAATTCAAATTTTTGTGTCCATACGCTGAGTCAGAATCAACTCAACCACAACTAGTTTGGTTTTTGGTTTCAAATAAAGTTTTATTAGAGCACAGCCATGTTTATTATGGACATTTTGTCTAGAACTGCATTCACACTACAATGATAGAGTCGAATATTTGTGACAGAGACCATATGGCCCACAAAGCCCAATGCATTTGTCACCTAACCCTTTGCTGAAAAAGTTTGCTGACCGCTGATCTAGGGTTTGAAAAAATGGTGGATGACTAGGTTCAATATAAATTATACTCAAAAAACTTCAACCACCATAAGTAAAGAGTCAATCTTGTCTAAAAATATTAATGGCTCTAGATATCAACCTAGTTCAAGTCCTGAATAGAGAAAAATATCACTACACAAGAATATTGGGTAAGCTGATAATAAGCAAATAATCAAACTCTCCTTCTTCCCCCTAAAACCACATCAAATGAAATGACTGTGAACATACAGATAGATAAATGGATAGATAGGTATGCACATATATACATATATGTGTGTGTTGTTGTTGCATGCCATCAAGTTGATTCTAACTCATTGCAATGCTATAGGACAGAGAAGAACAGTCCCCAAAGGATTTGCACTCTCTCTTTCTCTCTCTTGCTCTTGCTCATGCTGCCCTGAAAACTTGACAGGGAAGCTAGTTCTACGGGACAAATTTCAAGGAATTTCTGCCAGATATAATGCTTTCAAGACAAGATTAAAGGAAGCCAGGGAGGGCCAACCTTCACACCACGCAACTCCTAGAGAAAGTAGTATTATTTGGCAGGAAATAAGTAGAAGAGATATTTTGAAGGATAGCAATTAAAAGCACAAGCATAGACATTACCCATTCCAGAGCTATAACCCTATCTCTGTAATTTTATTCATTCAATAAATATTTAATTAGTACCAAACATGTACTAGGTTATTACATGACAATGTGCAAGCTTAACATCTCTGAGCTTCCGTTTCTTAAACAAGTACCTCATGGGACTACTTGAGAATTAATAGCAACAACCATCACCAGCACTACAACAAAAAACAACAAATACGTAGTGCTTGTTATGTACACAGCATTGTTTTAAGCACTTTACATACAAATTCATTTAAATACTTGCAATGCCATTTTACACATGAGGAAACCAAAGTAGGGAGAGGTTAAGTAAATTGCTCAAAATTCCACAACTTGTGTGTGCAGATCCAGGATGGAAATCAGATAGTCTATGCTGTTGTTGTTAGCTGCTGTAAAGTTAGCCCCCAACTCATGGTGACCTCGTGTCCCCATGATTGCTTGGGGTTCAGACCATTGCGTCCCTAGGGTTTTCACTGGCTGATTTTTGGAAGTAGACCACCAGGCCTTTCTTCTAGTCAGTCTCAGTCTGAAAGCTCCACTGAAACTTGCTCAGCATCAGAGCAACATGGAAACCTTCATTGACAGGTGGGTA
Organism: Loxodonta africana; assembly: GCF_030014295.1. Classification (NCBI taxonomy): domain Eukaryota; kingdom Metazoa; phylum Chordata; class Mammalia; order Proboscidea; family Elephantidae; genus Loxodonta; species Loxodonta africana. The sequence goes on from NC_087361.1 coordinate 79,110,044, forward strand.
GTGGGTGCTCATGAGGTGCATTGGCCGGGAATTGAACTCGGGTCTCCCCCATGGAATGTGAGAATTCTAGCACTGAAACACGAATACTTCTACAATAGTCTCTGTACAGAAGCTATATTCTTAACCACTGTGTTGTACTATTCCTTAAAATACATGTGGAAAACACATGGTTTCTGTGTTTTGATAGTTCAGTATTTTGTGAAAGTTGTCTTAAACTTCAATACAAAGACAAGAGCTACCAATTGGGCAGAATGGAGGACAGGTGAAAATCATTTTACTGAAAACCTTCATGCAGATCCGTGGCATTCAAAAGAAGCTCTGCCAGGAGACACGAGGGAAAGAAGAACCATATCTCACACACACACAACAGCAGCAACATGGTGAGGAGAAAGGCTTCTTCTCACTGAAGTCAGCTCTTCCAAGATGCAGTAAGCTGCCATCCCAACAAGGATGTCAAACAGAGCTACAGAAGTATAGATAATAGAGACTGGGTATAAAAGTAAATTGGGAGGGCGGGGGCCAAGATGGCGGACTAGGTGGACGCTCCCGCGGATCCCTCTTGCAACAAAGACTCGGAAAAACAAGGGAATCGATCACATACATAACAATCTACGAACTCTGAACAACAAGCACAGACTTAGAGACGAAGGACGAACAAATACGGGCAGACAGCGACTGTTTTCGGAACTAGGAGCCAGCGCACCAGGCAGGTGACCTTCGGAGCTCGATCTGGGGCAGAGCCCAGGGGGGCAGATGGCACAGAAAGGGGGCCCACCCCTTCACCCCCGAACCCATCCCGGGAGGAAGCCTAGCAGGTTGGCGCGGGTGGCGTAGGGGCGCAGCCGGAGGGAGAAGCACCCGGGAGGCAGTGACTGATCTGGGAGGGGGGAGAACAGCGTCCCAGCTGGGGTGCCGTCCCGCCGGGAGTTAGGCGAGAAGCCGATGGGGCGCGAGCGGGGGGGGGGGTCAGCTGTGTTTCCCTGGAGTGACCCCAGGGCGGGGCCCACGCGTTCGTGCGGGAGGACGCGCACCCAGTCCGCGCGTGTGGCACGGCACACCAGAGGGAGAAATCCCCGGAGGTGTCTGGTCCCAAAACAGGGAAAGCAGCATCCCAGACGGGGAGCCATTCCGCAGGGATCTGGGCACGCGCGCGCGGGCGCGCGGGCGGGGCATGAGCGCGGGGTCCATTTTTATTACCCTGAATTGACCCAGGGGGCGGGACCACCTGGTCGTGCGAGTGACGCCCTCCCAGTTTGCGCGAGAGGTGTGGCACACCGGAAGAAGTCCCCGGGAGGAACTGATTGGTCCCGAAGCGCAGAAAGTAGCGTCCCAGACAGGGTGCCGTCTTGCCGGGGCTTGGGCGCCCGCACGAGCGGGGCGTGAGCGCGGAGTCCATTTTTATTGCCCTGAATTGACCCAGGGGGCGGGCCCACCTGGCCGTGCGGAGGAACTGATTGGTCCCGAAGCGCAGAAAGTAGCGTCCCAGACGGGGTGCCGTCCTGCCGGGGCTTGGGCGCCCGCACGAGCGGGGCCTGAGCACGGAGTCCATTTTTATTGCCCTGAATTGACCCAGGGGGCGGGCCCACCTGGCCGTGCAGGTGACGCCAAACCAGTTCGCGCGAGAGGTGTGGCGCTCCAGAAGGAGAAGTCCCGGGGAGGAAGTGACTGGTTCCCGAACAGGGAAAGCAGCGTCTCAACCCGGAAGTCATCCCGCTGGGATTTGGGCGCGCGCACAGGCGGGGCGTGACCGCGGGACCTAATTATAATCGCCTGAATAGACCCTGGGGGCGGGCCCACCCGTTCGTGTGGGAAACGCCCACCCAGTGCCCACGAGCGGTGCCGCGCACCGGAGGAAGTCCCCAGGAGGAAGGGACTGGTTTCCGAGCAAGGAAAGCAGTGTCCTAGCCAGGGACCCGTCCAGCCCGGATTTTGGCGAACGGGGGCGGAGCGTGAACGTGGTGTTCAGCTCTATATTCTGTGGTGCTACACTCCTAGCTCTCAGATCCCTCCCCCACCCTCCCCAGGCGACCCCATTAACATCCGAATACCCGGAGCCAGAGAGAGAATTCAGATAGGGATCTGACTGCATTTTTTTTTAGCTGACTACTTGGAAAATCTAGTTTCCCAGTGATGGCTCAGAGACAGCAATCCATATAAAACCACATAAAGAAACAGACCATGACAGCTTCTCCAACCCCCCAAACAAAAGAATCAAAATCTTTCCCAAATGAAGATACAATCCTGGAATTATCAGATACAGAATACAAAAAACTAATTTACAGAATGCTTAAAGATATCACAAATGAAATTAGGATAAATGCAGAAAAAGCCAAGGAACACACTGATAAAACTGTTGAAGAACTCAAAAAGATTATTCAAGAACATAGTGGAAAAATTAATAAGTTGCAAGAATCCATAGAGAGACAGCATGTAGAAATCCAAAAGATTAACAATAAAATTACAGAATTTGACAACGCAATAGAAAGTCAGAGGAGCAGACTCGAGCAATTAGAATGTAGACTGGGACTTCTGGAGGACCAGGGAAACAACACCAACATAGCTGAAAAAAAATCAGATAAAAGAATTAAAAAAAATGAAGAAACCCTAAGAATCATGTGGGACTCTATCAAGAAGGATAACTTACGAGTAATTGGAGTCCCAGAACAGGGAGGGGGGACAGAAAACACAGAGAAAATAGTTGAAGAACTCCTGACACAAAACTTCCCTGACATCATGAAAGAAGAAAGGATATCTATCCAAGATGCTCATCGAACCCCATTTAAGATTGATCCAAAAAGAAAAACACCAAGACATATCATCATCAAACTTGCCAAAACCAAAGACAAACAGAAAATTTTAAAAGCAGCCAGGGAGAAAAGAAAGGTTTCCTTCAAGGGAGAATCAATAAGAATAAGTTCAGACTACTCAGCAGAAACCATGCAGGCAAGAAGGGAATGGGACGACATACACAGAGCACTAAACGAGAAAAACTGCCAACCAAGGATCATATATCCAGCAAAACTCTCTCTGAAATATGAAGGAGAAATTAAGATATTTACAGATAAACACAAGTTTAGAGAATTTGCAAAAACTAAACCAAGACTGCAAGAAATGCTAAAGGAGATTGTTTGGCCGGATGACCAATAATATCAGGTACCAGCACAATAGAAGGTCACAAAACAGAACGTCCTGATATCAACGCAACTCAAACAGGGAAAGCACAAAAACAAACAAATTAAGACTAATTCTAAAAAATAAATAAATAAACAAAATAATACACACAACAGGAAATCATGGAAATCAATAGATAAACGATCAAAATAATCAAAAAGAGGGACTAAATATAGGAGGCATTGAACTGCCAGATGGAGAGTGATACAAGGCGAAATAGAAGGATACAAGTTAGGTTTTTACTTAGAAAAATAGGGGTAAATAAAAAGGTAACCACAAAAAGGAATATCAATTCCATAACTCAAGAAAAAAGCCAAGAAAAACGTAACGACTCAATAAACACAAAGTTAAACATTATGAAAATGAGGATCTCACAAGCTACTAAGAAAAACGTCTCAGCACAAAAAAGCATGTGGAAAAATGAAATGGCCAACAACACACATGAAAAGGCATCAAAATGACAGCACTAAAAACTTACTTATCTATAATTACGCTGAATGTAAATGGACTAAATGCACCAATAAAGAGACAGAGAGTCACGGACTGGATAAAAAAACACGATCCATCTATATGCTGCCTACAAGAGACACACCTTAGACTTAGAGACACAAACAAACTAAAACTCAAAGGATGGAAAAAAAATATATCAAGCAAACAATAAGCAAAAAAGAAGAGGAGTAGCAATATTAATTTCTGACAAAATAGACTTTAGACTTGAATCCACCACAAAGGATAAAGAAGGACACTATATAATGATAAAAGGGACAATTGATCAGGAAGACATAACCATATTAAATATTTACGCACCTAATGACAGGGCTGCAAGATACATAAATCAAATTTTAACAGAATTGAAAAGTGAGATAGACACCTCCACATATATAGTAGGAGACTTCAACACACCACTTTCGGAGAAGGACAGGACATCCAGTAAGAAGCTCAATAGAGACACGGAAGACCTACTTACAACAATCAACCAACTTGACCTCATTGACTTATACACAACTCTCCACCCAACTGCTGCAAATTATACTTTTTTTTCTAGCGCACATGGAACATTCTCTAGAATAGACCACATATTAGGGCATAAAACAAATCTTTGCAGAATCCAAAACATCGAAATATTACAAAGCATCTTCTCAGACCACAAGGCAATGAAGCTAGAAATCAATAACAGAAAAACTAGGGAAAAGAAATCAAATACTTGGAAAATGAACAATACCCTCCTGAAAAAAGACTGGGTTATAGAAGACATCAAGGAGGGAATAAGGAAATTCTTAGAAAGCAACGAGAATGAAAATACTTCCTATCAAAACCTCTGGGACACAGCAAAAGCAGTGCTCAGAGGCCAATTTATATCGATAAATGCACACATACAAAAAGAAGAAAGAGCCAAAATCAGAGAACTGCCCCGACAACTTGAACAAATAGAAAGTGAGCAACAAAAGAATCCATCAGGCACCCGAAGAAAACAAATAATAAAAATTAGAGCTGAACTAAATGAATTAGAGAACAGAAAAACAATTGAAAGAATTAACAAAGCCAAAAGCTGGTTCTTTGAAAAAATTAACAAAATTGATAAGCCATTGGCTAGACTGACTAAAGAAAAACAGGAAAGGAAACAAATAACCCGAATAAGAAACGAGAAGGACCACATCACAACAGAACCAAATGAAATTAAAAGAATCATATCAGATTACTACATAAAATTGTACTCTAACAAATTTGAAAACCTAGAAGAAATGGATAAATTCTTGGAACAATACTGCTTACCTAAACTAACACATTCAGAAGTAGAACAACTAAATAGACCCATAACAAAAAAAGAGATTGAAACGGTAATCAAAAAACTCCCAACAAAAAAAAGTCCTGGCCCAGATGGCTTCACTGCAGAGTTCTACCAAACCTTCAGAGAAGACTTAACACCATTACTATTGAAGGTATTTCAAAGTATAGAAAAAGACGGAATACTACCCAACTCATTCTATGAAGCTACCATCTCCCTGATACCAAAACCAGGTAAAGACATTACAAAAAAAGAAAATTTTAGACCTATATCCCTCATGAACATAGATGCAAAAATCCTTAATAAAATTCTAGCCAATAGAATCCAACAACACATCAAAAAAATAATTCACCCTGATCAAGTGGGATTTATACCAGGTATGCAAGGCTGGTTTAATATCAGAAAAACCATTAATGTAATCCATCACATAAATAAAACAAAAGACAAAAACCACATGATCTTATCAATTGATGCAGAAAAGGCATTTGACAAAGTCCAACACCCATTTATGATAAAAACTCTCACCAAAATAGGAATTGAAGGAAAATTCCTCAACATAATAAAGGGCATCTATGCAAAGCCAACAGCCAATATCACTCTAAATGGAGAGAACCTGAAAGCATTTCCCTTGAGAACGGGAACCAGACAAGGATGCCCTTTATCACCGCTCTTATTCAACATCGTACTTGAAGTCCTAGCCAGGGCAATTAGGCTAGACAAAGAAATAAAGGGTATCCAGAATGGTAAGGAGGAAGTAAAGCTATCACTATTTGCAGATGACATGATCGTATACATGGAAAACCCTAAGAAATCCTCCAGAAAACTACTGAAACTAATAGAAGAGTTTGGAAGAGTCTCAGGATATAAAATAAACATACAAAAATCACTTGGATTCCTCTACATCAACAAAAAGAACACCGAAGAGGAAATAACCAAATCAATACCATTCACAGTAGCCCCCAAGAAGATAAAATACTTAGGAATAAATCTTACCAAGGATGTAAAAGACCTATACAAAGAAAACTATAAAACTCTGCTACAAGAAATTCAAAAGGACACACTTAAATGGAAAAACATACCCTGCTCATGGATAGGAAGACTTAACATAGTAAAAATGTCTATTCTACCAAAAGCCATTTATACATACAACGCACTTCCAATCCAAATACCAATGTCATACTTTAAGGGAATAGAGAATCAAATCACTAATTTCATATGGAAAGGAAAGAACCCCCGGATAAGCAAAACATTACTGAAAAAGAAGAAGAAAGTGGGAGGCCTCACCCTACCTGATTTCAGAACCTATTATATAGCTACAGTAGTCAAAACAGCCTGGTACTGGTACAACAACAGGCACCTAGACCAATGGAACAGAATTGAGAATCCAGATATAAATCCATCCACGTATGAGCAGCTGATATTTGACAAAGGACCAGTGTCAGTCAATTGGGGAAATAATAGTCTTTTTAACAAATGGTGCTGGCATACCTGGATATCCATTTGCAAAAGAATGAAACAGGACCCATACCTCACACCATGCACAAAAACTAACTCCAAGTGGATCAAAGACCTAAACATAAAGACTAAAACGATAAAAATCATGGAAGAAAAAATAGGATCTACCCTAAGAGCCCTAATACAGGGCATAAACAGAATACAAAACATTACCAAAAATGATGAAGAGAAACCAGATAACTGGGAGCTCCTAAAAATCAAACACCTATGCTCATCTAAAGACTTCACCAAAAGAGTAAAAAGACCACCTACAGACTGGGAAAGAATATTCAGCTATGACATCTCAGACCAGCGCCTGATCTCTAAAATCTACATGATTCTGTCAAAACTCAACCACAAAAAGACAAACAACCCAATCAAGAAGTGGGCAAAGGATATGAACACACATTTCACTAAGGAAGATATTCAGGCAGCCAACAGATACATGAGAAAATGCTCTCGATCATTAGTCATTAGAGAAATGCAAATTAAAACTGCTTTGAGATTCCATCTGACACCAACTAGACTGGCATTAATTCAAAAATCACAAAATAATAAATGTTGGAGAGGCTGCGGAGAGACTGGAACTCTCATACACTGCTGGTGGGATTGTAAAATGGTACAACCACTTTGGAAATCCATCTGGCGTTATCTTAAACAGTTAGAAATAGAACTACCATACAACCCAGAAATCCCACTCCTCGGAATATACCCTAAAAATACAAGACCCTTCACACAAACAGATATATGCACACCCATGTTTATTGCAGCTCTGTTTACAATAGCAAAAAGCTGGAAGCAACCAAGATGTCCATCAACGGACGAATGGGTAAATAAATTGTGGTATATTCACACAATGGAATACTACACATCGATAAAGAACAGTGACGAATCTCTGAAACATTTCATAACATGGAGGAATCTGGAAGGCATTATGCTGAGAGAAATGAGTCAGTTGCAAAAGGACAAATATTGTATAAGACCACTATTATAAGATCTTGAGAAATAGAAAAAACGGAAAAGAACACATACTTTTGTGGTTACAAAGGGGGGAGGGAGGGAGGAAGGGAGGGAGAGGGCTTTTTATTGATCAATCTGTAGATGGGAACTGCTTTGGGTGAAGGGAAAGACAACACTCAAAACAAGGAAGGTCAGCCTAATTGGACAGGATTAAAAGTAAAGAGGTTTCCGAGATAAAATGAAAGCTTCAAAGGATAGCGAAGCAGGGCCTGGGGTCTGGGGAACTTGGTTTGAGAGGACTTCTAAATCAATGGGCAAAACAATTCTATTATGAAAACACTCTGCATCCCACTTTGAATTGTGGCACCTGGGGTCCTAAATGCCAACAAGCAGCCATCTAAAATACATTAATTGGTCTCAACCCACCGGGAGCAAAGGCAAAGGAAGAACACCAAGGTCACACGACAACTAAGAACCCAAGAGACAGAAAGGGCCACTTGAACCAGAGACCTACAATATCCTGAGACCAGAAGAACTAGTTGGTGCCCGGCCACAATCGATGTCTGCCTTGTCAGGGAACACAACAGACAACTCCTGAGGGAGCGGGAGACCAATGGGATGCAGACCCCAAATTCTCATTAAAAGACCACACCTAATGGGATGATTGCGACTAGAGGAATCCCAGAGACAATGCTCCCCAGAACTTCTGATGGCACAGGACAGGAACCATCCCCGAAGACAAATCATCAGGCATGAAAAGGACTGGTCAGTGGCGGGGAGAGAGATACTGAGGAAGAGTGAGCTAATTAAATCAGGTGGACACGGGAGAGTGTGTTGGCAACTCTTGACTGGAGGGGGGATGGGAAGATAGAGAGAGAGGGAAGAAGGTAAAATTGGCACGAAACGAGAGACTGTAAGGGCTGACTCAATAGGGGGAGAGCAAGTGGGAGAAGGGAGTAAGATGTATGTAAACCTACATGTGACAGACTGATTGGAATGGTAAATGTTCACTTGAAGCTTAATAAAAAAAAAAAAAAAAAAAAGTAAATTGGACTAAGAAAGCTTGTGTCAACCATGGCAACCTCAACAAACACAGGATTGTAGAGAAAATATGTTTCTCTGTTGTAACTATGGAAACCCAGGTGGCATAGTGGTTAAGAGCTATGTGTGCTAACCAAAAGGTCAGCAGCTCAAATCCACCAGGCACTCCTTGGAAACCCTATGGGGCAGTTCTACTCTGTCCTATTGGGTTGCTATGGTTGGAATCCACTTGACGGCAATGGATTTGGTTTAGGTTTTTGGTTATAACTATACACACCCTCTCTCTATGCCTCTGAAGTTGCTGAATTACTTGGTTATGTCTGGGCAGGTGGGTTAGGTGTGTTTTGTTGCTTGCTCACCTGTGGGCCTGACACTTCTCTCCACCTTGTCCAGGTGGGTAAGGCTGGTCACTCAGCTATGATATAGCAGGGCAGGTCCAGCAGGGGTGGAGGGACAGGGATGGGTAGTTTGTGGTATGAACTGGGGGTGATGGGGCAGGGCTGAGGGGCAGTGCAGGAGGACGGAGTCTGGGGGAGTACATCCGTACCGCTTAGGGGCATGGCACTTGGCATATAGGAGGGAAAGGAGAGGATGTGATGTGCAGAGCTAATTGGGTGAGTGAAAAAAGAGAGAGAAACAAAGGCAAAAAACCCAAAAAAAGAAGTAAAAAATAAAAAGTAAATAAAATGGTGGTGTGGTAGGGTTTGGCAGGTGGCAGTGGGGCCAATCTAGATGGGCTGTGTGCTGGTGGCTTTCTAGCTGAGTGGTGTGGCTTGTCCTGTCAAGAAGCAGCATGAGTGGCGCACAGGGCTAGGTGGGAAGGAGAAAGGAAAGGAAAAAGGGGAAAGAGAGAGAAGAAACCAACAAACAAATAAATAAGAATAAAAAAAACATGGTGGTGGGGGTATCAGCCATTGGGGTGGGGTGGAATTGGAGTGGCAGCAAGCTGATGTCTCTCTTACTGGGTGGCGGAGCCTACCAGGAAGGGGCAGAAGCAGCAAATGGCCTAGGTGGGAGGGAGAAGAAAAAGGGGTAGGGGAAAGCTAAAGGAAAATTAAGAAATATGGCACTGAGAGAACTGGCTTGTGGGGAGGGCAGTGCAGACCCAGGAAGGCCAAGTGCCAGAGGCATGTGCCAGAGGCTCTCCAGTCAAGTGGTATGGCACATCCCACCAAGAAATTGGTGGTGGCACGCAGGGCTGGGTGAATGCGAGAAAGGAAAGGAAGGGAGAGAGAGAGAGAAGAAACAATAACAACAAAAGAAAACAAACAATAAATAAGAAAAGTGGTGCTGAGGGAGGTGGTCAGGGATGGTGGCACAGACCTGAGGACACTCACAGTGATTTTCCAACCCAGCTGTGCAGCATGGCTTCTCCAGAAGGTACAGGGGTATTGCACAGGGCTGGACGAAGGAAGGGAAGGAAGGAAAGGAATGAGAGGGAAAAAAAAGGAAAAGTATAAAGCAAACAAATGAAAAAAATCACAGCCTGTCAAGAAGCAGAGGGGATGGTACACGGGGCTAGCTAGGCAGGAGAAAGAAACAGAAGAAAGAGAAGGAGAGAGAAGCAACAAAAAAAGCCCAAAGAACAACGTTAAAAAAAAAAACAAATAAACTAAAAAAGAACAAAGCAAACAAACTGAAAAATCACAGCCTGTCAAGAAGGGAAGGGGATGGTACATGGGGCTAGCCAAGTGGGAAAAAAGGAAAGGAAGGAAGAGAGAGAGAAGCAACAATAACAAAAAAAGCCAAAAAAAAAAAAAAAATCAAAAAACAAAAAAATGGCACTGAAGGCCTGGTGGAGGCGGGGTGGACCCTGGAGGCAGTGAGCTAGTGTCCCTCTGGCTGAGCAACGGTAGCCTATTGGCAAGTAGTGGATGCCACATAGAGGAAAGGACAGTGGTGGGAAAGCATGTATCCCTGGTTACTGGATGCTCTGTCTCCTGCTGGAAGCTCCATGGAGTTGCCTTCCTGTACTTCCTTTCTGCGGTCTTTGGTGGCTGAGGTCCAAGATAGTGAATCTGGTGGCAGTGTGTTGGTATCTCTCCAGCTGAGCAACCGAGGCCCATTGGTAAGTAGCAGAGGCCTTGTACAGGAAAGAAGGGTGTGGGGTGCAAAAACATGTATCCCTGCTTATCAGGTGCTCTATCTCCTATTGGGAGGTCCGTGGAGTTGCCTTCCCATACTTCCTGTCTGAGTTCTTTGATGACTGTAGCCCAAGAAGGTGAATCCGGCTACATCAGCTAGTATGGGACCTCCACTCCACAGCTCTCCTCCATTCTCTGTTCTCTGCCAGTTTCTTCTTCCATTCAGTGCTTGATTGAGTTCTCTATTCCTTCATTTGGTATTCAGGGTTCCAGGATGTTTATATCTGTCTTACCTAGTTTTTCAGGTCTTTTCTGCAGAGGGACAGCATGGTGCTTCTGTCTATAGTGCCATGTTGGCTCTGTTTTGAAGTTACTGAATTATTGACCTAGTATAACTTCCAATACTCCAAAAACTCTCCAACATAAAATCTGAAAAGGGATATTAAAAGAATCTAATTGTGGAGTTCTTTTTTGCAAAATGCTAGTCATTCATATTTAAATTGAGCGAAGTATGAAAATACTCTGCACCTAAAAGGAGTTTTGTACTGTCTTTGAAATTAATGAAACTCTGCTTTATTAAACAAGAACTGAAAGATGAGAGAAATTGAGTTAAGGAGAAACATAAGAAAATAATGCCACAGATGAATTGAAAATAGTTTTCAAAAGATTTTCCCCTTCTTCACACAGTGCATCAAGGTAAACTCTTGACAGATGAATAATTTAAATGAAAAATATAAAATAACACATGATGTAGAATAGTTTATAAATGTGACTATATAATTTTGGAATGCGAAAACGATCTATGACTAATTCCAAGACATTCTAAATAAGAAATACTAGTAGATTCTACCTGATTAAAACGCAAACGAAAAACTGAGAAAAGTAGTATTAACCTGTATGTTGTTGTTAGGTGCCATCGAGTCGGTTACAACCCATAGAGACACTATGTATAATAGAACGAAACGCTGCGTGGTCTTATGACATCCTCACAATTGTTGCTATGTTTGAGCCCACTGTTGCACCACTTTGTCAATTCATTTCATTGAAGGTCTTCCTCTTTTTCGCTGACCCTGTACTTTACCAAGCATGATGTCCTTCTCCAGGGACTAGTTCCTCCTAATAACAAGTCCAAAGCAAATGAGACAAAATCTTACTATCCTCACTTCTAAGGAGCATTCAGGTTGTACTTCTTCCAAGACAGGTTGGTTCGTTCTTCTGGCAATCCGCGGTGTATTCAGTATTCTTCACCAACACCATAGTTCAAATGCTTCTTCTTCATTCTTCCTTACTCATCCAGCTTTTGCGTGCATATGAGGTGATTGAAAATACCATGGCTTGAGTCAGGAGCACTTTAGTCCTCAAAGTGTTATCTTTGCTTTTTAACACTTTAAAGAGATCTTCTGCAGCAGATTTGCCCAATGCAATACATTGTTTGATTTCTTGACTGCTGTTTCCATGGGTGTTGATTGTGGAGTCAAGTAAAATGAAATGCTTGACAATGTCAGTATTTCTCCGTTTATCATGATGTTGCTTATTGGTCTACATGGCAAAAGATAATTCACCATGGGCTTCTTACTACTACAGGGCTTTTGCACATACAGTTCTCTCGGTTCAAGTGTTATTTCCTCAAGAAGGCTTTCATGGGTCAAAGACCCGTTTTTATTTGCACCCTTTAAATACCAGGAAAAATAATCCTTTGTCACATGTATCAGAGATGTACTTTTGTATTTATTTATGTGACAGTTATATTAACATCAATTATCTCCACAAAACTGTAAGCACAATCAAAGTTAAGATAACCATAATGTAACTTTGATGAAGGGTAAGAGAGTACACAGTGCTGGAGAAGCCAGCACAACTTGTACAAGGCAAGGTCATAGAAGCTCCATAGACACATTCAAACTCCCTGAGGGACCAAATTGCTGGGCTGAGGGCTATGTGGTCCACAGTCTCAGGGAACATCTAGCTCAATTGGCATAACAGAGTTTATAAAGAAAATGTTATAAATTATACTTTGGTGAGTATGTCTGGGGTCTTAAAAGCCTGTGAGTGGCCATCTAAGATACTCCACTGGTCCCACCCCTTCAGGAGCAAGGGAGAATGAAGAAAGCTAAACATACGATGGAAAGATTAGTCCAAAGGACTAATGGACCACATCTACCATGGCCCCCACCAAACTGAGTCCAGTACAATTAGATGGTGCCTGGCTACCGTGACTGACTCCTCTGACAGAGATCACAATAGAGGGTACCAGACAGAGCTGGAGGAAAATGTAGAACAAAATTCTAACTTACAACAAAAGACCAGACTTACTGGCCTGACAGAGACTGGAGAAACCCAAAGAGTATGGCCCTCAGACATCCTTTTAGCTCAGTACTGAAGTCACTCCTGAGGTTCACCCTTCAGCCAAAAGATTAGACACCCCCACACGACAAAATGAGACTAAAGCAGCACAACAGCCCATAGACAAGGAATAGAAGGCAGGAGGGGACAGGAAAGCTGGTATTAGTGAACCTAAGACTGAGAAGGGAGAGTGTGAACATGTCGTGGGGTTGTTAACCAATGTCATAAAACAATATGTATACTAACTGTTTAATGAGAAACTAGTTTGTTCTGTAAAACTTCATCTAAAGTACAATAAAAAAAATAGTAATAATAACCACAATGGCAAACAGAACAAGTAGCAACAACATTCATGTGTTCACTTAATGTGTTTTCTCTGTTCAAGGTCCTGTGTTAGGCGTTAAGCATATAGCAGTATGCAAGTCAGACACATTCCATATCCTCATGGACCACACATTTAATAGAAAAGTAGATGATTGGTAAGTGGATGGATGGATAGATCTTTAGATAGATAGATATTTAGATAGATGATAGATAGATAGATAGATAGATAGATAGATAGATAGATAGATAGATAGATAGATAGATAGATAGATAGATAGATGATAGATAGACAGATGATAGATAGACAGATGATAGATAGATAGATAGATAGATGATAGATAGATAGATAGATAGATAGATAGATAGATAGATAGATAGATAGATAGATAGATAGATAGATAGATAGATAGATAGATAGATAGATAGATGATAAATGATTATAAGTTCCATGAATGCTGAGTACAAGGACAAGAGGTACACTACTGACCATAATAGTGCTAGAGAGTTCATGTCACTCTTTGACCAAGTTTTTCCTTTGCACTGAAAAAGTTTTATTCTTGAATCTTCCAGTCTCTCCTCACTGCAGGCTTAGCCTCTAATCAACAATGAGCAATGAAGGCCAAGTTTCACAGCACACTGGAAGTTTTCTCTCTCTCCATTATGGAGAGAGATCAAAAGATCACAACTCAATTTCAGCCACAAAACTTCCCAGGATCACCCAGACTCACTTAGCTGTTCTCTAGGACAACATTCACCAACAGTTTTACTAGTTTGATCCTTAATGGGTTTTGCCATTCTGAAAGCTGCCTGCTACGTAGAATGTGAAAGGATTATTCGTCTTCTCTCATCTGCGCTAATCTTCCAGAATTAGGTCTTGATCTCCCCCCTGTTCTGTCCTACAACACTTGTCTTCTCTGGCCTTATATGTGCGCCTAGCTAGACCTACGGCAAAAGTCAGTAACTGGACAACCTTTAACGCTTTAACTAGACGATCTCAGGAAGTTCTTTCTCAAGCTCCCTAGCCCTTCAGGGTGACAGCAAATATTTATCATACTCAAAATATTTATCTTCCTTAAATGCTACTTTAATTGGGCCACCCATTACTTTCAATAGTTCAATACTATTTTTTATCGTATCATTAATTATCCTTTTGTGGCATTCAAAACGTCCTGTAGTTTATATCCCTTTGCCTATCTAACCATGTTTCCTGCTCTTCTTCATTCAAAAACTGTTTAGATTTTATATAAGAACTCTTCACAGAATAGGATAAAGAAATGTTCTTGCTGGTCTAATTGCTTCATGAACGACTACCTTTGCCATTAGACCAGAAGAAATGGATGATGCCCAGCTATCACTACTGAACATTTCGATCAAGGACCCAATAGATGGATTGTGGAAAAAAGTGGAACTGAACATCAAATGCCTGTGGAAACCAGACTTACTGGATCCATTGAGGCTGGGAAAACCCCCAAATCTATTATCCTAAAATAATCTTTAATTTTTGAACCAAAACTATCCCATGAAGTCATCTGTAAACAAAACAGCAGTTTAGCTCAACTGATAAAGAATTTTGGCCTTGAACATTGTCTACATGCAATCAAACTGGCAACAGTAACTCTAAAGCACAGATGAAAACTTTAAGGGGCATAGGAATAAAAATTAATGGTGGTAAAACAATATGGGTAGAGATAGAAAGAATGGTGACACAATGTGAAGAATGTAACCAACAGCATTGATCTGTACGTGTAGAAATTGTTGATCGGGTGTAAGTTTTGTAGTATATTTTCCACCAAAAAATTATTTAGTTAGCTAAAAAACAAACTAACTAAACAAAACAAAAAAAGGAACCCGTCCTTTTTTTGGTGAGCGAAACCAAAGTCAGTAAGTTTGTACTGTTGTTTTGTGCCGTAGAATCAATTCCCACTCCTAGTGACCCTATAGGACAGAGTAGAACTGCCCCATAGGGTTTCCAAAGCTGTGATTTTTATGGAAGCAGACTGCCATATTTTTCTCCTGTGGAGTGACTCGTGGATTCGAACCACCAGCCTTTTAGTTAGCAGCCAAACGCTTAGCCAAGCATTTGTTCTAACCTTCCCTAATTTGAAAATTACATGTTCTAAGTGCAAGATAATTCATCACTTCATTTGTGATTGTAAAAGATTGGGAAAACTTGTATGTCCACAGGGGACTGGTTAAAAAGTGGGGCCTGAATATTCAATGGAATACTAAGCAGTTGTTAAAAAATTTAATTAAAAACTCTTTATGAACTTAACAATAAAAATTCCCAAAGGATATTGTAACAAAAACAGTGTGTAAATGGTAAGTATATTACGTATGTAACATTTATGTTTCAAAAGTAAGGAATTAAAATTACTTGTATTTTAGACTATCCTTAGAAGAATTAAAAAGAAAAAACCAGTAAATTTATTTCCCTATGGAATGTATAACCAATTGGCTGAAAGACAGGAGTGAGTTAGAAAACTGTCATTATATGCCTTTTAATACCATTTTGAATTTTGAAACTTGTAACTGTAGTACTCAATTAAAAATTAAGAAAAAGCTTCAGGAATTACTACGAGATTTATTATTTCTGGGGCCTTCAATTGCACTTTATTTAAAATATAATATTTTCTTGACCCTGTACCATATTTTAATCTTTGTTAAGCCATTTGATCAATAAATAAGACTCAAAGTTAAAATTCACCTACTTATGGGGCTCTTATAAATTTGAAGATGTGTAGGCAATGCTAACAATATCATAATTTAATCACTACCTGATTTCTTACCCATTTATTTTAACATTAGTTTCAGAAACAATAAAATATAAAATAATAATAAGATTATTACTATAAGAAACAGTACTTTTGAGGCCCAGCTCAAGTTTCAACTCCATTGGGTTTTCACCTGTCTTATCAACATTCTTCTTTTTGATGGTTTTCTGAATTTGAGGTATTTACCACACAATTTGGAATTTAATTATAATAATCACCATTTATCTGATATTTACTTTGTGCCCACTACTTTATACTAGTTTATTTCAACCCTGCATGTTAGGTAGTATTTTCTCCATTTTACAGGTGAGGAAACCGAGGCCCAGAGAAGTTGAGCAAATTTTCCACACTCACACAATTAAGAAGATTCATGTGATGGTTAAGACTGTGTGTCGACTTGGCTGGGCCATGATTCTGAGTGTTTATATCCCCCATAATGGAATCTAATGTGAGTAGCCAATCAGTTGAAAGGGAGTTTCTTTAGGTGTGTAGCCTGCATCCAAATATAAGTGGACGTTCTGGCTTTTGCCCTCTCTGGATCATGCAGCTGCCTTTTGTTTGTCTGACCTCTGGTTCTTTGGACTTGAGCTAGCAGCCTACCTGCTGATCTTGGGCTTGCCAGCCCCTTAAGCTATGTGAATCAGAAGAAGGCTTGTGGTCTTGTCTGCCGATCTTTGGATTTGTGGACCTTCACAGCCTGTGAGCAAGAGCCCTGCTCTCTGACCTGCTGATCCTGGATTCACCAGCCCCAGTGGTTACGTGCATCAGAGGAAACCTCTATCCTGATCCACAGACTTGGGATACTTCAACCTCTACAATCTTATGAGCTGTTTCCTTGATATAAATCTCTCCCTCTATATATATGCTTTAATGGTTTTGCTTGTCTAGAGAACACAGCTGAAGACAATTCAAAACTAGGTTTATCTGACTCCAGAGCTTGGATGCCTTCCATTAAGGTATATTTTGTTTTAGAAAACTTCTAATTATTTCATTTGTTAGTTTTATAATCAATTAGCAATAATTTCTTTGCAGATGGGAAAGTTGATAATGCTCAGTTTTATCCTTCATAACACACATCACAACACTGGAAGTGTAACAATTCTTTATGAAATGCTTTCAGACAATGAGGATATATTTCATTGAAAACTATGGCATTTGTGAAAATATCCAGTAAATAACACATTTATAATTCAGTGTGAAAATGCACTTCTAGAATTAAAATATGCAGTGCAGTTACTTCTTCTTGGTATCACGATGTTAAGAAGTAGACATATTTACTAGACTTCACAACATTTGTAATTCCTACGTAGTTTTAATATCAGAGTATATTCCTGGGCTTATATAGATTTAATATGTATTGACCAGAGCAACTTCTCAAGGTCAATTAAATCACTTAAGGTGCAGACTCATGTGATGGTTGTTTTTCCAGAGTTCCGAGATTTATACTGTTTTTCTTTAACATGTAAAATTCCCCTGAGCATTTTCCACTTTATAGACCGAACAAACGGATTCGGATAAGACTCTGGCTACTCTCTAGGGAGCTCCTGAAAGCAACAGTGTGTGGTGCAGTTCTGCTTACTTTTGATGAGTTCCTCCATGAAGAACATGTTTTCCTGCCTTGGCTGTGGTTGATATCACCAGGGAGCAATTCCACTGTCACTGTTGAATGCTAGCTAGGTCAGACCTTGTCAGTGCAAATGAAAGTCTTGTGATTAGTATTCTGTACCTTCTTACTAATGAACCTTCTAATCAGGAAATCTGTCTGCACTTATAATCTTTTTCTAACTGCTAAGTACCCTTGAAAGGTTAGATAATTGGGAAAGAATATGATTGAGTGCTTAGTTTTCTTTTGTATTTTCATCATGCCTTTCAAATTTTGTTTTGAACTTGCTGCTTATGACTCTTAGAATTGGTTAACATGATGACAGTGAAATCTTTGGTTATACAATTCCAACATGAAAACAGAAGTTACAAATACACAAAAACATTTATAACCATAATAGGAAATAATTTTTGGAAAATTTCAGGCTTCTTGGGAGACATTTTGACAGTACAAAAATATGTAAAAGTCTTTGTAGAAGAGCTTTGTTAGAAAGAAATTTAATTGGAAAAGAACATAAGTACAAAAGTTCTTACACTAAGAATAATAAAGAGTAAACAACTTGAGGTAAATAACTTGAGAAAGTTATTGTAAGACAGCTCGAGTAGCTTTTGGCTTAAACTCAAATATATATATATGCTTAACTGCATAAGGATTTATTTATTATCGGTCCAGATCAATTACATATTTCATCAAATCTAAGATATTGTCAATTGTAAGGTGAACCATTGTACTCACACTGAAGTGGCTAAAGGCAGAGCCTGGCTGAGAACAACTGGGCAAGTTATTTTTTTAATTTGGTTGTTTTGTGTTTATTCAATGGTGGATCCTCTCTGGCGGTCATTTACAAGTGTATTAGTTACCTATTGCTGTGTAACAAGTTGCTCCAACACTTAGCAACTTAAAACCACAACCATTTATTATCTCATATGTTCTCATTGTCAAGAATCTGGGACCAGTTTGGTTCTGGTTCAGCATACCTCAAGAGGTTGCAGTCAAGTTGTAGCTGGGCTGCAGTTATCTGGTTTGACTGGGCCTGAAGGATCTGTTTCAAAGCTCACTCCCGTGGTCATTGGCAGAAGGTCTCCGTTGCTCATCATATGGGCCTTTCCACAGGGTGGTTTGGGTATCCCCGTGACATGACAACTGGATTTTCCCAGAGAAAGTGATCCAAAACAGAAGAGACAAGAGCACACAGTGTCTCATAACCTAATCTCCAAAGTCACACACCATCACTTCCTCTTTATTCTATTCATTAGAAGTCTGTCACTAAATTCAGCCCAGACTCAAGGTGAGGGGAGTTAGGCTTCACCTCCTGAATAGAGGAGTAGCACAGAATTTATGGACATTTTAGACCACTAAAATAAGTGGTACAAAGATATTCACAGTGTGTTCTCACTCCCCTAGGGGCATACCTCTACCCTATACCCCCTTGTGCTAGTCACTCAGGCTCTCTGGGAAGAAGACACTGAAATCGTGTAAGCAGTGAAAACAATTTATTATGGGGTAGGGGAGGGTAATACCTGTGAAGGATAAAAGGAGAAGAATAATTTGGCAGAGGATTGATCAAATCATGAAGCGGACTGACAAAATACCTGCCAATCCAGTTGAGGGATCTGGAGCCAAGATTGTCCATTAGTAGTAGATTGGCAGAAATGACTAGTCTTATGTACCAATGTTTTACTGTTATTGGCTTCCGTGAGAAGATCACTACCTTGGCTGAAATGTTGAGGTGTCCTGGAATGAGTTAACATCTATAGGTTGCCAGCTAACCTCCTTGTAGCTTGATAGAGAGGAAAATGTTTCGCTCCCACCTAGGTGGCTCTTGATACATCCTTGATCCATCTTAAGAAGGGGATGGTGAGCCAAAGGTTCACACAGGAAGGTTTGGATCATGCTGTCAACAAGATACCTGACAGCCATCTAGAGTTTATAGCAGAGGAGGGAGATTAGGAGGATGAGTTTTTTCCCTGAGATAAGTTGCAGTGGAGAGGGCCATTTATATTCCTCTTAGCAGTTCTCCCAGGAAAAGAGACTCTCTAAAATTCTGGAAGAGCAGCCCCCGAAACTTATATGAAGAAGTGGATCCAAGGCCCATGAAGAATGAACTGTAGGGCTCTGGTGGCTCTGCTTGTGATGTAACATTTCCACTTTGAAATAATTTCTACAGAGCCTGCCTGACCTTACGACTTGGTGTATCTGATGGAATCTCATAAAAAGCAGCACTGGCAACATGGTCGTCTAACGATTCATAGTTATGTGCTCTATCGCTACCAGGGTCCAGTAGCATATCAGCATCTATTTCCCAAAAGGTATATAACTCTCCACTGCAGATGACATGGTCTTGCTCCAGAATTCCAAAGTCATAGATTGTGAATCTGCCAGTGAAATTTGACCATAAATTCCATGCTGCATCTTTTTCTACTATGTATCCCACAGGTACGTCCAAAACAATATGGCTTGCTGAATTGTATGCTCCAAGCTGCAAAGCTACTTGCACCATGCTGCCAGTAAGATACCTGACAGCCATCTAGAGTTTATAGCAGACGAGGGAGGTTAGGAGGATGAGTTTTATCCCTGAGATAAGTTGCAGTGGAGAGGGCCATTTATATTCCTCTTAGCTGTTCTCCCAGGAAAAGAGGCTCTCTAAAATTCTGGTGGAGCTGCCCCCGAAACTTATATGAAGAAGTGGTACTGCTCCAGAACCCCTTTCTGCTCTGGACTTCACTCTAAACTGACAGATTTTCATGTTCCTTAGTATTTGGGCTGGAGCTGTATTACCAAGTATGGGTGTGGAATGGAATGTATACTTTGGAGAGGATGCCTTGGCATACCTCAGACCACTGAAATCTCTACAAATTTCATTGATATAGCAAGTTCCTGAAATTTCGCAGCATTTACTTTTTTCCTCTTAAGTGAATATGTTTTATCAGTGCATCCAAGATACCTGCCACTTCTTGCTCACCCAATCTGATTAGTTAATGTCCTCAAAATAATCTATCAGTGCGATGTTCTTCATTATGTCCCAACAATTCTTGTCTCTTGGGATTATAATATGAAAAATGATACAAGAATTAGTAAAGACATAGGGCAAGACTGTAAATGATACTTTTGTCCATTCCAAATGAATGCAAACTACTTTCTGATTCACTTTTCCATTACGAACAGAAGATAATATTTTCAAATTGTACTATGTACCTGGGTCTTCTTAATTTGCTCTAGAAAACGTATCATATATGGCATGGCAGCTGAAACTGGGGCTACTACTTGGCAGAGACTGGAGTAGTCTGTCATTCTCCGGAAACTATCCGTTTCCTTTCTCAGGCTCTTTTTTTTTTTCTTTTTTTTTGATTTTCACTAGAAATTCTTTTCTTATTAAATTCATCTTGTTTTAGATGGTGCTGTACTGGAACTCTTTTTTTTTTTTTTTAGTATAATTTTTATTGTGCTTTAAGTGAAAGTTTACAAATCAAGTCAGTCTCTCACACAAAAACCCATATACACCTTGCTACACACTCCCAATTACTCTCCCCCTAATGAGACAGCCCGCTCTCTCCCTCCACTCTCTCTTTCCGTGTCCATTTCACCAGCTTCTAACCCCCTCTACTCTCTCAACGCCCCTCCATGGAGGAGATGCCAACATAGTCTCAAGTGTCCACCTGATCCAAGAAGCTTACTTCTCACCAGCATCCCTTTCCAACCCATTGTCCAGCCCAGTTCATGTCTGATGAGTTGGCTTTGGGAATGGTTCCTGTCCTGGGCCAACAGATGGTCTGTGGGCCATGGCCACCGGGGTCCTTCCAGTCTCAGTCAGACCATTAAGTCTGGTCTTATGAGAATTTGGGGTCTGCATCCCACTGCTCTCCTGCTCCCTCAGGGGTTCTCTGCTGTGTTCCCTGTCAGGGCAGTCATTGGTTGTAGCCGGGCACCATCTAGTTCTTCTGGTCTAAGAGTGATGTAGTCTCTGGTTCATGTGGCCCTTTCTGTCTCTTGGGCTCATAATCGCCTTGTGTCCTTGGTGTTCTTCGTTCTCCTTTGATCCAGGTGGGTTGAGACCAATTGATGCAGCTTAGATTGCTGCTTGCTAGCGTTTAAGACCCCAGACGCTACTCTTCAAAGCGGGATGCAGAATGTTTTCTTAATAGATTTTGTTATGCCAATTGACTTAGATGTCCCCTGAAACCATGGTCCCCAGACCCATGTCCCTGCTATACTGGCCTTTGAAGCATTCCGTTTATTCAGGAAACTTCTTTGCTTTTGGTTTAGTCCAGTTGTGCTGACCTCCCCTGTATTGTGTGCTGTCTCTCCCCTCAACTAAAGTAGTTCCTATCTACTATCTAATTAGTGAGTGACCGTCTCCCACCCTCCCTCCCTCCCCGCCTCGAAACCACAAAAGAATGTTTTCTTCTCAGTTTAAACCATTTCTCAAGTTCTTATACAATATTTGTCCTTTTGCAACTGACTAATTTCACTCAACATAATGCCTTCCAAATCCTCCGGGCACTCCTTGGAAACTCTGTCGCTATGAGTCGGAATCGACTCGATGGCAGTGGAGTGGGTATGATGCCTTCCAGCTTCCTCCAAGCTATGAAATGTTTCACAGATTCCTCACTGTTCTTTATCGATGTGTAGTATTCCATTGTGTGAATATACCATAATTTATCCATTCATCCATTGATGGGCACCTTGGTTGCTTCTATCTTTTTTGCTATTGTAAACACTGCTGCAATAAACATGGGTGTGCATATGTTTGTTCTTGTAAAGGCTCTTATTTCTCTAGAATATATTCCAAGGAGCAGGATTGCTGGATTGTATGGTAGTTCTATTTCTAGCTTTTGAAGGAAGGGCCAAATCGATTTCCAAAGTGGTTGTACCATTTGACATTCCCACCAGCAGTGTATAAGGGGTCCAATCTCTCCACAGCCTCTCCAACATTTACTATTTTGTGTTTTTTGATAAATGCCAGTCTTGTTGGAGTGAGATGAAACCTCATTGTAGTTTTGATCTGCATTTCTCTAATGGCTAATGATCGTGAACATTTCCTCATATATCTGTTAGCTACCTGAATGTCTTCTTTAGTGAAGTGTCTATTCATATCTTTTGCCCATTTTTTAATTGGGTTATTTGTCTTTTTGTAGTTGAGTTCTCGCAGTATCACATAGATTTTAGAGATCAGGAGCTAATCAGAAATGTCATAGCTAAAAACTTTTTCCCAGTCTGTAGGTAGTCTTTTTACTCTCTTGGTGAAGTCTTTGGATGAGCATAGGTGTTTGATTTTGAGGAGCTCCCAGTTATCTAGTTTTTCTTCTGCATTCTTAATAATGTTTTATATACTGTTTATGCCATGTATTAGGGCTCCTAACATTGTCCCTATTTTTTCTTTCATGATCTTTATCATTTTAGATTTTTATATTTAGGTCTTTGATCCATTTTGAGTTAGTTTTTGTGCATGGAGTGAGGTATGGGTCTCGTTTAATTTTTTTGCAGATGGATATCCACTTATGCCAGCACCATTTCTTAAAAAGACTGTCTTTTCCCAATTTAACTGTTTTGGGGCCTTTGTCAAATATCAACTACTCATATGTGGATGGAGTTATGTCTGGATTCTCAATTCTGTTCCATTGGTCCATGTATCTGTTGTTGTACCAATACCAGGCTGTTTTGACTACTGAGGCGATATAATAGGTTCTAAAATCAGGTAAACTAAGGCCTCCCACTTTGTTCTTCTTTTTCAGTAATGCCTTATTTATCCGGGGCCTCTTTCCCTTCCATATGAAGTTGGTGATTTGTTTCTCCATCTCATTAAAGAATGTCATTGGGATTTTGATCGGAATTGCATTAAATGTATAGATCGCTTTTGGTAGAATAGACATTTTTATAATGTTAAGTCTTCCTATCCATGAGCAAGGTATGTTTTTCCACTTATGTAAGTCCCTTTTGGTTTCTTGCAGAAGTGTGCTGTAGTTTTCTTTGTATAAGCTTTTTATATCTCTGGTAAGATTTATTCCTAAGTATTTTAACTTCAGGGGCTACTGTAAATGGCATTGATTTGGTGATTTCCTCTTTGATGTTCTTTTTGTTGGTGTAGAGGAATCCAACTGATTTTTGTATGCGTATCTTGTATCCCGATACTTTGCTGAACTCTTCTATTAGTTTCAGTACTTTTCTTGAGGATTCCTTGGGGTTTTCTGTGTATAAGATCATGTCACCTGCAAATAGAGATACTTTTACTTCTTCCTTGCCAATCCGGATGCCCTTTATTTCTTTATCTAGCCTAATTGCTCTAGGTAGGACCTCCAACACAATGTCGGATAAGAGTGGTGATAAAGGGCATCCTTGTCTGGTTCCCGATCTCAGTGGGAATGCTTTCAGGCTCTCTCCATTTAGGGCGATGTTGGCTGTTGCCTTTGTGTAAATGCCCTTTACTATTTTGAGGAACTTTCCTTCTATTCCTATTTTGCTGAGAGTTTTTATCATGAATGAGTGCTGAGCTTTGTCAAATGCCTTTTCTGCATCAATTAATAAGGTCATGTGATTCTTGTCTTTTGTTTTATTTATGTGGGTTACATTAATTGTTTTTCTAATGTTGAACCATCCCTGCATAGCTGGTATGAATCCAACTTGGTCATGGTGGACTATTTTTTTGATATGTTGTTGAATTCTATTGGCTAGGATTTTGTTGAGGATTTTTGCAACTGCCCTCATGAGGGATATAGATCTATAATTTTCTTTTCTTGTGGTGTCTTTACCTGGTTTTGGTATCAGGGATATGGGGGCTTCATAGAATGAGTTTGGTAGTATTCTGTCCTTTTCTATGCTCTGAAATGCCTTTAGTAGTAGTGGTGTTAACTCTTCTCTGAAAGTTTGGTAGAACTCTGCAGTGAAGCCACCCTGGGGCAGGGTTTTTTGTTGTTGTTGGGAGTTTTTTGATTACCTTTTCAATCTCTTCTTTTGTTATGGGTCTATTTAGTTGTTCTACCTCTGATTGTGTTAGTTTAGGTAGTGTGTTTCTAGGAATTCATCCATTTCTCTAGGTTTTCAAATTTGTTTGAGTAGAGTTTTTCATAGTAATCTGATATGATTCTTTTAATTTCAGTTGGGTCTGTTTTAATAACGCCCATTTCATTTCTAATTCGGGTTATTTGCTTCCTCTCCTGTTTTTCTTTGTCAGTTTGGCTAGTGGTTTATCAATTTTGTTGATTTTTTTCAAAAAAACCCCAGCTTTTGGCTTTGTTAATTCTTTCAATTGTTTTTCTGTTTTCTGTTTCATTTAGTTTGGCTCTAATTTTTATTCTTTGTTTTCTTCTGGTGCCTGTGGGTTTCTTTTGTTGCTCTCTTTCTATTTGTTCAAGTTACAGGGATAATTCTTTGATTTTGGCCCTTTCTTCTTTTTGGATGTGTGCATTTATTGATATAAATTGGCCTCTGAGCACCGCTTTTGCTGTGCCCCAAAGGTTCTGATAGGAAGTGTTTTCATTCGCATTGGATTCTCTGAATTTCTTTATTCCATCCTTAATATCTTCTATAATCCAGTTTTTTTGTTTTTTTTTTGAGCAGGGTATTATTCAGTTTCCAAGTGTTTGATTTCTTTTCCCTGCTTTTCCTGTTATTGATTTCCACTTTTATGGCCTTATGGTCAGAGAAGATGATTTGTAATATTTCGATGTTTTGGATTCTGCTAAGGCTTGCTTTATGACCTAATATGTGGTCTATTCTAGAGAATGTTCCATGTGTACTAGAAAAGAAAGTATACTTAGTTGCTGTTGGGTGGAGTGTTCTGTGTATGTCTACAAGGTCAAGTTAGTTGATTGTGGCAATTAGATCTTCTGTGTCTTTACTGAGCTTTGTTCTGGATGTCCTGTCCTTCACTGAAAGTGGTGTGTTGAAGTCTCCTACTATTTTGGACCTGTCTGTCTCACTTTTCAATGCTGATAGAGTTTGTTTTATGTATCTTGCAGCCCTGTCATTGGGTGCATAAATATTTAATATGGTTATATCTTCTTGGTGTATTGTCCCTTTAATCATTTTATAGTGTCCTTCCTTATCCTTTCTAATGGATTTAACTTTAAATTCTATTTTATCAGAAATTAATATTGCCACTCCTGCTCTTTTTTGATTGTTGTTTGCTTGATATATTTTTTTCCATCCTTTGAGTTTTAGCTTGTTTGTGTCCCTAAGTCTAAGCTGTGTCTCTTGTAGGCAGCATATGGATGGATCTTGTTTTTTAATCCATTCTGCCACTCTCAGTCTCTTTATTGGTGCATTTAGTCCATTGACATTCAGGGTATTATTATGGATAGGTATGAATTTAGTGCTAAGATTTTGATGTCCTTTTTTGTGTGTTGTTGACAGTTTCTTTTTCCCAGTTAATTTGATGTGCTGAGTACGTTATCTTTATGTTTTCCTTTCCTCATATTTGTTGTTGTTGATTTTGTTTCTGCTGAGTCTGTATTTTCCCTTTGTATTTTATTCTGATGATTAGGATAGTTTGTCTCCTTTGTGGCACCTTATTATTTACCCCTATTTTTCTAAATTAAACCTAACTTGTATTTCTTTTTATCGCCGTATCTTCCTCTCCGTATAGAAGGTGTATGATTACATTTCTTAGTCCCTCTTTATTATTTTAATGTTGCCTTCTTTTATATAATAACATCGCTGTTACCCCGTTTTGAGCTTTTTTTTTTTTTTATAATCTTGCTTTGTTTTTTTGGATTTCCCTGTCTGGGTTGACTTCTGGTTGCTGTGCCCAGTGTTCTAGTC
Organism: Loxodonta africana; assembly: GCF_030014295.1. Taxonomy (NCBI): domain Eukaryota; kingdom Metazoa; phylum Chordata; class Mammalia; order Proboscidea; family Elephantidae; genus Loxodonta; species Loxodonta africana. Next base: position 79,136,378 of record NC_087361.1, read on the forward strand.
TTGGGTTGATACCTGATATTACTGATTTTCTAACCAAAGAACTCCCTTTAGTATTTCTTGTAGTTTTGGTTTGGTTTTTATGAATTCCCTAAACTTGTGTTTTTCTGGAAATATCTTAATTTCACCTTCATATTTAAGAGACAGTTTTGCTGGATATATGATTCTTGGCAGGCAATTTTTTTCCTTCAGTTTTTTAAATATGTCATCCCATGGCCTTCTTGCCTGCATGGTTTCTGCTGAGTAGTCTGAGCTTATTCTTATTGGCTCTCCTTTATAGGTGACTTTTCGTTTATCCCTTCCTGCTCTTATAATTCTCTCTTTCTGTTTTGTTTTGGCAAGTTTGATTATAATATGTCTTAGTGACTTTCTTTCCAGATCTACCTTATGTGGAGTTCGATGAGCATCTTGGATAGATATCTTCTCATCTTTCACAATATCAGGGAAGTTTTCTGCCAACAAATCTTCAACAATTTTCTCTGTATTTTCTGTTATCCCTCCCTGTTCTGGTACTCCAGTCACTCGTAGGTTATTTCTCTTGATGGAGTCCCACATGATTCTTAAAGATTCTTCATTTTTTTTTAAATCTTTTATCTGATTTTTCTCCAAATATATTAGTGCCAAGTGATTTATCTTCGAGTTCAGAAATTCTAGCTTCTACTTGCTCGATTCTGCTCCTCTGAATTTCTATCGAGTTGTCTATTTCTGTAATTTTATTATTAATCTTCTGAATATCTGATTGCTGTCTATGGATTTTTCCAGCTTATTAAACTTTTCATTATGTTCCTGAATAATCTCTCTAATTTCTTCAATTGCTTCATCTGTGTGTTCCTTGGCTTGTTCTGCATATTGCCTAATTTCCTTCCTGATGTCTTGGACGGTTCTGTATATTAAACTTTTATATTTTGCATCTGGTAATTCCAGGAATGCACTTCCATGTAGAAGATCCCTGGATTCTTTGTTTTGAGAGCCTGTTGAGGCGATCATGGTCTGTTTCTTTATGTGACTTGATAATGACTGTTGTCGCCGAGCCATCAATAAGTTATTGTATTAGTTTATGCTTGCTTACTGTGTTGTAGCTGCTTGCTTTGTTTTGTTTTGGTATACCCCTATGGGTTGCTTGAGTGAGCTAGCTTGATTATTTTCACCTTGTCCTGTCCCCAGCTGGCTAGAGCTGTTATAAGGTATATTAGTCTAGGAGTCCATTCAGTTTTCTTGTATGAATTCAGCTCAGGTTTCCAGGTAGCTGATCATCAAGTGTGTGGTACAGGCTCTGTCCTACAGTCTTAGAGGGGCAGGGGTGATTGGAGTATATACCAGTATCTGATTGTAGCAGGGGGTCACGCTCTGAACAAGGCAGGGGGCTGAGAACCGACCCTCAAGTATCTCTGAGGAAAATGCATCTCTGTTCCCTAGAGCATGCTGGTGGCTGGGTTCTGCAGAGGGGCCATGAGCACCCAAAATCTTTGGTTGTAAGGACTGGGAGGTACCAGTTATCTTTGGACCCCTGTCACAGGTGGCTGTGTGACCTAAGTGGAGGTACCAGTCCTTAGGTCCGTGATGTGGGTAGGTGAGGACCTTGTTTAATAGGGAAAGCAATGTGAAAAGTCAAACACCCACCTCTCCCCTGCACAGCTGAAAATGGTTGAAGTTTGCCAGCAAGGGCCTATTCTCCCAAAATAGGCCCACACAGGTCCATGCAGAAGGGAAAGCTGCTCAAGGTCCATGGATGGTTTATGCCTGGGCAGGAGCTGCTTCTGTCCTGAGCTCCCCCCATTAGTGGAGCTAGGAAATTATCTTTTCCCCCCAGTTGCAAATTTTTCCCTTCCCCAAGGCCAGGAGGATGGCTCTAGGTGCTCAACAGGGCGTATCTCAGCCCCAGGGATTCAGCGCTGAAGCCGGCTTTGGGGTGTGGGGTTGCGGTAAAATATACGCAAGTACTTAGCTTTTTCGGAGAGCTCCATTCGTCTCAGGTTCCAGAGGCGTGAGTAGGTTATGCGGCTGGCTGCTTCTCCCTGAGGAAACTGCCGCCGAAAGCTAGTACCAGCCCGCTGCCACCACTGCTCCGGGAATGGTGCCTGAGGGCTCCCCGTGATTCAGGTCCAGTAACTCCTCTCCACTGCTGAACGGTCTTTTCCTCCCCCTGCCCCTCAGTTCATTGTCTAAGCTTGCCTTTGATGCTCAGGGCTCCCACCTTTTCACAAATATACTTGTTTCACTTGTTTTTTGGGGTCTTTGTTGTAAAGAGGGCTCACCGGAAGCATCTACTCTGTCATCTTGGCTCTGCCTCTCTGGAACTCATTTCTTATTGGTCTTTCTAATTTATACGAGTCCTTTATTTTAGGTGATATGGACTCACTTATCATGAAAGTTAGGTTGCTGAGGAATAAGAAAAGGGAAAATGGTTAGTAGGAGGAAATTCATCTTTCCTACTTTTTTTCACCGTATACTTTTTTCATTCCCAGTATTGCATTTATCTAAGTACCCTCAATAGTACTTTGTTCTCTCAGCTTTCCTGGATCTGTAGATTCTCCTCACTACTTCAGTCCATTTTGAAAGGAGTTGATCTGAAGGTGTGGGAGAGAGGAGCAGAAGAGTTGGCTGGAGGCTCTTTCTTTTTTTCTCCCCTCTTGCGGGCAAGATCATGGATGAACTGTACTCATGTGGTAGAAGGTGAAGTGAGGGAAGGTGTCAGAAATGAAAACAGAGACCCCAAACTCTTCTTCCCTTTGAAGTGAGGCTGGCTTTAGTGAGCCCTGGAGAATTCGACTGATGAAATATTCAGAACTCCTAAGCTTTGTGGTGAAGGAATTCCACTTCTTGAAGATTCAAGCTGTGTCTACATTATGCACATGAATATATACTTACAGGTAACATAGGTAATATACACAGTTTAGTAGATTTGCTTTAGACCTGAGCAATACTGGGGAACTGCTGACACAATTCTTCCTGGTAAGCCCAGATGTTATATTCAAAAGCTCCCCAAAGTTTTAAATATATTTGTAACGGTTTATATCTAAAAAATACTTTTTAGAAACAAACAGGTGAAGGAATGTTAAAGCATTTGGCAAGTGGATTTACATCTTAGTTACTCATCTGTGGAGGTGGTACTGTCTCCTTTCATCTTATGAAAGCTATTTAGGAATCTAAATAATGAGATTAGGTAAATAGATTAAAAATTCTTAACCTCAAACCAGAATTTTATTTTAAAATATTTGGGAAGAATATCCTTGTCAAAATTCGTTTTTCATTCTTTGTAACAGACCAAAACACTCCTGAAAAATAGTTTTATGAGATTTTGACATGCATAATTTAAAAACGATGAACCACCCTTTTAACTCAGTACTGACGTCACTCCTGAGGTTCACCCTTCAGCCAAAGATTGTTGTTGTTGTTTGGTGCCATTAGGTCAGTTCCAACTCATAGCGCCCCTGTAGGACAAAGCGGAACTGCCCCATAGGGGTTCCAAGGAGCAGCTGGTGGGTTACAACTGGCAACCTTTTGGTTAGCAGCTGAGCTCTTAACCACTATACCACGAGGGCTCCAAAGATTAGAGAGGCCCATAAAACAGAATGAGACTAAATGTGCACACTAGCCCAGTGGCAAGGAAAAGAAGGCAGGAGGGGACAGGAAAGCTGGTAATGGGAACCCAAGGTCGAGAAGGGGAGACTGTTGACATATTGTGGGGTTGGCAACCAATGTCACAAAATAATATGTGTATTAATTGTTCAATGAGAAACTAATTTGCTGTGTAAATCTTCATCTGAAGTACAATAAATAAATAAAAATGATGAACTAGGAACTATAATCAAATTATTTAGTATTTGAGATAATATCTAAAACTTTTCACAAAATATTTTATAAAGAATTTATAATATCTCCTGCTCTTCTCTTGGAAGTGGGACATTTCTAAACTGTTAATGATGTATGCATTTTATAGCTTCTCTCTATAATGGAAAGCAAAATCTATTAATAATGGCTAACATTTATGTAATACTTAATCGTTTACAAAACACTGTCACTTATGTTTTCTCATTTGATCCTCACAATTTTATGAGGGATATTATTATTACTAGTTACTTTTACTAGTTAAAAGTGGATCCTCCCAGAAATTAACATGTTGATGTTTTCTCACCTAACGAATTGCAGAGCCAAGATGTGACCCGGATCTCCTAGCACTAGACTACATGATCTTTAAAATGGTCTTCCTTCCTTTGTTTGGTTCAATGATCTTGGTCAAGTTAGTTAATCGATATGGGCCTCATTTTCTCTGTAAAATAAAGGGACTATTTAATTGATTTTGAAGAATACTTCCAGCCCCAATGTTCCGTTTCTACATATCATTTGCTTTTGTGTACTTTTTATGCAAATGTAAAATAAATGTAAATAATTTTACTTACCTATGGGGCCAGTCATAAGTAGAGAGAGCTAGACATAATCAACGCCTTATTAGAATGGGTTAATTTGCCATACTGTAATTTTTTCCCAAGACTGAATCTAAACCTGAGTTGTTACATCAATACTATATATGGTCAGGTCATAGAAAAAGAAAAACATGGAATATTTGAACAACTATTATGAGCTTTTTCCTTGTAAATAATATAATCTTTAATAAAAAAAAAAAAAAAAAAAAAAAACCACATTGCCGTCCAGTTGATTCCAACTCATAGCAACCCTATAGGACAGAGTAGAGCTGCCCCATAGGCTTCCCAAGGGGTGGCTGGTGGATTCCAACTGCAAATCTTTTGGTTAGCAGCCTTAGCTCTTAACCACTAATATAATTTGATAAAGTTAAAAATCATTAATTATTAATGAAATAATATTCTGTTATTTGCATAAATTTTCATTTCAGTCCCAAGAAAGATGGCATGAGAAGCATAGATGAAGAAATTATATTCTATATACTTTTCTATTTTTCTTTAATTATATTTTTTTCCATTTAGCTAATTTAATAAAATAATCCTAGCAATTATCCCTGAGTGGATTAACAATATATAGTAATATTTAGAAGTCAAAAAGCATGAGTTCAAGTCCGGATTTTTCCTCTCTGTGACCTTGGGCAAGTTATTTAACATCTCTGTGACCCAGATCCCTCAGCTGCAAAATATTATTACGTCTCTTAGAAGGCTGTGAGAATTAAATGATTTAATGCATAGAAAGCACTTAGTGCAGAGCGGGACGCATCATAAGTGCTATGTAAGTGTAAGATAGCATTATTAACAACAATAACAAAACTGTATGTAGAGAAACCTTAAAACCTGTATGATTTTCATACCTACTGTTGACCTTTGGAGCCCTGGTAGTGCAGCAGTTAAAACCTATGGCTGCTAGCCAAAAGGCTGGCATTTCAAATCCCCAAGCCGCTCCTTGGAAACCCTATGGGTCAGTTCTACCCTGTCCTGTAGGGTAGCTATGAGTCAGAATCGACTCAGTGGCAACGGGTTATTGACCTTTGGTCATCTTCTAATTTAGAGTGAACTTTTATGTCCTTTTTCCTAGGCCCTGTTTAAAGCACCAGGAAGTGGTTTTAAAATGAACCTCATTATTCTTTTTCCTTAAAATGTGAGGCAGGCAGCAAGTTTAAAGAAAAGTCAGCAGAATCGAGGCTTGTGTCTGAGCAAAGGCAGAATGCCAGGGATCAGAAGTGAAGCTTGTGAGTTCTCTTAAAGAAAACAGCTGCGTCATACTTATTCTTTACTGCTGAATCATGTTACTAACCTCATAAAATACTTGTAACGCATTTAACTTCAAGAAGAGTACATCATAACACTTTCCTAGTTACAAAAGGAGAAATATAACCTAGTACAAATTAGAATATTTTAAATAATTGACAACTTAAAAGCAAGTTACAAACTACTACCTTGAGTAGAATAATTTTTAAGTTAAATTTGAACCATGGGTGAAAATGATCTTTAAAAATATTATTGCGGACAGATAAAATAAGCAAACATACATTACTAGCTTAATAACAATCACAAATTGATATGGCCTGGAAGGATATCAGACTTCATGGTAGAGTCATATCTATTGAGAAAGACTGTGGTCTGGTGTTGACTGAGGCTCAAAAGACAGACAAAATGTACTCTTGAACTCTTAAAATGTGTTACTATGTTAATAAGATTAGGCACAGCTGAATTTATCACAAATACTCAAAACAGAGGCTTAAAGGCTTAAAGGAGATAGATGTTCATTTCTCTTCCATGCAAAAGAAGTCTGCAGATACAGAGTTTAAGGCTGATATGGTGGCCTTCTGATCTTCAAAGATCTTTATTCCTTCCCTCCGTTACTCTGTCATCTTGCCATCCTGCCCCATGATCCACAATGGCTGGCCTAGCTCCAGCCTAACCTCATGCCCACACTGTAGGCGGGGGTAACGAGCACAGGGTCATACGCCTTATCTTTTAAGAAGACTCCCTGAAAGTCTCACACAACACTTAGGTTTAACATTTCATTACCCACTTACCGTAGTTAGGTAGCCATGCATATCTGAGAGGAAGACTGGAAAATGTAGCCTTTTTTTCTGAGTGGCAATGTGCTAGAAAAATATTGATGTTCGTTTGCTGAGAGGGAAGCATTGTTAGGATAGGCAGGCAATTAAGAGTCTCTGCCAAGAGAACAATTATCTAAATCATCATTAGCATGAATTTCATGAGTTTAGGCCAAGCAAAAATCACTCAAATATTTGATAGGTATCTGTAAGCCATTAACTAGCAACAAAATCTTGAAGTGCCTAAAAATAAAAATCAAAACATTGCTATTTAAGTGGTAGTTACTGACATCAATAAGTATAACATAGTTATTAAACAGTGATTAAGTCTGGACCCTGGAGCCAGGGTGCCTGGGTTGAGTCCAGGTACTAACCATATGACCTTGGACAAATAAATTCCTTGGCACCTTAAATCCCTTATCTGTGAAAAGGGGATAACAGTACCAACCTGTTGAGGTTGTTGTGAGGATTAAGTAAGTTAAAAAATGCAAAGTTAATAAGTATAAAACAGTGCCTGACACTTTGTTGGTGCTCAATAAATATTGACTGTTATTATAATTTATATTATTATATATTAGTATGTAATATAATATGTAAGGCACACATTATCGAATAGTCTTCACACTATGTAAGATGTATATAAACAAAAAAAAAAACAAAATCCGATTAAATGTGTTAGTTTTTACTGGGTTATTAGTTTTATGCTTATTAAATTTACATTTTATTTTAGAAAACAGAGTATTACTGGGTGTTGCTTATGTTGTTGTTGTTAGGTGCCACTGGGTCAATTTTGACTCATAGTTATCCCATGTAACAGAGTAGGACTGCTCCAGAGTTTTCTAGGCTGTAATTTTTATGAGAACAGATTATCAGGTCTTCCTCCCTCGGAGCTGCCGGGTGGATTTGAACTGCCAACCTGTTTGTTAGCAGCTGAGTGCTTAACCGCTGTGCCACCAGGGCTCCTTAAGAGAAAGTAATTAATCTATGTCTTATGGAGGATTTTAAGTGAATACATAGACTGCTAAAGAAAAAAGAACCTGCAAAAATACCATAATATTATAAGCAGAACTGAGTTTCTCTTCATTATGGATTATTAGTATACAGTTACGCAGTGTTAATAGCCAAGAAAGTTATACATGATATACAAAAAAGAGAGCAAAATTGTGCTCAGCATGTAAATAACTTAATCCTAATTAAATTGTAAGTATATTATGGAAAAAAGCCCAGGTTCATTCCTTTTAGTGAAATTTGATTTATTTGAAGTTTCATAAAATCTGCTTAGAATTTTACATTAGCGTCTTGAAACTAATCAGCTATCTGATATTATTTATAAAGTAGACTCATTAAAAAAAAAAGAAAAAAAACCTGGAAATCTTGATATACTGACAAATTGCACCCTCCAGTGGAAAAAAATGTTTATCCATAAAAATTCAGTGTGTTTTCCAATACGGGCCTGGTATATTCAAATGTGTCTCCACCCACCTAAAATCAAAAAAATAACAATACTGTAATGACTTTTATGACCTGCACTAATGTATATCTACTATCATTAGTTTCCTTTGGGTCCCCCAGGAAGTTGCTTGAGTTTCAGAATCAATCACATAAATAGGTAGTTAAACATTGGAAAAGTAAAAGAGCTTAAAAAGAAAAATTTGGAAGAAAAATAGAAGGTAAAATTGGACCACATGCATATATTTAATATTTTCTAGGATAATATCATCAACTATGTATTTTAATTCAAAAATATTTTAGATACATCACATCTCTTTATGTTGAAGATATTGAGTTACTATGTTAACGACTTTTCCTTATAGCTCTGTAATCAACAGCTTTGGTTGGAAAGGTCTGCAATTGCTCAATATTGGAAAGCAATTTTTCAAAATGACAAAATAAAAACTGAAGCATCATCTATTCCTGCCTTGAATTGAAGAGGTGTGAAATAGAAAAGGAAAATAATAATTTTGAGTAGTGACAGTAAGTCAGGATTAGTGCTAAGTGCTTAGATACATGGATTCATATTTTTCCCAATTTTATGGTGGTGAAACCAGGCTCATACGGGCCCTCAATTTTTTTCCTCAAAGTACTCCTGATGACAAAGAAAATTGAACATATATTGCCAGAAACATGAAAGCATAACCCATAGCAGCTGCCTTTAAAAAATTGTTTAAAGAGACATCAAGCAAAGGTTTCATTCTACCTCAGAAAAATATGTATTTTTTTCCAATATGGAAAAAGAAAGTCTGAATTATTGTTAGTAAAATTACTTTTTTTTTTTTCAGGAAGAACAGAAACACTCAGCACGTCTCTGTTTTTCACTCGTCTGAGAAGCATAAAAGCTAATACAGAATGTGATAAGAGGTATGTTTTGAACACAGATGTGTATGGCTCCAGAACTGGACTCATTCCACAACATATACACCAATTCTCTGTCCGTGACCCCTTGCTCTATCTCCTGTTTCTTATGAAGCCAGAATAATGGCATGCTATCAAAACCAAGCCCTGGTATTACCTCGAACTGAGGCCCTTTTTTAACTGTCATCGCTCTTTGAAATCTCTCTTTTCTTGGCTTTCCTCCTAACCTCTAAATATCTTTCCTGTTTTCCTAAGTAGTTCTCCTCTATCCTTTACCTTAAGCACCCACTCTACAAAATGAGAGACTTCTAGTGCGACTGTAACTACTTCTTTTCCCCTAGCTTGCTCTTTGCAGGGCTTATAGGTCTACTTTCTTGTAGAGAATTATGCTAAGAAATAAAATTTTCTCTTTATGCTTTCATTGTGCCGAACAAACATTTGCTATTCTTGGAAAACCAGCCTAAATCTTTCTCTCAGATGAAGGCAAACATTTTTTTTTTTACCTAAAGCACTTCTGGCCGTGGCCTAATTCTGACACTCGCCCTGCTCTCCATTCCCTAGAGCTCGTCTTATCAACGAACACTCTGTATGGGTCCAGCCTGGGCATTTAGGTATCAGGGAAGGTTTGCGCTCACCCTTCAGAGCACCTTCCCCATCCTAGTTGAATGCTTTTATCTTTTTGGTTCCAGGTTTTATTTCTACTTCTAAGTTTCTTATTTACTTGACTTGTTCATAAATATTTCTATTTTATTTCACTTAGTTCTTAACTTTTTGTTCGCAGCTTGTAAAACTGTTACCATTTTCTAAAATTTCATTAGTTTTATTCTTTAATCCCCTTGCTATTTCCTTTTTATTCATTTTCTCTTCTTTACCCACTTTATGTTTTCCATTCATCCATTTATTTATTTATCTACTTATTTTTCATTTAATACTGCAGTGATACTACATTAGGCTCACAATGGTAAATAAAGATAGTATCTCTTCTATCTAGCGGAGAAAACAGACATTGATCAAAACTACACACAAATAAATGTAAAATCAGGGCAATACTAAGTGCTTCTCCCTTGTATGTGGTTTTACGAGAACATATAACTGGGCTATTAGCCTCGTTACAGAAGTCGACAAAAGCATCCATAAAGCTGAATTGAGATCATATGACAGGATGAAAATATAGAAAAGGCTGACTGCCACAGACAGAGGAAAGAACATGTACAAAGGCCCTGTAAAGTGAGAGAATGGGAAAGCTGTTATGGAAGAAGCGAAAGAAGACCACTGTGGCTGCAACGCCAAGAGAGGGGAAGTGTGGTATGGGATTTAAAAGCAAGTGGAGCTAGGATCTGTGATGGGTAATTTTATGTGTCAACTTGGCTAGGCTACGATTTTCAGTGGTTTGGCAGACAGTGGACTGGCTGCTGTTCTGTAAAAAAAAAAAGTAGTGTCATGTAATATAATTACTTTCCATGATGTGATCTGAGGTCATCAATCAGTTGAAAGGAGAGTTTCATTTGGTGTGTCATCTTCCTCCAGAATATAAATGGTTGTTCTGGCAGAGCTTACTCTCTCTCTCTACTCTGTACTCTTCTTGTCGCCTTACCTATGAATTTTAGGATGTAAGCCTACAGAAGTCTCCAGCCTGCCACCTGATCTGCAGATTTTTTATTTGTCAGCCCCTGCAACCCCCTGAGCTAGCAGAGGCCTCCAGCCTGCCACCTGACCTATGGATTTGGGACTTGCCAGCCCCCACGGTTGCATGAATCATTTCCTTTAAGTAAATCTCTCTTTCTCTCTCCCTCTCTCTGATATACAGGCAGTCCGCAGGTTGCAAACAAGATTCACTTCTAACTGTGTCTTTAAATCTTTAAGTCAAATTTGTAGGTAAGTTGGAATAGATCCATATAGTTCTTATACAGCCTTACTTTAGTGCAAGAAAGGAGCCCTGGTGGTATAGTGGTTAAGAGCGCAGACAGCTAAGCAAAAAAAAGATCAGTAGTTCAAATTCAACAGCCACTCTTTGGAAACCCCGTGGAGCAGTTCTGCTCTGTCCTATAGGATCACTAAGAGTCAGGATTGATTTGATGACAATGAGTTTTGTTTGGGGTTTGATTAGTACAAGAAAATGCTTGAAGCCATTTCAATGATTTTAAAAATGCACATGCAGCAAGTGAAGGTGATGAAGAACTTGTTGTGAATCATTTCAAATTGAGAAGGATTTATATAATATTAATGGGCAAGTATGAGGAAGACCCTCAGTGAGATGGATTGACACAGTGATGCAACAATGGGCTCAAGCATAGCAACAACTGTAAGGATGCCACAGGACCAGACACACAGTGTTTCATTCTGTTGTGCCTGGAGTTATTATGAGTCAGAATCAGCTCAATGGCAGCTAACAACAACAACAACAACAATGAGTTGTCCATAAGTTGGACATTTGTAACCCAGGGACTGCCTGTGTGCGTATATATGTATGTATGTCTGTACGTATGTATGTATGTATGCACGGATACACATCTCACTGTTTTTGCTCCTCTACAGAACCCAAACTAAGACAGGGTCATACAGGTCTTTTAAAGAATTTTGGTGTATATCTTAAAATCAATGAAATTTGACTTAATATCTCTATAGGTCCTTGAATGACGGGGTGAGGAATTTGTACCCTATCCAGAAGACATGGCATTATTTTACTTAACTTTAAGTCATGTTGAGCAGGATGGATTGGAATAAAAAAATGTTGGAAGTAAGATGTTGTGAGGTAGCTGATAGGTCAAGTCTTTCCCCATCTCACAGCCCCACCCCAACAACAGTAATCAACATTCTGAATACACGCCTGCAAACATTAATTCTTCATGTGTGCATCTGTCCTATAATATTCCTGGGAAGTTGTGGAGGAGGAGAGATGAGAGATAGGAATCAGAGAACGAAAGTTACCAGGAAGTTCAAAATAATGGGCATGGGTATATATTTTAAAGAGGACCCTGAAAACACTATACAAAGTGGGAAGCACTCTTTCTGTTGAATTCAGTGATTAATTTTTGGCTCATTTGTATCGTTTTCTTTGGTTTATGAATAGTACAAAATAACAGTTGTCTAAAACTCAATGAATATCTTTAATTTTTTATACCACATGTCTTAGTTGTCTAGTGCTGCTGATAAAAGATGATGCAAGCCACATTCCAGGGAAATTCACATTATAACAGATCAGGACTGGGACCTGCATAAGGGTGCATCATCCCATCCTAATCCTCATTAACATGACCTAATCTTGTCTCATTAATATAATGAACAGCTCACCTCAAAATGTGATCATAACCACAGGTATAGAGGGAGGATTTATAACACTTCACAAAATGGAAGATAATCAGATCACAATCACACAATACTGGGAATCATGGCCCAGCCAAGTTGACACATATTTTTGGGAGACAGAATTCAATTCTTGACACCTCATAACCCATGGAAGCATTTAGTTTTATTTGATCTTTAAATATTGTCATATAGAAGCTATTCAAATTATTAACCAATGGTTTCATCTAGAAACTTGACCTGACTGACCCCTGTTCCCATAAATAAAAGTCATATATAAGAATCTCTGAGCAGAATGCATTGTCTGCCCTAATTATATAAATGAGTTCCAGCAACTGATACTCAAAGTCATATTTTGGCTCTTGTGGACTTGCTCCAATTTTCTTCAGTTATAGCTTGAACTTGCATATGAGCAATTGATGGTCTGTTCCACAGTCGGCCCCTGGCCTTGTTCTGACTAATGATATTGAGCTTTTCCATTGTCTCTTTCCACAGATGTAGCCAATTTGATTCCTGTGTGCTCCATCTGGTGAGTTCCATGTGTATAGTCACTGTTTATATTTGTGAAAGAAGGTATTTGCAATGAAGGAATACTTGGCCTTGCAAAACTCTATCATTCAATCTCCGGCATTGTTTCTATCACCAAGGCCACATTTTCCAACCACAAATCCCTCTTTTTTGTTTCCAACTTTCGCATCCCAATCACCAATAATTATCTATGTATCCTGATTGCATGCTTGATCAATTTCAGACTGCAGCAGCTGAAAAAATCTTCAATTTCTTCATCTTTGGCCTTAGTGGTTAGTGTATAAATTTGAATAATAGTCACATTAACTCGTCTTCCTTGTAGGCGTATGGATATTATCCTATCACTGACAGAATCGTACTTCAGGATAGATCTTGAAATGTTCTTTTTGACAATGAATGCAACTCCACTCCTCTTCAAGTTGTCATTCCCAGGGCAGTAGACTATATGATTGTCCGATTCAAAATGGCAAATACCAGTCCTTTTAAGCTCACTAATGCCTAAGATATCAATGTTTATGCATTCCATTTCATTTTTGTCTATTTCCAATTTTCCTAGATTCATACTTCGTATGTGTTTGCAGAAGTTTCTTCTCATTTTGAGCTGTGCCATCTCAAGAATAGATTTGACGCATTGAACACTAGTGACCCAAGACCAGACGAGTTGTGGAATGACATCAAGGACATCATACATGAAGAAAGCAAGAGGTCATTGAAAAGACAGGAAAGAAAGAAAAGACCAAGATAGGTGTCAGAGGAGACTCTGAAACTTGCTCTTGAGCATCGAGCAGCTAAAGCAGAAGGAAGAATTGATGAAGTAAAAGAACTAGAACAGAAGATTTCAAAGGGCAGCTCAAGAAGACAAAGTAAAGTATTATAATGCCATGTGCAAAGAGCTGGAGATAGAAAACCAAATGGGAAGAACATGCTCAGCGTTACTCGAGCTGAAAGAATTGAAGAAAAAATTCAAGCCTCAAGTTGCAATAGTGAAGGATTCTATGGTGAAAATACTAAACAATGCAGGAAGCATCAAAAGAAGATAGCAGGGACGCACAGAGTCATTATACCAAAAACAATTAGTTGATGTTCAACCATTTCAAGACGTAGCATGTGATCAGGAACCAATGGTACTGAAGGAAGAAGTCCAAACTGCTCTGAAGGCTTAGGTGAAAAACAAGGCTCCAGGAATTGATGAAATATCAATTGAGATGTTTCAACAAACAGATGCAGTGTTGAAGGTGCTTACTTGCCTATGCCAAGAAATATGGAAGACAGCTTCCTGGCCAACTGACTGGAAGAGATACATATTTATGCCTATTCCCAGGAAAGGTGATCCAACCAAATGTGGAAACTATAGAACAATATCATTAATATCACACGCAAGCAATATTTTGCTGAAGATCATTCAAAAATGGCTGCAGCAGGTTATCAACACGGAACTACCAGAAATTCAGGCTGGTTTCAGAAGAGGATGTGGAACCAAGGATATCATTGCTGATGTCAGATGGATCCTGGCTGAAAGCAGAGAATACCAGAAAGATGTTTACCTGTTTTATTGACTATGCAAAGGCATTTGACTGTGTGGATGGTAACAAATTATGGATAACATTACAAAGAATGGGAATTCCAGAACACTTAATTGTATTCATGAAGAAGCTTTGCACAAGTCAAGAGGCAGTTGTTCAGACAGAACAAGGGGATACTGATTGTTTTAAAGTCAGGAAAGGTGTGTGTCATTGTTGTATCCTTTTACCATGCCTATTCAATCTGTACGATGAGCAAATAATCTGAGAAGCTGGACTATACGAAGAAGAACGGGGCATCAGGATTGGAGGAAGACTTGTTAACAATCGCATTATGTAGATAATACAACCTTGCTTGCTGAAAGTGAAAAGGACTTGAAGCGCTTACTAATGAAGATCAAAGATCTTCATTATGGATTACACCTCAACATAAAGAAAACAAAAATCCTCACAACTGGACCAGTGAGTGACATCACGATAAATGAAGAAAGGTTTGAAGTTGTCAAGGATTTTGTTCTACTTGGATCCACAATCAACAGCCATGGAAGCAGCAGTCAAGAAATGAAATAACGTATTGCATTGGGTAAATCTGCTGCAAAGGACCTCTTTAAAGTGTTGAAAAGCAAAGATGTCACCTTGAAGACTAAGGTGCACCTGACCCAAGCCATGGTATTTTCAGTTGCATCACATGCATGCGAAAGCTGGAAAATGAATAAGGAAGACCAAAGAAGAATTGATGCCTTTGAATTGTAGTGTCGGCGAAGAATATTGAATATACCACGGGCTGCCAAAAGAATGAACAAATCTGTCTTGGAAGAAGTACAACCAGCAATGTTCCTTAGAAGCAAGGATGGCGAGACTGCATCTTAAATTGTTTGGACATGTTGTCAGGAGGGATCAGTCCCTGGAGGACATCAAGCTTAGCAATGTACAGGGTTAGCGGAAAACAGGACGATCCTCAACAAGGTGTACTGACACGGTGGTGGCAACAATGAGCTCAAGCATAACAACAATTGCAGAACTGGGCAGTGTTTCATTCTGTTGTGCGTAGGGTTGCTATGAGTGGGAACCGACTCAACGGCACATAACAACAACAACAGCAATCAATAATCAGTACTCCTTATTCTCACACCTCCACATACAAGTTACTCTCTCAAGATTTATATTGTATAACACAACCACGATCAAAAAATACTTTCCCTCTAGTTAGCGGAACACTCCCTAAGACAATGCTCAACTATTTTCCAATCTGCTTGTGTTTCATGAGAAGGTGACAGGCCTTCCTATTCTTTGCCCAGCATATGTGACATGCTTTGACTTTAGTCTAAAGTCTAGAAGAGCTTGCAAGTACTGTGACATTATCTGATGCCTTCACATTAACCATAAAGATACATGTTTACATGAAAAGAATTAAAAACATAAAAAAATAGAAGAAATAAAAATCATATATTACTCCATTGCCCAGGGAGAATCTCCATTAATATTTTGGTGTAATGTCTTCCAGTATGTACTCAGTGAAATTCTTTACATGTGACCATACCACATGCACAAAAAGTAACCTTTTTTTTACTTTAAGTTACAATGTAAACATTGTTCTATATGCATTTTTGCTTTTACAATGTATCCATTTGGAAATTATCCTGATATGCTGCAAAGTTTAGATACAACTTACTTTTATTCCTGATGCCCACACTTTTACCCCAGTTTCATTTACTATTGGACTATCTATCTTTTTGTCATAGATTTCAAATTTTAATGTCTTTATGTAGTAAATTTGCCTATGAATTTGAATCTGTTTTGGGACTTTCTATTCTATTCAGTTTCACTCTGTGTCTCTGTTCATGTGTCTCTATGATATATATTTTAAGTGCTTTCTTTAGGATCAGCATACTATACTTCACACGCATTTAAAGTACATAATTTTATGAGTTTTGACATGTACGTAATTTTATGAGCTTGACACTGGTAAAACCATTACTACAATCGAGATAATGAGCGCAAGTTTCCTTGTTCCGTTTTGTAATCTTTCACTCCCTGCCCTTGCAGCTGTCACCAAGCAGCAAACTGATTGGCTTTCTGTTATTGTAATTTTCAGTCTCTAGAATATATAATCTATTTACTTGTTGATGGACATTTGGGTTGCTTTCAGTTTTGGGCTACAACAAATAAAACTGCTATGAATTTTTATGTACAAGACTGTGTGAATATATGCTTTTATTTTCTTGGATAAGAGTGGAATGGCTAAATCATATGGCATAACTAACTTTATCTTTTTCTTAAATTGCGCAATTGTTTTCCAAAGTGCTTGTATCATTTTACATTTCCGCCAGGAGTATATGTGAGTTCCAGTTGATCCATATCCTATCCAAGATTTGACATTTTTAATCTTTCTTATTTTAGATATTCTAGTGGAAGTATAGTGGAATCTCCTTGTGGTTTTAATTTGCAGCTCCCTTAAGACTAAAAAAAAAAAAAAAAAAATTTTTTTTTTTTTTAAGACTAAGGAGGAGCCCTGGTGGTGTGGTTGTTAAAGTGCTTGGCTGTTAACTGAGTGGTTGGCAGTTGGGACCCACCAGCCACTCCGTAGGAGAAAGATGTGGCAATCTGGTGCCATAAAGATTTACAGCCTTGGAAACCCTACAGGGTTGCAATGAGTCGTAATCAACTCCACAGCAGTGGGTTTGGTTTTGGTTTAAGACCAATGAAGAGAACCCTGGTAGCACAATGCTTAGAGCTTGGCTGCTAATCAGAAGGTTGGTGGTTCGAACCTACCAGCTACTCCTCAGGAGAAAAGTCCTGGCGATTTGCTCCCGTAAAGATCACAGCATAGTATACCCTATGCGGAGTCCTGGTGGAACAGCGTTTAAGAGCTCCACTGTTAACGAAAAGGTCAGCAGTTCAAACCCACCAGTCCCTCCTTGGAAACTCTACAGGGCAGTTCTATTCTGTCCTGTAGGCTCGCTATGAGTCAGAATTGACTCCATGGTGATGGGTTGTTTTGTTTGTTATACCCTATGGGACAGTTCTACTCTGTCCTACAGGGTTTGCTATGAGTCGGATTCAACTCAATGACATGCAACAGCAACAAGATCACTGATGTTGATCATCATTTCATATGCTTATCTTCTTTTATGAAGAGTCTGTTCAAATATTTTGCTCACTTTATATTCATTTGTTCTTATTCTTATTAATTAATTGTAGGTGTTCTTATTATATTCTAGATATAAGACCTTTGCCAGACATGTTTTTCAAATATCTTCCTCCACTTGGTGACTTACCATTTTATTTTCATAATATTGCTTTTTGAAGAACAAAGTTTTTAATATTGGTAAAGTCCAATATATTGATGTCTTTGAATCCATAGATTAATTTGGGGATAATAATCATATTTACAGTACTGATTATTCCAGTCTATGAATACAAATATTTCTTAAATTATTCAGGTCATCTTTAATTTCTCTGAGGTACATTTTAGAACAGGAGTCAGAAACCTATGACCAATCGGTCAAATTTCACATATGGCCTGATTTTGTGTGACCCATGACCTAAGAGTGTTTTTACACTTTTAAAGGTTATAAAAAATAGTGAAAAACATGGGGCAGAGACCATATGTGCCCCCCCACACACACACAAAAAAACAAATAAAACCAGTTGCAGTCAAGTCAATTCTTGCTCATCTCGACCCCATGTGTTTCAGAGTAGAACTGTGCTCAATAGGGTTTTGAATAGCTGTGATCTTTTGGAAGATCACCAGACCTTCTTTCCAGTGTGCCTCTGGGTGGATTCAAACCTCCATCCTTTTGGTTAGTACTGAGTGGTTAACCATTTGTGCTACCCAGGGACTCATAAAATCTAGAATATTTACCTCCTGGCCCTTTACAGAATAACATTTGCTGGCCCCTGTTGTAGAGAATTGTGTAGAGAAGTCTTGAACGTAATTCATTGGATTTATTCCCAGGTATTTTATATTTTGATACTAATGATAAAATATGTATTTTATTATTTAACTCACTTAAAATGTTATATGCTTAGTACAAAGTAATTGTTCAACAGATAAAACCATGAATAAATGAAGAAAAACATTTTAGTTTTCAGAAATAAACTCGCAAACTTATGAAACAGCCTGTTAAAGAATGTTAAGACCACAACCAATTAGCAAAAGAAAGACACTGAGCAAAGTTTCTGGAGAATATACATTCCTTTCTTGGCTTTGAGCTTCTTTTCTCTTCTTATGCACACTCATTCTACCTGCTGTTTTCTTTGCCAGAGATCTCTAATCTCTTATGGATATGAAGGTTGATACTACATGTTTGAGGAAATTATAAAGACATTACCTTTTAAATTCTAATGTCTTATTGTTCATTGCTGATATAGAGAAATACTGTTTTATTTTGTATTTCAACCTTGTACCCTCTAACTTTATTAAATTAATAATTTATCTATAGTTTTTTCCTAAGTATTCACATTTACGGTAAATAATAAAATTTTTATTTTTTTCCTGTCCAAACATTATACCTTTTGTTTTTTATTTTTGGTTGTTTCCTCTGTATAAAACCCCCATTAAAATGTCAAGTCTTAGCAATATTAGAAGGCATACTTGGCTTATTCTCAAATCCTGTGAATATAACATTTTGCTACTAAGTATGGTATTTACTATGTTTTTTTCTTCTTCTTGTAGATTCCACTTATCACATTAAGAAGATATTAAGATATTTTCTGTTACCAGTTAAGATTTTTTAAAATCATGACTATATGTTGAGTTTATCAAATATTTTCTACATTTTATTGAGATGATCGTTTTTCATCTTTTATTCTATTAATATGAAAAATTACATTAGTTTATTTTCAAATGTTAAACAAACCTGGCGTTCCTGTATTGAATACCGTTGAGTCTTCTCTTTTTCTCTCTCTCTCACACACTAATACACACACACACACACATTACTTTGATTTGACTGTGTTTAGGATTTTTACACCTAAGTTTGAGTGAGTTTAACCTGGAGTTTTTAATTCCTGCAATGTACTTGCGAGGTTTTGGTATCATGATTATACTGGCCTCACAAAGGAGGAATGAAGCATCCTCGCTCCTTTTTTAAATAAATTTTTTGGCAGAGGTTGTGTAAAATTGATGATATTTCTTAGTATTTCTTAAATGATAGGTACAGTTCCCTTATAAAGCCATCTGGACTGGGATTTTTAACTTGTGGGAGGAATTTTGATTATGAATTCAATTTATTTACTAAAAATATGACTATTCAACTCTTACAGTCGATTCTAATTTGCTGTTTTGTTTTCCTAAGAATTTGTCCATTTTTATTAACTTTTTGAATATATTGTCATAAAATTTTTATAATATCCTCTTGTTACCTTTTTAATGTGAGTAGAACCTGTAGCGACACCACCTTTTTAATTCCTCAGGTTAATTGTTTGTTGCTTCTTTTGTTCTTGACTATTGTTGCCAGTTATCAATTTTATGAGTCTGTTTAAAAATAAGATTTGTTTTTCAAATAATTTGTTCTTTTCATATAAATTGTCAAATTTATTTGTATTTTTTTTTTACTTCTGTCTGTTAATTTTTTAATATCTGTGGGAAATGTAATGTCCCTCTTGTCATTCATGATATGGGCATTTTTTTCCCTCGGTCAATCTGGATACACAGGTTTATCAATTTCATTTATTTTTATTTAAAAAATCAATATTCGGCTTTGTCAGCCTACATATACGAGTTTTTCTATTTCATTAATTCCTGATTGTAACCTTTTTATTGTTCTCATTTTGCTTTATTTTACCCCAATTTTCTAATTCTAATGGCTCACTTATCTTCAGTCTTTAATACACAAACTTTAAGACAAAAGTTCCTCAGTGCACGAATTTAGGTATATCTTAACAGTTTTGCTATGTTGCATTCTCATTTGAATCAAAGCATTTTCTACTTTTTCTTGTGATTTCTTCTTTGAGTCATTGACTATTTGGAAATGTGTATCTTAAATTCCAACCTATGGAAATTTTCTTATCATGATTATTATTGTTGCTGTTCATGGACAACCTAAGTACATTGTAGAGAGTATTTGCTTAGTCTCTTTTTTTTGAAATTTGTTGATAATTGCTTCATGGCCTAATACTCGATCAATTTTTGTAAATGCTCTATATGTATGTGAAAAGAATGAGTACTCTGCAGCTGTTGGGTGCAGTATTTCACATGTGTTAATTAAGTCAATTTTGTTGTTTTTTTTTTTTTTTTAAAAAAAAGCTCCACAGTCTTACTGTTTGTTTGCTTGTTTTATCCAATCATTACTATAACCCAAAACCAAACCCATTGCCGTTGAGTCAATTGACTCACAGCAACCCTATGAAAGATGTGTAGGTGGGTTAAAAAAACCTCACATCATAATTCTAGATCTGTCTCTCCTGCTCCATTTCTGTCAATTTTCAAAGAACGGATTGATGATATTTTGTTAGGAACTTGTATCTAATTGGGAGTCCTCGGTGGTGCAGATCGTTGCCTTGCTGGATTACTAACAGAAAGGCTGGTGGTTTGAGCACATCCAAAGGTGCCTTGGAAGAAAGTTCTGGAAACCTACTTTTAGAAAGAACAGTTTTACCTGTAACATATGGGGTTACCATGAGTCAGAATCAACTTGATGGCAATTTTTAAAAATATAATTATCACTTTAATCATTGCTGCATTCATATTTGTAGTTTTTTTTTACGTTTCTGGAAACCCTGGTGGTGCACTGGTTAAGAGCTATGGCTGCTAACCAACAGGTCGGCAATTGGAATTCAGCAGACACTCCTTGGAAACCCTATACGCCTGTTCTACTCTGTCCTTTAGGGTGGCTATGAGACAGAATCCTCTTGATGGCAATGGGTTTGATTTTTTGTTTTGTTTTTTTACATTTCTAAGATTTAACTACTCATAAAATGTACTCCTCAGTTCAATCAAGCATGCTGTGAGTAACAAGTTAAAAAAAACTTGTTAAAGACTGGTAAAATTCATCAGAATGGTTAAATTGACATGATTAAATTGATATGTGTATATAGACTCACTGATAATGTAAAGTTTTTGGAATTTTTAGATTAATTGAACAGAACTCATCTAGATAGTTGTCATTGTCTTTAACAAGATTTACACAATTAAGAAAAACTTCAATAGGTTATATATGCTTGTGCTCTTTTGTTAATATAATAATCAGTCTTGCCAGAGAGTTATCTACTTGATAAGCATGTATTCTAAAATTTGCACTATTGTTTTTCTTTACTGTATATTTCTCTATTTTATTATTTTCTCTAAAAATTTTTTTTCTATATTCTTTGAATTTATTTTCTTATTAAAGTGCTTGGGCTGCTAATCAAAAGGCCAGTAGTTGTAGCCCACCAGCAGCTCTGTGGGAGAAATGTGGTAGTTGCTTCCATAAAAAAAGTTATAGTCTTGGAAGCCCTATGGAGCAATTCCGCTCTGTCTTATAGGGTCACTGTAAGACATACACTTATACATGTATAGAACTGTGTATTTCCATCTACATTCTAAGTACTAATATATTGATAGCTTTCACTCCTATTTTTTAATCTGCTTATTTTGATAATTTCTTTTTCATTTCCCTGTTAACGCCTTCTTTAATTTCTTTAGACATATCAAACATGCTTATTTTCAGTTTCTGAAAATTCCAGTTACCTGCGGTCTTTGTGGATCCAGAGACGGGCAGATATTGGTTTTACCGTTTTTTTTTTTTCCTCCCCCCAATGTGGTTATTTTTTGCTGGGGACAAAAAAAAATTCACATCACAGGTGATACGAATCCTTGTCAGAATCCACGAGTGAATTTCTGTTAGGAATTATCATGGGTTTTTTTTCTTTCTTTCTTCTTCTCATCCAGACAATCTGAGACAGGTACGTTTCCCCAGTCTCCCTCTCTCCGTGGGAGTTTTTTTTTTTTTTTTTTTTTTTTACTTCTTCTTCCTGGCTCTTCCACTGAGACTATTGTCCGAGGTTTCCAGCTCTCTCTCTCTCTCTCTCTCTCTCTCTCTCTCTCTCTCTCTCTCTCTCTCTCTCTCTCTCTGTGTTGGTGGGCGTGGTCTTTAATTTGACCACCCATCCTATTTGATCTCAGCCTTTGTCTTACTTCTCTTGTCTGCAGAACTACATCATCTAGGATCTTGCTACTCAAAATGTGATCCTCAGACCATCAGTATCAGCATCACCTGGAACTGCCAGAAATGCAAAATCTCAGGCACTGGCTCCCAAAAGTCGTCCTTGTAGGATTTTCCCTTTTGTTTTGACTTCCCTTCCTGCCCTACCAGCTGGACACTTACACTTACGTACATTTTTTTTTTCTGTGTACAAGAAAAAGTTTAAAAAGTCACAGTGTTAGTCGTTTAAGTCAGAAAAATAACTGACGTCAAGATCGCTTCTTTGATGCGTGCCAGTGTGTTCGCTAGACCCGGCTCCGGGGGCCGGAGGGTGTTCTGTGGTTGATTGCAAACTATTAAAATATATCAGAAAAAATAAAATCCGTCCTGTGCTAACGCTATTCTTCCTGCGACTCTCCACGTTCTTCTAAGAGTCCCCATCCGTCCTCTCTTCCTTTTCCCTCTCGCAGCAAAACGTCGTCTAAAATTCAATCACAACAAGCCACTGCGAAAACCTGGAGTGACGGATTTGGGGCGTAGCTAGGGTCTCCGTTAGAGTAAGAAAAACAGGCAGGGCATGCGCAAACGAGGATGCGCGCACATGCGCAGTGGCGACGTCTGGTGCGCGCCGCTCTGTCCCGGCAGCTATGAGGCTGCGCGTGCGGTTGACGTGTTCGGTGGCTGCAGAGGCGGAGAGGCGCCGGGAGGGGAAGTAGGTGGGGGGTGGGGTGGGCTGAACCCGGAAGTGGGTAGGCTGGAGCTAGAGCGCACGGAGTGGAGCTCAGCGGCTAGGAGCCAGCGGGGAGCCCTGGGTTCCTGGTAATGGATCTGTGGGGCGTTTGCCCAGGGAAACTGGGGCGGAAAGGGTAGCGGGTTCGCCTTTGGCGAGCGCTTTCTGCGCCTGGCTGGCCCTTGGCGAGGCTCTTCTGCTTCCTGTAGTCCCTCCGTTGACCCCACTCCTCCTCTGCGCCCCTCCTGGGGCTGTCTCCCGCCGGGTGGTTTTGGCTGAGGGACGCACTCTGTCCCTCAAGAGCTGTGCCTTGCGCGCCCTGGGGAAGCAAGATAATGGAGAGACTCGGATATCGCGGCCGCGACGGCCTCATTGTCACCATCCCAGCGCCCCTAAACCACGACTGCAGCCCCCCTCAACCTGCACCGCCAACGCTCTTGGAGGGACTCCTGTCTTTACTCCCCGGTTCTTTCCACCCTGTTCGTAAATCAAGCCTGGAAGGTGTGTCCTGGCTTCCTTAAAAATTATTCTTTTGTTGGTTGTCTCTCCTAGCCCGGCCCTCCTTGTTGTCCGCTCTAAGATTTTAGCCACGCATATGAGTGTGAACTGATACTTTATCATAACTTAATTATAATTTAGAAAGGATTCGTTGACATATGCGATTGAATGACATAGGATTACTTTGTCAAGGAGTTATTTTATGTGGCTCTTTTTTGCAGACCATGAACCCCTCGGGCACGCTCCTCCAGAAACTGTTATCTAAGACAATCTAGTTTTCCTGCATATTTCCCTAAAGACACTTATGAAGTTTCTTGTTGTGAAATTGCTGTACTGCAATGAAGAAAAGGAGAAAGGTTACTTCAAATCTTGACGAGAAGATCCATCTAGGCTATCATAAAGATTCTTTAGAAGGAAATGGTGCAGTTGAGTGTGACGAAGTAACCTATACTACAGGAAGACCAACTCCTGAAGCTCTTCACTGTTACCAGGACCTTCCACCCTCTCCAGATCAGAGGAAGCTTTTGAGCTCTTTGCAGTATAATAAGAATTTACTGAAGTATTTAAACGATGACAGGCAGAAACAACCGTCTTTCTGTGATTTACTTATCATCGTAGAAGGAAGAGAGTTCAGTGCACATAAAGTAGTCGTTGCTGTTGGCAGTAGTTATTTTCACGCGTGTTTGAGCAGAAATCCCAGCACAGATGTTGTCACGTTGGATCACGTAACACATTCAGTTTTTCGGCATTTGCTTGAATTTCTATACACATCAGAGTTTTTTGTGTACAAATATGAAATACCTCTTGTTTTAGAAGCTGCAAAATTCCTGGACATTATAGATGCAGTTAAACTACTAAATAACGAAAACGTTGCCAGTTTTCAGTCTGAGTTAACTGAAAAGTCATCACCAGAAGAAACGCTAAGTGAATTAACTGGAAGACTATCAAATAATCATCAGTGCAAGTTCTGTAGTAGGCATTTTTGTTATAAAAAGTCCCTAGAGAACCATTTGGCTAAGACCCATAAAAAAACCCGTTTATTGGGGAAAAACCATGGGTTAAAAATGCTGGAGAGAAGTTTTTCAGCAAGAAGATCAAAAAGGAATCGAAAGTGCCCTGTTAAGTTTGATGACACCAGTAATGATGAACAAGAAAGTGGTGATGGGTCAGACACTTTGAATCAAGAGAATTTTGATAAAGAAAAGTCAGATAGAAATGATTCTGAGGATCCTGGAAGTGAATATAATGCCGAGGAAGATGGGCTGGAAGAGGAAATGTCAGATGAATACTCTGAAGAGCAAAGCGAAAAAGATCAGAATGATGCAGAAGAGAAACCGGAGGCTGGTGATTGTGTGGGAAATATTCATGAGGGGTTAACTCCAGTAGTCATTCGGAACAGTAACAAAAAAATATTGCAGTGTCCTAAGTGTGATAAAACATTTGACCGCATAGGTAAGAAAAGAAAGCTTGTCTTTTGTTTCTAATAACTCATTTTTCATTGAATTTTGAATTGAACACTATACTTTGAAAGTAACTTATTAAAAAAATGCTAAACTAAGGAGGATACTTCAATTTTCAACACATTTTACCGTTATTTTAAATTTGTTGGGATTTCAGTAATTTAAATATTTATGGTAGCCTAAATCAAAAATTTCTTTTCCTCCTGTCCCAATGGTAGGTGACAGATTAGTAGTTCAGGTATTTGGTATGAAAGACACCACAGTATCAATAATTTTGTCTTTAGAGCTTTGATTTGTTTGCTAGCTTAATCTCAGAGATAAGTGCTATTTCTGGATCATTAATAGAAAATTGAATTAGATTATAATAGTTTGTAATTGAATAATTTGTATGCTCTTTCCCCTTGATGAATGTGGTACTATGTGAGTTATAAATATAGTTGATTTTTCCAGAATCCAGTACTGTTTAGAAACTGTTTAAAATATTAGATGTTAAAAGATGTCTAATATTTGCTACTGAAATAATTTTAGAGGTGTCTTAAAACCCTGGTGGCATAGTGGTTAAGTGCTGCGGCTGCTAACTAAAGGGTCGGCAGTTCAGATCCACCAGGCGCTCCTTGGAAACTCTATGGGGCAGTTCTACTCTGTCCTGTAGGGTCGCTATGAGTCGGAATCGACTTGAGGGCACTGGGTTTCTGGGTGGGTATATGAAATATTCTAATGTGAACTTTTTAACTGCAACAATTAAGGTATTTCAAAGTAAATTGAAAGTTAGGAAATCGTGAAATATATTCAACCACACACTATGATAAAAAGACATAAAGAGGAATTTGACCTTGTAAAATTTCTTAATACAGTTTAATACATCCCCAGGTGTCTTTTAGTGTTGAGTTACTTATGTTATTGCTTTAGGGGTTTTATAAGGTATTGGTAATCATTTATTGTCAAAATATACTATGATATATGCTATGGTATAACTGTGGGTTATCTCTTTTTGCATCTTTGTTACACCTTTTGAATATTTTCCTTCCTGAATCAGAATGGTCTTTAACAATATAATTAGTAATTATTGTTTCTTTATTTTTATACTGTTTGTACAAACATAAATATCTTTTCTGGAGTAACTTACTTGGAAGGGCATACATGTACAAATAACTTGTTAAAGATGAGGGTAAGTGCTGTTATATCACTGTGCACAAGTACTATGAGGAGTACAGAATAACTTTTTTGGATTAGATATGGGAGAACATTCCATCTTTCCAGTACATCCTTCTTCTTCTTAGACTTTATACTTTTAGCACATGCTTCCTGTGTTTTGCCTTGATTTGACCTAATTTGACTTGAAGATGAGTGAGCAAATGGCATTGTAGGTCCAACACCTAGATCTCGAACTATCCATTGAACACCAGGCCTGTCAGATGCTTTATGAGAGGAGAGTTCTGTGTTCAAGTAAGATTGGAAAAACTATATACTGTGATTCACAATCTTTATTAACTTTGTCAGGTTCTTTTGTAAAGAAAGCTGTTACTTTTGCTTAACATAACAGTTCGTCAAATAATTTTACCACATGACTCTTCGGGGTTACTTCTTTTAGTATTCCAGGAAGCTAGAGTTCTGTGCACACAATTTGGAAAACACTGCGCAAGATTAAGGGCTTATATGCTAAGTTTTTTTTTTTTTTTATGCTCAGAGGAAGGGTCTTTATGGCTTTTTAAACTAAGGTCATTTGGAATAAGAAAAACCAAACCTGTTGCCATTGAGTCGATTCCAATTCAGTGAGCTTACAGGATAGAGTAGAACTGCCCCATACGGTTTCCAAGGAGTGGTGGTGGATTCCCACTGCCAACCTTTTGATTAGCAATGGTAGTTCTTAACTACTACACCACCAGGGTTCCGGTCTGGATAATAGTGGAAATCAGTAGGTCACAATGTAGGCTTATTTCTAGCCTACCTTTCTGAATGTATTTTACATTATACTCTTCTTTTGTCCACTCCTCTTTTGCATAGCTTCATTGAAGTTACTTTTCCCTAGTACTTTCTCATCTCCCTTACATTAGTGTGTGTGTGTGTGTGTGTGTGTGTGTATTGTACTTATGCTGGTTAAAAAGCATGAGCAGTAGTGTCAGACTGCCTAGATTTTTTGAATCTTGGTCTTGGTCGAGTTGCTAAACCTGTTTGTGCTTTTGTTTCCTCGTCAGTAAAGTGAGATGATGCTGCTAGTACCTTCTCATGGGGTTAGGTAAGGAATAAATGAGTCACTTAAAGTACTGTGTGAAATTTAGAAGGAGTTTAAGGAATGCTAGCTGCTTGTATTCATTAATTTATTTCCTGAGTGTCTGTAATCTGGTAAATGTTGCTAAACAAATATGGAGTGACACATTCTCCGTCATTAAGAATCTTAAAAATATATATACTACAATAAAGATAATTTTGTATAGGCTTACTAAGAGTCGGAATTGATTTGACAGCAACGAGTTTGCTTTTGGTTTTTATCAGGGTAAGCACAGAGGACTAAGGGAATCAGGAAAGGTTTCACGGAGCAGGTAATATTTGAGCCCAGACCTGAAGAATAGGGAGGCATTTACAAGGCAGAAGGACTAATAAGTGCAAAGTCATCCAGGTATGCTGTGTTCTGGAAATTGCTAAAGGGTGAGTGGTTTCAAGGTGGGGAAATAGGCATAATGAAAATGACAGGAAATGAGGATTGGCAGGTAAACAGAGGTTAAAATTTGAATGAGTTGTATGTTATCCAGTGGAGTTTAGATTTTATCTAGTAGTTGATGGAAATAAGAAAATTTGACAGAGAAATGACAGCCAATCTGAGTTTTAGAAAGGTCATGCTGACTTCAGTGTGGAGAAGGAAATTAAAAAGGAGTGGGAGAAGATCCAGGGAGACAAGAAGGAGATTAGCAGAGGACCAAAAGGGTAATGAGGGCTTGAGCTAGAAGAATGACTGGCATTGGGATTAGGATGTGGGGCAAGGGTAGATAAGAGGATTATATAAAACGTAGACTAAGCGAATTGGTGGTTGGCAGAATGAAAAGAGTATGTAGAAGGATCAGATGCATGTGTCTTAAATCACTATCAGAAAGGAGCTCTGATGGCGTAGTGGTTAAGGTCGGGGCTGCTAACCAAGAGGTTGGTGGTTGAAACCCCCCAGCTGCTCCATGGGAGAAAGATTTGGTAATCTGCTTCCATAAAGATTTACAGCCTTGGAAACACTACAGGGCAGCTCTACTCTGTCCTAGAGGGTCACTATGAGTTGGCATCAGACTCAGCGGCAGTGGATTTGGTTTTGGGTTTATCTCTATTGGAAGTCCTACTTCTCTTCCAAAAAAAAAAAAAAAATCAGTCAAGGCCACCTTCCAACCATTTTCTCATATTCCTCACATTCCTTTCGTAGAATTTAAAAATGTCCGCATAGAATTTTGCTTGTTTTTTTAATCTGTCATTAGATTGTTAGTCTAAAGGTTATATATTTTACTCTAGATTCATACCCTTTGTAATACCTCAAAAAACCAAACCCTTTGGCATCCAGTTGATTCCAACTCATAGCAACCGTATAGGACAGAATGGAACTGTCCAATCGGGTTTACAAGGAGAGGCTGGTAGATTTGAACTCTTAACCACTGCACCACCAGGGCTCATGTAATACCCCAGGTCGTTTCAAATAATAAGTTTTCACTAAGTGCTCATTTAATTGAACTAAGTTGAAAGGTTTGGTGTCTGACTTGACTTTCTACTTGTAACAGACCAGTTAGGCTTCCTTCGAATCTTCTAACTTGGCCGCCTCAAAGGGGTTTGTTTATGAGAGAGAATGAGTAAGTGTGAGACCTTCTGCTAGAACCCTTAGCCCCGCAATATGTGTTCTACTAATCTGATTCTATTACTTTGAATCTTTTATCCTTTCTGATGTGTTTAGTGGTTGTTGCTTGGAGTGTGATTCCTGATCCAGTTACATTTTTCCCTAGGATACCAGCTGTCCTCTTCTCAGTTTATTCTCCTGCAGATAAGAGTCCCTTGACCTTTCCCCTTATACCAAAAACCTGATGGGTGAAAAGGCAGAAGACAGAGAAAATGACAGATGGAGTAAGAGAGAAATTTTGGATAAAACTTTATCTTTTTTATTGTTCCTACAGAGAAATAAAATCTTTTCTTGGATTAAATTCATAATATCTTCTGGCAGTAGAGGGTGTTCTCTACTTTTTTGTTAAAAATGTGACTCACATTAAAAGAAGCACTATCCTGATAGAGATTCCACTTGGTTCTTAATAGAAAAGAATTGTAGCAGTGGCAAAATTCTATACTATAAGGCCAAATATTTTATAAGTATTCTTTAAGGTATGCCGTATGGGTAAATTCAGGGTATAATTTAAAGATTTAGTAACATCAGATATATAATGAGCTAGTTTGATGATGATTCTCTTTGCAATAACTTTGAAAAAATTCGACATAATAATTTTTATGACTGTTGGGGGAATAAGTTCTGAAGCACAAAGTCAAGTTGGTTCATGTGAAAATACCTTTTGTTTGTGCCTCCTAATTTGGGACATAATTCATATTGGGATTTCAGGAAAATACTGTGAATGAAATTTCTTAATATCAAGTTTGCTTTCTGTTGATGATCAAGAATGGTTAGGTATAGTTTAGTATTCTGTGAATGAATACTAATTTTTTTTTCTTAATTGAAACTATTTGATAGGTTTGAAGTGAGAATTTTACCTTATACATTATTATTGAATCCCCTTTACTTAGTTCAATTCAATGAACACTTATTGAATACCCTTCACAGTTACAGATGTTGGATGTGTTTATGCTGAGGAATCCCTCCAACCCTCAACCCCACTCCTCCACCTATTGGTTCAAGCCTGAGACTTTTTGGGGGATTTGCATTTTTTTAATCCTCTAGCTCCTTGAGATCTACTTGGGTCTCCTGGGCCCAGAGTTCCCACAGAAGTATGTCTCTTCTGTTTTTCAGAAATTTAAATCCACAGAGGCCCTGCAGAGGCTATATACATAAACTTTGAATTAATAAAGAAAACTTCCTTCACTTTAGAGATTCTTAATTTCATTATAATGATAAATTTTCATTGGTCTTTTTTGACTTTGCTGAATTTATTTTAAATGGTTTTTAAAAGTCATGAGCTTGCTCTAATTTTGGCTATTTCGGTTTAAATTTCCAAACTTCCTGTTTTCTTTTTCTTAGTTAAATCTTTTTAAGTCTGCTGGTCTATAGGAAAATGGAAGCTTAATAGTCAAAATTGTTTTCATTTTTAATTTAACTGCCATTTTGATGGTTTTGATATTAAGCTATATGCAAGCTTCGAGGAAATTCTTGACTTTAAAGAGAAAACACTACTGATTTTTAATTTAACATTTTCCAGTAAAGACACTCTCATAGGAAGTAAAAGATCGGGTGAAAAAAATTTCTTATACCTGAAGATTTTTATTAACTTGCTGTTCCTTTTCACTTGGGAATAAAAATGAGGAAATGTAAACATTTAGATGGTTGATAAGTTGTCTTTTAATCTTGAGAATCTCTACTAAACATGTGCAGTCAGTCCACAGTCAAGAATGAGCCCGTTCTAAAAATCATCTATAGGTAGTTATTTAAAAACTGGACTGTATGCTTTTTTGATTTGCATAAATATATTTTTTTACCATGGGTATGTATGATTTTTTGGAATCCTGGTGGCACAGTGGTTAAGAGCAGCAGCTACTAACCAAAAGGTCAGCAATTCAGATCCACCAGCTGCTCTTTGGAAACCCTACTAGGCAGTTCTACTCTGTCCTATAGGACAGCAACAGGTTTGGTTTGGTTTGGTTTTAGTTGTTGTTAGATGCTCAATTTCAACTCATGGCAACCCCATATGACAGAGTAGAACTGCCCCTCAGGGTTTTCTAAGCCATAATCTTTATGCTCTCGTTACAATCCACAAAAAGTAATCTAAATCAGTATTTGCAAACTCTTTGAGACAGTTCAAAATCGGAATTACATTGTAGTTTACACAACACATGTGTTTGTATGTGTGTAGAAAAATTGAAGCAAAACATTTCATGAAATTTATGTGAATGCACTCTGACATTTTCTGCTTTATTCTATTTTTTTTTTAACCCTGGTCACAATCCAAGGAATTGATTTCAGGAACACTGATGACAGTTTGTAAAACCCTGATCTTAAACCATGATGTAGTTCAACTCTTTTTTTTTTTTACAGAATCTGTTGATTATTTGTGATGTCTCTGAAAACGTGTTCCAGGTTTCACCTAGAGACACACAGGAACACCTTTCCCCTAAAAAGTCTCGGTGTTAGATCTCATCCCTTAAACGCAGCAGGGGAAGTGGTGGTGGTGGGTATGTACGTGCATGCGTAAGTAGAGGGTAAGCCCCAGTAGTGACCGAGAGGAAGCTAGATGCTGAGCAATTTTAATGACTCAGGGAAAAGGAGAAATTCCTACAGTGTTCTCAGCTGAAACCCTGGCTTGATCTGTCATAATGGATATTCATAAATCAGGTGCACACATATTTATATTTGAGGTATACCTACGTTTCCATACTGTGATTAGTAATACGTATAATAATGATGTTAGTTGCCATCGAATCTGCCTCAACTCATGGCAACCCCACGTGCACAGGGTTCAAACAGCCAACCTTTTGGGTAGTGGTTGATAAGTAAGAAAAACAAATGTATAATGAAAAATTTATTAGGTATATAAGTGCTTAACTGTTTGCGCCATCCAGGGCTCTTAATAATGAAGATAATGGCTCGTATGTTAGTGCTTACTGGATGTTCTGACTGCTGTGTATACACATTTACTTCTCAAAAAAACCCATTAAGTGTGCCTAAACTCGGATACAGAGAGGTTAAGTCATTAGCTTAATGAAGGTAACACAGCTGATTTAGTAGGTGTCCAAACACTGAGTTTTCGGACTACACGCATATAAAAAAAAATGCATAGACCATTATCTATGTAATCTATGCTTAAATACCTAATGAATTTTTCATCATGCATTTGTTTTTCTTGTCTATCTATGATTGAGACCGTTCTCCATACCTTCAGGAAAATACCTTGATTCCCTTTCTTCAATTTTGTTCATGTGATAAGGGCAATATAACTAATTTTTAAGGAACTTTTACGTAATATGCACATTACTTGTTTATTAAATTCAATAATATGTACATATATCTAGTGAAAGGAGTCCTGGTGGTACAATGGTTAAGTGCTTTGCTGCTAACTGAAAGGTTAGAGGTTCGAAGCCACCCAGAGGTGCCTCGAAGACAGTCCTGGTGATCTGCATCTGAAAAGTCACAGCTTTGAAAACCCTATGGGGCAGTGTCATGGACTGAATTTTGTACCCCCAAAATACGTGTCATTTGGCTAGCCATGTTTCCCAGTATTGTATGGTTGTCCTTCATTTTGTGATCTGATGTAATTGCCTTGTGTGTTGTAAACCCTAATCTCTGTCTATAGTTAATGAAGCAAGATTAGATTATGTTAAGGAGGATTAGGGTGGGATGCAGCACTCTTACTCAGGTCACAGCCTTGGGCCAATATAAGGGGAATTTGCCTGGGGTGTGGCCTGCATCACCTTCTATCTACAAGAGATAAAAGGAGAGAAAAGTGAGCAGAGAGGGACCTCATACCACTGACAAAGAATAGCCAGGAATGGAGTACATTCTTTTGGACCCAGGGTCCCTGCACTAAGAAGTTCCTAGACCAGGGGAAGATTGATGACCAGGACCTTTTCCCAGATCTGACAGAGAGAGAAAGCCTTTCCCTGGAGCTGGTGCCCTGAATTTAGACTTCTAGCCCCCTTAACTGTGAGAGAATAAATTTGTTAAAATCAGCCAATTGTTGTATTTCTGTTATAGCAGCACTAGAAAACTAAGGTAGGCAGTTCCTACTCTGTCATATGGGAACACTATGTGTTGAAATTGACTTGGACAGCACCCAACAACAACATACCTAGTAAGTAGATGAACTTATTTTGTTAAGTAGAAAAATAATTATGATCATTTTTTTCCCTCAGTGTCCATGGGATATATTGGATTCTTTCTAATTTCAATGAAATATATAGGTTTAGGGAATCCTGATGGTACAGTGGTTAAGAGCTCAGCTGCTGACCAAAAGCTTGGCAGTTCAAATCCACTAGCTACCCCTTGGAAACCCTATTGGGCAGTTCTATTCTGTTAGGGTTGTTATGAGTTGGATATAGACTCAATGGCAATGGTTTTTTTTTTTTTTTTTTCATAAGATTTATTTCTTTTAAAAGTACACGACAGAAATGCTATCCTGTCACATTTGCTTTGGCCTGAAGAATATTTTTACAGTTGTTTTGCAGGACAAAAAACAAAAAACAAAAACTGACCTTTTACTTGAAGAATTGCAGTTCATCTTGATGATTTTTTTTCTTTTAGTTGGTGTTTGCCTGCAAGTATCTTTCATTGACATTTCTACTTTAAGCTACTAGTTATGCACATTCACAACTTAGATTACACAGTAATGATAATGGCTAATACTAACTGATAGCTTATAATGTACCAGATGTTGTAAGTGCTTTCTTTGTGTGTTAATTTACTAATTCATAGAACAATCCTATGTAAGTATTATTATTGTTCTAATTTTTCAGAGGAGGAAAATTTGAGGCACAGAGAGGTTAGTGTCCAAGGCTATGTAGCCTGCTATTTAAAGGTCGAGGACTCATATCCAGGTACCTGGAGCCAGGGTCTGTGTTCTTCTATGGTACTGTTCTACTTTTGGAATGTAGAGATTTACGTTCTAAATAAGGATATAAAAGAGTTTTACTCTAGGAATGTAAATAAAAATCCAAATTGTGTCATTTTATTTCAGTTTTTTAATTGGAACTTTTTCTTTGGAATGTCTGTGTTAAAATTTCTTGATTCTTTCTACTGGAAATACCTGTAACATTTTATAGAACTCAGATCTGTACTCAAATTATAATGCAAATTTCATTTTAAGTATAGCTCTGGTTATCTATCCATCATGCCTATTCATCTTTTCCTTTCCTTCCTTTTACTTACACTATTTTATGCTTTAGCTGTTCAGTATTAACACATAAATAGATGTGATTTACTTGTTTTCCTAATGTCTTATAACTTAGTGAGATTTTATATGATGGTTATAGAGAAGTGTGGGTTTTGTTCAATATTCTGCATTTGTAGTATCATACCTAGATTATTTTCTGCAGGAAGTGAGATGAAAATATTAGAGATACATAAGCATATCATTTTATCTTTTTTCTGATATTTTTAATAAGACTGTAAAGTCTGAATATTCTTGCCAATTTATGCGTATACATATTCTTGTTAGGTGCCATGGGGTTGGTTCTGACAGCAACCCTGTATACAACAGAACGAAACACTTCCCAGTCCTGTGCCATCCTCACAATCATGTTATGCTTGAGCCCATTGTTGCAACCACTGTGTCAACCCATCTGTTGAGGTTCTTCTTCTTTTTCGCTGACCTTCTACTTTACCAAGCATGATGTCCTTCTCCAGGGACTGATCCCTCCTGATAACATGTCCAAAGTATGTGAGACATAGTCTCGCCATCTTTGCTTCTAGGAGCATTCTGGTTGTACTTCTTCTAAGACAGATTTGTTCATTCTTTTGGTAGTCCATGGTGTATATTCATAGTGAAAGTAAAATATGAAAATAAGTCTTAAATGATGAATAGATCTTTTGCTAAAGGTTAATTTTCATTAAAAAAATTTTAAATTTTATTTAAGTCCAAAACTTTACTAACACAATTTTAATCAAATTTCCGTAAGCAATGAATAATTATTTTTTTAATGACCCAATTTTTTAAGGAAAAAGGTATATATACGGTAGTCCTTCCACGTCTCTACATTCCCTGTTCATGGATTCAACCAACTGCAGATCAAACATATTCAGAATAAAAAAGAACGAAAAAACAAAACTTGAATTTGCCAGGCACGAAGCACTGTGCTTAATCCATGCAAATGCGGTAATGTGTAGCTCCTAAAAAGCAGTTAAGTGGTCAGAGCAACCCCTGAAATGTTAAGAGGGAGTGAAAGTGCTATTTTTCGGTGAAAAAATAAAAATATCATTTGAAAAGTAACATGTTGTGAAATGGGTCATAAGGTCAGTAAGAACAAATCGAGCGTATGCAGAGTAAAGCCAGAAATTCAAGGAAGTGTTAGTGCTGCCCCTGCAATGACAAAAATGATCTCTTTGGTTCCTGATAAAGTGCTTGCAGAGACTGAGAAAGCATTAAGTGTTAACTGTAAGCATTTTTATTGTATTCAGTATTATAAGTAATCCAGAGATGATTTAAAGTATACAGGAGAATGTGTGTAGGCTATGTGTAAATACTAGGCCAGTTTATATAAGGGACTTGAGCATCTGTGGATTTTGGTGTTTGGTACTGGCGGGGATCCTGGAGCCAATCCCTGAGAATTCCGAGGGGTGACTCTTCTTTCAGCGATAAGCTCAAAGCGATAAGTTTGTGAGGTTTATCAGAGGTAGAAATTTAAGTAAATTTTTTTTAGCTTTATGTGTATTAAATATCCTATTAATCAAGAGATTTTTATTGTCAAATTTTATTCATTTTGTAGCAAATGTACTGAATTTAATTCTAATGTCTTTCCTTTTATAGGGAAATACGAGAGCCACACCCGTGTTCACACAGGTGAGAAGCCCTTTGAGTGTGATATTTGTCACCAGCGCTATTCGACAAAGTCTAACCTAACTGTTCACAGAAAGAAGCACAATAATGAAACAGAATTTCATAAGAAGGAGCACAAATGCCCTTACTGTAATAAACTTCATGCAAGCAAGAAGACTTTAGCCAAGCATGTTAAGAGGCAAGTATTATCTTGCTTCCGTAATAACTTCGTTGTACCTTCTAATTTACACATGTAGTAAACTAAAAACATCTTTGGAGGGCTTGTCTCCAATTTTTTTATTCCTTAACTTTTTGCAGAGGCTACAAATTAAGAACAGCAAATGTTGTTTTGTTTATATTTTTCATTCATGGTTTTGAGATGATGTTTTTTGATGTGAAAATGACAACTGTAGTCCATAATACAGAAGTTTAAGATACAGCATTTTGGTTAGCTTGTTTCCTGTCTTGGTGTCTTAGTTATCTAGTGCTGCTATAACGGAAATACCACAAGTAGGTGGCTTTAACAAACAGAAATTTATTTTTTCACAGTTTAGGAGGCTAGAAGTCCAAAATCAGGGTGCTGGCTCCAGAGGAAGGCTTTCTTTGTCTTTCATCTCTGGAGGGATGTCCTTGCCTGTTTTGGGCTTCTGTTCCTGGGCAGTCTTCATGTGGCTTGGTGTCTGTCTTCCCCAGTCTCAGCTTCTCTGGCTTGCTTGTCTAATCTCATATCTCAGGAGAAGTTGATTTAAGACGTACCCTACACTAATCCTGTCTCATTGACATATCAAAGACAGTCCATTCCCAGATGGAATTATAACCATGGGCATAAGGTTAGGATTTACAACACATATCTTTGGGAAATACAATTCAATCTATAACACTTGGATTTTGACAAGTATGCTTTCAGGAAAATGATTTTAGAACTCTAGGAAACTCATTTTTATGCTTCACTTTGTCTTTAATGTATAGCACATTATCTGTAAATAAGCTCTTTTGGTCCCTGAATGTATTTAAAATGTGATTAGATTTTCCTGTTGACTATTACTGCATGAACTTAGGTATATATATAATTTATGAAAATGATGGTGATAGCTATATTTTTAAAGAACTCGTACATACCTGTTTCTTTTAAGAAAAGAATTGGTGCATCATTCTTGTAATTACCTCTCAACAGAGTTATATGGAATATTGACTTAACTAATGTAATATTTCCCTAATAATCTTTTTCTTTTTTTCTGATAGATTTCATCTTGAAAATGCACAAGAATTTATTTCTATTAAGAAGACTAAGAGTGAAAGTTGGAAATGTGATGTAAGAGCTTTATATTTTTCTTTGTATTAGAAAACCAAAATAAATGTAATGCTGCCTTTTGGGAAAGTAAGGTAATTAGGTTTTAAAGTAATATTACCCAAGTTTTAGGATCTTTCTTTTATACAAAATTATCCTATTTGTTGTTGTTGTAAATTAAGTCTTGTGTGGGTTAGTTTTTAGATTATGGACCTGAGAAATGGAAATCCTAGTTTTTATTCTTACTGTAATCGTTATGCCGTGTATTTATAGTTGTGTATATAAGCTATGACAATGCTGTTGCACAGAGTATAAAGTGTTAGAATTTTTCCCTCTATTTCTAGTTATCTGTTGCCACGTAACAAACCACCTTAAAACTTGATGGTCTTGAACAACCGTTTCGTTATATTTCACCATTTTGTGGGTTAGGATCCAAATTTGGGACTGGACTTAGCAAGGTCATTTTCCTATTCCACATGGTATCGCCTGAAGTTACTCAGAGGTATTCAATTTGATGGATGTTCTGATCTGGAAGATATACTTCCAGAGTGGCCCCTTACATGGCTGGCAATGTCGTATTGGCCAATGACTAACAACTCAGCAAAGACTTGCCCTGGAGCTTTAATTCTTCACCACATTGGTCTAGTCATGAGGCTA
Source organism: Loxodonta africana (assembly GCF_030014295.1). Lineage (NCBI taxonomy): Eukaryota > Metazoa > Chordata > Mammalia > Proboscidea > Elephantidae > Loxodonta > Loxodonta africana. The sequence goes on from NC_087361.1 coordinate 79,173,970, forward strand.
GTTGGTCTTCCTTCTAGCATGGCAGGTAGATGCAAAAGAGTGAGTGTGTATTGTAAGAAGCCTAGGTAGAAACTGTGAGGTTTTTTATGGGCTAGTCTCAGATGTCCCGGGACATCTAAACAAGTCACTACAGCCAGTGCAGATTTAAGGGAAGGGGAATTACACTCTATACGACTGCTAACCAAAAGGTTGGCAGTTCGAATCCACCAGCTGCACTTTGGAAACCCTATGGGTCAGTCGCACTCTGTCCTATAGGGTCATTATGAGTTGTAATTGACTCGACAGCAGTGGGTTTGGGTTTCAGTAGGAGGAGTAGCAAAGAATTTGTGCACATCTTAATTCTTTCGTATCCATAAATTACTTTTTCAGTATTTAGGTAAATATTGTTTAAAGGAGACACCAGCTATCATTTTGTTTTCTTTAATCCCAGGCTATAATTTTTTTGTGCCGCAAAATCCTTACCATTTCTCTGATTTCAGCGTCTAGGAATTGAAGTTAATCATTTGAATGGGCATAAAATGGCTTCATCCTCGTAGATTATTTAACCTTACTCAACTTTATCACTTTCAGTTATAAAATGATGATTATAATAATTATATCTGTCTCATAGGAATATTATAAGAATTAAGTAAAATAATTAATTACTTTAGTGCCTGGTATATACATGCTTTATTATTATTGGGGCCCTGGTGGCACAGTAGTTAAGTGTTTGACTGCTGACCAGAGGCTGGCAGTTCGAATGTATCAACCACTCCTTGGAAACCCTATGGGGCAGTTCCGCTCTGTCCTATAGGGTTGCTATGAGTCGGAGTCAACTCAACGGCAGTGGTTTTTTTTTTTTAATTACTGTAGTGCCCAGCTTTTTTTTTTAATCTGATATGTGCCAGATTTCTTTAAAAAGTATGCCTCTTCCTCTGACCACTTCAAGGGATAACATTTTAAAATAGTTTTTGTATGGTTTCTTACTCATATTCCTAAGTACCTGTATGATAACAATAATAACCTTTTATTTATGTCATCTAAGTGATTTAAAGTATTTCATGAATATGAATCCCAACTAGAATTAAGAAGTAAAATTACTTTGTAGCTCTATCAGAGCCTTAAGGAGTTGAAATTCAGTTACTTTTGGTACTAATGTAAAATAATTCCTAACTATTTCCTCCAGGACATTTTTTGCACGATTAGAAAATAACACTTGTGTTATTGCTAGCCACTTATCTTGTTAATAAAGGTATTATCTTATTATTGTTAATAATACTTTTGGTAAATTTTCAATTGGGAGAAATTTTTCTTTGACTGCTGAATTTATGTGTTTTTTTTTTTTTCCGTCATCATGAACTTTGTATTTTCGTTTTTAATTTAGATTCACTTATATTTTATGTGCATTTTCATTTAGATTTGCAAGAAATCTTTTACTCGAAGACCACACTTGGAGGAACATATGATTCTGCATTCTCAAGATAAACCCTTTAAGTGCACCTACTGTGAAGAACATTTCAAGTCACGGTTTGCACGATTAAAGCATCAGGAAAAGTTCCATCTGGGTAAGCAAGTTACTTTTTATAAAAGTAGTTATAGCAGTTGTTGGTGTTGTTATCAGATAATGCTGGAATACCCTGTCACTGTTGAACTCCTCTTGGTGAACTTTGGGTATTGGCTTAGGAGAGGGAAGTCATGTAAACTGGCAGGAGTATTGGATTTGCTGCAGTTCCTGAGGTGAGTAAAGAGGTTTATTCATAGTTGATTGGTGGGTATGTTTGTGAGTGCTTGGGGTGAGTCATTTTTGTTTTGGAAAAACTCATTTTTCAGGAAGTGCAGTAAACTTAGTGTATTTGGAATTCAGTGTGGTATCTGATGAATTTTCTCCCTAATGCTGTGGCCAAAGTGGAGACTTGTGGGCTGGATGGTAGTAAACCCATTGCAGTGGAGTCGATTAGGACTCATGGCGACCCTGTATGTGTCAGAGTAGAACTATACTCCATAGGGTTTTCAGTGACTGTAATCTTACAAAGGTAGAGCACCAGGTCTTTCTTCCATGGTGCTGCTGGGTGGATTTAAACGGCCATCCTTTTGGTTAGTAGTCAAGCACAAACCATTTGGACTACCCCAGGACCTGGTTAGGTAAATACATGACAATTGATCTCAATAAAGAATTATTGTTACCTCAGGTACAAGTCTCTTCCCCATGCTGCTCAGTGTGTTTATTGACAACTTGGATAGAAATATATACTTCATGCTTATGAAATTTGTAGATGACAAAACTGTCAGAGATAGTTAACATTATAGCAGAAAATAAAAAACAAAAAAGGAGTCTATATGCTTTATAATCGGTCAAAGCGCATTAAGTCAAGATTTAATTTAGAATAACTTCAAAACTTATGGGAATATCTGACTTTTAGTCACTGGAACTTGCAAAACCGTAAAACTCTTCGTTTTACAGATGGGCTTAATGGCATGTGATATGACTGACAAAAAACAATGTGGCTTTAAACTATATTAATAAAACTGTATTCAAAATTAGGTAGATAGCAGCCTAATTATGAATTGATCTGGAATATTATTTTCCTTTCTGGATACCATATTTAAGATGGATATTGATAAAAATATATTCTAGCAGTGGGTAGTTACAGTGATAATAGGGTCTTAAAATCCTGTCATGTGAAAAACTTTGAAGGATCTTGAAATATTTCATCTGGGGAAAGGAGTTAAAGCATCTATCTTCAGATACTTTCTCAAGCCTCTTTTATATAATAAGGAATACTAGTATATAAGAGTGATGTTTGCTGCAAGATTATCTTAGCTCTCTCTGCATTGCCTTGAATAAAATGTTTTTTCATAGTATTCCGACTCAGCATTTCCAAGAAGCCATCATATGAAAACAGTTTTGTAATTACTAAAGGTAGTAGGAGACATGTTCACAATTGCATATTGCATGTGAGAATTCTTTTTTAGACTTTAGTTCCAGAAAAAACAGCTTCCATTGGGGAATTGATAGGTTTGTTCCTTTTCGAAATTAAACCTATGTGTATTCTTCTTGTGCCACCTTTTAGGAATGTTGTAGCAAAATAGTTTTTTTTTTTTTTTTTTGGTTAACATACTGCTTCCACCTCTTTTTTCAGCTTATTTTAACTTTTATTTAATCTATCACTTAGTAAATAAATATTCTAAGATATTTTCAGTGGGTGGAAATTCTAAGGAGTAGGTTTAGTTTCAAGAAAAATTTAAGTATTAAAACTTACAGTGTTGAAGTGACTTGTCTTGCACAGCAATTACTTTCCCTCCAGTGAAGTGTATATGCTAAGCTGATCAACTGTTAGAGTTATTGAAGAGAGTATTCCTGAAAAGGTGGCCAAACTAAAAGATTTTAAAGATGTTCTGGTTTTCATTGTTTTATTTAGGTTAATTTAAAAGATTTTTTATTTTTCTGTCATGCTGCAGTGGATCAGTAACAAGTATTTCAGAAATGCTAGGCAGTAAGTGTTAGCTAACTTGCTAACTAAAGTTCATTAAGGAAAATCCCCAAGGGAAATATATTCAACATTCAGCTTAGCATTTATTAACTGCTAACTGTATGATGAGTCTGTGTTAGGATCTGGGGATACCATTCCTGCCAAAATGAATTATGGTCCAGTAAATAAATCATTACATTATAGTATCATTACATTATAATGACCACACAAATATTTTACAAATAATAAGGTAATTTGTAGAATTTTTCATCAGAGTTGACATTAGCCAGGTTGTAGTCACAGGAAAAAAAAGTTTAATAGGAAGCATGATGCAGAAGCCTTTATAGCTAGGCTTGTTTTCCAAGTCTGACTAAGCCACTTAATGTGCGAGCTGGAACAGCCTTGCAGAGCTCCAGTTTCCTCATTGGTGAGACAGGGTTAATACCTCTGTCATAGATATTGTTGTGAGGGTTAAATGAGAAAGTGACACACAAGTACCAAACATTGTGCCAGACATAATTTTCTTCCTCTTTCTCTGTATTATTTCTAGCATTATAATTTTTATAACATGTATTTTTTTTATTTCTGGCATTATAATTTTTAATATTTTCAAGACCTTTGAGAAATATGACTTATAAAATAGAACAGTAACTTTGCATTTTTGTCCACAATTGCTTAAGAAAACAAATGAACCAAGAAGAACACTGCTTTGAGTATTGTATGTTGTTGCCGCTGTTAGCTGCTGTGGAGTCAGCTCCTCACTCATGGTGACCCCTTGCACAACTGAACAAAACACTGCCCAGTTCTGTGCCATCCCCATCATTGGCTGAGCATTGGACTGTGGTGATCTGTTTTCACTGGCTGATTTTCAGAAGCTGATAACCAGGCCCTTCTTCCTAGTCTATCTTAGTCTGGAACCTGTGCTGAAACTTGTTCAGTATCTTAACAACAGACAGTCCACCACTGGCAGACGGGTAGTGGTTGTGCATGAGGTGCGTTTGTGGGGAATCGAACCTGGGTCTGCCGCGTGGAAGGCGAGAATTCTGTCACTGAACCACCACTGCTTCTCTGGGTATTGTATACATATATGCATGGCTTCCTTTGTGTCTCTCTGTATACTTCTGTTCCTTTGAACCCCTGTGTGTTTTGGATAAGTGGTTCTCAAAATTTGGTGTGTGTCATAATCAGCTGGAGGGCTTATTAATCACAGGTTGCTGAGCCCCATCACCAGGGGGAGATTCACCAGGTCTGGAGTGTGTGGCCCAAGAGTTTGCATTTCTTACAACTTCCCAGTGATGCAGATCCATCACCACATTTTGATAATTGTTTTAGATGATTCAAAGGCACATTCATACTACTTACATTAGGATTAAACCAAAACAAACAAAAAAACAGACCCGTTGCCTTCAAGCTGATTCCTGCTCGTAGCAACCCTCCAGGGGAGAGACATCTAAATAATGCACTCTGTACAATTAGGGGAGAAGAATTTTTAATTTATCTGTATTTATTAGTATAAAAGTAGTAGAGTTTGGCTTTAAGAAGTCAAATCTTTTATTCTATCTAGAGAGTTGCCATGAAGATCTGCTTTAGTTTGAACATAGCTTCATAAATAAAAATTCCAAGAGACTTAACTGTATGCAAAGCTGGATGCCAGTATTGGGGGAAAATGTAGTTGTTATTTAAAAAAAAAAAAAAAACCTGATAAGTAGCTGAACATGAAAGAGAATGCTCCGTTTCTTCTTTGGCCCAACTGGAGCCTTCAGCTCTCCAGGGCTTCCAGGGAGGGGCTGGTGGATTCGAACTGCTGACATTGTGGTTAGCAGCTGTAGCTCTTAACCCCCGCGCCACCAGGACTCCATACATACAGTTAATACATTACAGAAAGTTTTAGTGGTAGATATTACACTCTTCCCCTAACACACACTTCTGATAATATGCTAATCTTGGCATTTATTCTGTCTATTTATTTTAACTATGTAGATGCTGATTCTTCTTTCCCCAATTTCTTGGAGCCTTTTCAGGAGGTGGGAGGTAGAGAGATTTTTCATAGTACTTAACACAGTGCTAGGTATGAATTAAAAATCAATAAGTACTTGTTGAATGAATTACTAAATGACTCAGATCCCATGGAAGATGAAATATTAGAGATTTTAAATGAGAACATGTTAAAGATACTTAATATTGTGGTCATCTCTCATTTCTAAGGTGCAAAAACATGTTGAAACTATCTCAGTGACTGTGGCTACTGAACAGTTTTGATTTTGATTATAGATAGGTTTCTGAATTTCAGTGTCCAAGTGTCATTTGCTTTCCACTGGCTATTAGGATTAATTTTTCATCAGAATTCCTTGTTGAGTTTACCCTTCTAAATTCTGAGACATTTGCATCCAAATGTACAGCTTCCTTGAGCTGTGTACTTCTTTTTCACGCATCTTTTGGCTTCCTTTTAGTGTGCCTTCCAGTGGAACTCCTGTTCTCACCATTTGCTTATTCAGTAAAATCATGGTGAAATTTGGGACCCAGTGAGATCTGGGTTTAATTCAGTAAGACTAAACAGAAATCTGCCACAGTACTTTTCATCTACTCAGGGTCACTAAAAACTTGTGGTCGTTAGGATTGGCAGTACATTTCTGAACCATGAACTCTCTTAAGTTCTGTTTATTCTTCCAAAGTTTCTCATTTCTTCCTATTTCTGGAAATTTGGTATGTAGCATATTCTATACTGTTCCTTTCTGATTTCAGACTGGTAATTGGCCATTTGAATTTGTTAATTCATTAGTTTATTCAGCATTTATTGCATGCGTGTTAAATGCCAGACCCTATATTCAACTGAATATAGGGATATAGAGGTAATTGTAACTGAATATAGGGATATAGAGGTGATTGTAACCAGCCTCGTAGGGATAAACAATCTAGGAGGGAAGAGAAAACTATAATTTTAATGTACTATGATATATACGGAAACCTTGGTGGTGTAGTGGTGTTAAGAGCTATGGCTGCTAACCAAAAGGTCAGTAGTTCAAATCCACTAGGTGCTCCTTGGAAACATATGGGGCAGTTCTACTCTGTCTTATAGCATCTCCGTGAGGCAGAATTGAATCGACGGCAACGGGTTTATGATACATGCACTAAGAGTGATAGGCATGAATTATAGCATACTTTTTAAAAATTTAACTTAGTATCTATACTTTAAACTTAAAGGTACACTTCTCTTTCCTTTTTAGGTCCTTTTCCATGTGATATATGTGGTCGTCAGTTTAATGACACTGGAAATTTGAAACGCCATATAGAATGTACCCATGGTGGAAAGAGAAAATGGACTTGCTTTATCTGTGGAAAATCAGTACGAGAAAGGTGAGAAATTACCTACACACCCAGATAAATTCTGGTACTGTTATATAGAAATAATTAATCGCAGAATCCACAGAAGACTTAGGAACTAGCAGCATCAGATACCTCTGGAACTGGGGAGGGTAATGGAGAAGAAGAACAAGGAGCATTAGAATAAAACTGTTTTAGAGATTAGGTCTTTGTATTCCCTTCCACCACCTACATAGGCCCTTACTGCTGAGCACCTACTTCTCTCCCCAGGAAGCAGAAACCTGGAGCATTTTTCTTCTGGACAGGTAAAAATAGGCTTCCTGGACTGAAATATGCCATGTTATGCGATTAAATGTGTTCTGAATGCTGAAAACAGGGAGTCCCAGCTCATATCCCCACTGGCCTCTTAGCTTTTAGATTTTATCCACCAGGCAGTAGATCAGAAGATTACCCAGAGATCAGAAGATTATTCCCTGAAAATCTGAGCACCCTAAGGACAAATTTATTTCTTTAGCAGATGGCACAGCCAGATCACATACAGTGAAACAGCCATCAAAACACTCCCATACTCTTCAACCTTCCCATCTATTTTTTAGCCTGTCATACTTTATCATGAACAGATAGCTAAAGGATTACAAAACATAGGAGGAAAACCTTTAAAGTGGGAGATAGCTTCTAACACAAACAAAATGAAAAGAACTTGAGGAAACAGATTATATAGAAAGAAGGAAACTTCAAAAAAAAAGAAATTGCTGGTGTCCTTAGTTGAAGATATAGAATCCATTAAACAAGAACAGGGATCACTCAGATAACAAACCAGAGCTCTCAGAAATTTAAAGCATGATGGCCAATGTAATGACCAAAATGGGCGGTTGGAGGACAAAGTGAGGAAATCTTCCAAAAAGTAGAGCAAAAATGTATGGGAATATGAAGTAAAGATTAGAGGACCAGACAGGAGGTCCAAAAATCTATAAAATAAAAAGGAGCTCCAAAAAGAAAAAACAGAGAAAATGGAGAGAGAGGAAGTCATCATTGAAATAACTCAAAAAAATGTCCCAGAGCTGAAGGGCAGATAAGAATGACCCATCACATGCTTTAGAACATTAGATGAAAATAAACCTGCACCAAGGATATCACTGTGATATTTCAGAACACTGGGGACGAAGAGAAATTTCTTCTAAGCTTCTAGGGAGGGGAAAAGTCAATACATTGAATCAAGAATTAGGATTACTTGGACTTCTCTCTTAATAGCAACGCTAGAAATAAGACAGTGCTGTGATAGTTTCAAAATTCTGAAAGAAAATGATCTCCAACCTATAATTCTCTTCTCTCAAACTAACAATTCAGTTTGAAGCTAGAATGAGGTTTCAGAATTTTTCGTGTATTGTTTCTCATGAAACTACTGAAGGATGTGCTCCAACAAAATGAGACAGTAAACTGATAAAGAGGAAGACAGGGGCTACAGGAAGTAGTTTTACACAGGAGAGGGGCAAAGGGAATTCTCACAGGATGGTGAATGAAGATCCCAAAATGCTAGATGTGTAATATATGTAATGGGCAGTCAGTCCATTCTAATAGTAATAGTGACCCAAGATATGTTGAGGGTTGTCATGACTAAGGTCTGTGCTGGCATGTTTTCTCTTTTAACAAGTGACACAATGCTAGAATTTGGCCCAGGTTCTTATGTGTGCTCTGCCTCTATGTAATACTCTTGTGTGTTTATGAGGTTCCTGCTATTGTTTTTATGTCCTGCCTCTTGATTTAAATTACACTTTTCATTTCATAGAAATACTCTTTTTTGACCTGTTCATGAGAGTTAGAGGTTAGCCATAGTAAACTGGCCATAGTAAACTGAACACCAAAATACGTAAAACAACTCACTCACCTGGTCCATTCTAACTCTGCCAGATGTTCTAACTACAGCGAACCCTATGCTTCCCAGTATTTATCCATAACTTTTTTTTTTTTTTTTACCCACTGATGTGCCCGAAAGAGCTCTTGTTAACTGTCAGGGAAGCTGCAGCCAGACTCTGGTCCAGGGATACTGTTTACATTACCTTCCAGGTACTTTAATTAATAGTGGCAAGATTATTGGGTTTGTGCTTGCTACTGAGTTTTGTAAAAACATACAGTATATTGTTTTGTGATACATACATAGGTAGTAAAACAAAAAAGCAAGGGAATGATTAACATAAATGGTTATTTTTGAGGGGGAACTGGAGAAGATGAGATCATTGAGGAGCATGCAGAAGCATTCTAAGGCATAGTAATGTTTGCTATCTTAACCCAAGTATAAGTGCTTATTTTAATACTAAATTTTACACTCTGTTCGGTATGTAAAAGTTCTTTAATAAAAATTAGAAATGTCACTTCCTTAAATTAGACATGGATATGATGGCAGAATAGGAAACCCAAGATGTTATATTTATTTATATGAAGACCTATACCTACAGATTGATAATTTATAAAGTTTATTATATGCATTACAAATCCGTTTTTCCCTTTAAAGATCTTTTTGTGAAAACAAAAGGCAAACAAACCAAAAACAAAAACAAAAAAACCAGCAAAATTCTCCATCTTTTTGCTACTAAAAAGACTTGACGACCTGCTCCGTGAAGATTACAGCCTAGGAAACCCTACGGGGCAGTTCTGCTCTGTCACATAAGGCCAGAGTGAGTTGGAATCGACTTGATGGCACACAACAGCAACTTGATACATAGGGATCTAGAGATATTTTGAGAGGTGGATTCCACGTAATTAGATACACTTGACAAACACTGGTGGACCTTGTAGAAGAGCACCATCTATTGGCAGAGCTGTGCCCTCATTTCAGATTCAGACTTTAAGCTCACTAGGAATGGGATTGAAATAAAAAGCAAGTAGTAGTGACAGCCAGAAGGTCACTCATTTGCTTTGCATTTTCTTTACTCCAAAATAATTTTGTCTGTCTTTACTCAGCAGTTTAAATATGTGGGAAAACTCATACTGTTAGAATTTCAGGAATTGCTAGTGACACACTTGGAACAGTAATGGTTACACAGTAGCCCAAATCGAGGGCCAGTGAAACTGGGGGAGTTAGAATAGTAATAATTGTATCTTTTATTTGAATTTCCTTTTTTACATTGGCACCTAGAAGTTAGGCATACCTGTAGTTCGTTCAATAAGCATTGAACACAGAGTTGGATGCAATAACCAAACCAAGCAAAAAAAATCCATTGCCTTCGAGTCGATTCCCACTCATAGCAGCCCTATAGGACAGAGTAGAACTGCCTCATAGAGTTTCCAAGGAGCGCCTGGTGGATTTGAACTGCTGACCTTTTGGTTAGCAGCTGTAGCTCTTAACCACTACATCACCAGGGTTTCCTTGGAAGGAATAGTACTGGCAAACTGGATTCCTTAAATATCATTAAACCCTCTCCACCAAAATTTACATCAGTTTTACTCATTTTGAATAGTGGTGGTTGAGCATTTTTTATTTGTGCATCTTAAAAGTTTGCTTAAAGTGTATCGTTAAATCTCTGAGCAAACCAATGACAAAGGTGGCCATAGTTAAATATTTTTGTTTTTTTAAGGACAGGGACATAACAAACATGGTTGTATACTGGGAGAATAGTCTAATAAAGAGCAAAGATAGTGTAGGAGAAAGAGGGGAGAGTTATGATATCTGTTAGCTTCAATATCATTCTAGGAAACTCTGAAAGTCTGTGTTTAGTATATACAGCAAAACCTGCAAAAGCTGGAACCTGTGTAAGTTGGGAACCTGTCAGAGGAGAAAAATGCAAATATTTTCCACTAAAATGAGTGATAGAAAAGTGGTAAGACCTCACACTGTCAGAGGTGGAAAACTTGCAAGACCCAGAAAGACAAGGCAGTGCTGTTGAGTTGTGGCTCTCGTAGGTTTCACTGTATATCCATTGCTGTGGAGTCGATTCCTACTCATAGTGACCCTATAGAACAGAGTAGACTTGCCCCATAGTGTTTCCAAGGCTATAATCTTTATGAAAGCAGACTACCACATCTTTTCTCCCATGGAACGGCTGGTGGGTTTGAACTGCTGACCTTTTGGTTAGCAGCCAAGTGCTTAACCAGGCTCCTTTATGTGTGTGTGTGTATATATATATATATATATATATAGGCATTTTTAAAAACCCTTAATATATATATTTTTTTAACCTAGAACTACTTTGAAAGAACATTTGAGAATTCATAGTGGAGAAAAGCCTCATCTTTGTAGTATTTGTGGACAAAGTTTTCGTCATGGGAGCTCATATAGGTAAGTCAAGCCATTTTTTTCTCTTATGTTAAGCAAGATAAAATTACCTCTCTACTGTAATTCTATTTTTTATCATCATTTTAGTGAAATACGTCGACTTAAAACATTTCTTATCACATGTTGTCTTCATTTTACAGCATAAAATACTATTAAATATTTTCTTGTCACCAAGTTTGCTTTACTGTTTAAGCTGTCATTATTTAAATATTTTTTTCATTACTTCTCTTTGAGTCAAAGTTCATTAAAACTCTGGTGTTTTAAACTTAGTGTATCATGTCACGATTATCAAATAATACTTTGGTATAAGATACAGCAAAATTGAAAACTGGGGGATTCTCAATTTTAGAAAGTCTTGTGTGCGATAATTATAACTTATTCAGTTATTTTTATGGCTGAATCCCTGACCACATTTGCAATTTAGAAGAGGTTGTTTTTTTTTTTCCTTGAATAAGTAATAGATAACCAGTTACTATGAGATATGTGTACAATTTAAATTGTTTAATTAATACTCAAGAATTCTAATCTCAAGGCTTTAATATTTACACTTTTATTTAATACTTTTATTGAAGTTTCTAGGTGGTGCAAACTTGACCGCTAACCTAAAGGTTGTGGTTCGAACCCACCCAGTGGTACTACGGAAGATAGGTCTGGCAATCTGCTTATGTTAAGATTAAAACCAAGAAGAAGCAGTTCTGCTCTGTAATACATGGGGTCGCCATGAGTCGGAATAGTTTTGATGGCAACTAAAAACAATGAACTGTGTGTCCAATTTAAATTGCTTTATTAATACTCTGAAAAATGTTAATTTCAAGGCTTTCATATTTAAACTTTTATGTAATAGTTAACTTTTATTAAGTATAAACAGAATATTTCTCCTTTAGGTGCAAAGTAGTCAGCTTACTGGTTTTAGTTATGGCAGAATAAACATCTGTTCTGGCAGTTTGAATGAGAAGGCTGTTCATTTCTCTAAGATTTGTATAGATACAGGTTTTGTAGGTGATAAATTTCTTAAGTTAAATTTCAATAATCTAAACCTTTTATAATCTACCTTTAGGTGACTATAAAATGAGTCACATTAAATAGTAAAATGTAATTTCTGTAAAGTCTAGTACTTATAAAATACAGTAAGTTTTCAACTCTTAGTTTATAAGCAGCATCAGTTGTCCAGAATGAGGTCAATCTACATTACTTGCTGTTTTGTTGGCTGCTGTTATCATGTGCTTAGCCATACGAACACTAACTCCATTTGTCTGATTCTAATCCTTTCATGATTCATTTCTACCTTTGATATCTTGAGGCTTGGCTTGTCAAATAGACAACAACCCTAGACATTTGGTAGGTTCAGTGAAGTAGATTTAGGATCTAACAAGTCGGGAAGGAATATCATCTGGAAGTGGTGGGAGCATGTACAAATGTTGAAATGCTTTTTTGAAAGAGAGAAATAGGATCCCTAGTGTCAGGTGGTAAAAGAGGCGAATTCTGAAAGTCATACAAATAGAGCAGTTAATCTCTGAGGGTGATTGAGTAAACATCCTTGTTTTCATTATTTATAGTTTATCAGATTTTCTCTTTCTGGGTTACCAGTTTCAGTGCTCTTCAATTTTTTTTCCTTGTAGACTTCACCTACGAGTACATCATGATGATAAAAGATATGAGTGTGATGAATGTGGAAAAACATTTATTCGTCATGACCACCTTACAAAGCACAAAAAAATACATTCAGGTAAGTTGTATTTTGCAATTATGCTTCCAAAATCCTTTTATAAAGCACCTGAAAACAATGTAATATTACATCACGTTTACGTTGGCTGTAATTTTAATAATTTGGTTTATGTTGGCCACCCCTCTATAATGCTGGTTCTAAAAACAGTTTTAAAAAGCATTGGAAAGGGACTTAATTCTATGACATGCTTTCGGTCACTGTAATTTTATTCAGTTGGCCACTCCTTTCTGACCGTAAAGTATATTTTTAAAGTTTGATCTTATTCAAGTTGTCAAAATTTGCATTTTACCTATTACGTGGGATTATTTACAATAATTGCTATTGGCACTGCTTTAAAGGGAGAAGCCTAGGTGATATTTCTCGTTTTGATTGGATTTGAGAAGAAGTTGGCAAAAGTTTGGAGTTTAAAGGAAAATGATTATAATTGGATGCTTATATTTTACTGAATTTTGAAACCCTAGTTTTGGGAAAGAGTACCTTAATAACCCTGGTCAATTTCAGATCTTTATATTGTATTCATAATTTTTATATTCTGGGGATTTCTTTCATATTTTCCTCTCAGATTGATGTTCAGGAAGTGCTAAGAGAGCCAACTATTTGAGCACAATAATGGGAAAGAGCCATCTGTATGAACAAGTAGAACAGGTGACTATTATTATTATTATCAACACAATTTAAATATAAAGTATGTAACATATAGTAATTATTTTCTTAAATGATCATTGTGAGGCAGATTACAGTTGTTATCACCACTTTTAAAAGGTACTAAGAGATCCGAAAACTTTTTTTACTGGAATTATGCATTTTCAACCTTAGGAGGAGAATTCTAAGTTCCTAATTCTAGGGGTCACATGGTTTATTTGCACACTGGTGTTTAGACACTGATTTTGAAAGGACAAGACTTTGTAACTGAACTCAGGGACCAGGATGAGAAATTAGACTTATCTACAATATCCCTTTGTATTTGTATTTTGGCTCATTGCAAATGTAAGAAATCCCCACAGATGAAAAATCTTTGAAAAGTAAAACACAAAGATCTGAAAATGTTGAGGGCCTTTTTATAAGCAGTAAGATAGCCTCCTCTTGATTTAATGTGTGTTCATTTGACGCCAGGGTTTCCTTTGATATCTAGCTATATATATTCTTTAAAAAAAAAGCCCTATTTGGAAGAATTTTCACTTATCTTGCTCTGTTACATTGAAAGGTAAGATATGAAGTCTACAACAAAAGGCTGCTGATTTCCTCCTAAGTGGGGAAAGGATGCACATCATGAAAGTAAGCATAGATTTTTTGAAGAAAGATCTATAAGTGAGAAGTATAAAGCAAATAGTCCAGAATTAAGGGTGACTTGACATTACTGATGTATTTCTCACTACATGATCTTACTGTTTGGTAATTTGTTCTTGAACAAAAACAAAAACAAAAAATCCCCAAAACTGAAATACATGTTATAATCAAAATATTTGGGTATTTATTTTCAGGTGAAAAGGCTCATCAGTGTGAAGAATGTGGAAAATGTTTTGGTCGTAGGGATCATCTCACTGTTCATTATAAAAGTGTACACCTTGGAGAGAAAGTGTGGCAAAAGTAAGTGAAAAGCAAAGTTTTTCAAAATTACTACGGTTAAGTCTGTTAGAGGAAAGTTTAACTTTTCTCACGGTTCGATTTGTTTAACGTGAACAGATTGACCAGCTCCCTTTTTCTAGCTTCTGTAACTTCTCTGTAAACCTAATGAATTGAGCAACGAATTTTTTTTTTCCTCCTTGTTTTTAATGATTCAGAGGTAAGGAGATGGTAGATATTGAAGTTAATGACTAATATAAAATCTTGGTGTTCTTTGGGGATTTCATTTATCTTATGTTGCTGTTGCTGTGGCTCTTTGAGAGCTGAGTATATAGCCCATATATTACACTTAATGAGACAGCATTAGGCAATGTTTGTAGGCAAAATTTAAATCTGCTTCTAATCGCAGTCAGCATTTAAAGTGATATGTTATTTAAAGGAGGTATGTCTGTCTCAGACACCAATTTTTTAATACAGTCTAGATACCTAAATTTAACTGAAGTTTGTTGCTGAGTGTAAATGTTCAAAGAATTCATGTTCTTGGCCTAGGTATTTTGGGGCAAATAATAAGTACATAGAGATGGTCTAAGGTTGCAAAGAACTCAGTTTAATGGCCTGAGCATACATAATTCAACTACTTATACATATACGTATACAAATACATAACCCATTGCCATTGAGTCGATTCCAACTCATAGTGACCCTATAGGACAGAGTAGAACTGCCCCATAGGGTTTCCAAGGAGCGGCTGGTAGGTTCAAACTGCTGACCTTTTAACTACTGTGCCACCAAGGCTTAGCTGCAAACCAAAAGGTCGGCAGTTCGAATCCTTGGAATCCACTGCTTGGAAAGCCTATATGGCAGCTATGCTCTATCCTATAGAGTCATTGTCAGAATCAACTCAACAGCAACAGGGTTGGTTCGGTTTTTTCCGTTTGTGCATATATGTGTGTGTGTGGGTGATGGGGTATGTGTGTGAGTGTGTATATAGTATATATAAATGTAGTAAGTAAACAATTTGAAGAAGAGTAGAGAGTGTGTTGATTTGTATTCATTGTTCCATGTGTTTATTTATTTATTATTATACTGATTTTGTGCATTGATTCACTCATTGAATTAATGTATTCATTTTATTCATTGAATTTATGCATTCATTATGTGCTCGGAATTTTGCTAAGTGCTGTGATACAAAGATTTACATGACGTACAGAAAGAAAAATAAAAACTTCAATATGTTTCATGCATTAACAGAAAATGAACTTAGAACTGCAGACTTACTTGCTCCAGAGTCTCAAATTTTTTTTCCTCAGGGTCCCTTTATACCCTTCAAAGTTATTGAGTACCTCAGGAGCATTTTTTTTTTTTAATAACTTTTATTAAGCTTCAAGTGAACGTTTACAAATCCAATCAGTCTGTCACATATAAGTTTACATACATCTCACTCCCTACTCCCACTTGCTCTCCCCCTCTTGAGTCAGCCCTTTCAGTCTCTCCTTTCTTGACAATTTTGCCAGCTTCCCTCTCTCTCTATCCTCCCATCCCCCCTCCAGACAAGAGTTGCCAACACAATCTCAAGTGTCCACCTGATATAATTAGCTCACTCTTCATCAGCGTCTCTCTCCCACCCGCTGCTGACCAGTCCCTTTCATTTCTGATAAGTTGTCTTCGGGGATGGTTCCTGTCCTGTGTCAACAGAAGGTCTGGGGAGCATGGCCGCCGGGATTCCTCCAGTCTCAGTCAGACCATTAAGTTTGGTCTTTTTATGAGAATTTGGGGTCTGTATCCCACTGATCTCCTGCTCCCGCAGGGGTCCTCTGCTGTGCTCCCTGTCAGGGCAGTCATCGATTGTGGCTGGGCACCAACTAGTTCTTCTGGTCTCAGGATGATGTAGGTCTCTGGTTCATGTGGCCCTTTCTGTCTCTTGGGCTCTTAGTTGTCATGTGGCCTTGGTGTTCTTCATTTTCCTTTGCTCCAGGTGGGTTGAGACCAATTGCTGCATCTTAGATGGCCGCTTGTTAGCATTTAAGACCCCAGACGCCACATTTCAAAGTGGGATGCAGAATGATTTCATAATAGAATTATTTTGCCAATTGACTTAGTAGTCCCCGCAAACCATGTTCCCCAGACCCCTGCGCTTGCTCCGCTGACCTTTGAAGCATTCATTTTATCCCGGAAACTTCTTTGCTTTTGGTCCAGTCCAGTTGAGCTGACCTTCCGTGTATTGAGTGTTGTCTTTCCCTTCACCTAAAGCAGTTCTTATCTACTGATTAATCAATAAAAAACCCTCTCCCACCCTCCCTCCCTCCCCGCCTCGTAACCACAAAAGTATGTGTTCTTCTCAGGTTTACTATTTCTCAAGATCTTATAATAGTGGTCTTATACAATATTTGTCCTTTTGCCTCTGACTAGTTTCGCTCAGCATAATGCCTTCCAGGTTCCTCCATGTTATGAAATGTTTCAGAGTTTCGTCACTGTTCTTTATCGATGCGTAGTATTCCATTGTGTGAATATACCACAATTTATTTACCCATTCATCTGTTGATGGACACCTTGGTTGCTTCCAACTTCTTGCTATTGTAAACAGAGCTGCAGTAAACGTGGGTGTGCATATATCTGTTTGTATGGAGGCTCTTGTATCTCTAGGGTATATTCCTAGGAGTGGGATTTCTGGGTTGTATGGTAGTTCTATTTCTAACTGTTTAAGATAACGCCAGATAGATTTCCAAAGTGGTTGTACCATTTTACATTCCCACCAGCAGTGTATGAGAGTTCCAGTCTCTCCGCAGCCTCTCCAACATTTATTATTTTGTGTTTTTTGGATTAATGCCAGCCTTGCTGGTGTGAGATGGAATCTCATCGTAGTTTTAATTTGCATTTCTCTAATGGCTAATGATCGAGAGCATTTTCTCATGTATCTGTTGGCTGCCTGAATATCTTCTTTAGTGAAATGTGTGTTCATATCCTTTGCCCACTTCTTGATTGGGTTGTTTGTCTTTTTGTGGTTGAGTTTTGACAGAATCATGTAGATTTTAGAGATCAGGCGCTGGTCGGAGATGTCATAGCTGAAAATTCTTTCCCAATCTGTAGGTGGTCTTTTTACTCTTTTGGAGAAGTCTTTAGATGAGCATAGGTGTTTGATTTTTAGGAGCTCCCAGTTATTGGGTTTCTCTTCATCATTTTTGGTAATGTTTTGTATTCTGTTTATACCTTGTATTAGGGCTCCTAGGGTTGTCCCAATTTTTTCTTCCATGATCTTTATCGTTTTAGTCTTTATGTTTAGGTCTTTGATCCACTTGGAGTTAGTTTTTGTGCATGGTGTGAGTTATGGGTCCTGTTTCATTTTTTTGCAAATGGATATCCAGTTATGCCAGCACCATTTGTTAAAAAGGCTATCTTTTCCCCAGTTAATTGACACTGGTCCTTTGTCAAATATCAGCTGCTCATACGTGGATGGATCTATGTCTGGGTTCTCAATTCTGTTCCATTGGTCTATGTGTCTGTTGTTGTACCAGTACCAGGCTGTTTTGACTACTCTGGCTGTATAATGGGTTCTGAAGTCAGGTAAGGTGAGGCCTCCCACTTTCTTCTTCTTTTTCAGTAGTGCTTTGCTTATCCGGGGCTTCTTTCCCTTCCATATGAAATTGGTGATTTGTTTCTCTATCCCCTTAAAATATGACATTGGAATTTGGATCGGAAGTGCGTTAAATGTATAGATGGCTTTTGGTAGAATAGACATTTTTACTATGTTAAGTCTTCCTATCCATGAGCAGGGTATGTTTTTCCACTTAAGCATGTCCTTTTGAATTTCTTGTAGTAGAGCTTTGTAGTTTTCTTTGTATAGGTCTTTTACATCCTTGGTAAGATTTATTCCTAAGTATCTTGGGGGCTACTGTGAATGGTATTGATTTGGTTATTTCCTCTTCGGTGTTCTTTTTGTTGATGTAGAGGAATCCAAGTGATTTTTGTATGTTTCTTTTATAACCTGAGACTCTGCCAAACTCTTCTATTAGTTTCAGTAGTTTTCTGGAGGATTCCTTAGGGTTTTCTGTGTATAAGATCATGTCATCTGCAAATAGTGATAACCTTACTTCTTCCTTGCCAATCCGGATACCTTTTATTTCTTTGTCTAGCCTAATTGCCCTGGCTAAGACTTCCAACACGGTGTTGAATAAGAGCGGTGATAAAGGGCATCCTTGTCTGGTTCCCGTTCTCAAGGGAAATGCTTTCAGGTTCTCTCCATTTAGAGTGATATTGGCTGTTGGCTTTGCATAGATGCCCTTTATTATGTTGAGGAATTTTCCTTCAATTCCTATTTTGGTAAGAGTTTTTATCATAAATGGGTGTTGGACTTTGTCAAATGCCTTTTCTGCAACAATTGATAAGATCAGGTGGTTTTTGTCTTTTGTTTTATTTATGTGATGGATTACATTAATGGTTTTTCTGATATTAAACCAGCCTTGCATACCTGGTATAAATCCCACTTGATCAGGGTGAATTATTTTTTTGATGTGTTGTTGGATTCTATTGGCTAGAATTTTGTTGAGGATTTTTGCATCAATGTTCATGAGGGATATAGGTCTATAATTTTCTTTTTTTGTAATGTCTTTACCTGGTTTTGGTATCAGGGAGATGGTGGCTTCATAGAATGAGTTGGGTAGTATTCCGTCATTTTCTATGCTTTGGAATACCTTTAGTAGTAGTGGTGTTAACTCTTCTCTGAAAGTTTGGTAGAACTCTGCAGTGAAGCCGTCCGGGCCAGGGCTTTTTTTTGTTGGGAGTTTTTTGATTACCGTTTCAATCTCTTTTTTTGTTATGGGTCTATTTAGTTGTTCTACTTCTGAATGTGTTAGTTTAGGTAGGTAGTGTTTTTCCAGGATTTCATCCATTTCTTCTAGATTTTCAAATTTGTTAGAGTACAATTTTTCATAATAATCTGAAATGATTCTTTTAATTTCATTTGGTTCTGTTGTGATGTGGTCCTTCTCGTTTCTTATTCGGGTTATTTGTTTCCTTTCCTGTATTTCTTTAGTCAGTCTAGCCAATGGTTTATCAATTTTGTTAATTTTTTCAAAGAACCAGCTTTTGGCTTTGTTAATTCTTTCAATTGTTTTTCTGTTCTCTAATTCATTTAGTTCAGCTCTAATTTTTATTATTTGTTTTCTTCTGGTGCCTGATGGATTCTTTTGTTGCTCACTTTCTATTTGTTCAAGTTGTAGGGACAGTTCTCTGGTTTTGGCTCTTTCTTCTTTTTGTATGTGTGCATTTATTGATATAAATTGGCCTCTGAGCACTGCTTTTGCTGTGTCCCAGAGGTTTTGATAGGAAGTATTTTCATTCTCGTTGCTTTCTATGAATTTCCTTATTCCCTCCTTAATGTCTTCTATAACCCAGTCTTTTTTCAGAAGGGTGTTGTTCATTTTCCAAGTATTTGATTTCTTTTCCCTAGTTTTTCTGTTATTGATCTCTAGTTTTATTGCCTTGTGGTCTGAGAAGATGCTTTGTAATGTTTCGATGTTTTGGACTCTGCAAAGGTTTGTTTTATGACCTAATATGTGGTCTATTCTAGAGAATGTTCCATGTGCGCTAGAAAAAAAAGTGTATTTTGCAGCAGTTGGGTGGAGAGTTGTGTATAAGTCAATGAGGTCAAGTTGGTTGATTGTTGTAATTAGATCTTCCTTGTCTCTGTTGAGCTTCTTACTGGATGTCCTGTCCTTCTCCAAAAGTGGTGTGTTAGTCTCCTAGTATAATTGTGGAGGTGTCTATCTCGCTTTTCAATTCTGTTAAAATTTGATTTATGTATCTTGCAGCCCTGTCATTGGGTGCATAAATATTTAATATGGTTATGTCTTCCTGATCAATTGTCCCTTTTATCATTATATAGTGTCCTTCTTTATCCTTTGTGGTGGATTTAAGTCTAAAGTCTATTTTGTCAGAAATTAATATTGCTACTCCTCTTCTTTTTTGCTTATTGTTTGCTTGATATACTTTTTTCCATCCTTTGAGTTTTAGTTTGTTTGTGTCTCTAAGTCTAAGGTGTGTCTCTTGTAGGCAGCATATAGATGGATCGTGTTTCTTTATCCAGTCTGTGACTCTCTGTCTCCTTATTGGTGCATTTAGTCCATTTACTTTCAGGGTAATTATAGATAAATAAGTTTTTAGTGCTGTCATTTTGATGCCTTTTTATGTGTGTTGTTGACAGTTTCATTTTTCCACATACTTTTTTGTGCTGAGGCGTTTTTCTTAGTAAATTGTGAGATCCTCATTTTCATAGTGCTTGACTTTATGTTAGTTGAGTCGTTACGTTTTTCTTGGTTTTTATCTTGAGTTATAGAGTTGTTATACCTTTTTGTGGTTACCTTATTATTTACCCCTATTTTTCTAAGTAAAAACCTAACTTGTATTGTTCTATATCGCCTTGTATCACTCTCCATATGGCAGTTCAATGCCTCCTGTATTTAGTCCCTCTTTTTGATTATTGTGATCTTTTACCTATTGACTTCCATGATTCCCTGTTATGTATATATATATTTTTTTAATTAATCTTAATTTGTTTGTTTTTGTGATTTCCCTATTTGAGTTGATATCAGGACGTTCTGTTTTGTGACCTTGTGTTGTGCTGATATCTGATATTATTGGTTCTCTGACTAAACAATATCCTTTAGTATTTCTTGTAGCTTTGGTTTGGTTTTTGCAAATTCTCTAAACTTGTGTTTGTCTGTAAATATCTTAATTTTGCCTTCATATTTCATAGAGAGTTTTGCTGGATATATGATCCTTGGCTGGCAGTTTTTCTCCTTCAGTGCTCTGTATATGTCGTCCCATTCCCTTCTTGCCTGCATGGTTTCTGCTGAGTAGTCAGAACATATTCTTATTGATTCTCCCTTGAAGGAAACCTTTCTTTTCTCCCTGGCTGCTTTTAAAATTTTCTGTTTATCTTTGGTTTTGGCAAGTTTGATGATAATATGTCTTGGTGTTTTTCTTTTTGGATCAATTTTAAATGGTGTTCGATGAGCATCTTGGATAGATATCCTTTCGTCTTTCATGATGTCAGGGAAGTTTTGTGTCAGGAGTTCTTCAACTATTTTCTCTGTGTTTTCTGTCCCCCCTCCCTGTTCTGGGACTCCAATCACCCGCAGGTTATCCTTCTTGATAGAGTCCCACATAATTCTTAGGGTTTCTTCATTTTTTTTAATTCTTTTATCTGATTTTTTTTCAGCTGTGTTGGTGTTGATTCCCTGGTCCTCCAGATATCCCAGTCTGCATTCTAATTGTTCGAGTCTGTTCCTCTGACTTCCTAGTGCGTTGTCTAATTCTGTTATTTTATTGTTAATCTTTTGGATTTCTACATGTTGTCTCTCTATGGACTCTTGCAACTTATTAATTTTCCAGTATGTTCTTGAATAATCTTTTTGAGTTCTTCAACAGTTTTATCAGTGTGTTCCTTGGCTTTTTCTGCAGTTATCCTAATTTCATTTGTGATATCATTAAGCATTCTGTAAATTAGTTTTTTATATTCTCTATCTGATAATTCCAGGATTGTATCTTCATTTGGGAAAGATTTTGATTCTTTTGTTTGGGGGGTTGGAGAAACTGTCATGGTCTGCTTCTTTAAGTGGTTCGATATGGATTGTTGTCTCCGAGCCATCACTGGGAAACTAGTTTTTCCAGAAAATCCGCTAAAAAAAAAATGCAGTCAGATCCCTATCAGAGTTCTCCCTCTGGCTCAGGCTATTCAGATGTTAATGAAGCCGCCTGGGGAGGGTGGGGGAGGGAACAGAGAGATAGGAGAGTAGCACCTCAGAATATAGCCAGAGTTGCTTGTCTTGCTTGGAATGACTGTTATATCTGAGATTCCCGTGGGCGCGTCGCCTATGTGTGCTGGCTGTGTGGAGATTGCCCCCGGGGTGTCTGGCCCGCTGGAGTCACGGTCAGATCCTCTGCTTCCAGCCCCACGCCCAGCGTCAAGGCTCCCCTACTGGGACGGTGCACTCTCGACTCCAAAATCAGTCACTGCCTCCCAGGGACTTCTCGTCCCTCCAGCCGCGTGACCGTGCCGCCCCCGAAAACCAGTTGGGCCTCCTCCCAGGGTTAGTTCAGATGGGTGGAGCAGGTCCCCGTGCTTGTGCCGTGACCGAGTGTCCCAGCTGGGACACTGTTCTCCCCGCTCCAATACCAGTCGCTGCCTCCCGGGGACTTCTCCTACCGGCTGAGTCCCACGCCGCCCGTGCGACCTGGCTGGTCCCCTTCCCGGGGTTAGTTCAGGGGGGTGGAGCAACTGTCCGTGTTTATGCCGTACCTGCGTCCAGTCCAAATCCCTGCGGGACGGTTCCCCGGCTTGGACGCTGCTCTTTCTGCTCCAAGACCAGTCACTGCCTCCTGGGGACTTCTCCTACCGGCTGCGTCCCACGCTGCCCGCGGAACCGGCTGGTCCCCCTCCCGGGGTTAGTTCAGGGGGGTGGGGCAGCTCTCTGTGCTTGTGCCGTACCTGACTGGTACGCTGGCTCCAGGCTCTGGAAACAATCGCTGCTTCCCCGTATTAGTTCGTTCTCCGTCTCTAAATCTGTGTTTGTTGTTCAGGGTTCGTAGATTCTTATGTATGTGATCGATTCACTTGTTTTTCCGTGTCTTTGTTGTAAGAGGGATCCGAGGTAGCGTCTGCCTAGTCTGCCATCTTGGCTCCGCCAGGAGCATTTGTTTTTATAGATGATGTCTATCTGTGTTTACCATGTTAGAAATTAAAACAGAAAAGTTTCAAATCATTATTTACTAAATCATTTAAAAATAATAATATACCTATCATATGCCAACATAAATAGCAGATAAAAAAAAAAACTATAAAACAAAAAAAAAAGTAGAAGAGTGCCATTGTTTTGCATTTTTGCAAATCTAATGGCTTAATAGATGACAGCTGGATTGCCATATATGTTGTATGTTATTTTGGTTGAAATAAATGAAGAAAATCTAGCCTCCCACAGATACATGGTTGGAAAAAGGAAGAGTATTGTTACTGAATATATGGGCAATGTATTCATTCAGCTCTCAAAGAGCACCAAGATTTTATATTAGTCATTAATGTCAATATATCTCAAAATTTTCAGATAATTGTGGATATTCTTGTTTTATTCTACACCAAAACCAAACAAGTGATAGTTCCTTAAAGGTTGGTTGTAAGGTGGCACCTGAAACCAGCTTTATAAAGTTTTCATACTTTGTTACATTCAGTCCATTGGTCTGTCTTGTACTTTGAATGGATCTTTTACCCATGCATAATTTTATAATATCATTTATATTAGCATTTGTTATTTGGAAAATATGGGCTCCCTGAGTTACGCAGATGTTCCGGATGTTAACTCATTTCCCAGTCCCTTGTCAACAAGTCGCATTTGCTAATACTGCCTCTGGTCATTCAGAAAGAAATAATCGGGAACTGTCAAGATCACAAAGGTAGATACAAGTTTTCCAAAATTCATATTTTCACTTGAAAGCTCAGATTTCATCATTGACAACAAATGTCAGTTGTTTTCCTTGAAGTGACACTTCATTTAATTTTAAGAAAGCGTCTACCAAATACTTAAGTCTGTGTAACCATAGTTTGTTTTTCAGCCATGCTTTCAAGTATAAATGATATTCAATGAAGAAAGTGGCTACTTAAGCTCACAATTCAGTTTCACGGGTGCTGTCCCTTGAGACAGCCATCACACTTTTAATTTCATCAGAGAGTATTAAAAAGACATCTGAAAAGTAGAAACTTAATAAATTAGTCATTTTTACTGCTTCATCAGGAAAAAACTGGAAATTTTTATTTTACTGCGAGTGCAAGGTGGTAGAGAGTGCAGTGAGTATTAGTAGTTTGGTACCACTGCCTTGTTTAGTGCTAAGGTGCCAGCAGTTTTTCTCTTGTTGCTTTTGCATCGTTAGTGTAAATGTCCACACAATGAAAAAAAGTAAACGATGTCTTAGCACTATCTTGACAGTAGTTTTTGTCTTGTGGACCTTATGGAAGGGTTTTGGGAGCTCTTTCCCCCCCAGGGACCTGTGGATCTATCTGTTGTCTAGGTAATTGTAGAACCAGAACCTGTAGACTACATTTGCTGCAAGAACTGGCAAATGATGGATCTAGAATATAGAGCCTCATATATCATTTTATGGAACTTGGACTTTATACTAGGAGATGAAAAGTTATTGAAGATTTGAAACAAGAGAGTGACACAGTTGGGTTTATGTTTAAGTAGATTAACCTTATCGATGTGTGGTTGCTGGATTTGAGGTGAACAAATCTGGAGGCAAGCATATCAACCAGTTAGAAAGCTATCATAATCTAGGTAAAAGATGGTAAGAGCCTAAATTAGAGAGTAGCATTAGTAATGGATAGTGGTTATAGCCTAGAAAACTCCATAGGACAGTTCTACTCTGTCATATGGGGTCGTTGTGAGTTGAAAATCAACTTAGTGGCACCTAACAACAACATACATGTATATTTGAGTTTATGAGTCAAGGCCTTAAGGTTGGAAAGGGAGGCTGGACTGGACCGAGATTAAAAGGTTACAAGCCATATCGAAATGGTAAATACTGATTAATGTTCTGGTTATCTCTTGCTGTTTAACAAATTACATCAAAGCTTAGTGGCATGAAACAGCTATTTTATTATGTATCACAATTTTGTGGGTGAGGAAGTCAGGAAGGGCTTGACTGTGCAGTTCTTTGGCTCTATAGGTTATTTACTGGAATCACTTAGTAATGTTCAGTTCACAGTTGGGCTGGTCTGGATTGTCCAAGATGGCCTCACTCATATGCCTAGCGTCTTGGTGGAGACAGCTGGGCTCAACTGGACTGTTTTCCCTCTCTGTATAATCTCAGTACTTTTCCACATGGTCTCCAGAAGGGTAACTGAACTTCTGACATGGGCTCTAGTTTCCAAGTGGCAGAAGTAGAGACTGCCAGGCTTCCGAAAAGCTAAGTCCTAGAATGGCATCACTGCTGCCTTACTGTATTGGTCAGAGCAGTCATAGGCCAATCAGATACAAGAAGAAAGGAAATAGGAATTCTCAAGCTCATAACCCAGCCTCCACCCTCCCCACTTTCAACAGATAACCTGTTCTCTCAGTTCCAAAGAAAATTGAAGCCATGAGTAATTTTTTCCATGAGTAGTCTGTAGCCGTATTTTCTGTAGTCTGAACTTCTCTTCTTCATAAGAGTAGATGGCCTTTCTTCTCTTTCAAGGATAATCCTTCCACTCCTCTTGATTCTACCTCCTGATGCTGTTTCATCAGCAGCCTTGTTCTGTCAGTTATGCTCCTTGTCTCATGTGTCTTCACCTTCTTCTGTTATGTGGAGGGAGAGAATAAATTGAGTTATTGACATACTGAAATTGAGGTAGAGATGTCTAGTAGCCACATGTGGCTTCACCCTGGCGTCCTAGCTGGCAGACAGGGGAAGACACTCTTTTCTCAGTTTCTAAATTTCTTGGCCTAGCAATAACTTGATTTTACTTCCACTCATATTCTATTGGTAAAAGTTAGTTTCATAACCCCAACTAGGTGTTAGCAGGACTAGGAAATTTAGTCTTTGGATAAGTAGCTACTTCCTAGTAATAGTTCTACACTACATAAGGGGGGTATGACTCTTTGGTAGGTGGTCAGTTGTTTCTGCTATAATCCACCTCTCTGGTCAGCCAGTATTTGTGTGTATCCTTCTTTTTACCTACAGAACATACTTTCCCCCTTTCCTAAGGAGACAACTCAAAGTCTCATCAATTACTGCATCCAGCTCAAAGTCTAGGATGACAGTGTGCCGCACAATCATTTCCATCAGGCTGAGATGTGTCTCCTTGTGGTCTGACAACCTATGAATTAAAAGCAAAGTTATCTGCTCATGCCATCCCCCAAAACATGTAAGTCCCTCAGTATACAGTGGTAGAGCAGAGACAGAATAGTAGTAGTAAACACTCCCATTTGGAAAAGGAAAAAATAAGACACAGTAGTCTGTCCATAGTAATTATGAAATCCTACAGGACAGACTTGAGCTTGTTTGTAACATATGCTTAATCTGATACTTCCTGTGCACTTTTGTCATGCAAAGCTTTTCTCAATCATTTCTCTTACTATTTGGGGTCCAGCAAGTATCATTAGTAGCCATCAGTAGCCAGAACATCCTAATATTCTGGATCTTTATGGCCACATGTTCTAGAATTACAAGCTCAATAGCTTCTTGTTCTGTCTTCCAAGTTGCCAGAAGCAACAATTTCTACCACATGCATATTGTAGATCTACAGCTTTGCAATCAGCAATATATTTTCTTCACCAGCCATTCATTAAACATATTCCTAGTGCCATTTTCTGTTATGCTTGGTCAGATACAAGCAACTCGAGTACCTGTTGCCTTATAGCTAATTTGTTTTGTTTATTCATATATTAACTACATGTCTCTTCAGGTATGTGTGTTTGCAGTCCTTGCTAAATAAGGACAGTCCACACATACATATCTTAAGTTAGAAAATTACTGACAAAATAATGATGAAAAGGCTTTTACTTGATTAGCTAATTAATATACAGGAAACCAACATAGCTTCCCCAGAGAATCAAAATGGCCAATGGAAAAATATGGCTAGAACAACTAAACTTTGTTTAATTTTCAGGCATGTAAAATTATTTTATGAAATCTGGCAAAAAAAATTAAGCCAGCCCCTTCTCCCTTTACATTTCAGTATTCATAAAATGTACCTATACATGTATTTATATGATGTGTGTGCTCAGCATGCTTTTTTAGTTTGGCTATCTCAGCAGTAATGCCAAAGTAAGTCCTACTTACTCATTCATCACCTGAGAATCTGAATCCTGCATCCGAAATGAAACTGTACAGTGGCAGGTCTGGCTTCACTAATATCCCATAATTTAGTACTATGCAGTGTTTCTCCCTCAGTCTAAAATGGTGATTAGTTAAAAAGAAGAGGTACAGAAGGAAAGGAAGTCAAGGCTACAAATTTAAAATTTCATATTTTGTAAAAGAGAAGCATAAAAGGTATTGAGGAGAGAACCTCATGGATTTTTATTGTGGGACTTAGCCTTATGAAAATAGTTCTGCAAGCTCTGAATGTTGACTAAAAAGATGAGTATCTGTCTAAAACCAGTATACTCTTCTTTGCTGGACTCTTAACTACTTGCTTTTCTTTCACATTAGGCCTGACCTTTTCTTCTCACCCTAGACAGACTCTTCAGAAGATGAGCTCTTTCATTCTAATGGGTGTCTGTTTGCTCCCAAACTGGTCTCTTGGATTTTACCCCCAAGCTTCTTACTTGTTATACTAGCAGAGAGACGGGGGACTTCATTCCGCCAAGAAAGCAGTTCTGGGAGCAGAGCGTGTCCTTTGGACCCAGGGTCCATGCACAGAGAAGCTTCTAGCCTGGGGGAAGATTGACGAGAAGGCCAACAGAGAGAGAAAGCCTTCCCCTGGAGCTGACACCCTGAATTTGGACTTTCAGCCTACTTTACTGTGAGAAAATAAACTTCTCTTTGGTAAAGCCATCCACTTGTGGTATTTCTGTTACAGCAGCACTAGATGACCAAGACAGACTGTCTACAGCATGGACAGCAAAGGGTGGGTGATATATACTGAGACTGGTGGAGTGGATACTTAGTGACCCATGCAAGGCCTTATAGATTTTATCTTTATCCTCAGTCCACTTTGAGGCAAGTAAAGCGCTTTGAGCATTTTTGTGTTTTTCAAAACATCACTCTGTTCATAGTGTAGACCAAGATTTCTGAATCACATCCTTGTTGTGGGGGCTGTCTTGTGCATTGTAGTATGTTTAGCAGTATCCCTGGCATCTACCTACTATCTGCCAGTAGCACTACCACCCCTCAATTGTAAAAAACAAAAGTGTCTTCAGGCATTGTCAAATGCCTCTTGGAGGGCAAAATTGCCCTGTTTCAGTACCACTGCCTTGTGTATTTTGTAATATTATGATTCCATTAATAACCCTTTCTGTATAAACTCAGGGTGACCCTGTTTATATTTTCATTTAGCACTTACCGTGGATATGAATGGAATAAGACAAATCAAGCATAGTGGTTACGAGTCTCTTGTTAAGGTTATCAATAACACTCCCGATTGACTAAATCCAAATGATCTTTTTTAATGTCTGTTTCATCAAGTAGAAGTAAGTTCCTGGAAGACAGGATCTTACATGGTGCTTTTTTAAAGCGTAGCTACTCTGTAAATGTTGGGTTGGCTGAATTGAAAAGTGTCAATGGCTTGTGAAACGTTAGGCATACTTTGCTTCCACTTAATTTGGCAGTAATGTGCTGGGCATTTCAGTAAATCTCTCAATGGGTATGTTAAGAGCAGACTTCTTATAGAACATTATAGTAATCTAGGTTTGATTTAATTATTTTGCCATGTTGCCAGGTACTCATTAGATAAGAATTGCTTCCTAGGTGAGGTGATATGGTATTCTCAATAATTACCGCTTAAATGCTAATCATTTTAAAACTACCTTAATATTCAGAACAATTAAAATTTGAGCCTAGGAGCCTAGGGTTTGTTTAACTCCTAAACTCTTACTCTTAGGCACTATACTATGTTGCTTTCTAAGTTAACTTTTATGTATTTATAGCTTTATTTATGTATAATAAAAGTGAAGGACTGGTATCTCACTCTTTTATTTATGTATAAATTTATTTTATCTTTCAAGTTCAAATTTATAACATTTATTAATTATAAAGTGAACCAATGAGAGCAGTGCCACTCTCTTGTTGAATGCACATTTTGCATTTGCCGGTTTCCTTTTAAGCAGCCTCAGTGTTTAATACCTTTTTTAAAAAAAATTACAATATAATTTATATGTAGTGAAATTCACCGTTTTTGGTGTGTCATTCTGCAAGTTTTGACAAAGGCATGCAGTCATGTAATCACCACCACAATCAAGATACAGCTTAGTTCTACCACCCCCAAAATTTCCGCCATTCCCCTTTGTAACCAGCCCTTCCTTTTACCCTTTAGCCCTCCATTTGTTCCCATCCTATGGCTTTTGTTTGATATTTTTTAATAGCAAATGATAATAACACTGAAAAATGTTCAGTGATTTAAAGCAGTGGAAAATCCAAGGACCTCTTATAGATTTGTCCTTGAGTGGTACCAGCGGTTAACATGCCTTGCTGCTAACCAAAAGGTTGGCAGTTGGAGTCCACCCAAAGGCACTTTGGAAGAAAGGCCTGGTGATCTGCTTCTGAAAAAACCAGCCATTTACAACCACTTGGAGCACGGTTCTGCTCTGACACATAAGGTCACCATGAGTCGAAACTGACTAGACCACAGCTGATTATTTTGTTGTTGTTCATTATAACTGGGGGAGGAAGAACCGGAGGTAAGGTTGGTACTTAGGGGGTTTCTGTGTTCCCTCAGAGTTATGTGCTTTATTAACATGAGAATTACATATAAAGTTGTAGCTTATTTTTATTATGATACCTATTAAAATTATATTTAAAAACTTAAGCTTTTTAAATTTTTTTTAGATATAAAGCAACATTTCATCAATGTGATGTTTGTAAGAAAATTTTTAAAGGCAAATCAAGTCTGGAAATGCATTTTCGGACACATTCAGGTAAAACTCAGTATGTTTTTATAAGTTTGTATATATTTTTGTGTAATCATTCTAGAGTAAATTATGGACATTTAAATTTTGTTGTTCTTGGTTAAATTTTTTAATTTTTTGCCATTAAGATTTTTACACGTGATAATATAATAAAGTTCACGTCATGAAGGAGCAATATGCTCTATTATATAAGCTTCAGTACTTTTGAATATTTTCTCGTAGAATTTAGGGAAAATGATTTACCATAGGCAATTTACTCAACTTTTCATTTTCCCCCTTTTTTGGTTGTTTTATGATTCTTTTTTATCTATGCTGCTTTCTGAAGATACTTCATAGACTTTGGCTGTTTTTGTTTTTTTCTTGACTTTTAAAAGAATTCAAATATGATCTCATAGTTCTGCTTACCCAGTCACTAATATATAGTTTTCCTTTTTACATGGTCAGTCGTGATCTATAGGTAATTGTGGTCGAATTCTTTGCTTTCACTCCTTTCCCAAAATCATTTTCTAAATCTTTCTTTTTTCTTCTTGAGAATGCTGTCATATCCTGAAATATAGTGTATGTTGGATTCTTTCCTGTAGTCGTTAGTCCTTCTGACATTAATGTTTTTTAAATGTGGGTTCTTTCTTCCTTCCCTTCTCTTTCTTTCCCTTCCCTTCCATTCTGTTTTTTTTTTTTTTTTAGGAAACCATTTGTGTATTTATGATTGGTTTGTTTTATATTCAGTATGGATTCTGTTGTGCTGCTTTCCTGGAAGAGAAAAATAATTGATTTCATAAATATTAGAATAGGAAATTACTAGACTTGGGCAGTTTCAATATCAGAGAGTTGGAGTTTAAAGGATTTATTACTAATATAGTGATGCTGTTAAAAACAAAATTATACTCCACTCCAAATGTGAAAGCTGTCATTTGGGGATACATAAATAAAGTGAGGAAACCATCTTACTGCTGTCTTCCACATTAGTTATAAGTAATCAGCCTGGTAAAACTCATGACTTGAAAAAGATAGCTGCAGAAGGTTAATTCAAGACCAGTGATTTGAGAATTGCTAACTTGAGGAATTATTCAGCAGAGAAACTGAGCAGGAGCCGACCTAGTAACTGCATTAAGATATTTGAAGACACTAATTTGTAGTAATTGGTTTGTGACCAATGACAATGTGGAATTTCCATCTCTGGATATCTCATAATTAGTTGGAATGACAGACCAGTCTTTTCGCCCATTGAAAACTGAGGAAATGAGCGCTATTACAGAGTAAGGCCAAGATTATGGCTATGTCAAAATGAGAGAAAGAAATCATCTAAGGCAGGTGGCAGCAAACTTTTTCTCTAAAAAGCCACATAGTAAATATTTTAGGCTTTGCAGACCAGACAGTCTGTATCACAGCCATTCAGGTCTGCTGTATCACGAATGCAGCCATATACAGTGTGTAACCAAATCAGCACGGCTGTCTTTCAATAAAATTTTATTTATCAAAAGAGGCAGCAGGCTGGATTTGACTTACGACGGGCTGCCGTTTGCTAATCATCTAAAGTGATTGGCAGACTACGCAGACAGGACTTCATAGAGTGGCCATTCCAAGAACTAGTCACCATGTTCCCAAGATTGTTCCTGATATCTTTAGGTCCAGAAATTCAATTTTGTGTGTGCATTGAAAGTTATATTTTAAAGAGTCCTTTGTAATAACTACCTGAAAGAGATTAACCAGAATGGCAGCTGATTGATTTATAGTGATAGACATACCTTCCAGAGCTTTAGAAATTAATGTGTACTGGCCAGAGTGTCCTTTTTCTAGTATCAAGAAAACAGAGTTGCCAAAGTTGGTAGATGTAGAGTAAAATTATGTGGTAATTTTACGGAATAGTTTATGCAGGCTGTGGTGAAGGCTGTTGAACCATCTTTACCTTCACAGCAGTGCGTCTGTGGTGACCAGAACAATTTTGTTCTCCAGATTCTGTTTCTCTCGTCTGGGTGCACTTAGTACATTTTTATATACTGCTGGATTTTTGTTCTTTGAGACCTCCTTAACTGGATTCCATACACACCTTTTCTGTTAGTTCATTGTTCTCCGGCTGAGATACAATGGATTAGTTTCAGTTTTGGTTAGGTCAGGACACTTAATTGCTTCAATGCCTAGCCTGGGGCTTGCGAACAGTAAGTTCTCAATAAATACTTGTTACGGATGAATTTATTGTATTTTCCTATGACTTCTCTCTAGTTTCTTTGAATTTTTTAAAGTCACATATTTAGAGAAATTAATTGGAAAATGTATATGAGATTTTCTACAACTGACTTGTTCTCATCCATTATGTGTTTTGCAAGTGTAATTTTCGGAGTATAGTGATTACATCGATTCATCAACAGTTGTCTTGTTGAAACATAATACGTTCAGTTAAATTGGCATAAAGCCAATAACAAATTTAGGACTTACTTTTACCCATGGTTGAACTTTTTATTTAAGGTGATTTTTTTAGCTGTTTTCACTGAAGAATAACACATAATGTGCAGAATTTTTTTTTTAAGTAATTTTTTTTTAAGTGAAAGTTGACAAATCAAGTCAGTTTCTCACATACAAACTTGTATATACCTTACTACATACTCCCACTTACTCTCCCCCTAATGAGTCAGCCTGCTCCCTCCTTCCAGTCTCTCCTTTCATGACCATTTTGCCAGTTTCTACCCCCTCTACCCTCCCATCTCCCCTCCAGTCAGGACATGCCAACATAGTCTCAAGTGTCCACCTGATGCAGGTAGCTCACTCCTTATCAGCATCTCTCTCCAACCGGTTGTCCAGTCCAATCCATGTCTGATGAGTTGGCTTCGGGAATGGTTCCTGTCCCCAACAGCAGGTTTGGGGACCATGACCACCGGGATTCTTCTAGCCTTAGTTAGACCATTAAGTCTGGTCTTTTCATGAGAATTTGGGGTCTGCATTCCACTGCTCTCCTGCTCCCTCAGGGGTTCTCTGTTGTGCTTCCTGTCAGGGCAGTCATCGGTTGTGGCCGGGCACCATCTAGTTCTTCTGGTCTCAGGATGATGTAGTCTCTAGTTCATGTGGCCCTTTCTGTCTCTTGGGCTCATAATTACCTTGTGACCTTGGTGTCCTTTATTCTCCTTTGATCCAGGACGGTTAAGACTCATTGATGCATCTTAGATGGCCACTTGTTAGGGTTTAAGACCCTAGACACCAAACTTCAAAGTGGGATGCAGAATGTTTTCTTAATAGAATTTATTTTGCCAAATGACTTAGATGTCCCCTGAAGCCATGGTCCCCAAATCTGTGCCCTTGTTCTGCTGAACTTCAGAGCACTCAGTTTATTCAGGAAACTTCTTTGCTTTTGGTCCAGTCCAGTTGAGCCCACCTCCCCTGTATTGAGTGTTCTCCTTCCCTTCACCTAAAGTAGTTCTTATCTACTGTCTAATCAGTAAATAACCCTCTCCCACCCTCCCGCCTCCCTCCTCTTGTAACCACAAAAGAATGTGTTCTTCTCAGTTTAAACTGTTTCTCAGGATCTTATAATAGTGGTCTTATACAATATTTGTCTTTTTTGCATCTGACTAATTTCACTCAGCATAATGCCTTCCAGGTTCCTCCATGTTATGAAATGTTTCAGAGATTCATCATTGTTCTTTATCGATGTGTAGTATTCCATTGTGTGAATATACCATAATTTATTTATCCATCCGTCTGTTGATGGACACCTTGGTTGCTTCCATCTTTTTGCTATTGTAAACAGTGCTGCAGTAAACATGGGTGTGCATCTATCTGTTCGCGTAAAGGCTCTTATTTCTCTAGGATATATTCTGAGGAGTGGGATTTCTGGGTCGTATGGTAGTACTATTTCTAGCTTTTTAAGGAAATGCCAGATAGATTTCCAAAGTGGTTGTACCATTTTACATTCCCACCAGCAGTGTATAAGTGTTCCAGTATCTCCACAGTCTCGCCAACATTTATTATTTTGTGTTTTTCGAGTTAATGCCAGCCTTGTTGGAATGAGATGGAATCTCATCGTAGTTTTAATTTGCATTTCTCTAATGGCTAATGATCGAGAGCATTTTCTCATGTATCTGTTAGCTGCCTGAATATCTTCTTTAGTGAAGTGTGTGTTCATATCCTCTGCCCACTTCTTGATTGGGTTGTTTGTCTTTTTGTGGTTGTGTTTTGACAGAATCATATAGATTTTAGAGATCAGGCGCTGGTCAGAGATGTCATAGCTGAAAATTCTTTCCCAGTCTGTAGGTGGTCTTTTTACTCTTTTGGTGAAGTCTTTAGATGAGCATAGGTGTTTGATTTTTAGGAGCTCCCAGTTATCTGGCTTCTCTTTGTCATTTTTGGTAATGTTTTGTATTCTGTTTATGCCTTGTATTAGGGCTCCTAATGTTATCCCTATGTTTTCTTCCATGATTTTTATCGTTTTAGTCTTTACGTTTAGGTCTTTGATCCACTTGGAGTTAGTTTTTGTGCATGGTGTGAGGTATGGGTCCTGTTTCATTTTTTTGCAAATGGATATCCAGTTATGCCAGCACCATTTGTTCAAAAGACTATCTTTTCCCCAATTAACTGACACTGGGCCTTTGTCAAATATCAGCTGCGCATATGTGGATGGATTTATATCTGGGTTCTCAATTCTGTTCCACTGGTCTATGTGTCTGTTGTTGTACCAGTACCAGGCTGTTTTGACTACTGTGGCTGT
The DNA here is from genome assembly GCF_030014295.1 of Loxodonta africana. NCBI lineage: Eukaryota > Metazoa > Chordata > Mammalia > Proboscidea > Elephantidae > Loxodonta > Loxodonta africana. The sequence continues at coordinate 79,208,585 of NC_087361.1, forward strand.
ATAATAGGTTCTGAAATCAGGTAGAGTGAGGCCTCCCACTTGGTTCTCCTTTTTCAGTAGTGCTTTGCTTATCCAAGGCTTCTTTCCCTTCCATATGAATTTGGTGATTTGTTTCTCCATCAAATTAAAAAATGTCATTGAAATTTGGATCAGAAGTGCCTTGTATATATAGATGGCTTTTAGTAGAATAGACATTTTTACTATGTTAAGTCTTCCTGTCCATGAGCAAGGTATGTTTTTCCACTTATGTAGCTCCCTTTTAGTTTCTTGCACTAGTACTTTGTAGTTTTCCTTGTATTGGTCTTTTACATCTTTGGTGAGATTTATTCCTAAGTATTTTACCTTCTTGGGGCCTACTGTGAATGGTATTGATTTGGTGATTTCCTCTTTGGTGTTCTTTTTGTTGATGTAGAGGAATCCAAGTGATTTTTGTAAGTTTATTTTGTAACCTGAAACTCTGCCAAACTCTTCTATTAGTTTCAGTATTCTTGAGGATTCCTTAGGGTTTTCTGTGTATAAGATCATGTCATCTAATGTGCAGAATTTTTAATGAACAATCCAGTATATTTTTGTAAATGAATACATCCATGTAACCACTACTTAAATCGTGGTAGAGAGCATTACCAGTACTCCAGATACATTCCCTGTGGCCCCTTCTAGTCAGTAACCTCTTTTCAAAGATAATCACTATTTTGCCAGTTTTGCCAGTTCCCTCTTCATATAAATGGAATTATACAGTACGCACTCCTTTGTGTCTGGCTTCTTTTATTTAGTATTCTGTGTAGAAGACTTAGCCGTGTTGTTGCATGTAGTAGTGGTTTGTTCCTTTTTCTTTTCATGTGAATATACCACAATTTATCTATCCATTACACTTTGATGGACAGACACATGGTTTATATCTAGTTTGGTCTATTATGAATAAAGTTGCCCTGAACATTCTTGTCCATGCCTTTTCATATCATATACATTCATTTGCATACGTACCTGGCCATGAGATTGCTGGCTCATAGTATATGTTCTACTTTAGTAGACACTACTAAACAGTTTTCCAAAGTAGTTGTACCCATTTACATCTCTACCAGGAGAGTGTGAGAATTCCAGTTGCTCCACATTTTCACCAGCTCTTGGTCTCGTCCTTTTGTTTTGTTTTTACTTTTAGCCATTCTAGTGGATATGTAGTACTATCTCAAAATGGCTTTAATTTGCATCTGTCATAAGTATTAATGTTGAGCATTTTTCTACATGCTTATTGGCCATTTGGATATTCACTTTTGTGAAGTACTTGGTTAATTATTTTGCTCATTTTCTTAAATCAGATTCTGATTGATTTGTAGGAGTTCTTTATATAGTCTGGATATGAGTTTATTGTTGGGTATATATGTGTGTGTATATATATATGTATGTATGTATCAGCTTTTTCTTTATAGTTAGGTTCTTTTTGTGTCCTCTTTACGAAATTAGAGTCTGTGTTAAATTAGTTCTTCATCACTTTCTAGACAATGTAAAGACTTTTACAATACTCATATTTCCTTCCTACATTTTATGCATTGTATGTATTTTAATTCTACATGTATTTTAAACCATATAAGACATTGTTATTTTTGTTTTCCATAACCAATGTTTATTTAAATTTAACCATGTATTTACCTTTTTCTGTTCATTCCTTCCTGCATTACCATTCTTCCGTCTGGAATTATTTTCCATCTACATGAAGAACACACATTGGTATTTCTTTTAGTGCAAATCTGATGTCACCAAATACTCTTACGTTATGTTTGTCTGAAAATGTTTGATTCCCAGCCAATGCACCTCATGCATAAGTACCACCTGTGAGTGGAGGCTTGCATGTTGCTGTAATGCTGAACAGGTTTCAGTGGAACTTTCAGACTAGGACAGACTAGGAATAAAGGCCTGGTGATCTACTTCCAAAAATCAGCCAGTGAAAATCCAGTGGATCACAATGGTTTGATCTGCAGCCAGTCATGGGGGTGGCACAGGACCAGTCAGTGTTTTGTTCCATTGCACATGGAATCGCCATGAGTCAGGGGCCGACTTGATGGCAACTAACAACAGCATAGTGGAAATGAAATCAAGGGATAAAAATAGGCATAGTAATAGCCTAGGCAACACTTATCATGTGCCAGGTACAGTGCTAAGTGCTGTTACTTCATGTTCTCATTTAGTCTGTTCACCAACTCTATGAGATAGGTTTAATGGGGGCAGTTCTACCCTGTCCTTTAGGTTTGCTAGAGTTGGAATCGACTTGGTGACGGTGGGTTTAGCCTTTTTTGTTGTTGTTATTTATGAGATGGGTACTGTTATCCCTCCGTATTACAGGTAAGAAAACTAGTCCTAGAAATTGGGTTGCTTGCTTAAGTTGTGGCTAGTAAGTGATAATAGCTAGAATTTAAGCCCAGCTCTTTCTGATGTTTAAGCCCATTCTCTTTACCAGCTTGCTATACTGTCACCAATTTATAATAGTGTACAATATTATTACTGTCACCACATACTTATAAGTATTCACCTGGAGAATTTGCTGCTTTAAATCATTATCTTATCAAGTGAGTGCATTTTACGCTTAATTTCACTTTCGTCCTTACAGGTGAAAAACCATACAAGTGTCAAATTTGCAATCAGTCTTTTAGAATTAAGAAAACTTTAACAAAACACCTAGTTATTCATTCTGATGCTCGACCTTTCAACTGTCAGCACTGTGATGCAACATTTAAACGGAAAGACAAGCTGAAATACCACATTGACCATGTTCACGGCATAAAATCTCCTGACGACCCTCTGGGTACCTCTGAGGAAAAACTTGTATCGTTGCCAGTAGAGTACTCATCTGATGATAAAATTTTTCAAGCAGAAACGAAACAATATGTGGGCCAGACCAAAGTTTATCAATCAGAAGCCAAGACTATGTTACAGAATGTGTCTGCTGAAGTATGTGTTCCAGTAACATTGGTTCCAGTTCAGATGCCTGACACTCAGAGTGATCTCGTGCATCATACTACTACACTTCCACCATCTTCTCACGAGATCCTTCCTCCACAGCCACAATCAACAGATTATCCACGAGCAGCTGATTTAGCTTTCTTGGAAAAATATACGCTTACTCCTCAACCTGCAAATATAGTTCATCCAGTCCGACCCGAACAAATGCTAGATCCTAGAGAACAGTCTTACCTTGGAACATTACTGGGGCTTGATAACACTACTGCTGTACAAAACATTTCTAGTAATGAGCATCATTCATGAGTAAATCTAAACATTCCACAGACTTTTTGAATGGTTGTATGCTAATGGTAGCCAAGAGCTGATGGCTTTTAAATTACTAGGGCTGCTACTTTTTTCTTTTCTCTACCTTCTCAAGTCCTCAGAACAGTTTCAAATCAAAATATATATATATATGTTTATTGAACATAAGAATATTTGGACATATTTTAAGGCCTGATATTCAAAGTGAACAGTTTTAGGATTTTTAAAGATTAGTGCGAATTTTTAACGGTATCTCAAACTTTTCAGAATTATTAGCTGCTGACATTATAAGGGTCTTTTTTTTTTTTATTAGTGAAAATTTTTGTTCTATAATCTCGTCCCTCTGTTCTCCCTTTCCTGTCATCCGAAAAAGTTTAAGCAGCATGAAGCCTTTAAGAAAGAAACAAAGAGTATATGTTGCTAATTGCAACTGTTCTGAAGTTTCATTAGTATTTCATCCAGATTTTTTTTTTTTTTTGGAAATTGCAGTTAGGCATTTGAATTTATAAGGAAGTGTTGGCTATTTCTCTGTTGCTTCCCATCTGTCCATAATTCCAGATTATCATTATTCCTTAAACTTTTGACAAAACCAAGGCCAGAAAGCTCACTAATGTAAGATTAGTCTCTTTAAATGACATGTAGTATTGAAAAAATTATCTAGATAGTTGGTTTTTGCCTCTATTATTACAAGAAATGTAAAGCACTAAATTATACAAGTTGAAAATGTGTTAGAAGAGAAATACAAAAGTTTTAACTCTATCGCTTTCAAGGTAAGTTCACCTCTTGTATTTTGCCTTATATTTCAGAAACATTAATAGTATGTCCAGCATGTATCTTTATTCACTAAAAGAGGAGCACTTATAAACTCATTAGTGAAATTTAGTTGAACAAACCACCCTTGGTTTCATTTACCTTTGCTGACTGAAACTTTGGGAAACAGAACCTGAGTATTTCATGTGTAATTATTTTGTTAGAAAAGATGCCAAAATTTGTGTCTTAACTAAACTGAATATTGTTTACTTTATTTAAATGGAACCACTACTTGTATTCAGATTTACATGTAATACAGGTTTTTATTTTTGCTTTTCACATAAGCATAATGTCTGTAATTACCCTTGATTTTTTATTTTCTGTGAGACAGAAGTTGAGGACTTGGTGAAAGGAAATAGCAGTTACAGGAAAACCTCACTGATTAAAATTAATTGAGGGAAAAGCCAACCAAAATTAAAAAATGTGCACTTTCAATATTTTCAAGTCAGTTTAAACTCAAACTAGAAGGATGATGTTTCCTAGTAGTTGCTTGAAGGATTAGAATAGGTCAGGATGATTAATTACTAGCATGTCGTCTGTATGTAAACTACTGGAAAATAACAATTTTGAAAGTTTTCCCTTTCAGTCTTGTTTACACTCCTAATTGCTTTAAGCACTTTCTTCATGTAAACTGTAAAGTTAGGCTCAGCCCTTGTGAAAAAAATCACAAGTAAAATAATGAACTTTTAATTAATAAAATAAAACCACTTAATGGGAAAATTGTTTGCTGAAGCACTTAACAAATGGAGGTACTTTACAGGGACATTCACCATACTAGTGAAGAGAAAACAAGAAAAAAATGTTGTGAATTGAGGCATTTAACCAAAGTAGCTCATATGAATAATAAAACCAACCTGAGTTTTGCCTCACTTACTATAGGGGTTTGGTTGTAATTATCTTACAACCAGTGGACATAGTTAATGTGTTGATTCTTCTTTTTAGGCATTTTTATTTACTTTTGTGTGGAAATGTTATATCCGGGGTACTAGCATAATTGAGCTTGACTATATGAGGTACTATTAGTCTGTTAGTCTGTCAAATTGACTTTAAAGCCTACATTTCTTTGTGATTTTTATCATAAAGACAAGATTTTAACTAAAAACCTTAACATGGTGAAAAGAAATCATACCTAAAAATGTACCCTGCCTTATATATAAGCCAGTGTAGAAAAGTGTAGACTTCTAAAAAGGTAAATGGCATATATATGTGTGTGTGGTATATGATAAGTTTGGTGGCAGAAAAAAAGAGGGTGTTGCCTTTTCACATTGAAAAAAAAAAAAAAGTTCATTTTGCAGGTATTTGCTTGAGGGTTCTTTTAATAATAATGTCCTAATGCTTTAAATATATGATTTAATTTGTAGGAACCGGTTTACATAGAGCTTTTCTGGAATACATCTCTTATTGTAAAGTGAAATATAATTGTATTTAGTTATTGTAAATAACTTAAAGTTTTATAGTGATTTACTGTTTTATAAAGTGCTTTCATGTGTGTTATCTCGTTTGAACCTTATAACCAGCTCTAAAATAGAAAGGTCATGCTGGATTCCCATTTTAGAAATGAAGAATCTGAGATTGAGAGAAGGGACTTAGTTAAACTTACGTGGTTAAGAAGTGGCAGAGCCACTAGTAGGAAAAGAAAACTAACATTAATGAGTGCTTACTGTGTGCCAGGCACCGTATTCTCTCGTTTAATCTTGAAGAGGTAGTATAATTCTTATGAACAATCTCAGAGGGCAAAAAAAAAAAAAAAAACCTGCCTCTTATTCTCAAAAATATAAGAAATTTTAAAATTGTGAAAACCTTGTGGATTTGGGCAAACTGAATGTATATGAGTTTTTGAAGTTGGCACAAAAAATACATGAGGCCTACTCTTTTCAGTTGACCTTTTGTAATGTTTGATTTGGAGTATTTTGGATAAATGTTCCAGTAACTCTGAAATCCATTATTTCTGTAACTATATTTAAAATTTTGAATCTTGCAGCTACATTAGCCTCACTCAGAATTTTTTATTTTATGATCATAATTTATTGTTTTAATTATTTTTAGCTGATAGCAGTTAGCACTTAACCTGTAAATTGGATAATTTATCAAGTGCAGAAATTTGTTAACCTAATCGGTTTTTACTTATGTGCACCAAAGAATTTTAGTAGGTGTTAAATAGTTTAAAATAATTTAAATTCTTTGTTGTGTCAATAAATACTTGTCCAAAGAAGCACAGTGGATAACCTAGGATTATGGATTTTTTTTTTTAATATTGTTAGTTTGAAAACAGACTTAAGTATTACATGTCTGTGTTTATGTGTATACAAATAAGAGCAGACAAAAATACTCTAGGAATACTCACACTGACAAGCCAATTACAAGTAAGAATACTCAAGTTTTCGTTAACTGATTGTTAAATCATTTAAATGGACACTATTAAATGTTAAACAATAAGCTTCTGTTTTACACTACACTATTAAATGATTTTTGCCTTAGAATTTTTTTTTAAGTCAAGTTGAGGTTATTTTTGTAACAAACCCCACCTGTTTTGCAGCCTAAGATACCATTTAAAGTTAGGATTTGTTGCTCATGCCAGCAAGATTTAACCAACAACTATAAAAATAGTGGTCTTTGTATTCTTTTAAGTAACTTAGGCATTTATTGCTGGGCAGAGGACTAGCAAAAATAGGATTTTAAACTGGTGCTTTATTAAGTGACTTCCTTTTTAAGTGATGGTAGGTCATGAAATAGGTACACTAATAATTTTCTATCAACCTTAAAAAGTGTCAAAACATATTTGTTGGGTGACTGTAAACTGTTAGTTAAGGGCTAATAATTTAAATATCATTGATTGCTTTTCACTCTATAATTACAGTCAAATTAAAAACACAAAGTGATATGTTTATGAGTTTGAATGTTCTTCCCACCACATCACTCTAATAAATCATTGGCAAAAAGTCAGATTTGGGGCATTAGCTCTCTGACAGTGTCCTTTTATATCCGGTCTTTTTCTGGATTGAATGTTTTGTGCCTTTTCAATGTGTTATAGTTGCTTAGAGTTGATTCTGCTGCCTAGGTTGAACTCGTTAATAAATGATTGTTTTTGTTGCTGTTGTCATGGGTCTTATGTTATATGTTACCTGCTGGTTAGGTAGCACTTTTTTTTTTTTTTTTTTTTTAGGTTGCTGTATGTAGGAAAACTATCACTAAGTACTAGTGTGAATATTTTCATGTGTGATTTATACATCATAATATTTTATCTGTAGTGTGGCCTTTATAGCTACTATGAAGCCACTCCTGGGCATGGCTCTAGATGTTTATTACAGGAGCCTGACAAATAAAATAAGAGTTGTGTGTCTGCCTCTCTGTCCGTGTCCCCTCCCCCCCCCGCCCCTTGTTTTGTTTTTGTTTTTTGGCTTCCATCAGGAACCAGGTGCCATAACCACACCGCTCTGCACTAAACAGCTTCTTATTTCAGTTTGCCTAAAACTGAACAAGAGGTTATGGTTTGATATGAGTGTCTCATTAGGAGCAGCAACATTCCAACCAACACATAACAACGTACAACTTGATGAACTCAGGAAAAATTAGGACTCTTAAATGAAGTCAGTGCCAAATTTAAAATGACTAAAAATGTATTCTGTAATTAAAGGAATAAGTAGCATTTCTAACCTAAAACTTGAGTGTTAATGTGAAATGTTACTTGCTGTTAGAATGATGGATAATGAGATTAATTTTATAACCAATTTCTAGGAACTACGAACAGTTCTTCCTTAATCTTCGTCTTTTGCACATTTCTCTATGGATATAGTCTGCAGTTTTTTGTTTTTTTTTAATAGGGAAAAGGAGCCCCTCTCCCCTTATTTCCCCTAAAATTTCTACTTAAATAATTCTAGCATGCTTTCTGTTCTTCCTCTTTGGAAACAGAATAAGATAGAAATAAGAGGATTAGGTTGTGTGGATAATGAGAGAAAGAACGTTTTGGTAGAGAGAATGCTTATGTTTTTATTTACTCTTCATGTTTGAATTTGGTGTATAATAATCTTAAGGCTGTGGCTAATGAAAATCCCCAAGCTGTGTTAATTTAGCCCCAGCAGCCATTTATATAAAGAGAAATTAAGGATTATATTCAGAACATAGAGCTTATACAAAGATGGGCATAACTTTTTTCCCCCCAAATTATTGGGTAAAGAGGTAATTTCAGTGTTTGCATTACTGGTGGAGATTCTCGAACGTTTCTTGAATGAAAAGCATGTACACGCCTTGTTATTGGGCCTGTTGGCTTGGTATTCCTGCTTGCTTTAAAGCTGAGCAGTGTACTGTGGTGTAATTACAAAGTTCTTACTCCCAGCAGACAGTTTTTATCCCTACAGATAAAACTATTACAGTTGATGAGTGTGGCTGCCAAAAAAAATGGGTACAGAGGTGGGCATTTTGCATTTAGCTGCTCTGTGTTGTGTATTAAATGTTCCAATTAAAGGGATTTATGATGTACATTAAAGTGGAAATGTTCTTAAACTGAGGTTTGAGTCTCAAATCGTACTTTTGGTTTTTAATTAATAAAGACACTTAAAAGCAATTATAAACAAAACAATCTAAAATATCAGAATTTACCATTTTGTCAACTGTGTGTAAAGTATCTTGTGAGTTTTGTACATATTTAGGTTGTCTCATGTTTAAGTATAAATGTCTTTATAGAAAAATTCAGTTCTCTGAAGAATAGCAAGTGTATTGTATATTGAACCAGTCCTTTGTTTTGTTTTGATATTTAAAATAAATGTAAAGTTCTTTGGTCCTAATAAAGCATACCTAGGTTTTATTGCATTACATTTTCATAGCGTGGGAGTGCAGTACACTGCATGCCTCCTTAAGAACGGAATGCAAAGACCATGAAGAGATGGAAAGCCAAGTATCATGGGGCACGTTTATTTACATTTTATGTGTTTGTCACAACCTGGATATTAAAAATATTTTATATGTTAAATGTATTAAGCTATTTAATGGTTTTCAAATGGCTATTTAATATAGATTCAAGTATTAATAGAGACTAATATTGCTTGAAGTGGTCATATTGTGCTGTTTTTGGAGGGAAATCGGAATGTGGCAAAAGTCCATTGATCTGTAATTAGGAATAACAGAGTGGCCTCTTCTACCTCTGTTCCGTTCATTCCCAGACCCACACATTTTGGCCATAGGAGAGACGGTTGGTGGTTTAAGGCATAAACTCTATGCTATGCAGCGTGCTGTCTCTTATCTGGTACCATAACTGAGTCAACAACAGGCCATTCTCTATTCTATCAAGGCAGCTGCTTTTGAGCATTGGAAGACCAGTAAGTTCTGTATGCGTGAGCCCATTTTTGCAAAATAAGTCTTCTCTTTGGAGGTAATGTTGTGTAGGATGCTCAGTTATCTATTGCTATGTAACAAACTTCCCCAAAACTAAGTAGCTTAAAACAAGCATTTATTATCTCAGTTTCTGTGATTTAGGAATTGGAGAGCAGATTAGCTGGGCTGTTCTGGTTCAGGGTCCCTTGTGAGGTTGCAGTCTATTCAAGGCTATTAGGCTTTCTCTAACATGTTCCTCAGAATCCTTCCTGCCTCTAGCCACTGTCTGGTTCCAAAACCACTCCCACATTTTTAGGTATTTGTTTTGGCAACACCCCACTTTTAGATTCCAAAATCTGTGTTAGTTATCTATTGCTGTGTAACAAATGACACCAAACTTAGTGTCTTAAAACAAAAATTTGTTACCTCAGTTTCTGTGGGTCAAGAGTCAAGCAGTGGCTTAGCTGGGTGGTTCTGGCTCAGAGTTTCTCATGAGGTTGCAGTCCAGGTGTTAATCAGGGCTGAAAACTGGTGGAATGGGGCAGGTTTGCTTCCAACATCACCTGGCAGTTGGCCTCAATTTCTTACTACAAGGCCTCAGCACAGGGCTGCCTAGGGGTATGGCAGCTAGTTCCCCAAGAAAGTGATCTAAGAGAGGGAGAAAGAATAAGGGAGAATGTCCCGTATGGAAGTTGCAGTCTATAACCTAGTATTTGAAGTGATAGTTCACCACTTCTGCCATAATCAGTTTGTCAGAAGTGAGTCACTTAAGTCCAGCCCATACTCAAGGGAAACAAACTAAGAAGCTTCCCCTCTTGAAGACAGGAGTAACAAAGAACTTTTGAACATATTTTTAAAACCATCACAGATACATTGGTTAGAGAGAAAGCATTCTGTAAACCCATGGATAGTGGAGACGCTGTGCTCAAAATATGCAACTATCTCGGAGAGGCAAAATATTGCCCTTTCTGTGATAGAAAGGGTTTAATGGGACCAACCTGCCACAGGTAACCGGCTGGTCCCAGTGCAGAACGGAGTCATTGGGAGTTGAGTGTTGGCCCTTGTCGTAGGTTGAGCACTCAGCAGTGGTGTATCAGATTAGTTTTGGTAAGGGGGAGACCATATTTGAGGTCATTTGTGGCCTCCATCCCTGCTACCATGACCTCTTTGTAAATGGGTTCACAGGGCGATTAGTGGGGTGGCTGAAGAAAGAGGCTGACATCTACGGGATAGGTTTTGTTTACCTGATAATGGAGGTCCTCTGCCATAGATGGTCTGTGATGGGCATTTACCTGGGATACACATTTCTTAACATTCCACTTATTTTGAGAGGTCCATTTATATGTCCTCCTACTTGTCCCCAGCTTTCCATTTTGTTTTCTCTTACTCATATCTGGACTATCATAGAGATACGTACATAAACCAGGCTTTTTTCCCCCCTCTGTGAAACAGTAATAAGGAACCCCTGGTTTTCATGGGTATAGACTGATGGGAAGTAGCGGGAGGAGATATTAGTCACCTGTTTGTACAGCTTACTTGTGTATTTGGCCTGCTCTGTTCTGGTCTTGTATATGCCAGTTTTGTTTTATAATGGAGTTTTGTTTGCCACATCCAAGTTTATGTTCTTTGGATTAGAACAGGCACCAGCAAACTTTTTTGTAAAGTATCAGTATCAGTCACAACTACTCAACTCTTTGTATTCAGAAAGCAGCCATAGATAATATGAATGGATGTGGCTATGTTCCAACAAAATTTTATTTATGAAAATATGGAGTGTGTTCCAGATTTATGCTGCAGGCCATAGTTTGCTGGTCCCCTGGATTAGAAAGTTGTCGATGAGCAGTTTGGATCACACAGCCACTTACTCAAGTGTCTACCATGATCCAGTAGCAAACCCAGGAGCTGCTTTTCAAATGGTAGATGCTTGCTTGACTGCAGAAGAGGGCATAGCTTTACTCCCAAATCTGGAGTTTTATGCTGTGATGCCTGTATTAAAACTTTCCAGAGGCTCTGTTCTTTGTCTCTGCTATATGGTATAAGTAGCAGGGCCCTATGAGTCTTGCCTCTATGAGAAAGGAACCTGTAACGTGGATACAACTCAAAAATAGTCTTAGAGTTACTAGGTAAATGGGAAGGAGAGACATGTCCTAGTAAGGTACGTGCTGCCTCCAAAATCTAAAACCCATTGCCTTCGAGTCAATTCCGACTCATAGTGACCCTACAGGACAGAGTAGAACTGCCCCCTAGGATTTCCAAGGAGTGGCTGGTGGACTCAAACTGCCGACCTTTTGGTTAGCAGCCAAGCTTTTAACCAGTTTACCACAAGGGCTCCCCAAGTCTAATGAGGACTTCCAAATGGTTCAAAAGTACAGCAAGTTGCCTCTCATTTTAGAAGGGATACATCAGCCTATCTCCGACCATTTAATAGCCAAAAACAATGTGGTAAAGCCCTGAATTTTGTCCTACTTTATCTCCCACCTTCTGGCCTGCATTTGTTTTACCACCAGTGTGTAGAGTTCTTGCGACTCTTGGGAGTGGCAGTTCACCATGGGCCCTGAACAACCCTTAATGTTCTTGCTGGGTTTGCCAAGAGGCACTGTCTACTCTGTACTCAGGCCGTCTTTCGGGACTGTGTTTGCAGTGAGAAATCTTGATGGATAAGGTAATGTCTCCCCTCCTACCCTGACAATGTGCTATAAGAACAGTTAATTCCCAAGTTCAATGTGATCCTCTCGTGTAATGCAATCCGCTGTGTGTACAGGCTCTTTGTATTGTCCCCATGTGACTTAGGGGCTAGGGGGTGCTGACACTCTGGCTACCACTTTTCCCATAAGTAATAAAGTCCTTTTTTACTCTAACCCAAGTCTTTTACCTTCTGCCAGGATTGACGAAATTGGTAAGCTAACTTGTTAGTTTTCAAGTGGTGTAGAACCTGAGACCCTCACAATTCTTGACAGCTATTCCTTGCGCACCAAGTTTAACTAGCAAATGTCTTTAATGCAATGCACCAGTGCAGTATTCTAAGAAATCAAGAAGATCCAGGTTCCCTTGGACAATATTACAGTATAGGCAGACTTGACTAGCACTGGGGCATGGTAGCTGTCTTAGTCATCTGGTGCTGCTATAACAGAAATACCACAAGTGGATGGCTTCAACAAACAATTTTATTCTTTCACAATCTAGGAGGCTAGAAGTCCAAATTCAGGGCATCAGTTCCAGGGGAAGGCTTTCTGTCTGTCAGCTCTGGAGGAAGGTCCTTGTCATCTATCTTTTCCTGGGCTAGGAGCTTCTCAGGGACCCGAAAGGACACACTCTGTTCTTGGCACTACTTTCTTGGTGGTGTGAGGTCTCCCAAAAATCCATGTCCTTGCCTCGTGCAAAATGCATTCACCCCATCATATCATAGCAGAAGTCTTAAATCAACTCTAAGTCCAGAATCTAAAAATTCTTCATCTGTGGAATCTGGAATACAAGTTATCTGCTTCCAAAGTACAATTGTGGAACAGGCACAAGTAGATATTACGAATGGGAGAAATTGCAGGGCACCACACAAGTCAGCAGAACATATTACATTAGCCCTCAAAGCTTGAAAATAATCCTCTGTTCTCTGGCACCATTTGTGCAATGGCCCTGCCCTCCAGACTCTAGGTGTTGGCTACACTTTCCAGTTTCTGGATGGGAGCCCTCTGTCCTGGGCTTCAGCTCCACCTTCCAGGCCCACTGGGACAGCAGCTCTGCTCCTTCTCATTCGGGAGGCTCCACTGAGTGGCGGCTCCACTGAGTGGCGACGCCACCTTCTGGCCCCTGCAGGCCCTATCCTTCTGCCCCTTAGGCATGACAGCCCCACCCGCTCAACTTTGGGCAACAGATCTGTTGCTGTCCTGCTGGCACTTCTGAATGGCAGCCCCACACTCTGAAACCCCAAGTTGGTGAAGATCTCTTTGAAACCTAGGAGGCTATGGCTCCAACCTTTAATACCACAGAGATCGTGGCCCTACCCTTTGAGATTGAGAGGCAGGTCTGCTTCTTGTGTTCCTTGTCTCTTCAGCTTCTGCTTCCTGTTTTCTTGGCCTCTAGACCTCTTGGACCTCACCGCCCATTTCTGCCCTGCTGGGGCAAGTGTTGCAAAGCTCTTTAGCTCCACCAATAAGTGCTCTGAGGCACCCCACTCTACCAGGAAGCCTCCTGCACAAAGGCACTCAGCTCTCTCCATGGATTGGCTCCAGTGCTGTCTCATGCTGGTCTCCTGGTTCCGCTACTGCCGTTTCTCTGCTGGTGCTGTTTCTCTGTGCTGCTCCCCATCATCTGCACCATCACTAGTGTAAGAGCCCTTCTCATTTCCTTCTGAGTCCAGAAGTGTCTTTGATGCCCATAATTTCACCAACAGTCTTTTCAAGGCAATCCAGGCTTTTACTATTAGGCACTTTAACACTATTCCAGCCTCTATCCAGTCACCATTTCAAAACCACATCCACATTTTAGATATCTGTTAGAGCAGCACCCCACTCTCTGGGTACCAAATTCTGTCTTGGTTATCTAGTGCTGCTATAACAAATACCGCAAGTGGATGGCTGTAACAAACAGAAATTTATTCTTTCACAGTCTAGGAGGCTAGAAGTCTGAATTCAGGTTGCCAGCTCCAGGGGAAGGCTTTCTCTCTCTGTTGGCTCTAGGGGAAGGTCCTTGTCATCAATCTTCCCCTGCTTAGGAGCTCCTCAGCGCAGTGACCTCATACCACCAAGAAAGTAGAGCCAGGAGAATAGCATGTCCTTTGGACCCTGAGTCTCTGTGCTGAGAAGCTCCTAAACCAGGGGAAAACTGATGAAAAGGACCTTTCCCCATTGCTGACAGAGAGGGAAAGCCTTCCCCTGGAGCTGGCACCCTGAATTTAGGCTTCGAGCCTCCTAGACTGTGAGAAAATAAATTTCTCTTTGTTAAAGCCATCCACTTGTGGTATTTCTGTTATAACAGCACTAGATAACCAAGACAGCATTAAGCGAGTGACTCAAGATACAACCTAATCTCATAGATTAAGTCCTGATTCATTAACATAACTGCCTCTAAACCTGCCTCAGATGTGATGCTATAGTATTATCCCACCACATAAATATGAACCACTTCAGTCTTTCCTTACTAGATGAATTTGCCAGATAATAATTGCAAACCGGCTGGCAAGGATGTGGTGATGTGCTGTACAAAGATAACAGGTCTGAAACTGCAGCAGCAGTTGGCATCATCACCTAATGGCTGTAATCTTTTTTATTGCCATTTTTCCAGGACCCATCTGACTTTTGTGCTAGCCATACAAACTAGGTAGTGGGTATATGGTTGTAATCACTATCCCTGCATCTCTCAAATCTTCAAACTAACCTCTGAAATACCCTCAGAGTTACAGTATTGCTTTTTTACTTTATAGCCTGGAGGGATGGGGAAGAGAGTTTCAGGAGCTTCTCCTTGACCCTTTATAATAGCCTTTACTCCTTGGAACTGGAGACCAGTGAGAAAATTCTGTCAGTTACTAAGTGTATCTATTCTCATTTTGTATTCTGGAACTGTATGAATCCCATCCTACTGCGTGCTCTATGAGAGATTCAGTCCTAAATGCCATCTATCCCCTAGTGTTCATAAGCTCCCATCTGACTGGTGGTCCATGGTGTCATTTTAGGTTTCTGCAGTATAGCAGAAAGACAGAATCTAATAACCATTGGAAAGGTCTGGGTATTCCCCTTTCCCCAGTTCATAGTTACATTGGTAAATTGCTGCAGTTCTCTCTGGGAGAAAGTTTGAATTAAGATTTATGGTAGGTGTAGATTTTTGGTGACTAATAATTATTACTATGGTGACTACTATATAATAAGTTGTATCCATGTTGCAGAATCTTTTCTTGTAAGGGGAAGGATCTTTCCTTAGTTAAGGGTCTTTAGGTTTGTGGACTCCATTTCTGCTCTGCAGATGTAGAATTTTTCTGCATGTATATGTCAAACAGAACCTTAGTACACTATCCATCTTATTTCTGTTGATCCCTTGATCAATTAGGCATTGCCACAGATCCCTGCCTCTAATTACTATTCAGTTCTTGGCATGTTGTGGTGCTACCACCTTGTCTGTTAAACGCCACTGTCCTTTATCACTTGTAGGCCCTATCATTCACACTGAGATAAGATAACCCATTCTCATTATAGCATCTCTTACCATCATTCCTGGCTCAAAGAAAACAGTTATCACAGGCCTCCTTAAGAATGTTCAAGTCCCTCTCAAAAATGTATTTCTTAATGCCTTGGTAAAGGGAGTATTTGTGTGTTGTGTGTTGTGTGTGGGGGGGCAGGTATGTAGGTTTAGGGGTGGCTGAATAGGTTGCACATATAGATGCCCTCCAACATTCCCATCTTTCCAAGCCTTTGGACACTACAGAATGTAAGTTCCAGCATTTCATCCTAATTGTAAACCACTGTTGAATCCAGCCTTCAATCAGTGAACCTAGCAGACTATTAAAGTCATTCCCAGATACTTGTGTCAACATATTAAATGGATAGTGTGCACCCATCTAAGCATGGAGAATGGAAGTAGAGGGGCAAATAAAAAATTACAGATATAGTTCATTCTTTTTTTAAAATTGTGAGCCAACAGCTATGCTTTATGAAAAAAATCTGTGGAGTGTGATTGTATATGAACAAAATTATGCTATCATCATGTTAAAGGAGTTGAAGCAAACATTTGAGTGATTTTTTTTACCGTAAAGGGTTTTTTGTATTTACACTCATTTGATGAATAGCATTCACAGTATGAAATAATAATGTAAATTATGCAAATTTGAAAATGATTCATATTAGGATTTTTGTTAAAAATAAAAGTATACATTTTTACGTTTCGAGAGTAGTGTTTTCATTGTGCATCAATCTTAAGGATTAAAAAAAACAATTTTGTTTAAAAATTGTTGAAGGTAACAGGGTCCAACCTCAGGCCAAACTGGGGTGTCATTGAATATAATTTTATATCTCAGCTTCCTCATTTTGTTTTTCCACCCAGTGACTTTTCTTTCTACATGTTTTTTGTGCCCATATGCACATCAGTACATTGATTTTTTGGGGGAGGAGTCTGCCAGAGAAAATTTAAAGGCCGTGTTGTATACTGGGTAAGAGCCAAGACTGGAGCCAAACTGCCTGGGTGCATATCCTGGCTTTGCCACTTCCTAGCCAGCTGTATGCCCTTAAGCAAGTTACTTAACCTCTGTCCCTCAGTTTCCTCATCCGTAAAACACAAATAATAGTAGATCTCCCATAGGGTTCAGGTGGAGACTGAGATAAATATGTGAAGTGCTTAAAACAATCGTGCTAAGTAAGCTGTAATAGTAACTACTAGATTGTTGCTGGCTGCCGTGGAGTTCTGGTGACCCCATGTGTCAGTAGAACCGCTTCATGGGCTTTTCTTGGCTGTAATCTTTACTGAAGCAACTCAGCAGATCTTTTTTCCTCAGAGCCACTGGATGAGTCAAGCTGCCAACCTCTAGATTAGCAGCCAATGCAAACCACTTGTGCTACCCAGACTCCTAAGTGCTAGATAACTGCAATTAAAAAGCCAAGAAGTTATTCACAGGCATTGTCTGTAAAAAGAATAACTTATGAACGACTGGAAATCTCGGGTCTCATTTGTTTATCTTGTGTCATGTTTCCAGCATCCCGAGTTAAGAATCAGAATGCAAATTTACTGAGCCCCTGTTTTGATCAGTCCCTGAAATAAGCACGTTCGCACTCACTATCGTTTTAATTTTCCTCATATTTCTCCCATTCAGCCCCAGGAAACAGCTGCAAGTAAATTCATATCATCCTGGGTGGGGTATGTTGAGTGAGAAAAGAGATCTAAATTAAATTTTACTTTCTAAGGCTTGAGCCTGGCAACCCCAATGATTACTGCATTAATTCCGGAAACTCTGTTACTCGCTTCGCTTCAACACAACCTGTTGATAAAAATTCTAAAAGCAAATTTTACTAAGCATCCAGTTTTAGGAAGTCGTCAGAATTGCTTCACCGTTTTTGTTTTTTTGTTTTTTTTCCGCTTCAGCTGCAGAGAGCCACTGAGGCCCGGTGAAATCGTTTGAATTAGGCGCTGCCGCCTGATTGGCCAGTGGCTGCTTCTGCTCAGTGATTGGCTCTGTGGTCAGGTGGCGCTGCCCGGAGGTGCTCATTGGTGGAGGCGGGAAGTTTAAACTGAAGCAGAAAGCTGCAGTTGTTTGGCATCTCTTTTGAGTCTGCAAAGTGCGGGGTCTGTTTCCTTTCTCTTCGAGTGTTGGCAGCTGGAAAAGAACGGTGGCTGAGTCACCCTTCACGACCTCCACAGCCGGCCTTGAGGGGAAGCGGCCAGCAGCCTCGGGGGAGGTCCGGGGGGGGCCTCCGGGCGGTTATGGCGGACCGGCGCGTGGGGCCAAGCTACTGGGAGCTGAGTCCGACTAAGCGGAGGACGCCGGCAGTGCTTCGGCGCGCCGGGGGCGAAGAGGAGGCGGCTTCCCCCCCGGTCCTGTCTCTCAGCCACTTCTGCAAGTCGCCTTTCCTCAGCTTCGGGGAGGTTCGCCTGGGAGCCTCTCGGACCCTGTCTCTGGCCCTAGACAATCCCAACCAGGAGGTGGCTGAAGTGAAGATCAGCCGCTTCCCTGCAGCGGACCAGGGCTTTAGCATCGCTCAGCGCTCTTTCGTGTTGCAGGTAAGTCGTGGGAGGGGCGCCACCGCCACCCACACCCCACCCCCGGCCGCCGCCCACCTCCCCGCTATCTTTCCTGCTACCCGCGTCCACAGGGGTGTGAACTGAAAAAGACCCTTAGAGAATGAAGTCGTTTCCTTTTCACCAACTGTGGGGTGGAATCCTCGGCCCCTGTAGAGAACGCCAGGGTAGGGGGTAATTTGGATGGTGACAGCACATTAATATGCACGCACGGAATATTTAAAGCGTTTATACAGACTTGGTGGCGGAGTGATTGAGCGCTCAGTAGCAAACCAGAACGTTCGCGGTTAGAACCCACCAGCCGCTCCTTGGGAGAAAGATGTGGCATTCGGCTTCAGGAAAGATTACAGCCTTGGAAACCCCATGGAGTAGTTAGTTCTACTATAGGGTCGCTGTGAGTCGGGATGACGGGACAGCAGTGAGTGTTTTTTGGCTTGTCTGTTGTTGCTGTTGTTAGCTGCCAAGCCAGCACCACTCATGCATAATTGAATAAATGGCCCGGTCCAGCGCCGTCCCATGATCTGTTGTGATCCATAGGGTTTTCATTGGCCAGTTTGCAAAAGTAGGTCGCCAGCCCTTTCTTCCTAGTCCATCTTAGTCTGAAAGCTCCGCTGAAGCCCTGTCAGCATCACAGCAACATGCAAGGAAGCTTCCATCGGCAGATGGGTGGAGGATGCGCCTGAGGTGTATCCACTGTCATCCAGCTGCCCTGGCAGGTGAGAATTCTACCACTGAACCGTTACTGTCCCCATGCCCTATTAAATAAATCAAAAAAACAAAACATATTACCACTGAGACCTACTCATAGCGACCCAATAGGACAGGGTAGAACTGCCCCATAGGATTTCCAAGGAGCGGATTCGAACTGCCGGCATTTTGCTTAGCAGCCGAACTACTCAGCCACTGCACCACCAGGGCTGTGTATTAAATAGAGATGCATTTTAAGTAGACTTCAGGCATCGTGAAAAAGGCTCTTGCAGTTCTAAATTAATGGCGGTTTTATTATCGGTACTCTTATTTTTTTCTTAAAAGATTACCTGGAGTACATTGGTGAGAGCATCTTTTTTGAGTGCTTTCTATCAGCCACCTTAAGATGCATTTTAGTTTCCATAGGTAGCCTTAGAGTCTGGCTAACCGCTTTTTCTAGTGAAATACTGAACTTTGGTTTGGCTAAATGTCTAAGAGCAAAAAAACCTCTCTAGGATTGTTTTCAACGGGTGTGTGTGGTGTGTAGGTACACATTAGTTTTTTAATCCTTTTTCCCCTTTGCTGTCAGTGCGGTTTTGATGGGCAATCAAATTTCATTTTATGAATGTTTCAGGAACCTCCCCCTTAGCTTTTACTGCATTGCATTGGTCAGCATAATGTTCCCGTTGCTGTCACCAAAAACCAGAGAATTTATGTTCTTATTTGGACTGCTGTGGCCTTTCATTGAGTAAAACCAAAAAACCCAAAAACCCAAACCCTTTGAAATTGAGTGGTTTCTGACTCACAGTGACTTAACAGGACAAAGTAGAACTGCCCCATAGAGTTTCCAAGGAACTGCTGGTGGATTTGAACTGCTGACTTTGGTTACCAGCATAGCTCGCTGTAGCTCTTAGCCACTGCGCCACCAGGGCTCCTTTCATTGAGTCCGACCCTACCTAACCCATTGCAATGGAGTCGACTCTGACTCATAGTGACCCTTAGGACAGAGTAGAACTGCCCCATAGGGTTTCCAAGGAGTCCCTGGTGGATTCCAACTGCTGACCTTTTTGGTTAGCAGCGGTAGTCCTTAACCACTATGCCACCAGAGTTTACTTTCATTGAGTAGAACCTTGAAAGCATGAAAAGAAATCATTAGCTGAGGAGGTCTGAACTACTTGGCTAATAGCCATTTCACAAGGCAGCAAGAAGAGGCTCTGATATGAGGTCCGGTGACTTGTGTATTATTGAGTTCATCTGAACTTCAGGACTTTACTAAACCCTGTTCTGCTTTATGAATGATTCCCTCCTATCCTTTCGGTGGAAAGATGTTTCTACTACATAATACTTTTACTGATATCTTTTGTCATAATGTGGAACTCAAGTATTTTATCTTATTTTTGGAATTTACTGTTTTATAAAGTTCACTGTTCTTATTTTTTTTAAACCAGCTGTTTTATCATGTTACATGGTTTCACCTTTAAAAGGAAAACCCAAGCTTTTTTTCCCCCTGAAAAATAGCAGGCACAGAGTTTGTCATGTCAGTGTTTTGCACTTGGAAGAAAAGGTGATTCTATCTACCTGCCAAGATATGGAGTCAGACTGTCTGGGTTCTAATCAGGCTCCTAACCAGTTCTTTTGGTTCGAACCTCTGCTCAGAATTTACACTTCTAACAAATTACCAAGGATGCTAAGGCTGCTGTTTAGGGACCGGTTCTAGAACCACTAGTAGAGCAGCTGTTCTTAAAGTTTACTATATACAAGAATCACCTGGGGATCTTGTTAAACTGTAGGTTCTGATTCAGTGTTTCTGTGGGGGAAATGCAAATTCTCAGCAGGGGTTTGAACCAGGTGGAACTGGTTTGAAGCCCTGGACTTCTAATTACCAGCTGTCTGACTTTGGACAAGATACTTAAAGCTTTCTGGACTCAGCCATGTCATCTGTAAAATATGCATAATCCTAGTACCTGCACCCTAGTGATATGAGAATTAAATGAGTTTGTAAAACACTCATTAATCCTGTTAACTCCTTCCTTCCTTATAGTGCGGGGGTGGGGAGTGGACAGGAAAGGCTCCTGCTGAATTTTGTTAAAAAGCACTTTGCTGTCTTGGAATGCCAGCTCATATCTACAGCAAAAATTGCTAAGCAAATCTGTGCTTTAATTTTCACTGTGATTAGCAAAGTTTTGCAGGAAGGAGACATTGAGTGGAGAGTTTAACCAAAGCCAGGGTGTTCCACAGGAAAATACTTGTTAGGCCTAGTTCCTGCGGTGAAAAGACTGTGAATCTCAAATATCTTTTGTGAACAGAAGTATATACCGGGGGGGGGGGGGGGGGGGGGCGGGGGCGGGGGGTGCGGAAAACAGGCACACAGGAGCTTTACACTGCCATACAGGGTCACTATGAGTCTGAATTGACTTGACGGCAATGAGTTTGGTTTTGGGTTTGATGTCGCTATTGGCTGACAGCATTTCCCATAAAGCAGGAGAAACAGTTGCTAGAACATGTAGTCCAGTGCAATATGGACTGCCTCTATCTGGGCAGGCATGCACGTATGCCTGGAACATAATAAGTGATTAACAAATATTAGTAACGATGATGTGGACTTCAGAGGAGTTTGTAGGAGGAAGGAATTTACTTCATAGTGCGGGGTCATTATATTTGAAGTAGAAGTAGTGTAGGTATCTAAAGAAGTAGCAACATATGATTAAATTAAAAACCCCAGTCCCAGTGCCGTCAAGTCGATTCCGACTCATAGCGACCATATAAACACACAACTACAATAAAATCTTTTGGAGATTATCTGTTCCTTTGCTTCCCTGAACAATTAAGATTTTATTATGATTTTATTTTGCTGTGAACCTTACTATTCATAGTGGCTTTTTTCCTCATAATGAAATGATGGCATAAGGTAAGAAAACTATATTTGACTTAAGTGCTCTTAGGGTATAAATTGTTGGTGACTAACAAATATTAATTCCCTACTGTTTTATGTAATGTGGTTTAGTTATTTTATACTACTATTGTCATAGTCATTTAAAAAAATAATTTTTTTTTGGATTATAGCCTAAAGAAAAAATTGTAATTTCTGTTAACTGGACACCATTGAAAGAAGGCCGAGTAAGAGAGATTGTGACATTTGTCGTAAATGATATTCTGAAACACCAAGCCATATTGCTAGGAAATGCAGAAGAGTGGAAAGAGAAAAAGGTAATAATTTGTAATCATTCTGTGATTTCCTCTAAGAAAATGTTTAATACTCTGTCAAAATTATTTTGATAAAGAAAAAAAAATTTTTTTTTTTTGATAACAAGCTTAAAATGAGCGACATACATTATATTAGTTATTTAAAGATAATATTCAATAGTTATCCACTTATTTGGTATATTTTGCTTATTTTTGCAGAGGAGTCTTTGGGATACCATAAATAAGAAGACTGTTTCAAACTCTTCTAGTCGTAAAAAAAGGATTTCAAATAGTCAAAATGTTAATAAAACATTTAATGTTTCCCAAAGAGTTGACACTATTAGGAGCCCACTACAAGCCTGTGAAAATCTGGCTGTGACTGAAGTCTGTTCCCCAACAGAAAACAATTCTTTAATCCTTGAAGAAAACAGAATATCTATATCACCTATTAGCCCCTCTTTCAGGGAGTGCTATGGTGAGACTTGCTTGTCATCTTCTGTACGCAGATCTACTACCTCCTCATCTCTTCATGCTTCTGAAAATGTACAATTGTTGAAAGTAGAAGGTTCCACCATCTTGAAAGATTTTAATGAGCAAGTCTTAACTGAAACATCCTTTCACTCCATAAATAATATTGATGACCAAATTGAAGAGAATAACAGACTTATTCTTACCCCAAACTGTTCTTCAACTTTGAATATTACACAAAGTAAAGGGAATTTTCTAAGTCCAGACTCCTCTGTACATAATAGCCATGTAGCTAATAATGAAGTAGAATTAGTCACAGGTCTTTCATCAGGTAAATTTATGAAAGATAATTCAAAGCCTACGCATTTGGAATCCAAAATTGTACATGAAATTTATCAAACTATTTTAAGTCCAGATTCCTTTGTAAATGATAATTATGGACTAAATCAGGATCTAGAATCAGAGACAATTAAACCTATTCTATCACCAAACCAGTTTGTAAAAGATAACATGGCATTTATGTGTACATCTCAGCAAACATATAATTTATCACCATCATCAAATGAAAATTCTCAAGGCCCACAGCCTCCTCAAGACTGGAGAAAAAATAAAGCTTTACCACGTGCCCATGGATGTCAGGAGTCAAAATCTCCCAAGGCTATTTTTGAACAACCCAAAGCTATAGAAATGAAGCCAAATGACTGCAGTTTTACAAAACAAAATCATCCTAAATTTTCTGCATTTCAGGATATTTCTAGTTACAGCCAGAATAAACAATCTAAGAGACGCCCAATACTTTCCACCACTGTTACTAAAAGGAAGTCCAGCTGTGCCAGAGAAAAACAAACCGAAACTAATAAATCAAAGGCAAAAAGATGTCTCAACACTGCAGTAGGTGAACTTGAAAAAGTAATCGTAGATAACCAAAAAGAGAAAGAATCTTTTCATTCATACCTTCCGATTATAGATCCAATTGTAAGTAAATTTAACAGTCATAAAAATGAAATAACTCCATGTTCCTCGAAGACAGCTTTAGCTGCTTGTAAAAGAAAGAGTGCTGGAAACATGGAAAATGCAAATGTGAGGGGTACAGTTGTGGAAGCTACAGAGGTACAAGAAATCAAAAGAATCCATTATTCTCCTGTGGAATCTAAATCAACTGTTAAAAAAACAAAGAAGTTCACCGCACCCATCTCAAAACATACAAGTAGCAGAGAGAAGTTAAATCTGAAGAAAGCAGGTGAGTTTTTTTTTTTTTTTTTTTTAATAAAACCTGTAATGAAAACACACCTATATAGGGTAATATTCAAAGTTGAAGAACAGTTTGGGGTAAGAATAAGTCTGTTATTCTCTTCAATTTGGTCATCAATATTATTTATGGAGTGAAAGGATGTTTCAGTTAAGACTTGCTCATTAAAATCTTTCAAGGTGGTGGAACCTTCTTTCAACAATTGTACATTTTCAGAAGCATGAAGAGATGAGGAGGTAGTAGATCTGCGTACAGAAGATGACAAGCAAGTCTCACCATAGCACTCTCTGAAAGAGGGTTTTGTAAATCTGTTGCTGGTAAACTTGTGTTAACTTGTACCAGTTTGCTAGTGGAAGGCGAATGTAGTGTTAGGGGTGAATTCTGAACTTTTTGTCATCCTGTCCTTATGTGCAATGTTAATATTCTTATTCATCATGAATTTTCTACAGTTAAATATTTTAATGAAAAAAATTTTTTTTTTATCTTGCTTACTGAGTTTCTTGATGCTCCCTCGTTAAGACCAAGGGAACCACCTCAGTTGCCTCCCCTTGGTCCAGGGGCTGAGTGGAAGGCTCAATAAAGTGCCTAGCCCCAGAATACCACCCAAAGAAAGGAAGAGGAGGCTTCTGTGCAATGTGTGCTCCTGATGACATTATTCTCTCTCAACCTCCTTAGATCTCTTAATTAGGAATGAAGATAGGGCCTCAGTGCTCCTCATTCCTTTGAGAAAAACCTCACTATTCCTTCCCAGTACTCACAGCTTAACTGCCAACTTTCTGCCTCAAAAACAAGACTAATCACACTGTGCCCCTTTAATTTACCTCATATAGCAATCAAATCCAGGCAGGAAAACAAACCTTACTCCTCATAATGTAGTTACTTTAACATCATTTAAAAGAATCCTAGGACTTCTAGGAGATAATACATAGCTATCTTTTTGTCTCCTTTCTCTTTGAGCATCCCCTAATTTGAATCATTTCTTACCTTCAGCCTTCTAAATCCTCCTGTGCCCTCTTAGTTGGCTGTCTTTCATTATCACATTGCCTTTTTAAACAGTCCTTCACTTTGTTACCCTGCTGAACTTTGTTATGTGATTCTCCATTGAGAACACTGTTTTCATTGAAACCCTCTCAAGCTGTGTTTTCTTGCCTATTGTTAGGACCCTGTGCCTCTTGGTGGGATAGTAGACCTCCTTGCTTCTCGTTTCCTCTTCCAGACTGTGGTTTCTCCTTTCTTCCTTAAAAATAAACAAAAAGCAACAACAAAAGAGCTTGAAGCTCAGTTTTCAGCCTCTCCTACTCATACTCCTTGTTACAGTGAAAGACTACTCTCAAGATTTTTGCATCTGGCTCATGATATTTTCACCAAAACTACTACCGTCATTACTCTTTATGATTTCAAAATTCTGGTGGCCAGTATTCTGGCTTTATAGTTCCAACCAGGCCATGTTCTCCTAAAAGCATCTCAATTTCCAGTCGTACTATGATTCCAGCAATTCCTCTAGAAACCCAACTCCAGCATATTTTCTACTCTTCCATAACCTATAGTCCATTAGCAACACTTCCTCTTCCCTGGTCCTCACGTCCCTCATGTTCTCTCTTCCTTACTCAGCTTGAATTCCATAAATCATCATAATCACTCCATTCACCCCTCTTTCCCTCTATTGTACTTGCCCAGAAAATTCCAAACCCAATTCAACTCTGCCTCCTCTGTATCTGAACCTTGCTGATTAGTCTTTAAATTCATGACCATTACCCTCAAGTAAGGCCTTCACTCTTTTTAGCTGTACTTTTCTGGTTTGTTGACTTTATCCCTGCTATAAACTAACTCATTCCTCTTCTCCTGAAGCTTCAAACAGCTTTTCTCCTCACTCATGGTTGATAATAGCTAACACTTACTGAATCCTTTATCAGATCCAGTTTTGAGTGCTTTATTATTACCTCATTTGTTGTTGTTGTTAGGTGCTGTCGAGTCGGTTCCGACTCATAGTGACCCTATGCACAACAGAACGAAACACTGCCCAGTCCTGAGCCATCCCTACAATCGTTGTTATGCTCAAGCTCATTGTTGTAGCCACTGTGTCAATTCACCTCGTTGAGGGTCTTCCTCTTCTCTGCTGACCCTGTATTCTGCCAAGCATGGTGTTCTTCTCCAGGGACTGATCCCTCCTGACAACATGTCCAAAGTATGTAAGACGTAGTCTTGCCATCCTTGCTTCTAAGGAGCATTCTGGTTGCACTTCTTCTGAGACAGATTTGTTCATTCTTTTGGCAGTCCATGGTATATTCAATATTCTTCTTCAACACCACCATTCAATTGAGATTACCTCACTTAATACAGCAATATTACAAACTAGCAAATGAGAAAACTGATGCATTGAGAACTTGCCCAAGGTCACATAGGTAGTAAGCGATAAAGCTAGATAAAGTTGGATCTGTAACCCAGACAGTTTGACCCCAGAGCCAGTGCTCTGACCTTCGTCTGACCTGATGAACTGCTTCCTTTTTCATCAGGGAAGTATGAAGAGAATTTTCACACACTGCCACAACCCTCTACCACCCTACCTGTATATTCACCAAGTACTTTTCTTTCCTGCTATGATACCATAAAATGTCTATGTCCCTAAATGAAGCCAGTCTATCTGCTTGTGCACCAGGTTGCATGCCCTTCTGCCCAAGGATGTTGCTTTAGTCATTGTCTTCTCTTTCTCATGTCTTCTATTTTTTACTCCTTATTGGGCCATTTCTGCTTAACATAAATATGCTGTTATTCTATGTTAAAAACAAACACTTCTGTTGATAAGCATTTATAGCTTCAGCCTCTGCTCCATTCTTCTGCTTCCTTTTAAGCAAAACTTGAAAGTATCTATGTAGTCACTTTGTGATAATTCACTGAGTTACACATTTATATGTATACTTTTCTGCATATAGATTATCCTTTAAAATGTTTTTTAAAAAATCATTTTGAAAGTTGTTTATATTAGCTGTTTCTATTTCTTCTCTTATTTGTTGAGCCCACTTCAGTTTCTAAGTACTCTAGTGGAATTTCGTTGTTATCTCTACATGAAAGACTCCCAACTTTATATCTTCAGGATGGACCTCTAATCTCTAGACTCTTATGTCTACCTGCCTGGGCAACATTTGCACGTGGCTGTCTAATGACCATCTGTGTTTACTTTGTCCAAAACTAAGCCCCAGATATCCCCACCCCCACTACACACGTACCTGGTCCTGCTGCTCTGACTTCCCATCTCAGTACATGATACCTCTGTTTCTCGTTACTCAGGCCAAACACCTTGGAATTGTCCTTACTTGTATTTCTGTCCCACTTTTTCTGTATAAATTCAAACACATGTTCTGTCTGGCTCGAAACCCAGTCCGTCAACAAATCCTATCTTCCTTCAAAAGATACTCAGAATCTGATCCTGAGCCAGTCTGTGTTATTTAGGGCCTGCTAACAGATCTTGCGTTCACCTTTTGATTGCCTTGTCTGTGGTCTGCTTTCTAGATAGCAAGTAACCTGTTGCCATTGAGTTGATTCCGACTCATAGTGACCCTATAGAACAGAGTAGAACTGCCCTGTAGGGTTTCCAAGGAGCAGCTGGTAGATTCGAACTGCTAACCTTTTCGTTAGCGACCTGAGCTCTTAACCACTGCACCACCAGGTTTCCATATAGCAGGTAGGGTGATACTTTTATAACATTAGTGGAATCCTATCATTCTTTAGGGTTCCAAATCCTCTAATAGTTTCCTATTTCACTAAAAGCCAGAGCTCTTAACAGTGGTTTGTGGAGCACACGATCTCTATCACAATCACTCAGTTCTACCATTGTATCGTGAAAGGAGCCACAGGAGATACATAAACAAATGAGTGTGACTGTTTTGAATAGAATTTTATTTATGGACACTGAAATTTGAATTTCATATGATTTTTGATGTCATGAAATATTCTGGTTTTTGTTTTTTTCAACTATTTATAAATGTAAAAAAGTAATCTTAGCTTGTGCACCATACAAAAATCGGCAAAACTCTGGGATCTGCTTAAGACCCATATTTTGCCAACTCCTGCTCTGAAAAATACTTTGGACAGTTATTAGCCCTTTGCTTATATTTAGTAGCAGCATAAGCTGGTATGAAATCTGCTTTTGAGAAACCGAACTGCTGTTCTGATGGGTTATTTGCCACTGTATCTTATCGCGTTTTCCTGTATAGGTACCACTTACCGTCTATCTCAGTCACCTGGGCTAGATACCTGGGAATCATCCTGGAGATGTCATCCTCCATCATTTACCTAGTCAGTTGGTTATTAAGGCTTGTTGATTGAGTCTACTGTTAAAATAACTCTCCTCTTTATTTTGCCTCCACTGCTTTTGTTATAATTTAAGCCCTCATCATATCTAACTTGGAGCCCTGGTGGTGCAGTGGTTAAGAGCTACGGCTGCTAACCAAAAGGTTGGCAGTTCAAATCTTCTGGCTGCTCCTTGGAAATCCTGTGGGGCAGTTCTACTCTCTTCTGCTATGAGTCAGAATCGACTTGACGGCAATGGGCTTGGTTTCGGGTTATATCTAACTTGGGCCACTGTATGCAGTAGCTTCCTTGTGGTTTTCTGCCTTTAGTTTTAATTCTTTTCATGGCATTGTCCATACTAATTTCTAATATAACTGAATGTGTTACTTCTGGGATTAAAATCCTTCACTGGCATAAGAGATGCTTCAAACTCAACAACACTGCAGACTCTGGTACTACTCAGGTTTGAATCCCAGCTCTACAGCTTAAGAGGTTGTTTGACCTTGAGCAAGTGGCTTAATTGCTATAAACCCCAGTATCCTAATCATATAAAATGTGGGTAATAACAGTACACTTTTCATAGGTTTGACGGCACTGGGTTTTTTTTTTTTTTTTTCCATAGGTTTGTTGTGCTGATTGCATGAGGCAATCTGTATAAAAAGCCTTCAGTAGTGCCTGGCACAAAATGTTCAAATATTAATTGCCATCGTTATTTTTAACATTATTCAACTCTTTGTTACCTCTTTCAGTCTCTTGTATTGCTTTTCTCACATGTGTTCCGTCTCCAGCCATAGTGGCGTTTATCTCCGCAGGCCATAGTTTTTCATGCCTAACTTCCATGTTTCTTCAAGAGTCAGCCGAAGTGTATACCCCTCTAGAAAGACTGCCCTTTCTTTTTAGTAGGAGTTGGTGCTCCATTCTCTGTGTTCTTATAGCTCCTTATACAACATCTCTCTTTCGTAGTACATTGTAAGTCTTTTTAGACTGCATCCACATTAGACTGAGACCATGCTAAAGACTGAGGCCATATCTTTCAGTTCTGCGTCATCAGCACCTAGCATGAAATACATGCACACAGTAAATTGATTGACTGTGGACAGTAGCTTCTACAGACACCAAATAAATTGTAGTTTCTGCACTCTAGTTTCCAGATGTCAATTTCATGGTATAGTGCCTGGCACATAGTAGGTACTCAGGATTTGCTAAATGAACATGACTGTGGAGGACTCAAACTTTAACTTTTAAACAACCCATCGGTTACTTCTTTGGGAAATTTATTGTTTTATTGCTATTAATTCTGCTTCGTAATGTATTTTAGAGTCATTAGTACACAGAACTTCTAGTTCCAGAACAAGCAAGAGGACTAAATCTGTTGTTCCTGTGGCACAGTCCAGTTTGACCTTCATAAAACCATTAAAAACAGGCAAGTGTGTGTTTATTTAAACTCTGAAACACTGATATGAAATGAAGCAATAATTGTATTTTGAACGGAAATGAATTGGTACTTTTTTTTTCATTTAAATAAAAGCCTTAAAGAATTTTAAAAATGTATATTCTAATTACGCTTGGGATAGTCCGTCAGTCTTTCATGAAATCAACTCATGATGGCTTAGGATTTTAAATAACTGAGAAGTGCTGCCTTCCTGTATTTGCTTTTGCTTTTATTGTGTTTCATACCCCACATTCTTTTAATGCTTTCCAGCAAGTGGTAGAAAGGCATATATTTTTGTGTTTTAAAGATAGATGGTTTTGCTGGTAAAAATGGCCTTTTGCTATATATTTCATAATAATTCAAAGGAAATTTTCTTATGCAATAACCTAATTGTATTCTTAGATATTCCTAGGCATCCAATGCCATTTGCTGCGAAAAATATGTTTTATGATGAACGCTGGAAGGAAAAGCAGGAACAGGGCTTCACTTGGTGGCTAAATTTTATATTAACTCCTGATGACTTCACTGTAAAAACAAGTATTACTGAAGGTAAGTATATGTATCTTAAATAATACCCTTGTTTAAACAGAATTTTAACATGAATTTGTTACACATTTTATTATGGTTAATGGTAAGTTTGACTAATTCATTGGCATGAATGCTGAAGATTGTGTAGGTAAGAATTTTCAGTGAATTTTGTACTAAAGCATTGAAATTTACTTTTTCTTTTTGCTTAAATTTTCTCATCAGCCAATGCAATTTCCATCCTTACAGTTGAACAGGCTTTATTTTACCACAGACTCAATCAGAGTTAACACTGAGACATGGCTGTGAAGAAATTCAGTTCAGTCTTAGCTACGTTAACAAAGTATAATGTCCTGATGAATAAACTTAACATCCCTGCATGGCCTGACCACTTTTGGGGTAGTCTCCACTTTCAAGTACAATAGTTTAAGGAATTAAAGGCAAACTACTGCATTGTAAGGGACCTGAACAGCAGTTGCTGTGAGGGGAGGTGTTTAAAACATTCCAGTGTTTATTCTGGAAAAGAAAAGACTTGGGTGTGGAACAAGGGTGAAAGATGGTGCCCTTTAAACATTTGGAGGGTTTTCTCCTGAAAGAAAAGAAAATTTACTTTTGTGTAGGTCTCACATAGAAGTTATAGGGATCAATTTAAACTCCAGATAAAGAGTAAACCCTTGTAAACATTCAAATTGTCCAACCAACACATAGAATATCTTTTTTAAATGGTGAGAGTCCCATTGTTGCAGTGCTCGAGCAAAGACTGGTTTGTATTCATCAGAGAACTCATGTATAGAATTTCTACATTAAAAGGGCATCTGATTAGATGACCTCTAAGATCACCTTTCTTTTTTTTTAAAATGAAACAAAGCCCAATTTTTAGTTCTCTTCTTAAGAGAAAAAGTGTTTTATAAAAATGCAAATTACCTCTCAAAATGTAATTGATTTTTTAAAATCATATTCTTCAGAGGCTTATATTTTTATTAATTATAAAGAGGGCAGGAGCACAAAACCTACTTTGAAAGTTATTTCATTAACGTGGATTAGGACTGCCAAAAGAACAAACAAATCTGTCTTGGAAGAAGTACAACCAAGAATGCTCCTTAGAAGCAAGGGTGATGAGACTACGTCTTACATACTTCGCACATGTTGTAAGGAGGGATGAGTCCCTGGAGAAGGACATCATGCTTGGCAAAGCACAGCACCAGTGGAAAAGAAGAAGACCCTCAATGAGATGGATTGACACAGTGGCTGCAACAGTGGGCTCGAGCATAACAAAAATTGTAACAATGGCGCAGGACTGGGCAGTGTTTCGTTCTGTCGTGCATAGGGTCGCTATGAGTCAGAATCAACTCAATGGCACCTAACAACAACAGATATTAATGTGGGCTAGGCAGTGAGAAGTGATCAGACTTGGGATACATTTTGCATATAGAGCCAACAGAATGCAAGGATAGATTGATTTATCAACTGGGTGAATGGTGACACCTTTATTTTGAGATTAGAAAGGCAGAGAGGAGCAAGCTTGGAAGAAGTAGGGAATAGATGCTGGTTTTGGCCATCTCAAGTTACATTTTATTGCTGGATTTAAGGATATGTATTATTTAACTAAAAACATTCTTCCTTTTGTTTTTATCCAGTAAATGCTGCTAGTATTCTTTTGGGAATGGAGAGTCAACATAAAATAAGTGTTCCTAGAGCACCTACAAAAGATGAAATGTCTCTCAGAGCTTACACTGCTCGATGCAGATTGAATAGAGTACGTCGTACAGCCTGCCGTTTATTCACTTCTGAAAAATTGGTTAAAGCCATTAAAAAGCTTGAAATTGAAATTGAAGCCAGACGGTTAATTGTTCGAAAAGATAGACATCTCTGGAAGGATGTGGGTAAGAAGATTACAGAAACCTTGCAATTAGTTCTTTAAATACATGCTAAGGTTTTATGTTTTCAAAATGAATATATATACGCTTTAGCTTTGCTGCCTACAATCGCACATGCTTAAATTTGATATGTGTTTTTAAGAATGGATGTATATTTTACCTAGATCAATTTATTTCATATAAGCAGGTATCTGTTTTCTACTGATTTCCCTCCATGAAGTTTTATTTACTATGTCCATTTGATTAGTGGTCTGAGCTTACCTGCTTTTTACATGTGTTTCAGGAGAACGGCAGAAGGTCCTAAATTGGCTTTTGTCATATAATCCTTTGTGGCTACGAATTGGCTTAGAGGTAAACGTATTTTAGTTTTTAAAACAAATACACATTTTTTGTACTTTTAACTGACTAGACTCCTTAATAGCATATGGTTTTAATTGTAAAATCGATGAAGTCATTTGATTAGCTTGATTGATCTTTCAGTATAAAACATAAGCTCCATTAATACTTGCTCATTAGATAAGTAAGTCATGGGGTTATATACTATGCTATATTGTTACATAGTAACCTGCCAGTGTAGTCTCTTAAAGATAATGTAGTTTGGATCTGGATATAATAACAATAGGAGCCCTGGTGGTGCAGTGCTTAAGTGATATGGCTGCTAACCAAACGGTCGGCACTTCAAATCCACCAGCCTCCTTGGAAACCCTATGGGGCAGTTCTACTCTGTCCTCTAGGGTCACTATGGGTCGGAATTGACTCCACGGTAATAGGTTTAATAGGTACTATGGGGTAGGCACTTTTCTAGGAAATTTAGATTCTTAATAAGCAATAATATGGGCCCTACTGGTGCCAGTGGTTAAGTGTTTGGCTGCTAACCAAGAGGTTGGGAGTTCAAATCCACCAGCCAGTCCTTGGAAACGCTATGGGGCAGTTCTACTCTGTCCTGTAGGGTCTCTATGAGTCAGAATCGACTCAATGGCAATGGGTTTATGATAACAATTCTAGGATGCTCATTTTTGAGCACTAACAAATAGGGACTAGGCCATTTTAAATACACTTGCTGATTTAAACCTCTAAAAACCCAGTGGTATGTATTATTATTTCTGCTTCACTGATAACGTGGAAGCTTAGATGTTAAGTGACTTGCCAAATACCAATAACTGCTCAGTATTTGAACCAGTCTGATGCCAAAGCCCAACCTTGTAACTATTTTGATGATGTACTGTCATAAAAATGTCATCGGGATTTGAGTCATTCACATGGTGCATGGCCCAATAATACCTAGAATATCATTTAAAACTAATTGAATTAAATTGTGCTTTTACTAAAAAAAAAAAAAACCTCTGTATTTCCATTTCTTTTCACTTTTATAATTTTTTTTTCTAGGCTTCTTACCTTCCTCATGTGGGATATCCCATTAATTATTTTAACTTATTCCAGGTTTTAGAATAGAAGGATCTTTGGGGCTGAAAAGAATCTTTACAATCATCTGGCGTTTAGGTATCAAGAAATTGAGGCCCAGAGGGAACAAATAAAAAACTTACGTGGTTATACAGCTTAATAGTTTCATTGCTAGTATTTCCTAGAAGAATTCTGGCGTTTTTTTCTCTTTCATTAGCCAGAAGATTACATGCCAACTGGCACTGCTTCACGTACCTAGTAATTATCTGCAATTTAAGGGGATCCTCCCCTACCTCCCAGTTTGGGACGTAACCCTTCTTGTGGCCCAGATAAAAATCACGAGAGTTGTGTAGAGAGTTGTAATGCCTTTTGAAACTTCTGCTTAGGTGTAGTGTGCATCACCTCTGCCCAATTCCATTAGCCAAAGTACATTATCTGGCCAAACGTACATCAGGCAGGAATGTATTATCCTCCCTAAAGAGGCACAGCAAGTCTATGGCAGTTGGTAGGGAAGGGGGGAGGACTGAGTAATTACGAAAAATAAAATGTTCTCTCTCACCTCCAGACTAGTGTTCCCACACGTTAGGATTCAGTAAGTGGGCGTGACCTTTGAGGACTTTAAGAAAGCTTCAAGGGCCAAAAATTAAGGTGAAATTTCTCTTTTGGCAGATATTACTATTTGCCCAAGCTTTCATCTCTATATTCTCTCACTATAAGATTACAGCATATAATTTAATATGCTTTTAGTTCTTCCTTATTGTATTAAAAATTATTGAAAATAAGCATATTGATATTAAACTAATTTCATATTGAAATTGTTGCTTCTAAACAGAGCTGAGCTTTCCAGATTATTAGATCATTTGCAGATGGATTTCCACTTCGAAACTATTAGAAAACTTGCATATTTAGGTTTCTGTTATACCTTAATGATATACTTTGTGGAACAGTTATAATTAAATTTGAAGGCTATGCCTACATTTGATAGTTCTTTATCGTAAAGTTTAAAAATTTGAAAGTAAATATTGCTTGTTGGATGATTTTTAGGCATTTGCCTTAATCCTGAGGTTTTGAGGTTTTTCATTGTGAAATATATTGTATACACTGAAGAATTCGTAATGTGTGTATGCACAGTTTAAAGAGTTTATTAAGCAATATCCACATCACCCCCATACTATTTAGGAAACAGAACATTGACAGTTTCTTAGAAGGTACCATCTCTTTGCCTTTCTCCAGTTACGTCCCTCTGCTTCTTAGAGATAACATAGTCCTGACTTTTGCTCTAATTTCTTCTCAGACAGTTTTTGGGGAACTGATATCTTTGGAAGACAGCAGTGATGTCACAGGGCTGGCTATATTTATTCTGAATCGCTTGCTTTGGAATCCTGATATAGCAGCTGAGTATAGACACCCCACTGTTCCTCATCTTTACAGTGACGGTAAATATTTTGCCTCTGCTGCATCTTTGCTGCACTTTTCATAAATGGCTTCTTCTCGTTCTTCTCCAAAAAAAACTATATAAATAGTTCTCTCCACCATCCACCCTTCCTTCACTCACATGATCCTCCATCATTTCTTCCATCACTATTTGTAGTTACTTTCACTAGTGTATTGTCTCTCCCCACTCCCTACCCCCTGCTAGGCTGTAATCCCCACGAGGGTGGGTATCATATTTGTTTTACTTTGCTACTAAATACCCAGCACCTATATGGTGCTTGAATATAGTAGGTACTCCTTAGATATTTGTTGAATGGAACCAACTAAGTCTCTTGATGTTTCTTTGCATCTGTTTTCTTCATGAAATGGAAATGTTAATAGTACCTGCCCCCTAGGGTTAGTATGAGGATAAGTGGATTCATGTGTGTCAAGCACTAAGCACAGACACACAGCTCTATTTATGCCTGTGATTATATTTTTTGTTATTAACACACAACTATTATTGTTATTTTAAGGTGAAACTTGTCCTTCACAGATTAAGTTGCTATGCTTTTTTTGTACTTTATTTAAGGTCATGAAGAAGCTTTGTCTAAGTTTACATTGAAAAAGCTATTATTGCTGGTCTGTTTCCTTGATTATGCTAAAATCTCCAGACTTATTGATCATGATCCCTGTCTCTTCTGTAAAGATGCTGAATTCAAGGTATAGTTCTCATGTTTTATATTTCATATTTAAGACATTTACTCTCTTTTATTGCATAGTTTGTCTTTCGAAAAAAAATAAAATCCCTGAAGAACAGTACTCTGAAGTAGAATTGGAGCCCTCATGGCACAGTGGTTAAGAGCTCAGGCTGTTAACCAAAAGGCCGGCAGTTTGAATCTATCAGCCCGCCCTTGGAAACCCTATGGGGCAGCTCTACTCTGTCCTATACGGGCGCTATGAGTTGGAATTGACTCACCCGTAATGGGCTTGGTGTTTTTTTTTTTTTTTTACGTAGTGATTCTTAATCAGTTGCACTGTGTCTGACTTTTGTGAGTTGACATTTTAACAGCATGTATTGCCCTTACCTTTAATTTTGACTTGAGAATGAGCTAAACTGTACTGCTGAGGAACTAATTCTTGGGGGAATTTCTTTCCTAATTTTAATGTCACATATTATCAAACTAATACTAATTTTTTGTATTATCAAACTAATACTAATTTTTAAAATGTTTTATGAAGTTTGAGCAATATTTTTAAAAAATGTTAAATTGAAAATACATGAAATTTGCATTATTGCCATGTGATATGAAACCTATAATCTTTTATAGTACTATTTTTTTATTTCTATATGTACAGAGTAATTTGAAGGCTTTGTTTTATTATAAACGAAATTGTAATATTGAAATATAATGGCTGCACTTTGTTTTCCATAGGCTAGTAAAGAAATTCTTCTGGCTTTTTCCCGAGACTTTCTAAGTGGTGAAGGTGACCTTTCTCGTCACCTTAGCTTTTTGGGACTACCTGTTAGCCACGTTCAGACACGATTTGATGAATTTGATTTTGCTGTTACAAATCTTGCCGTCGACTTGCAATGTGGGGTGCGTCTTGTGTAAGTATACGAAATAGAACTATTTTGTTTAATGAATATACTAAAACTTTCAAGAAAACACCTTTTTCTGTACTTTTACAGACAGTATGTTCTTTCTCATACAGGAATAAATTTAGGGTTAAAAATTTGAGGTGGCTATCGCCAACACTTCCAGGAAAATGTTGTGTCAGTTTTAGGCCCAGAAACCTTGTCTTCTATCCTTGCTGATATGTGACTAGGGTCCATGAGTAAGTCCATGAGTTCTGATGTCCCAGAGCAAGAGTTGGGGAAAGCACGGAGCTAATTAAAATATCAAACATTGACATATACTATGTCTACAGTAGTTTCATGAATGCCATATCATTTCA
The DNA here is from genome assembly GCF_030014295.1 of Loxodonta africana. NCBI lineage: Eukaryota > Metazoa > Chordata > Mammalia > Proboscidea > Elephantidae > Loxodonta > Loxodonta africana. Next base: position 79,245,153 of record NC_087361.1, read on the forward strand.
GACTGATTTTAGTAGTACTAACCCCTCCTTGCCTTACACATGAGGAAAATTTAGAGGAAAAGACTTGTCCAGGTTTTATACTCAGGATGTCTAACTTCAAATCACATTTAGTATTTCCTTGGTAACCAGTAGGAGTCTTCAGAATTGGCTTTGGATGAATGCAATGAGTAACCAATCCCTCCATTGGAGGGAATGACCTTTGGCCTCGTGCTGAGGCTGGCCTCTTTACAGTATCTGGATTGGTAACTTCATTGTGGGTTCTCTGTATTTCAGAAATGTTAAACCTCAAAACATCAAGTTAAGCTTTGAAATATGGGGTACAAAGAGATAATAGCCTTCATGAAATATATCCTGAGCTCTTTTCCTAATTAGGTACATTCTTGTCAGATTTTAAATTACACATGTTATAGCCAGGATATTGTAGGCATGCTAAATTTCAAATTGGCTAAAAACTTAACGGGAATAAGATCACTTGGAATATACTTACTACTTCCTTTGTTTGAAGTAGAGGTATCTTTAGGTGTAAACTGAGAACCTTAAATCCATGTCTTTTGGGGACCAGTGAAGGAACTATGACTGCTTTAGCCTGCAGACTAGCGGAGAAAACTGGGATAATAAATGTCTTCAGTGGTTAAGCGTTTGACTGCAAACCAGAAGGTCTGCAGTTCAAGTCTACCAGCTGCTCCTTGGAAACCCTCTGGGATAGTTCTACTCTGTCCTAGAGAGTCACTATCAGTTGGAATCTGCTCAATGGCAATGGACTTTTTTTTTTTTTTTTTTTTGGTATTACAAAGCGAAAAACCAAGCGAAGAACCATGCGTGAACAATGGATGAAAGTTTCAGGAAGATGAGTATTGGTTCGGTTTAAAAACTTGCCAGTATTCAGACCTATGCTTAGGAATACACCAGTTCTGGGTGTTGGAAGGTTCAAGCAGAGGTCAGAGGGCTTCTTGGCTAGGATGGAGGAAATTTTTGACAATAAGGAAGAGATCCCTAGACCTTATCAGTCCCCAGTTTTTCAACAACAAAATACATGTCCCTTGCTTTCTTCCAGATTAAATTTCCTTGAACGTTCATTCTTTTCTTCCCAGATTATATATTCTCACAAGAATTTAATAGTCTTTTCAACTTTTACTGTAGCCTTCTCTCACTTCAACAATTTTTCATATAGACTAGAATATTTGCCAAAAATGTTTTGCATTTTATTTTTATACTTGGTTACTTTGTTCATTTCATAAATCCAAGCCACCAAATCTATTTTCTGGCCAAAAGGAATTGATGTTTTTAGACCTTTTCTACTACTCAGAAGGGGCAGTGATTGGTTTTTATGTTCAGTACTGCTTTTCCACAAAGAAACACATTTTTATGCCTTTACATGAGTTACTGAGTATTTAGCAAGGTTGGATGTTGATGCTATGTAGTTGATTTGGAACTTTTGCTGGTTAAGAGACTCGATCTTGCGTACCATATTTCTATTCTGTGCAATGTCAGCAAAATGAGTGTTCTACTGGTCTTTGAAGTCATTTGACAATACTTGGAAACGGTTAATTGCTAATGTCATGGGTGATGGGTCCAGTTTACTGTTGCAGAAATCCTTCATATATCAACTGGGTGATTGGCCTAGATTGATCTTAAGTAGCTTTGTAACCTTTGGAAACTGGTTCTATAAAAAGTTTGCAAACTTTTAGCTATATTAAATAATCAGTTGGGGCTTGTTTTTTCCTGTGGAAATAGCAATTATTGTCTAGTAGAGAAAGCACTAAAACAGTCAAACCCACTGCCGTCAGGTTGATTCTGGCTTATAGTGCCTTACAGGATAGAGTAAGTAGAACTGCCCTATGGGGTTTCCAAGGCTGTAAATCTTTACAGAAGCAGACTGCCACATCTTTCTCCCACCAAGCAGCTGGTGGGTTCAAACGGCCAACCTTTTGGTTAGCAGCCGAGTGCTTTAGTCACTGCACCACCAGGGCTCCTAGGAGAAAGCACTAGTGAGTTAGATATTAGGGATTTCAATTTGAACCATGGTACTTACATCTTTTATTAGATACTCAAATATTTCTACAGTTACCTGGTGTAATAGAAGAGAATGGCTTTGGAAATTGTTAAAACTGGGTTTTAAATTTTAGTTCTGTCATTACTAGCTAAGTGATTATGGGCAATCTACGTAACTTCTCTGGGCCTTAGTTTCATCATCAGTGAGAAATGGGATAATAATACATGGCTTGTGAGATTTGCTGTAAGAACTAAAATAATAGAAAGTACTTGCTTGATGTGTAGAATATAATAACCCTCAACAAATACCATATAGTACCCCCTCAGTAAATAAATAACATTTTTCTTTCCCCTTTCTTCCTTCCTTCTTTTTTCTTTCTCTGTAGATCCTTGTTATTTTGTTCACATGTATGTTTGTGTATAAATATCTCATTTTCTCTTTATTATCGTATGTTCAAAGACCTCCTCCCAACCCCAGACTTAAAAGGAGAAATAACTCTTATTTGCTAACTACGGAACAACAGAGTATTGAGATAGTTTTTTAGAGTCTTTTTGACCTAAAAACCCTTATAGGATTTATTTGGCTAATACCAATATTTAAATGAAATTTATTTTTCATAAGTGTTTATATAGCAGTTTCATCTCAAAATTCCTTTACTGCTAGGCGAACCATGGAACTTCTCACGCAGAACTGGAATCTCTCCAAGAAACTCAGGATTCCTGCAATAAGCCGTCTTCAAAAGATTCACAATGTTGACATTGTTTTTGAAATTCTTAAATCACGAGGAATTCAACTAATCGATGAACAAGGTAAAAACTAAATAGAAAGAACATTTTCTCCTAGTTGATTATTCATATGTATATGTGTTATATTAATTGACTGTCTTTTCACTTGTAGGAAGCACAATCCTATCTAAGGACATTGTGGACAGGCACAGAGAGAAAACTCTTGCATTGCTTTGGAAAATAGCATTTGCTTTTCAGGTATCGAACTTTTGGTACATTTTGGACTTTTTATCAACTTTGAATATTAATTTATAAAAACAATTTGAATTAAATAAAGACAAATAACAACAGCTATCACTTACTGGGGTTTATTCTGTCCCAGGAATTGTGACAGAATTTTTTTCTTTACATATACTCTAATTTAATGTTCATATTACCCCTACAAGGTGGGTTGTTATCAAGTGAGGAAACATGCTAAAAAGGTTAGTTACATATTGATAAGAGATGGAGCTGAGTGGGGCCAAGCTTGTGTGGCCCCATATCATATGTTCTTAACCACTACACGTTACATCACGTCAATATTTTTGCCTTCAAAATGTGTGAATTTTTTATGCTAAATTTTATATACATTTCAAGCACTTTGTTTTCTTAGCTTTTCAAAATATCTGATTAGGTTATATTAACTTCTACAGTTCATCTAAATAGAAAACAATTACTGTTAATTTCTGTGGATTAAAAATGTCATAGTGTTCATCCTTTTTTGTGTGTGTATTTCAGGTGGATATTTCCCTTAATTTAGATCAGTTAAAGGAAGAAATTGACTTTTTAAAACGTACACAGAGTATAAAAAAAGCAATGTCTGCACTATCGTGCCATTCTGATACTGTTATTACTAAGAAAAAAGACAAAAGGAATAGTTGTTCCTTTGAACAATACAGTGAAAGCATAAAGCTGTTAATGGATTGGGTAAATGCTGTTTGTGCCTTCTATAATAAGAAAGTAAGTGCCTTTGTTTTTGTTTTAACCCAGTATCTTTAAATACATTTTTGTTAACAGCAATTAAACTTAACGTACAAAACCTTTTCTTGTTTTTCTTAAAGAATTTAGTTTATATGTGTAAGCAATGAGTTTCCTCAAATGAGTTAGCATATTGTCACTCATATATTTCATCTGACTTAAATGTCATCAATGATGCATGGTGAGTTTATATATCATGAAACCAAAAAAAAAAAAAAAAAAAAACACCAAACCCAGTGCCGTCAAGTCAATTCCAACTCATAGTGACCCTATAGGACAGAGTAGAACTGCCCCATAGAGTTTCCAAGGAGCACCTGGTGGATTCGAACTGCCGACCCTTTGGTTAGCAGCCATAGCACTTAACCACTGCGCCACCAGGGGTTTCCTATGTATCACTAAGAAAGAAAAAATGCCCTAATAGGAGACACTTGCATACAGCAGGGATACCAAAGGATCACACCCGTATTTTAAAGGGAAATGCAGATAAACCCACCATGCAGAAAAATACAACAGAGAAACAAACCTCACCACTAAGTAGAGCGAGGAGGAAAAAATGTGAGGTGATCTTTCTATAGTTGTTTGTTACGTTGAACCGTATTTCTCTAGGAGATGTAGCTTTAAACGTAAATACGAAAAAACAATTTACCTGACACACATGGATGAAATAAGTGTTTGGTAAGGAATATAAGACAGGACTAGTGACAGAGAGTACGTTTAACTAAATATGGAAAATTGTTATACCTGGAACAAGTGTTGTTAATAGAAAAATTGTAAAATATATGGATAGTGTATGTTTTAACTAAGTACTAGAGAGCCAAAGAAGGTATTATACTCAGATTCTGCTTTTGGAAGGGTTAGTTTTTTAATAATTGTGAATTTGGCTGTGAATATCATAGTATACTAAGTACCATCAGAAAATAACGTGATTTTTATTAAAAAAAAAAAAATTCCTAAACTATAAAACCATTAGCATCTATATTACTATATAACTGCAGTTAATTATTTTTCTGGTATTTCCAATTAGGTGGAGAATTTTACAGTGCCTTTCTCAGATGGCCGTGTGTTATGTTATTTGATCCACCACTACCATCCTTGCTATGTGCCATTTGAGGCTATATGTCAGCGTACTACTCAGACCGTGGAATGCACACAGACTGGTTCAGTGGTGTTAAATTCATCTTCCGAATCTGACACTAGTTTTCTGGATATGTCTCCTGAAGCATTTGATCACGGTTCGTCCCTTTTCATTGATTAACTTTTCAAAAAACTTCCCGTGTGTGATTTTTGGCTAGAGCAGTCTAACTTCTCTTTTTTCACTTGCACAGTAGAAAATACATCAGAACTGTACAAAGAGCTCCTAGAAAATGAAAAGAAAAATTTTCAGTTGATTAGCTCTGCAGTTAGAGACCTTGGTGGAATACCTGCCATGATTCATCATTCGGATATGTCAAATACAATTCCAGATGAAAAGGTAAGTTCAAAGAGTTTTTTTAACCAATGGTGTCTCAGAAGATGATAGTAAGCTGTGTGTCCACTCTTGCTTTTCTGCTTTTCATCTTTTGTGTTTTCTCTTAGGTGGTTATTACCTATTTGTCATTTCTTTGTGCAAGACTTCTGTATCTTTGTAAAGAGACAAGAGCTGCTCGACTTATACAAACAACTTGGAGAAAATATAAGCTAAAAACAGACCTAAAATGCTATCAGGTACTCTTAAAGAAAACACTATACTGTTAATTGTACTTCATAAAATGCCAGTTGGTTGATTCTTTATGCTTTTTACATTTTACTGACATAATGAAATTATTGAGGTAAACTTAATAATTGTGTGTGTTGTTTGGGTTGGGGTTAAATATGGGTATTTTCCCCTAACTCCTGATATTTCCTTGAATCAATACATCTTCTAGCCCTGTCCACTCTCTTACTTTCTCTGCTCCAGGAAAGTGAAATAACCTCTCTGCTTTGTAAATTCGTGAAGAATAAACTGAGGATACTTGACCGAGCTCTTCCCTTCTTCCTTTTGAAACCTAATCTGCCTTCAGAGAGTAGGAGTCCTCCATTTTTTTTTTTTTTATTGTACTTTAGATGAAGGTTTACAGATCAAACTAGCTTTTCTTTAAACAATTAGTACACAGACTGTTCTGTGACATTGGTTAACAGCCCCATGACATGTCAACAATCTACCTTTTTGACCTTGGGTTCCCTATTAACAGATTTCTTGTTCCCTACAGCTTTCTAGTCCTTGCCCCTTGGCTGGTGTGCCCCCTTAGTCTGCTTTTGTTTTATGGGACTGTCTAGTCTTTGGATGAAGGGTGAACCTCATGAGACTTCATTACTGAGCTAAAAGGATGTCCATGGGCCATACTCTTGGGGTTTCTCCAGTCTCTGTCAGGCCAGTAAGTCTGGTCTTTTTTTGTGAGTTAGAATTTTGTTCTACATTTTTCACCAGCTCTGTCTGGGACCCTCCGTTGTGATCCCAATCAGAGCAGTCAGTGGTGGTAGCCGGGCACCATCTAGTTGTACTGGACTCAGTCTGGTGGAGGCTGTGGTAGTTGTGGTCCATTAGTCCTTTGGACTAATCTTTCCCCTGTGTCTTTAGTTTTCTTCATTCTCTGTTGCTCCCAAAGGGGTGAAACCAGTGAGGTATGTTAGATGGCTGCTCACAGGCTTTTAAGACCTCAGACGCTACTCACCAAAGTAGAATATAGAACATTTTCTTTATAAACTATGTTATGCCAATTGAGCTAGATGTTTCCGTTGCTTTTTTCATGATGTGCTCAGTGAGGCTTCCCTTAAGGAGTGCTGCTTAGGACTGGGTGCCAAGTGTCTGACTTTGGGACTCAGTGTGCAACCTCATTTTGTCTGTCATAACTCCGTCTTCAAACTTATCCTTTATAAAAGTGATATTTTGTTTTCCATTGTTTTATTTCTTAAAATGAGAATAGGGATGTTGTTTATTTCCTTTTGTGACGCCAATAGTATGAAAATTTGCGTTAATGTAAAATAACTTTTTTCTCTTGAAGTCTGAGAAAAATATGTTATTTAATAAACTGAGAGGTGGTCTGCTTGATCAGATTGAACGAACTATTTTAATTCTTTCTTTTCCCTACCCACTCCACTAATTGTAGGTAGTTACAGATCTGTAGGGTTGCCATGAGTCAGAATTGACACAACGGCATTTTTTTTTTTTTTTTAAGTATTCATTTGTTTGGAAAAATAAAACAGACAGCCATGCTTAATACAATTTATCAGAGATATTTCAGAAATAATGTTCCCTGTAATATTGCTCCTCAGTTTTTAATTATAACACAATTTATGGTAAAGTTCTTAGTAGTTGTGTAAAACAGCTAAATTTTGACGCTCTTAAACATAACATGTTTTCAATCCATATCAGACTTGGAAATAACAGTAATTGAAATAATTTGCACCTGCCACACTCAAAGCCGTTGTAGTAATATTTGAGAAATAGGCAGTGTCTTAGACATTTTTTTTTTTTATATACATGTTCACAAATGGTCTTCTCTGCTACCGTACATTCTCTGTGCCCTGTCTTGCTCCTTACCGTCTCAGGATCTGCCTCCTTGTGCACAAATCCATTGGAGGATAATGCTGTACTGCTGGAAGCTTCTAGGAAAACTGTTTTAAGAAAAGTTTTCAGGGAGGACTGTTTCCTGGCCAGTCCCCAAGTTATTTCATCCACTCTTTTTATACGGCAGTACATGAGAAATTTAGAATTCCAAATATCAGTCAGAAGTGGGGTTTTTGTTTTGTTTTGTTCTGGGTAATGAAATATACTTTATTTTCTGCTCAGGATAGCCTTACGTATTAGTCAGATGTTAACTGCACAGGTTCCTTAGCTTTTTGTTAATGAGATTCCTTTTCTTGATTTATTTTTTTGTTCAAGTAATAGAAATTTCCCTGTTTTTTGAAGGGCCACATTAACAGAGATTTGTGTATCCATAGTTAAACTTCATTGATCCAACATGACCACTGCTGCTCTCCTCCCTACAGGAATATACAATTATACTAACATCCAGTTACATCTTTTCATTTTTTATTTGGAACACTAAATAGCAGTTTCCCTATATATGCTAGAAGAAGTATTACAATAAAAACAGCAAAAGCCAGAACCTGTGTAAGGCAGAAATCTGTCAGAGAAGGAAAACTCAAATATTTTCCACTAATAGAGAACGATAGAAAAGTGGTAAGACTGCACCACTTCAAAGACAGAAAACTTGTGAGACTTGGAAAAATAAGGCAGTACTATTGAATTCTGGCTCTCACAGATTTCATGGTATAAGCTAGCAAGTACATAAATATTACCTTGAGGTAGCTATTTTTTGTTTTATATTTTATATATATACAATATATTACATACTAAATATATATCATTTATAAAAGTTTATATAGAAATATATATTGATATTATTGTTTCAATTTTTATAAAGTGGGTCAAGCTCTTTTAGCAACAAAGAAACACTGGCAATGGCCAACGTTACCTGGTGAGTGAAGCAGGACTATCCAAGGGTCCACTGACCCATTCCACCACCCAGCTCGTCCTGCCAACAAATGGGCACACACTCTAAAGTAAAGTAAATCTTGGTATTTAGCCAATATATTATGCAAAATAAACTGGTTACGAGCTGTCTCAGCTACAATATAGGGTTAAAACTGATGACATAGTAGTCTGACAAAGAAAAGGTTTCACTGCCAGGCACGGGAAGTTTTACCTTCAGCTTATGTAAATCTTCAAAGAGTTGCTTGTTTTTGTAATATATTTGCCTCCTTGGATGTATTTACTTTCCGTCTTTAACTTCTCTAACCAAAAAAAAAAAGGCCTGTTGCTGTGAAGTCGATGTCAACTCATAGCAACCCTATAGGACAGAGTAGAACTGCCCCATAGGGTTTAAACCCTGTATAGGGTTTACAAAGCTGCAAATCTTTACAGAAGCAGACTGCCACATCTTTCTCCTACAAAGGAGCTAGTGGATTCAAACTGACGACCTTTTGCCAAACTGCCACATAAATTGTTCCATTATAATTTGCTTGAGATTGAAACGATCTACAAATTGATGCAAGTTTAATTCACCTCAGCCTGTTGTGTCCAAAACAGCCCTTGGCCCTTGTAAATTTGACCCAAAAGCTATATACTTCTGAATGGCATAATTTTTTTTTTAATCTAATTAGAGGATATTTTTAATTTGGATCTTTATATCCTTGAAGGCCATAGGCTTTTCAAGGACACTGACATTTCACAGTTGTACAACTAAATTGTTGTACATAATTCTCCAACTCAATCTTAGAACTATACTCAGAGGAGTGTTTCAGTATATGGCCCTCACCATTCCATAGCTTTTGTTTCAGTCCATTGCTTGCTTTTTTCTTTATTCGAACAACAGTTTGATCCATTTTATAGTAGAGTATCTTCCCATACTGTGGAGTCTCTCCATTCACAGATACCCTCCACTGATTGTTACTAGTTAATAATTAGAATCTATAGCTATTCTCTGTGTGTCGACAGTTGCTGTTAAGTCAATTATAACTCTTGGTGAACCCGTGTGTGTCAGAGTAGAGCTGTGTTCCATAGGGTTTTCAATGGCTGAGTTTTTCTGGAATTAGATTGCCAGGCCTTTCTTCTGAGGTGCCTCTGGGTGGACTTGAGCCCCCAACCTTTCAGTTAGCAGCCAAGTTCATTAAACATTTGTGCCACCTAGAGACTTCACTAGAGACTTCAAAAAGTTATTAGACATGATATAAGTTGTCACTTTCCACCAGAGGGAATGACTTATAATCTAGTTTCCAATTCAGGTAGAGTGAAGTGATAAATCTGGCTTTGAACAGTATAGCAAAGCAATTAAGGGCATCAACTCTGAAGCCAGACTGCCTGGTTCAAATTCTGGGTCTGCTACCTGTGGGGCTGACAAGACCCTTGACTTGCCTGCCTCAGCTGCCTCGTTGCCATATGGTTGCTCATCTGTTCATATGTATGTCTGAGTGACTCGTCAAGTGTTGAAAATGGTTCCTGGCACCCTGTAAGTATTCAGTGTTTGTTGTTATTCATAGCTGTTCATTACCAGAAGTAACAGTAAAAGAGATATGCAGGGTACTGACCTCTAGTGCTCCCAGGGCAGTGCACTCCTCTTTGGCCACTGGTGCTCTCGGCCAGTTCATACATCGCTTCTTAGAATCCAAACTATATTCTGTTCTCTTAAGTCTCTATGGCTTAAATCCACAATGTGTTCTATGCCAAAGAGGGGGATTTTGTCTCTCTTTTGTGTGTTCTTTTTTTTTTTTTCAAATTACAACAAAGCAGTACTACCTTATACTGTTAAGACATTTTGTTTATTTTGGGAGTTTCTCTCCCTCTCTTTTAATGCTGTCTCTCCTAAAAGTCAAACATGAATTCACTGGATCCAGTCTGAGAAATATACCAGATTATACTTCAAATTGCCGTTATCCTGATTACTGAGGAGCTGTGATAGATCAAACATGTCTATGACCTTTATTTTTGGATATTTCCTAAGAATCTTTGTTTCATCATGCAAATATATCTGTAAGCCCATCAGCCCTTTCAACATGCCCACAAGCATTATATTCCAAAGATGAACATATCTTACCATAAGCCTGAGGGCATTTCATTTCCAAGATTAATTTGATTAATGTTTAACAGATGATGTTCTCACAAAGAATAATTTAGGGACTTCAGTGATTAAATGTTTAATTCGTATTTGCTGTGTTGTGTTTTTTCCTTTTTTTAAGGAGAGAGACAAAGCTGCAAGAGTTATTCAGTCAGCTGTAATCAATTTTCTAACTAAACGAAGATTGAAAAAGGAAATGAATGCAGCATTGGTCATTCAGAAATATTGGCGAAGATTCTTAGCACAGAGAAAATTATTAATGTTAAAAAAGGAAAAACTGGAAAAAATTCAAAATAAGTCAGCATCAATTATTCAGGTATAGTATCCTGGACAAATTTTTTTAATTAAAAAAAGAAAATTTTTAAAAATTTAATGGTATTTTTAAGGAAGAAGATAAAATGCAATAAAGTTTTAAATGATTATATTTTAGGATTCTGTATTTTATCTAATATTTAATTTTTTAACAAATATTAACACCTGCCTACTACCTGCATAACACTTTGCCGTGTTCAGCATGTAATCTTGAACTAACCTTGTAGTCTAAGATAAAACCCACTTGTTTGTGGTATGTTATTCTTTTTATATGTTGCTTGATTCTATTAATATTTAGATGAATAGTTTTACAACTCTGTTCATGCAGCATATTGGTCTATTTTCTTGTATTGTTTTCTTATAGTTTTGGTATCAGGGTAAATAAACTGTTTTCATAAAATGAGTTAGGAAGTTTTCTCTTCCTCTTAATTTTCTGGAGGAGATTGTATAGAATTGCCAATATTTCTTCCTTACAGGTTTAGAAGAATTGACCAGTGATGCCATCATGATCTAGATATTTCGTTATATGAAAGCTTTAATACAAATTCTATTTTTTTAAAGTATCGTAGGACTAATTCATTTTCAGTGAGTTTTGTTAGTTTGTGGTTTTCAAAGAATTGGTCCATTTCACCTAACTTGTCAAATTTACGTGTGCATCGTTGTTCATGGTATGCCTTTGTTATCCTTTTACTATCTTAGGAGCCTGTAGTAATAGCTCCTCATTCCAGAAATTTGTAATTTGTGTTCTCTTTATTTTCTTTGTTAGTCTTGCTACAATTTCATTGGTCTTTTTTATTGGTCTTTTCAATGAACAAACCTTTGGATTCATTGATTTTTCTCTACTAATTTTTTTGTTTTCAATTTTATTGACTTCTGTTCTTGATTACTTCATTTCTTCTGTTCTTTTTGTTATTATTTTGATAACATTTAAAGGAAAAGCTTAGGCAATTATTTTGAGTCCTTCCTCTTTCAGTACAATAAATTAGTGATATAAATTTCACTCTAAGTACCGCTTTAGCTATAGTCAGAATCGACTTCACAGCAATAGGTTTTTTTGGTTTACTGCTTTAGCTGCATACCACAAATTTTGATATGATGCATTTTCATTTTCATTCAGTTCAAACTAATTTCTAATTTCCCTTGAGATTTTTTTTCTTTGGCCCATGGATTAAGAGTGTGCTGTTTACTTTCCAGTGTTTGGAGATTTTCCTGTTATCCTTCTTTTACTGATTTTTACTTTAATTTCATTATGATCAGAGAATATACTTTATATGATTTCAATTCTTTTAAATTTGTTAAGGCTTGTTTTATGACCCAGCAGAGGTCTACCTTGGTCAGGGGTTGGCAAAGTATGGCCGGTGGGCTAAATCTGGCCTACCACCTGGTTTTGTAAATATAGTTTTTTAGAACATGCTGTACCGATTCATATATGTGTTGCTAATGGCTGCTTTTGCATTATGATAGAAGAATTGAGTTTTGCAACAGAAATGCCCTGCAAAGCTGAAGATATTTACTATCTGGCCTTTTAAAGAAAAAGTTTGCTGACCGCTGATCTTAGTGAATTTTCCATGTGAACTTAAAAAGAATGTGTAGTCTGCCATTGTTTCTCTATAGGTAATGTGTCAGTTCTCTCTGGCTGTTTTTAAAAAGAGTTTTTCTTTGTTGTTAATTTTCAGTAGCTCATCTCTGGCCATGTGTTTCTTTGAGTTTATCTTGCCAGAGGCTCACTGAATCTTTTGAGTCAGTGATTTTGTCTATGGTAAAATTTGGGCACATTTGAGCTGTTATTTCTTCAGAAGTTTTTTCAGCACTGCACTCTTTCTCCTCTCCCTGTGGGACATTGATGACATAAATGTTAGATCATTTGATATTGCCCCCACGTCCCTGAGGCTGTGTTGATTTTCTTCCCAATCTGTTTTCTCTTTCTTGTTCACACTGGATAATTTATATTATCTTCTTCAAATTCATTGATTCTTTCGTGTGTCACCTCCATCCCATTATTGAGCCTTTCCAGTGAGTTTTATATTTTGGATATTGTATTTTTCAGCTCTAGTATTTCCATTTGGTTGTTATTTCTGTATTTCATGTCTTTGCTGAGACTTTCTATCTTTACATTAGTTTAAACAGTTTGCCTTTGTTGGAGCTCTGTAATATTAGACTTTGTCAGATAATTCCAGTGTCTGTGACTTCTCCACATTGACATCTGTTGATTGTTTTCTCCTGTGAAAGTTGAGGTTTTCATGGTGATACTTTGCCAAGTAATTTGAATTGCACCCTGGGTATCTTGAATATTATGGTATGAGACTCTGGGCTTTTTAAACATCTTATGGCAAATGTTGATGCTTTTGTTTTACAGTGATATATGCTCAGTAAAACCTCTTTATTTTTAACAGATACGTGACAGTGCTGATAGAATTGCATCATAGGGAGCAGAGTTATTAGGCAAGGAAGTGGACTTAGGCCCATGTTGAATATCAAAACTGATTAATGTTTCAGTAACAGACTAGTAGCAGTATTAGAAGGAATGATTATGGACATATAAAATGAGCTAGCCACACTGACCTTTCATTTCTGAGTCTGAGGGTTTTGCAAACAAAATGTCTAGGAAAAAAGAATAATGGCACATATTCTTCAACTCTGAATATGACCTGTGCTTTATGTTTCCTATTTCTTTTAAGGTAGTTTAATAATGGCTTACATTTATATATTGCTTCAAGTTTTCAAAGCCATTTTACATAAGCAAGCTGGACTGTAGTCATATAGGTGTTAATTACTTGCGCAGCCTTCTTAGTAAGAGAAATAATGTGGAGTACACATCACTTCTTGTCAGGCTGAAGGGTGGGAACAAAACCACAGGTGACCCACAGTAGAGGAATAAGAGAAATCAGGGAAAACTTAGAGGCAAAGAGTCAGCAGAATGCACATGTTCTCTCTAACCCTCCTCAGCCATGTACAGGTGTGCTTGGGCCAAGCATAGCTCTATGTGTAATGGGTAGTGCTGTAGGAGAGGGAGGGACCCAGCCCCTACACTGCTTTTTATGTGTAAGTAAAATAAGCTGCCATAGGGAACACCCCACAATCTTGGTAATGCTGGGAGCATTTGGACAAAGGAATGGTCTTATTGCCAGAAGAACACCCAGAGCTTGTTCCCCAGTATCCTGGGGTATTTAGATATAGCAACTGGAACCGACTTGAGACTTTGTAGCCCTTTCTGTTGAGCCACTTCATTGCTGGGTTAACTAAGGGGTCAGGGAATGTGGGGTGGGGTGGGGTGTGTAGAGTGCGACCATGGCTTTTCAAGAGACAAGCAGTTTATCACTTCTCAAGTCCTTCCTGGATTCTACTTTTTAACTGTATATCTGTAATTCCTAAGTAGGGGGAAAGTAAGTAATTTCTTCTTAATAAAAATGATGACTCAGAGTGATCAAGCTCATTTATTTCTCAAATTTCTATATTATCTGGCCTATAATGTGATAGCACAGAAGCCTGCACATAAACAGTTATTTGTCATTATAAGATAGCTTAGCAGCCTTGAAATAAAGGGGTAATTTAAGAACCAGAGATGTATTCATAGAAATTAGAATTAATAGGTCACAAAAAAATATTACTATAGTTTGATTTTGACTCTTTTGCTTCTGGTATAACATAAACATGCTCCTATTTCTTATGACTCTGGAATACAAATATAGTTATAAATATATTTGTTTATAATTATAAATTGGCTACAGCTTTATCAATGGACAAACTAAACTACAAACAAAAGAGACAAGTATCTTTTACAAAAATATATTGGGATTTTAATTTCATGTTTTTTGATATTTAAGTAGAATATTAGAAAAATTAATATTTTCAAAGGTGTTAATTATAGAAAGCTTGATCTATTTTACTTTGTGTCTTTCCTTACCTTTCTCAGGGATATTGGAGAAGATACTCCACTAGAAAAAGATTTCTGAAACTGAAATATTATTCAATCATCCTGCAATCTAGGCTAAGAATGATAATTGCTGTAACTTCTTATAAAAGATATCTGTGGGCTACAGTTGTAATTCAGAGGCATTGGCGTGCTTATTTTAGGAGAAAACAAGATCAGCAAAGATATAAAAGACTAAAATCATCCTCCCTTATAATCCAGTCAATGTTCAGAAGATGGAAGCGACGCAAAATGCAGGTACAAATAAAAGCTGTGATAGTACTGCAAAGAGCTTTTAGAGAATGGCAAGTCAGGGAACGAGCTAAAGAAGAAAAATCTGCTGTTGTCATTCAGTCGTGGTATAGAATGCACAAAGAATTACGGAATTACGCTCATACTAGATCTTGTGTTGTTATCATTCAGAGAAGATTTAGGTGCTTTCAAGCCCAGAAGTTATATAAGAGAAAGAAAGCATCTGTTGTGACTATCCAAAAGCACTACAGAGCATATGTGAAAGGAAAGATTGAAAGGACCCAGTATTTGCAGAAACAGGCTGCAGCCATTCAACTGCAGGCTGCTTTCAGGAGAATGAAAGCTCGTAATTTACACAGACAGATTAGAGCTGCATGGGTTATTCAGTCCTATTGGAGAATGAGACAAGAAAAGCTTCGATTTCTAAACCTTAAGAAAATTGTTATCAAATTGCAGGCACACATAAGAAAACATCAACAGCTACAGAAATATAAGAAGATGAGGAAAGCTGCCCTTATAATTCAGGCTTATTTCCGAGCTTACATTTCAGCCAGGAAAGTTCTAGCATTTTATCAGAAAACTCGTTCTGCTGTCATTGTTTTACAGTCTGCATATAGAGGGATGCAAGCAAGGAAAAAGTTTATTCACATCCTAACATCTGTTATAAAGATTCAGTCATATTATCGGGCTTATATTTCCCATAAAAAATTTATGAGCCTAAAAAATGCAACAATAAAGTTACAGTCAATTGTCAAGATGAAACGAGCACGCAAACAATATTTACGTTT
This sequence comes from Loxodonta africana, assembly GCF_030014295.1. Lineage (NCBI taxonomy): Eukaryota > Metazoa > Chordata > Mammalia > Proboscidea > Elephantidae > Loxodonta > Loxodonta africana. The sequence continues at coordinate 79,260,785 of NC_087361.1, forward strand.
AAGAGAAGCGGCACTGTGTATCCAGCAATGGTACCGGTCCAAAAAAGTGGCTGCACTAAAGAGAGAAGAATATATGCAGGTGCAGAAATTTTGTATCAAACTACAGGCTTTCGTTAGAGGATACCTTGCCCGAAAGCAGATGAGGTTGCAAAGAAAAGCTGCTATTTCACTACAATCTTATTTCAGAATGAGAAAGATGCGGCAATACTATCTGAAAATTTATAAAGCAACTGTTGTCATTCAGAATTACTATCGTGCAAACAAAGCACGAGTCAGTCAGAGGAAGAACTTCTTGCAAGCCAAAAGAGCAGCCACCTGCTTGCAGGCAGCTTACAGAGGTTATAAAGTACGCCAGCTAATCAAACAACAATCTGCAGCTGCTCTTAAAATTCAAACTGCTTTTAGAGGCTGTAGTAAAAGGGTGAAATATCAGTCTGTGCTTCAGTCTACTCTCAAGATTCAGAGATGGTACAGGGCATACGAGACTGTTTATGATACAAGAACTCTTTTTTTAAAGACCCGAGCAGCTGTGATAGTTCTCCAGTGTGTTTATCGTGGCTGGAAAGTTCAAAACCAGATCAGGAGGGAACATGATGCTGCAGTGAAGATTCAGTCTGCTTTTAGAATGGGCAAGGCCCAGAAAGAGTTTAGATTGTTAAAAAGAGCAGCATTAGTCATCCAGCAACATCTGAGAGCAAGGATTATAGGAAAGAAGCGACGTACGGAGTACATCGAACTCCGTCATGCAGTACTCATGCTTCAAGCTACCCAGAAGGCCAGAAAACTGAGAAGACAGTTTCAAAGGCAACGCAAATGTGCTGTTATCATACAGTCATACTATAGAATGTACGTGCAAAAAAAGAAGTGGAGAGTTACGAGAAAAGCTGCTCTTCTGATTCAAATATATTATAGGGCTTACAGTATTGGACAGAAACAGCATCATTTGTATTTGAAAACAAAGGCAGCTGTAGTAATTTTGCAATCAGCTTACCGAGGTTTAAGAGTGAGAAAAAAAGTAAAAGAGAACAACAAAGCTGCAGTTACTATACAGTCTAACTATAAAGCATATAAAATCAGAAAGAAATATGCAACCCAGACAGCTTCAGCTATTAGAATTCAGAGATGGTATCGAGATATTAAGACTACAAAACAACAACGTAGGGAATACCTTAATTTAAAGAATGCAGCAGTGAAGATCCAAGCCATTTACAGAGGCACCAGAGTAAGAAGACAGGTTGAACGCATGCACGCTGCAGCCACTTTTATTAAAGCAGTGTTTAAAATGCATCGGTTAAAAATAAGATACCATTCAATGAGAACAGCAGCTATTGTAATTCAAGTAAGATATAGAGCATACTGTCAAGGTAAAATACAGCGTGCAAAGTACTTGACGATTTTGAAAGCCGTTAATATTATTCAGGCAAGGTTTAGAGGTTTAAGAGTCAGACAGACTCTAAGAGAGATGCAGGTTGCAGCAACAGTCATTCATTCACACCATAGAAGGTACAGACAGCAAAAGTCTTTTAGTAAGCTAAAGAAAGTAATAACAGTACAGCAAAGATACCGGGCAGTAAAAGAAAGAAACATGCAATTTCAAAGGTATAACAAATTGAGACATTCAGTAATATGCATTCAGGCTGTTTTTAGGGGAATGAAAGCTAGAAGACATTTAAAAATCATGCATTTAGCAGCAATGCTCATTCAGAGGAGATTTAGAACTGTAATGATGAGAAGAAGATTCCTGTCTCTCAGGAAAACTGCTATTTGGGTTCAGAGAAGATATCGTGCAAATGTTTGTGCAAGGCATCGCTTACAACAATCCCTGCAATTACAAAAGGCAGTCATCAAAATCCAGTCATCGTACAGAAGATGGATTGTAAAGAAGAAGATGCTAGAGATGCTCAGGGCTGCAGTTCTCATCCAGGCCACTTTCAGAATGCACAGAGCACATGTGAGATACCAGACTTTGAAACGTGCCTCAGCATTAACTCAGCTGAGATACCGAGCAAACAGAGTTGGGAAGCTACAAAGAGAACGTTACCTAAAGCAAAAGAGCTCTGCAGTGGTCATTCAGGCTGCTTTTAGAGGCATGAAAACTAGGAGACACTTGAAAGCTATGCTTTTAGCAGCTATTACTATCCAATCAGCTTATCGGAGGTTAATGGCGAAGAAAAAGATGCAAAGAGCTGCAGTTCTCATCCAGGCCACTTTCAGAATGCACAGGACATATGTGAGATTTCAGACTTGTAAACGTGCCTCAGTTCTAATTCAGCAACATTACCGAGCATACAGAGCTGCAAAATTGCAAAGAGAAAACTATATCAGACAACAGCATTCTGCTCTGGTCATTCAGGCTGCATATAAGGGAATGAAAGCAAAACAGCTTTTACAGAAAGAGCACAGAGCAGCTATCATAATACAAAGCACATATAAAATGTATAGGCAGTATTATTTCTACCAAAAGATTCTGTGGGCTACAAAAGTAATACAAAGAAAATATAGAGCAAATAAAAACAAACAGAAAGTTCTTCGACATTCTGCGCTGAAGAAAACAACAGCTTGTATTCAGGAAGGTTTCCAGCACATGAACTTTGCGAAGCAAATTCAGAAAGAGCATCAGGCTGCCACTGTTGTTCAGAAGCGCTTTAAGGCCTTCCAAGTAAGGAGGCATTATCTTCAGCTTAGAGCAGCAGTGGTTTTTGTTCAAAGAAGATACAGAGCACTGACTGCAACACAAATGGGCACCCAAGCAGTTACCCGTATACAGTCTTCTTACAGAGGCTTTAAGGTACAAAACAATATCCAGCGAATGCACCTGGCTGCCACACGAATTCAGTCATTTTACCGAATGCACAGGGCCAGGGTTGTTTTTCAAGCAAAGAAAACTGCAGTCATTGTTATACAGAATTATTACAGGTCATATGTCAGAGTCAAAGTGGAAAGAGATAGATTTTTAGTGGCACAGAAATCTACACCAACTATTCAGGCTGCTGTTAGAGGCATCGAAGCTACACAGAAGTTGAAAAACATGTCTGAGAAAAAGATGGCATCCATTGTTATCCAATCTGCGTTCTGCAGTTACAGAGCTAAAACTCAATATCAAGCTGTTCAAAGTGCAGCAGTTAGGACTCAAACATGGTATAAAGCTTCTCTACTTGCACGTTCACAGAAGGCAGAGTATCATTCTCAAAGAAAAGCTGAAGTAACAATTCAAAAAGCTTTTCATAAAATGGTCACGAGAAAACTGGAAACACAGAAGTGTGCTGTCCTACGAATTCAGTCCTTCCTTCACATGGCTGTGTATCGGAGAAGATTTATTCAGCAGAAAAGAGCAGTTATCATGTTACGGCAGTATTTTAGGACATGGAAAGCCAGAAAACAGTTTTTGTTGTATAGAAAAGCAGCAGTGGTTTTACAAAATCATTACAGGGCATTTCTGTGTGCAAAATATCAAAGACAAGCTTACTTACAAATCAGGAGCAGTGTTATCATTATTCAAGCTACAATGAAAGGATTCATACAGAAACAGAAATTTCAGAAAATTAAAGAGAGCACCATAAAAATCCAGGTATTTATGTTTTCAATTTTAACATAAAACTTTTATTCTTTTTCCCAATATTTGTTAGGACTTATAAAACCAGCTTAAGCAGGTCATTAAGAATACTACTTAGTTGGGTGGCCGTTTTATTTATCTTCCAAAGTGGGAAAATTTTGAGAGTGAGGAAAGGGGCACCAATAATAATCAAGTCAAGACCCCACAGAACTAGGATTGTTCTGCCCAGGGTCACCCAAGGCTTGGCACATTTCAGTAGGTGTTAATTTTAGCACTTGAAAGAATTTGGAGAATATAGTCTGCTTGACGAGAGTGCTCACAAATTTATTTTTTTAAGAGTAAATTTTAAGCTAAGGTCAAGTACTATTTTGCATAATTTAAGCCAAATCGGATAACTCTACTTCTTTACCACTCTGTTAACCAGAGCTACTTAGGATAGATATAGACATACTTTATTCAAAGTGTTTAGTTAGCACTTTTGGCTTCCAAAGCACTTTCATATTATTGTGTTTGATCCGTTCTTCAAATCTATGGGGAATGTGACATTTTATCTCTGTTTTAAAATATGAGGAAACTAAGAGAGTTTACTAAGTAACTTGCCGATGCTGCAGAGAGAGGTAAAGCCAGGCATCGAATCTACTGAAGCTATTTCTTTTCTACTGCGGTAGTGTGGGCTTTGAACCTACGTGTGATGTGTTGATAGTTGCTGGGTTGCTGTTAAGCTTCAAAATAATATTTTTATTCAACAAATGCCTAGTGCTTGCAATGTGCAAAATCTATACTGGGCAAATGGAGCAGACAGTGCATAAGCTGTATTTAGGTGCTGTCCTCAAAGAACTTAATTGAATAAGGAAGAAAATTATAATTGTGTTACTGGAAACATAGGGAAGGGGAACCTCAGCTAATTCCAGGGATCACAGAAAGCTTCCTAGAGCAAGGGGATTTAAGATGAGATGTTAAGCTGAAAGATGAATTCAGATGTTTGAAATGAAAAGCAAAATGTGTGGAAAGAAAGATTCCATGCCCAGGAGATAATGGGAGAAAGTCCAAAAATAATACCATGTGTACGGCAATAAAAAGTGATATGAGACTAGGTTGGCGATAGAGGGAATAAGACTATGGATGATCTTGTGAGGCATGGAAAAGAATTTAGTCTTTATCCTCCAGACTAAGAGAAGCTCTAGAGGAATTTAAACAGGAAAAGACCAGAATCATATTTTTATTTTTGAAAAATGACTCTGGCAGGAAAGTAGAAGATGAACTAGCAGGGGAGCAAAAACTAGAAAGCATAGAGACTAGTTAGGAGACTATTAGCAGTAGGTCAGGTAAAAGATAAAAGTTCAGTGTAATTATATGGGGTTGTGAGAATTTGATTTGAAGGATAGAATTGGCAGGGTATACAGCATAAACCAGGAATTGTACCATGTTTGTGGCTTAAGTAACTAGGCATGTGGTACCCTTCACTGAAATATGAACAAAGGCAGGAGTAGGTTTGGGAAGTGACGATGAGTTGAGTCTGAGGTACATGAAGTCTGAAATACCTAGCAGATATCTAAGTTGAGATGTCCAGTAGGCAGTTGGCTTGTTTGGAGTTTTAGGAAGGTAGTAGGGATTTCAGAATTTGACTTGGATGTTATGGGCATACACATGGTAATTAACATCATGGGGGTGGTAGGATCACCTAGGAAGAATGTTTAGAAGGAATAAAATAGCTTGGAACATCTAAACATCAGAATTTAAGGTCCTGCCAAAGAGAAACCAACAAATGCTATTAAGAGGGAAAGAAGAAAACTAAAGAATTGTGGTATCAAGAAACCAAGGGTCAAGAGTATATTTTCTAGGAGAAAAGTGTGTTCGACTTCCAAACGCTGCTGAGAGGTTAAGAATTGAAAAGTGTTAATGGGATGTATTGGTTAGGGTTATATTAAACTCTAAATGACAGAAAAGCCAAAATAACAATCTTATGAAACTTCAAAGGCTTTTTCACTTATGTAATTAAATTATAAAATTATATTTTGCTCACGTAGTTTTTAGCATATACCAGTGGTCTCAAACTTTGCTGCATGTTGCAGTCACCTGGAAGAAATACCAAGGCCTGGCTTCAACCCCAAGACATTCTGATCTAATTGGTCTGGGGAGCAACCTGGGCATCAGGATTTTTAAAAGCTCCCAGATGATTCTGCAGGGCAACAGGCTTTGGAAACCACTGATACATATTTTGTGTTACTGAATACATTTATACATACATGTTGGTATTCAGGGTTGTTTCCATAAAAACTACATATAGGATACTCTAAGTGAGTTAAGGGAATTCCAAGAGTAATTTTGACCATATATAATTCTTGCCTTATTAACTAAATTAAGTAATTAATCCTCATATAAGGTGTGATTGCAGTATGTGTTGCAGGAGTTTTGGAGTCAAACAGACTTGGGTTCAAATCTTACTATCCCTGTTCTGACTCTGGTAACAAGTCTCTCTCTTCTTTCTCAACCTCAATTTCCTTTTTCTGTAAAATAGAGATCCTAATAATAATCTCAAAAGGTAATTGTAAAGATTAAATGAAATAGCTCTCACACTTCTTATGTGGTGTCGACAAGTTGCTTAGACGCTCTGGGCCTTGGTTTCCTCATGTTGCTGTAAGAACTAGAAATGGTTAGTGATCAGGAAGTGGTAGCTGTCACTTAAACTTTTAGCCAGCCACAGGGTTGCCAGAATTGAAAGTCTGACAGTCTTTTATAGATAGGAGCCCTCAGCATTCTGCTGCAGGGTGGACTCAGGGTGTACTTAGGTTGCGTGAGGCGGAAGGAGGGAGAGCTTCCTTTTCCTCTTCCTCCCCAGAAAGTGGAGTAGGCCAATGTATTCATTTTCCTTCTGTTCTTCCAAATGGATTGGGGTGGTGGAGACATGGCACATATCTGCTTTTCCAGATACTGTGCATGTTTTAGAATTTTTTAGGTATTGGTTAGAGTTATGTTAGGCCAAGCTGGTAGCCAGCTACAAGATATGTGCGATAAAACACATAGTAGGCATGCACTGTAGTAAGCACCAGTGTTCTCAATTATTATGTAACTCAGAGGGCTGCCTGTAGGTCGAGATGAATAAGCCTAATAGAACAGGCATGACATGATAGTATTTTTGCAATTGATTTTTGTCTATGCTAACCTTGTATTAACCTTATTAACTGTATTTAATACAGATTCTTACCATTTACAGAAAAATAGAGCACTCATTGCACATTTGCTTTACTTATGTGTTCAATAGGCTGTGTGGAGAAAATATAAAGCCATGAAAGCTGCCTGCAAGATTCAAGCCTGGTATAGGGGTTGCAGAGCACGTAAAGAATATCTAGCTGTATTAAAAGCTGTTAAAATCATTCAAGGTTGCTTCCATACCGAACTGGAGAGAACACGGTGATGTATCATAGCTACGTGTGTGTGTGAGAGAGAGTGTGTGTATGTGTGGTAGCCAAGTCCTTATATAAAATAATACTGCTTGTTGATTTAAAAAATATATATATTGGCTATTGTCTTAGTCATCTAGTGTTACTGTAACAGAAATACCACAAGTGGATGGCTTTAACAAAGAGAAATTTATTTCCTCACAGTAGAGTAGGCTAAAAGTCCAAATTCAGGGCGTCGGCTCTAGGGGAAGGATTTCTCTCTGTAGGCTCTGGAGGAAGGTCCTTGTCCTCAATCTTTCACTGGTTGAGGAGCTTCTCAGGCGCAGGGATCCCAGGTCCAAAGGACACGCTCTGCTCCCAGTGCTTCTTTCTTGGTAGTAAGAGGTCCCCAGCTCTCTGCTTGCTTCTCTTTCCTTTTATCTCTTGTAAAATAAAAGCTCGTTCAGGCCACACCCCAGGGAAACTCCCTGTATATTGGGTGAGGGCTGTGACCTTAGTGAGGGTGTTACAATCCCACCCTAATCCTCTTTAATGTAAAATTACAATCACAAAATGGAGGATGACCACACAATACTGGGACTCATAGCCCAGCCAAACTGATACACATCTCTGGGGGGGACACAATTCAATCCATGACAGCTATGCTTAATTTATGTGGTTGGTTGTGTTGCTGTGTTTTCAATTAATGAAAAAGAAAATCTTTATGTATTATGTAATATATAATATAAATATGTATCATATGTCTGTCTGGTTTTTTGAGGTAGTGCTTATCCTTGATGCTATCCAGTTTGAAAATATATATATATGTGTGTATGTGTATATATATCTTATATATATACACATACACAGAGTAAAACCTGTGAAAGCTGGAAACTGTAAGGTAGAAACCTGTCAAAGAAGGAAAACGCAAATATTTTCCGCTAAAATGGGTGGTAGAAAAGTGGTAAGACTACCCTGTCAAAGGCGGAAAACTTGAGAGACCCAGAAAATCAAGGCAGTCCTGTCGAGTTCCAGCTCTCACAGGTTTCACTGTGTGTATGTGTGTGTGTATATCAAATGTATATGTATATACATTTACTCTATTCATAATTAATTGAGGTTCTCAGGTTCATAGGAATGAAGGTAAGGATGGAAGCCTAGAAAGAGAATAAGAATCCAGGAAGTCTTATTTCCTTACTAGTGCTTTGATCTATTTTGTTGTTGACTTACCTACTGGCAAAAGTTTTTCTTATTCATTTTTTTTTTCTTTCAGCTTTATATTCCCCATTCTCTTTATACTTAATAATGACCCTAATTACCCGCTTGTCTCTGCTGATCGTATTTCCCTATTTCTAGTTCATTTGTTTTATATACATTTTTAGAAGCTGTTACCAGATTACCTACTTTTTATTTCACAGCATAAAAATTTTTCTTTAGTTCTTAGAATTGATGAATTATCACATCAGTGATGGTTTTAAACTTTAAGTTTACTAGTGTTAGATAATTTCCCAAATCAATTCCATAGGTAGAATCAGGGCTTGACATATACAGATAACAATTGCTGCTATCAGCTATTAAGGACCAGTGTCTCATTTTCATGTTCCAAGTTGCTGAATTTCTTTTACTGAGAAATATTCTAAGAAACATGACAACAAGATAAGTTAATCTTTCTGCCTTTTCCACATTATCAAGAAGAGATGAGGCTGGCCATCCTCAAATTTTAACTATTTCTACTGTGTTGACTCCTAAGGTTTAATCTCCAGTCCTCACATTTTTTTCCTCCAATTTCTCTTTGTAGAATTTTTCCATTTAGAGATTTGATGATATTTCCTTTGAAATGAGCATCCCTTTCTCATTTCCCTGATGCTGCTAGTAATTGCCAGAGTTCACTTCCTGACCACCTCCTGTCTGTGCACAGAGCCAGTTACAATATGGACACAGATTTTATACTTCATTGTTATCTGCTACCACCCCTCAGCACCCCTTTATCAAGAGCTATGTAATTGTACTCTTTTGTCCTCTTCAAAATTCTTTGTCGTACTAGAATCTTAAACTTCATATTTAGTCGTATAATTTCTTACCCACTGTTGGAATATTGCCAAGGTAGTTGCAAACCTTTTTTTCATGTGTGTGTGTAAAATTCTGATTGTTTGAACTTAAGTATAAATTATCCTTTTTTTCTTCACTTTATGTTGTAACCCTCTTATTTTATATTTTCTTTTTGCTTTTGTTAAAGGAGAGAGAGAATACATATTAAATAGACTAAAGTAGTTTGAACTTGCTTTCCTGTGACTACTTTTATAGGTTTTTGAACATGAGAGCATCAACAGTTATCATTCAGAGAAGATGGAGAGCTGTGCTTTCTGGAAGAATAGTTCATGAGCACTCCTTAATGATAAAAGTAGGTATAAAAAATTTCAACTCCGTTTAAGGAACTGCTTTAGCAAACAGAAAATAAAACATTATTTTTAAGATTCAGCTATGCATTTGTTTTTCACAAATCTATTACCAGCCAAAACCAAACCCATTGCCGTCAAGTCGATTCCAACTCATAGCGACCCTATAGGACAGAGTAGAACTGCCCCATAGAGTTTCCAAGGAGCACCTGATGGATTCGAACTGCCGACCTTTTGGTTGGCAGCCATAGCACTTAACCACTACGCCACCAGGGTTTCCAAATCTATTACGATCAATTAAAGATTATGTTCATTCATAAAAATATTATTTGATAGTATGTGTGGACATGTGTGTAATTATAAAATATTCTCAAACACAAGTTGGAAGTGACTTTTAGAATAAATGGTTTATTTGGAGAAACTCATAATACACTTTCATACACACATAATACAAATCGAACACTGAATAACATACTCCTTAAGCCACCGTTGGTAATCTATTTTAAAATTATATTTAACAAGAAAGTTTTAAAATAGATGCAGTAGTTACAGTGTTTTATTAAAGAAATCAAAATTTAAAAATTACTTGTAAATTAGATGTTCGTGTAATATTCACTATGGTTATATACTCTTAATATTACCGCTACTACTGACAGTTAATATATACACCAGGCATCAGTTAAGCTCTTGTATATTTACAAACTAATTTGATCCTCATAACAACTCTTCGAGGTAGCTATTAGCGTACCCAGCTTACAGATGAGGAAATAAGATCCATAGAAGTGAAGTGACTTGCCCAAGTTCACTCAGCTGGTAGGGAGGGGAGCTGTGTTGGAAAACAAATCGAGATTCATTATAACTCATATCTTTTTTATGTATGTTAGAATTTGGTTGTCAGGATGTTATATAATTGAGAAATATAAGGTGTACTGTTGGTAGGCTGTGCTTCTTCAAGCTACAAATAGCTTCCTTCATAGCTGTTTATAATGCCCACTATGCTCTCCATATTACACATAGCTTTTTTTTTTCCCTTTGGATGACTTTGCCTGTAGTAATGTTGATCCCTTTCCTCCTCACAATGAAAAGTATCAGGCAGATGAGGGAAAGACCATCCAGAGATCTGTTCACTCTGGCTTGCACCTTCATGAAAGCTTCACTTTTAGTTATAGGCCTACATGAGTTTAGAAATAATACACTTTCACCTTTCCATATCTATGAAATACGACAGTCTTAAGCTATATACCTAAAAAATGTTTTATATGCTCATAATTACTCCATGTCTTTTATATTGAGAAATTCGAGAATCTCCAGCAGGTTGAAAATCTTATTATTTCTATCTATTAATATTACAAATTTTTCCTTACAGAGACATCAAGCTGCTTGTTTGATCCAAGCAAATTTTAGAGGATATAAGGCAAGGCAGGCCTTTCTTCGGCAGAAATCTGCCGCCTTGATCATACAAAGGTATATCCGAGCAAGGAAGGCCAGGAAGTGCGAGAGGGTAAAATATGTTGAATTAAAAAAATCTACAGTTTTTCTACAATCAGTGATCCGAGGGTGGTTAGTAAGAAAGAGAGTAAGTATTTTAAACTCAAATATCTCCGTCTTATAAAATGAAAGTATTTGTGGTTAAATAGTATTAAGAAATTTTAGATTTTGGAGAATATTTTCGGAACTAATATAGCCATTAATTTGAATTCACTCGCCTTTTGCAGAGCCGTGTTATGAGAGCACTGGTTGCCATAGATTTCTGTTCTATGAGCCTACCATTTCTCACAGATGATCACCAAAAGTGTAAAATAAAATTTCCCTTATGTAATTAATCTTAAAAATGGAACGTGAAGGAGGGCAATTGTAGTGTCTTGCTACCACTGAGAAACTCTTTTGAGATGTGGAAACTACTGTTCTTGTGGTAGCTTCCACATCTTAACAAGAGAAAGCCCTCTTTTGAGAGCTCACGGACAGGTCTAGCATCTAACATGCTCACTGGCAAAGGCAAAATTATTACATTTGAAGTTAAAAAGGGAAGATCTTTTGTATTTTGTTCATTAAATATAAATTGAAAGTCTTACGCCTAAAGGCCACTTTAGAAAGCTCGTGCTACAACGGTCTTACTCTGGACTTGTGCTAGATTATCTAATACTGGAGAAATTAATTCAGATAATTTTGTCAGATTAAACAGCCCTGTCTCTAACAGTCGTACGTGGAATGCTATAATCTTTTTTTAAATTTAATATTAATACACTTCTCTCATTATAATTAGTATATTGCAAAGCCTTAGTTAGGTTTTGTTAGGTTCAAGTTAAATGCTATTCTTTCTTAAAGTGCCCAAAATATGATTTTGCTTTCTATATCCTGAGTTACAGGTCACTATTAGAAATATTCTATAGTGAAAGATTATAATCAGTTGATATAATGTAAATAATTTTAATTATTAAAAGTTAATTTAACATTGTTGCTAGTTTATATAATTTGGTATTGAGGGTATATGAAAATAAACACTGATTGGTTGTCTTAGGAGTCAAATATTTTATTAATAATCTTTTTTACCCCTTTTAGGTTTTAGAACACAAAAGCAAACTTAGACTTCTTCACTTCACGGTAGCTGCATATTATCACCTCTCTGCTCTTAGAATTCAAAGAGCGTATAAACGTCACATGGCTATTAAGAATGCTAAGAAGCGGATGAATTCAGTCATCTGCATTCAGGTTAGCTTCTCTTTTTCAGTAAAACTCTAATTTTTCTGTTATCATTGTTTGGAATTAACAATTCCCAGGCAATTCATGAAAGATCGTATAGCCTTTAGCTTTTTGCCCTTGATGGGTAAAAGATAGTTCGATATTTTAGGTCACAAAAGTAAAGCTGTGAATTATTCTCCAAAGTAGTTGTATTGCTTCTTTTTTCACATCCTTCCAAATACAAGATATTTGAAGACTTTATGACTGTTGCCGTTCTGATGAATGAGACATGGTATGTCATTTTTGTTTTGGATTTCTTTGGTTACTAGCAACTCTTAAATATTTTCTCCGTGCATATTGGTTATTCAAGTTCCAGATCTGTGGATTATATGCTTTTTTTTTTTCATTTCCTGTGCTTATTTTTCATTTTTTTTTTATTAATTTATAAATTCGTAACGCCAGTGGGAACGGTTGAAAGATATTTCAGTATTATTTTATATTTCTTTAAACTTATGTGTGTATATATAGAAATATGTATGCATTTATTTATCCTTTTTTATATTAAAAAAGTGAAGTAAAAAGGAAAAAAACTTCATGTTTTAAACAGAGATGGTTTCGAGCAAGATTACAGCAGAAGAGGTTTATTCAGAAATTTCAGAGCATAACAGAAATTCAGCATGAAGTTCAAGGATGGCTAGACCAGCAAAATAGGGCTGCATTAGTAATACAGAAAGCAGTACGCCATTTTCTCCTCCGTAAAAAACAGGAAAAATTAAACAGTGGAATCACTAAAATTCAGGTAACCGAAAATTGTATGGTTTTAGTTGAAACTTTGACTTTACCTACTTGACATCTGATACTTTAAAAACACAGACATATATATTTTTAAAAGTTAAGAGATTAACCAGTACAGTAATTCATAAATACTACACTAACATTATTTCATTACTAAAACCATTATTTTCAGATGTCTACAAGGATGTTCATGATTAAGAGATGACAGGTGTTTATCTATTTGAATAAATTTAGACATCTTTGGTCATTGAATGGTGACTCATGATATGTACAAAGATATATGTATTTGTTTTTAGAAAAATTGATTTTGCTATATTTATCAAAAATGATGTTTTAGTTGAAAAGTATCTGTATTAAGTATAAATTTACAGAAAATATTTACATTGAGGAAATATAGTTATTATTTCAAAACATCATGGAATATAATCTTAAAGTTACTCTGTTTTCTCTTTTTAAGGCACTATGGAGAGGATATTCTTGGAGGAAGAAGAATGACTGTAAGAAAATTAAAGCTGTACGATTAAGCCTTCAAGTGGTTAATAGACAGATCCAAGAAGAAAACAAACTCTACAAACGAATGGCACTTGCGCTTCATTATCTTTTGACACATAAGCACCTTTCAGTCATTCTTGAAGCATTTAAGCACTTAGGTTAGTTTTTTTTTTTTTTTTTAAGAATATCTTATATAAAATCGGAAACATATTTTTACCTTTGAATATTTAAAGAATATTGCAATACTACAATCATAGCTAAAACTTTTTATCACTGCGAATTTACCTGTGTTCTTTTTTTTTCCTCTTTCAGAGGTAGTTACAAGATTGTCTCCGCTTTGTTGTGAGAACATGGCCCAGAGTGGAGCAATTACCAAAATATTTGTTTTGATCCGAAGTTGTAATCGTAGTGTTCCTTGTATGGAAGTCATCAGATATGCTGTACAAGTCTTGCTTAATGTAGCTAAGGTAGTTTTCCATTTTAATCGTGAAATGTTTATTAATCAAGGAATCCGATCCTGCAAATTAAGCCTATACTTGTTCATCACTAGAAGTTAGATCTCAAAAATAAAATTCATTTATGTGCAAAAGTCTTAGGGAAAAAAAATGTTTAACCTATAGCATAACCATAGATGGAAACATTAATTTTTGTATGATTTTAGTTCTTCTGTCTTTATAATATTAATAGCTATGGTAACTAGCCTTTATTGAGTACTTACTATGTGCTAGGCAGTGTGCTGCGTTTTCTTCTTTTTTTTCCCCATGCATTATTTAAATTTGATCTTTTACAATAATCCTGTAAGGTAGTTAGTTATTATTCCCATTTTATAGAAAAGGAATAATAATACTGAGGGAAGTTAGGTTCCTTGTCTAAGGTCCAGTTCTGATAAATGGTAGAGCTGAATTTGGATCCATTTCTGTCTGACTCCAGAGCAGGTGGTCTTATCCATTGCATTATGTTGAAATAGTAGCACCTCATTATAATCATATTTGGCAAAAAGTGATAAAGATTTTGCTGGATAAAGCTATATGTATTAGAATTTTAAAGTCTTGGCTTTGGACTAGTAGTTAATACATATACCAAACTATATTACATTCAGCTAAAGGTATTGAGATGACAGATTTGTCTTTCCCACTTAACCCTTCAACCACAACTTAAGAGTACCTGATATTTTCTTCTTTTGAGGTAGTGTTGTATAGCATAAGGAGCCCTAGTGGCATAGTGGTTAAGCATTTGGCTGCTAACCAAAAGGTTGGCAGTTCGAATCCACCAGCCGCTCTTTGGAAACCCTGTGGGAGAGTTTTACTCTGTTCTATAGAGTCACTGAGAGTCAGAATTGACTTGACAGCAGTGTGTTTTTTTTTTTTTTTTTTGGTTTAGCATAGTGTAGGACACAGATTCTGGTGCCATACTATCTGGGTTTGAATCACAGCTGTGCAGCTTACTGCAAGGTTACTTCGCCTCTCTGTGCTTCACTTTCCTCAATTACAAAATGAGAGTTCTAATAGTACCCACCTCATAATGTTATTATGAGGATGCAATGAGCATAAAGTGCTTGATGCACAGAAGTGCTATTTATGTGTTAGCTGTTAATCTTGTTTCATCCCTATTTTTATCAATAAAAACCAAAAATCTGTTGCCATCAAGTCAATAGCACAGAGTAGAGCTGCGCCTTCAGGTTTCCAAGGAGTAGCTGGTGGATTCAAACTGCCGACCTTTTGTTAGCAGCCGTAGCTCTTAACCAGTAGGCCACCAGGGCTCCATTTTTATCAATAGTATCATTATTATTTGTTACTATGAAAATTTATGAATCCAATGCTGAAACAATTAGATAACTAACTGAGGTGTGGAAAATATATCCTAGCCATATTAGTATCAAGTTGATTTTCTTTTAAAGCAATCTCATCTTCCTCTCAAGAAGGCATGTAGTAAGAGTATAATAAATTAGATCTTAAATTTTTATTACATACCATAGATGAGTTATCATTTTCCATGAGAGGTTCTCACTAAAATGATCCCATCTTTAAAAGCCTGCTTTTATTTACTTCGATTTGTTCATTTTTAGAGATTTTAGGTTAAATTCTTTTTGTGTAGAACTTTAGAAGTAGGTGAAAACGAAAAAATTTAAAATGAGGATAAGTGAATAAACAGCATTCAGAGATGATGGTATCAAAAAGTCATTCATGTAGTCCTTTGTACTTGCTGCAGATGGAACAAAAATTTAACTCCAAACTTTCTATCTGCTTGGGCTACGTCTAAAAGTGTGTGTATTTATTATAACTTCATTTCATTCTGTTCTTTTTAAGTACGAGAAAACAACTTCAGCAGTTTATGATGTAGAAAATTGCATAGATACACTCTTGGAGCTTTTGCAGATGTACCGAGAAAAGGCTGGTGACAAAGTTGCAGACAAAGGTGGAAGCATTTTCACAAAAACTTGTTGTTTGCTGGCTGTTTTATTGAAGACAACAAGTCGAGCCTCTGTAAGTATTACTCGGTTCATTTTCTTTGAGGTTATTTTTCAAGTTCCTTAATTATTTTCACCCTGTCTCTAAGGCTTTTACATATTTCCTTTAGTGATAAAATTTTTATCAGCATAACTAAAATAGGGTTTGTTATGTGTTCAAACTTTCTTTTTGCACTGATAAAGCGAATAAAGGATATAAATAGAAGTTATTTCCTTATGACAGATCCAAGAAACTTTTAACTATAACCTACCAAATTCTGAAAATAGAATTTATTACAACCCTATGAGTAACTGTTCACCATGTGTTTGAGGGAAGTAACAAAGTATTCTTGCAAAGTAGAAAGCCGGGTATGTGTGCCTCCTCATCCTCTTGTAATCATCAATCCATTTCAAGCTGTTCTATGGCGAGGCCTCTGAGTTATTCTCTCCAGGTGTCATCCCCATTTACCTCTTCAACCACAACTGAGAGGGCCTGATATTTTCTTATTTTGAGGTAGTGTAGCATAGGCCATGTTACAGTTACAACCTTTATTCTGAGAAAAATGGGAAACCACTGAAGGGCTTTCAGCGAGGAAGTGATGTGCTACAATTCAGATTTTAATGGTCACTCTGCTGATTGAAGAATGGATTTGGGAGGGCATGTGTGGATACAGGGAGAACATTAAGGAAGGAGGCAGGTGTAGATAAGTAGTGGTCTAGGCAAGGACTATGCCTGAACTAAGGTTGTGAAGTAGATAACTTTTGAAACCTTGAAGAGGTAAAATTCACAGGATTGGTAACTGGCAATGATAGGTATATTGATTATAATATTTATTTTTTGTATTCACTGTACAAAATGGAAGAGTTAAGTGTACAGTTCTTGAATAGTGCCTTCTTTGTAATGTCCTTGGAAATTAGTTCATAATTTAAACCAATCTGCTGAATTTGGTGAGCTTTGTTTTTTTGTTTTGTTTCATTTTCTTGGAGGGGTTTGTTTTTGATTTTTAGAGGTTTGTAAAAGTTTATATCATATTGTTTATTTCTTCTAATTGATTTTACTAATATAGAAAACTAAAAAAAAAAAAAAAAAAAATTGCCGTCAAGCCGATTCTGACTCATAGTGACCCTACAGGACAGAGTAGAACTACCCCATAGAATTTCTAGGGAACGCCTGGTGGATTCAAACTGCTGATCTTTTGGTTAGCAGCTATAATACTTAACAACTACACCGCCAGGGTTTCCTGCTAATACAGAAGAGTTTCAAAATGTAATGCTTATTATTAGATTCTAAACAATGTAAATGTTCTTTTTTTTAGGATGTTCGAAGTAGGCCCAAAGTTGTTGCCCGTATTTATAGTCTCTACAAACTTACAGCTCGTACACATAAAATGAATACTGAAAGGATACTTTATAAACAAAAGAAGAACTCCTCTGTAAGCATTCCCTTTATTCCAAAAACACCTGTAAGAAGCAGCACAGTTTCAAGGTAAGCATTTAAATGTACTTAGTTTTGTTTTACTATTCAATCATTCATTTATTTAGCAAATATTTAATGAACAAGAGTAGAGTCTTTGGTAAATCTAAAAGGCCATCTCAGTGACTAATGAAGTAATAGCACTGTAACTCTGAGCTTTTTTTTCAATAAATTCTTCACATTAAATGTTGAATAGCAGGGCTACTGAGCTTGTTATAGGCTTTGTTACATCATTTTTTTTTCCTGCATGTAGGACAAGCTACACTGTTTGAAAGCTGCCAGAAGTCCCTCTTGTTCAAAATATCAACCTCTAACTCCTCCCCTAATTCCCTTGATACTTGAAATTTCCCCCTTTATAGAATTTTTTTCTGAGACCTATAGAGATAATTGTGATTTTAATAGTTAAAGATATATTACTTTAGAAGTTTAAAAAGGAAAAAAAGTGGGGCATTAGATTACCTGGTCAGCCACACAGACTCCCCTATCCCTGTTAGAGATGAGAAATGGTGCTGAGGTTGTTGTACACATGGAGCTGTCTCATTCAGGAGAAAGACAGTAAACAAGCAGATAAGCAAACCATGTAATAAAGACTGTGACAACTGCCAGAATAGAAAGTAATTTGGAAGACCTACTGAAGAAGGGTGATCAGGAAACCCTCTCCGGGATGTAGTATTTAAGCGGAGACCCAAAGAATAAGGAAGGAAAAGCTGAGGATAGGATAAGATAGGTTGGGGATGGGAGTTGAATCATGGTTCTGTTTTGGATAAGCCTGAGATGCCCATGAGACAAATCAGAGGAAAATACAAATAAGTCACTGAAAAATCAGGTTTTTTATAATTCTGGGCTAGAGTCCAGGCTAGAGATAAAAATTAGGGAATCATTAGTTTCAGGATATAGACGGCCTTTAGTTTAGTTTAAAGCAATGGGAATGAATGAGATCACCTAGGGAGAAGAGTATAGACAGAGAGTCCCAAACTAAAACCCAAGTTAGCCACAACTTTTCCTTTAGTCAGAGAGAGAAAGAATCGGCCAAGAGCTCTGAAAAGGGATTGCTAATCAGATTTAAAAAAAAATTCCAAGGAATGTGGAGGTCATTGGTGAATGTGGTGACTACATGCCAGATTAAAGAGGGTTGAAAACCAAATGGCACACATCAGATACATTAAACATTCGTGAGTTTATAACAATAAAAAGAAAAAAAAAAGTTTTTTTTTTTTTGAGTTTATAATGATACTCACAGAAAAACATCCTTCATTACCCTGGGAGGATGCTAGAGAAAACTTCTCATGCTAAATATGGATCAAAGGCAACAACCAAGTATTTATCCCATCTTTTGTTTTTGTATACAGACTATATCTAGGGTACCCAAATGGATGAAATAGAATGTTCTCTTTGCTCCCTATAACATTTAAAAGTTTGTTAATTTCTACAAAAAAAAAAAAAAAAAATGCTTACTTTGATTTTGATGAGTATTGCTTTGAATCTATAGATCAATTTGGGGAGTCAAACTCTTAACAATATTGAATCTTCTGATCATAAGCATGGAATAGCTCCAGTTTGGGGGACCTTCTGTCATTTCAGCAGTATTTCATAGTTTTCAGCATACCAGTATTGCACATATTTTGTTAAATTTATCCCTAACTATTTTATGTTTTTCGACAATATTTTAAGTCTTATTGTTTTTTAAATTTTTGATTGTCTAATGCTATTATATACATGGAAACTCTGGTGGTGTAGTGGTTAAGAGCTATGGCTGCTAACCAAAAGGCCGGCAGTTTGAATCTACCAGGTGCTCCTTGGAAACTCTGTGGGGCTGTTCTACTCTGTCCTGTAGGGTCGCTATGAGTCGGAATCGACTTGATGGCAGTGGCTTTGTTTGTTTGTTTGTTTTTATATGAATACAATTGCTTGTATATATTGATCCTGAACTGTGTGACCTTGCTGAACTTACATTTTAGTGTTTGTAGCTTTGTTGAAGATTTTTAGGGATTATCTGCCTGGATTATCATATCTGCAAATAGCTTTATTTTTTCTTCCAAATTTATATTTATTTTATTTATTTTTCTTGCCTCATTATAAATGATACTGGCTAAAAATTCTAGTACATTGTTGGGCAGAAGCAGTGAGAGCCTACATCTGTGCCTTATTTGTGATCCTGGGGGAAAAGCATTCAGTCTTTTACCTTGAAATATGGTGTCAGCTATAGATTTTTTGTGTAGATGTCATTTATCAGTTTGAAGCAGTTTTCTTCTGTTTCTGGTTTGCTAATATATATAGTTTAAATACTGAATTTCATGTATTGTCAAATATACTTCCTTTATCTATTAGCCACGTGTCTTTTCTCTTTTGTGCTGCTTTGACAGACTGAATAGCATTTTTTTAAATCTTTGAACAACATTTACATTCCTGAGATAAATGCCACTTAGTCATAATGGGTTTTGTTTTTTATATATTGTTGGACTTAAGTTGCTACAATTTTGATAAGAATTTTTGGGTCAACTTTCCAGTGGGATACTGGTCTGTAGTTTTCTTAATGCCTTTGTCTGGCTGTGGTATCAGTGATGGTGGTCTCATTGAGTAAGCTGGGAAATGTTTCCTTCTCTTCTATTTTCTAAAAAATTTTTTATAGAACTGGTATATTTCTTTCATAAATGTTTGGTAGAATTCATCAGTGAAGCAATCTTTGTTGGAAGGTTTTAAACTGGGAATTCAATTCATTTAATAAATAAACAGCCATTTGAGTTATTTATATATTTTTTGAGTGGGCTTTGATGGTGTGTCTCTTTCGAAGAATTTCCCCTTTTCATTCAGGCTATCAAAGTTATTGGTTCAAAATTGTTCAGAATAGTCCCTTATTATTCTTCGAATATTTGTAACGATATCCCTTCTCAATCCTGAAATTGCTAATTTGTGTGTGAACATTTTTTTTTCTTGACTCTACTCTGTCCTATAGGGTCGCTATGAGTCGGAAACGACTCGACCGCAGTGGGTTTTTAGTCTAGCTAGAGGTTTATCAGTTTTTATCCTTTCAGTGAACCACCTTGTGGTTTCATTATGTTCTTTGTTGCTTTCTGTTTTGCGTTTAATGTATGTCCTGGTGTTTATCATTCCCTTCATTTTGCTTGCTTCTGAGTTTATTTCTGTTGATTTCTAGTTTAAAATTCTATTGATGTCAAGGAATGAATGTTTTATTATTTTAACTCTTTTAAATTTAACGAGGTGTGTTTCATGCCTGGAATATAGTCTATTTTGCTCAGTATTCCTTGACCCCTTAAAAAGAACATGTGTCTAGCTCTTGTTGGTAGAGTGTTATAAGAATGTCAATTAGGTAAAGTTTATTGATACTGTTGTTCAAATTTTCCATATTTTTACAGATTTCCTGTCTGCTTCTATCAATTAACAGAAAGTACTATTGAAATCTCTATAATTTAGATTCATCTAGTTCTCTTTCAAGTTATAGCAATTTTTGTCATGTGTTTTGAAGCTCTGTTATTAGGTGAACATATCTAGAATTGTTATGTCTTTACAATATATTGGCTCTTTTCTCATAATTTAATTTTCCTCTTTATCCTTTATTATATTCCTTGTTGTGATGTCTGCTTCGTCTGATAATAATATAGCCATGCCAACTTTCTTTTGATTAATATTTGTGTGTTATATTTTCATCACTTACTTTTTTATCAAATCTGATACTCTTTGCCTTTTAATTGGAATGTAGTTATTGATGTGGTTGGATTTAAATCTGTCATCTTGATAATTCTTTTCCTTTTATCCCATCTCTCCTTTGTTCTTTTTTTCCCTTTTTCTGCCTACTTTTTTTTGTTGTTGTGAAGTTATTTTAGTATTTTTTATGATTATATTTTATGTCACTACTGGAAATACCACATATAAGCTATACCTCTTAAAAATTTTTTTTTACTATGGTTACTCTCTGTTTACAATATATATCTTTAACTTTTTTCAGTCTACCTTTGAATAATATAATTTTGCCCTGGTATTTCGATTGTATTTTACCAACCAATATATCAGCACAAAGATTGGAAAAATAAAGAAAAAAGCCAAAACTTCTCATATAGTTTGAGAAGTTCTTCTGTAGATCTTATTACCCATTTTCAGGATTTACAGTGGATAAAGAAAAGCCTTTCATGAATCCCCAAGTATGCATTCAGCAAAATCTGAAAGGTGACAAATTCTACAAGATAAATGGCTTGATTTGCTTATCAAATAATTGGCAAGACAGAGAGAGGGAATCTTTGTTAAAAGGGAGTTGTCAACCAAGTATAATACAGGTAGTTCCCAATTTGTGACAGGCAGTTCTAAGGACTGCATTGTAAGTTGGTTCTGATGTAAGTCAAATACCTCATTTTTTGTTTGTTTGTTTGGTTTTCATTATTATTGCCTTTTATTATCAGCACCTTTATAAATCTGATTTTTATTTGTCTTTGGGGGTTGGAAACATTACATATAAACATCTGTGAGTGAACACCTGAGAATAACATCAGCAAATTATGCACTGCAACTTTGTAAGTAGTACGTATTACTAACGATAAGATGCACACACAAAAAGGACAGCTGTAAGTGCAGCTCCTTGTAACTAGCATACATAACTAGAATATGTTGTCATAAGTTGGGACTATCAGTAGGTGGATCTGGTTTGTATCCTTATTCTAATGTGTCAGCTATTTAAAAAAAAAAAAATTGGTTTGCATCAGAATATTTGAACACTGACTAAATATTTGATATTTTTCTCTTGCCATGTTTTTAGTTGTGATAATGGTTTTATGGTTATGATTTTTACAAAAGATTCCCTATCTTTTAGAGAGACATATTGGGGGGTTTATTTTTGAAATATATGATGTCTGAGGGTTTTTTTAAATAATAATTTGGGGAGGTTAATAAATGAAACAAGATAGGACATATGTTGATAATTTTTGAAGCTGAATAATGGCTACATGGAGGTTTACTATATTCATCTCTATATATGTTGAAATTTTTAATGCTTTTTTTACATGAATAAAAAGTGAAGGGGTGAGATAACAACTGTAGATAATATTTAAGAGGTATTTGCTTTAAAGTAGAGCAGAGATGTGGGATGATTGTTGGAAAGGGCTGTGTGGTCAAGGAAGGTTTTGTTCTTTGTGAGGTACTGCAGCTAGTTTATTATATATTCATGATATCAGGGCTAAGAGTAGGGAGGGAAGATTGAATACTTATTCTAAGTGGAAAAATTTTGGGTAATTGAGAGAGGGTGGGGTTGGTATCACAAATAGAGGGCTTGACTTTTATTATCACTTCTTCCATTTTTAACAGAAAGGAATGAGAAGATGGAAATTCATAAATGTAATAGGGATTTATGTGAGAAGATTCATGAGCTCCTTCATCTGTTGTTTTTGTCTTTGTCAGGGGCCATTGAGTTTGTTCCAACTCATAGTGACTGTATGTACAACAGAACAAAACACTGCCCAGTCCTACACCATTCTCACAATCGCTATTATACTTAAGCCCATTGTTGCAGCCAGTGTCAATCCATTTCATTAAGGGTCTTCCTCTTTTTTTTGCTGACCCTCTACTTTACCAAGCATGGTGTCCTTCTCCAGGGACTGATCCCTCCTGACATCATGTCCAAAGTATGTGAGATGTATTCTTGTCATCCTTGCTTCTAAGAAGCATTCTGGTTGTACTTCTTCCAAGACAGATTTATTTGTTCTTTTGACAGTCCATGGTATATTCAATATTCTTCTCCAACACCGCAATTCAAAGGCATCAATTCTTCTTCAGTCTTCTTTATTCATCGTGCAGCTTTCACATGCATATGAAGTGATTGAAAACACCATGTCTTGGGTCAGGCACTTCTTAGTCTTCAGGGTGACATCTTTGCTTTTCAACATTTTAAAGAGATCTTTTGCAGCAGATTTGCCCAACACAATGTGTCTTTTGATTTCTTGGCTGCTACTTCCATTGGTGTTGATTGTGGATCCAAGTAAAAAGAAATTCTTGACAACTTTCCCCCATCTGGTAGATACTATTTTCTCACTGAAGTATGAGATCAGCTGAGAAGCAGATCAGGGAAGGTATGTGAGGGAGGTTTGAAAAGAATGAAATATTAAGCTTAGAGAGTGAGAAGGTATTTTGAAGTATCCATTTTTAGGTTTGCAGTCATTAACATAAAATAAAATCAGTCATTCTGGTTATGTAATTTTTCTTTAGCATGTCAGCTGTACAGATATGGAAAAGGCAGACATTTGGAATTAACCTGGAATAGAATTTTCCAGACAAGTTCAATAAGAGAGGAACAACTGAGTAAATGGCATTTGCAAGACGATTATATTGATAGACTTAAGCTGAACAAGAGAGAAGTGAAAACATGAGGGTTCTGATGGATGATGGGTATGTGTTGAGGTCAGTGAATTAGAGAGATCAGTGGGTGAAAGAATTGAGGTAGTGGGTGTCTTAAAGCAAATGACATGGATGAGTCAGAAGTGGTGGATGGAGAACAGAAGTCTAGAAAGTTCAGAGGTCATGAACTTGCTAGTGATGTGTCTAGTGTATGACTCGTCTATGTGAAAAGGGATTGGCTGAGGCAGAACAGAAGGAAAGAAAGAGGGGCAAAAACTACAGGCTAGGTTGTTGGCTTTTTTGGCCACGTGGATGTTAAAGTTACTGAGAATGGTGATAGGAGTGGATAGAAGACCAAAAACTAGGTTTCCAAGGAATAAGACAGAAAGGCTGGGAGTTTGGTAGAAGACCAAAAGAAAGTGGTGGAACCAGGATCATTTTTCAAGATGATGGAGAGAAATCATCTGGAACCAGTAATGGGCAATAATATGATTAGCACTCATGCCTCTTTGAAAAGGTTGTAAGAGTAGGATGTATTCAGAAATAGAAACATTTTAGTCAAGATAAAAAGGTGAAGGTAACTCTCCTAAGAGAGGAGATTTATTAATGTCATTTTTTTCCTCCCCTCCCCCCCCCCCCACAGGCTTAGGCCAGATTGGGTTTTAAGAAGAGATAATCTGGAGGAAATCACTGATCCCCTGAAAGCTATTCAGATGGTGATGGATACACTTGGCATTCCTTATCAGTAAATGTGAACAGTTTCAGTGTACATAGCAGAAAGAAATATTCAAGCTGATCATGTATACGTGTATGGTTTTACCCTTTTTTGTAACTTCTAAAATATGACTTTGTATTAAAATGAGAATAAATAAACTGTTACATTTTTCAGTTTTTTATTATTTGATAATTTTATGCATGAGTTCATATGTCATAAGGTGAATTATACTACAGTGAATTCATATCTCTTATTTTAAAGTACTCTATTAGTTTAAATGCAATTATTTTCCTGAATGGTAAAGAATAGTATACCACTGCTGCTTTATATAAAAGTTGAAACATTTTTGGAAAACAAATCTTGGGAATTAAAGATGCTGCCAATTCATTTAAAGTAGGAAGAGGATAAAATAATCCCACATATGCTTATTTGCATCCTCATTTGTATTCTTGATTGACCGGACCATCCAAATTGGCAAGTGAGCGCTGTAGGGAAATTAAAAGAAATGCCAACTTCCTTTGTATACAATAATGAGTTAGCCAGTCCTGAGGACCCAATTCCAACTCATGGTGACAACCCACGTGTATCAGTAGAACTGTGTTCCATTGGGTTTTCAATGGTTGGTTTTTGGAAGTAGATTGCGAGACCTTTCTTCCCAGGAGCCTCCAGTTGGACTTAAAAGCTTCCATCCTTTCAATTAGCAGCCAAATGTGTTAACTGTGTACCACTCAGGGATTCCAAACTTTCAATTTTGAAATGATTGGGGTTATAAATTGAACTGGCAAGAGCATGGTATTCCTTCTGGTGGAAACTTGTCTCGTCACATACCATAGACCTGAAAATGATTCAGTGTCAAAATATCACTTGTCATTTTCTACATCTTTGGGTCACTCTGTCTGGTCCCAGGACTACAGAAACCCAATTTCAGTGCCTATTTGAAATCTGGTAGGATTCCAAAGTCTTATACTTGAGTTTGAAATCTTCTTTTTGAAATAAATCAGTAGCAGCTGGATATGAAGAAACAATTTAACTACTTAACATGTCTTATGAATTTGTTAGAAAAATTTAAGAATTAATCCTGATTAGTCTGAAATTGTTTGTGGTTTGGTTAAGATATAGCTAAAGAACATATTGGCATGGTGAAAAGTATGTTGAAATGGAGAATTTTTAGTGTGATTCATTTGACTTTTTCCCCCTTAATAAAGTGTTTTTAGAAGCTCCTGGTAATTTGTATTTTCCAAACACTAGTTTTTCTTGACTCTCCAACATTTTGTTTTCCTCTTCCATTTTAACAGAATTTTAGAATAAATAGTCTGTTAACTTTGGCAAACTATACTGCTAGGATATAACAGTCCAGAATGAAAATGCTATTGGTACTAATTTCCTCTAAGATGGTTATAACTAATTAGTATTTTACAAGAAATATTTAGATGAAGTTATGCATGCAAGAAGATGATTTCCAGATGTTGGACCAGTTTTTCTGTTGTTGATTCTAGACTAGCAGTTTTTAAAAATAACCATTTTTTTTTTAATGTAAAGAACATTCCTCTTAAATTTATGTGGTAAATCCGTATTAGAATTCTAAGCCTTCATAAAAGCTAAAATATTTGTGTGTCTATGTGTGAGTTGGAGGAACTGATAGAGAAACAATTAAGCCTTTTACTTTTGGAAGGAGATACTTTCTACAGAGACACTATGTATGTTAAAGAATGAGTGTTAATGTATTGACTAATTTTAGGTGAGTTTATTAATGATGAGGGTATCTGATGAAGTTAGGAGAGTTCCAAATGAACCTCTTATTAACTGTAATTAACTCAAATTTCCAGTAGATGTCATTAAGACCATGCAATATCATTTTTAATTTAGTTTTAAATATGTAAATAAATAATGTTACATAGGTATATTATTTTGCAAATCAAACCAAACCAATACATTCAAATTCTTAGAAAATTATATTTGTATGTCCTTAATAGAAATTGGGTTTTCAGACAATGTTTTGGCTTATTCTTGTGAGAAGAAATACCCAGATGCATATTATATTCAAAAGCCATTGGATGTTTCTCAGTAGGCAGACACTTTTTCCATATTCATTTTTATAACTTCTCATTTTTGTTTTTAGCAATAGAAGCCTAATAGATTTAAAAATCTCTACTGGTTAGGAAAAATACTATCTTTTGGATCATCATTGGTACTAGCTAATCTTACTAACGGAGCCCTGGTGGCACAATGGTTAAGAGCTTGGCTGCTAACCGAAAAGACTGGTAGTTGAAATCTACCAGCCACTCCTTGGAAACCCTCTGGGGCAGTTCTACTCTGTCCTGTAGGGTCCCTGTAAATCGGAATTGACTAGACGGCAACAGGTTTGGTTTATTTTTGTTGTTGTTAATCTTACTAACAGGCTTGCTTTTCATTTTTTATTCAACCAACCAGTGATACTTGTTATATCAAGAGTGATAATCTAATGTAGTTCTGCGTTCAACTAAGACAAAGAATTCCAATGAGAATACTTTGTTTATAGCGTACTATCAGAGGTAGAAATAATACAGAGCAATAGAAGGAAATATTCCCAAAACCTACTTATTTCAATAAATACTTATGGAAAACTATCTAAAACCATGCTTCTGAAACTTGAGTAAATTATGAGCCACTTTTTATCAGAAAAACAATTTAATAAAAGTCTATTTCATAAAGAAGCTTTAAGAGTAGAGTTTTATTCTATGAATAATGGACCAATATTACTGCAGGTAACTTTTATATTTGTAATAAAACACACACAAAAACAAAAACTTTGTTTTTAAGTTATGATTGAAATTGAAGCAATGCAACTTGATTTAAATTTTCTCCCAATCTGTAATCTCTTTGCTTTGTCGATAAAATCCATTGATGAACAAAATTTTTAAATTTGTTGAGATCTTTATTATTTATTTTGTCCTTTGTCGATCGTGCTTTTGTGTCATATCTAAGAATCCATTGTTTAATAACTAGGTTCCAAAGCATTACCCCTATGTTTTTCTCTAAATATTTTATGATTTTAGTTCTTATATTTAAGTCCTTGATACATTTTGAGTTAATTTTCATATAATGCTTGAGGTATGGGCCCAGCTTCATTCTTTTGCATGTGGAAATCACATTGTCCCAGTACCATTTATTGAAGAGACTATTTTTTCCCCGTTGAATGGACTCAGCACCCATGTCAAAAATCAATTTACCATGGATTTATTTCTGGACTCAATTCTATTCTACTGATCTATATGTTTATCACTATATCAGTAGTAGGCTGTTTATATTACTATATCTTTACAGTATGTTTTAAGGTAGGAAAGTGTGAGTCTTTGTTCTTTTTCAAGAGTGCATCTTGCAGTTCCATATAGATTTGAAGATTGGCTTTTCCATTTCTGCAAAGGTGGCTTTGGAATTTTGATGGGGATTGGATTGAATACATAGATTGAGTAGTATTGACGTCTTAACAATAATGTTTTATAGTTTTCAGTGTACAAGGCTTTCACTTCCTTGGTTAAATTTATCCGTAGGTATTTTACTTTGTTCTTTTCCCCCATGTGTCTGTCAGCTTGTCGTACTGTGGGAGCTTATGTGTTGCTGTGATGCTGGAAGCTATGCCACCAGTATTCAAATACCAGCAGGGTCAACCATGGCAGACAGGTTTCAGCTGAGCTTCCAGACTAAGACTAGAAAGAAGGATCGGGCAGTCTACTCCTGAAAAGAATTAGCCAGTGAAAACCTTATAAATAGCAGTGGAACATTGTCTAATAGAGTGCCAGAAGATGAGTACAGGCCACTCTGCCACTTGGGCCATATGATCTGGCTGATCCAATGGTGCTTGAAGTGTCTGTGACAGATAGAGATGCTGTTTGGAGTCTTTGGCAGGCCCCTCTTGGTGAATCACAACATAGTCCCTCAGGATTTTGGAGCAAAGCCCCGCCATCCTCTATAGATAACTACTCTCCTTTTGAGAAACAACTTCGGCTTGTTACTGGGCCTTACCAGAGAGTGAATGCTTAACCGTGGGCCACCAAGCCACCATGCGGCCTGAGCTGCCCTTCACGAACTGAATGTTGTCCAACCCACGGGGCCATAAAGGTGGACGTGCACAGCAGCGCCTCATCATTAAATGCAAGTGGTATATACAAGATTGGGTCCAAGCAGGACCCGAAGGCACAAGGAAGTTGCATGAGAAAGTGGCCCAAATGCCCATGGTCTCCAATCCTGTCACATTACCTTCTGTCTCCTGCTCTGCACCTATGGCCTCATGGGGAGTTCCTTACACCCAGTTGACTGAAGAAGAGAAAAGTTGTGCCTGGTTTACAGATGGCTCTGTGTGATATACAGGCAACTCGAAAGCAGACAGCGACAGCACTATAACCTCTTTCTGGGACCTCCCTGAAGGACAGTGGTGAAGGAAAATCCTCCCAATGGGCAGAACTTCAAGCAATGCACCTGGTTGTTCATTTTGCTTGGAAGGAAATGGCCAGGTGTGCTATTGTATGCTGATTCATGGGCTGTGGCCAATGGTTTGGCTGGATGGTCAGGGACATGGAAGGAACATGACTGGAAAATTGGAAACAAGGATTTATTGAGGGGAGGTTATGTGGATAGACCTTTCTGAATGGGCCAAAGAAGTGAAGATAGTTGTGTCTCATGTGAATGCTCACCAAAGGGTGACCTCAGCAGAGGATGATTTTAACAGTAAAGCAGATAGGATGACCCTTTCTGTGGAAACAACTAATCCTCTTTCCCCAGCTATTCCTATCATTGCCCAATGGGCTCATGAACAAAATGGCCATGATGGCAGAGATGTAGGTTATACATGGGCCCAGCAACATGGACTTCCACTCACCAAGGCTGACTTGGCTACGGTCACTGCTGAGTGTCCAATCTGCCGGCAGCAGAGACCAACACTGAGTGTCTGATATGGCACCATCTCTCAAGGTGATCAGCCAGCAGCTTGGTGGCAAATTGATTACATTGGACCACTTCCATCATGGAAAGGGCTGCGTTTTGTCCTTACTGGAATAGACACTTATTCTGGATCTGGATTTGCCTTCCCTGCATGCCAGGCTTTTACCAAAACCACCGTCTGTGGGCTTACAGAATGCCTTATCCACCATCATAGTATCTCACACAATATTGTCTGTTATCAAGGGACTCACTTCAGAGCAAATGAAGTGTGTCAGTGGGCCCATGCTCATGGAATTCACTGGTGTTACCATGCTTCCCATCATCCTGAAGCAGCTGGCTTGATAAAATGATGGAATGGCCTCCTAAAGATACAATTATGGCACCAGCTAGGTGGCAATACCTTGCAGGATTGGGGCAATGTTCTCCAGGAGGCTGTATATGCTCTAAACCATATATGGTACAATATATGGTGCTGTTTCTCCCAGAGCAACAATTCATGCGTCAAGGATTCAAGGAGTGGGAAAGGAAGTGGCACCATTCACTATTACCCGTAGTGACTCACTTGCAAGATTTTTGCTTCCTGTCCCCATGACCTTATGGTCTCTGATTGATATTACATAATGGAGGTAAAGAAGAGTATGTCTGGAATGCAGGAGATTCCCTTAGGGCGTCTCTTAGTACTACCATGCGCTGTGATTAAAGTCAATGGAAATCTATAGCAACCCAATTCTGACATGACTACTAATGGTCCAGACCCTTCAGGAATGAAGGTTTGGGTTACCCCACCAGGCAAAGAACCACAACCGGCTGAGGTGCTTGCTGAGGGTAAAAGGAATACAGAATGGGTGGTGGAAGAAGGTAGTTCTAAACACCAGTTACGGCCATGTGACCAGTTGCGGAAACAAAGACGAATTGTTATGAGTATTTCTGCTTTGTATGTGTGCATCAGATAATTTTGTCTTCTTTGCTTAGAAAATATAAGATGTAAACAGGGCTAGTGCATTTTTGGTTTACATGTGTTTGTTGTATTATGTTAAGTGCAAGTACAACTCTGCAATTGTGTTTTTCAGGGATTACGTGTGGTTTGGGGAGGTGTGTACAGATGCCCAGTTGACAAGACATGGCCTGTGATGGTTAAGATTATGTGTCAACTCGGCTGGGCCATGATTTTCAGTATTTTGGCAGTAGTATAATGTTGTGATCACTTCCCTGTTGGAATTTGATATGTGATCACCCACATGATGGAATCTGCTGAGTGGTACCGGCAGGGGTAGGGCTGTGGTAGCTCACTGCCCCCTCAGCCTTCATCTCTCTGCCTTCTGCCACCTACTTCCTTCCTGCTTGCCTTGCAAAAGTTGTTGGCTTGTTCTGGATCCATCAGTTGTGTCTTGCCTGACCTCTGGTTCTTGGGACTTGAGCTAGCAGCTTACCTATCCATCTTGGGATTCGTCGATCTTCACCAAGCAAGAGTCCTGCTCCCCGACCTGCCTATCCTGGGTTCACCAGCCCCCGCAGCTACATGAATCAGGAGAAACTTTGTGGTCTTGCCTGCCGACCTTGGGAATTCCTTGACCTTCACAGCCTGTGAGTGGGAGCCCTGCTCTCCGACCTGCTCTTCTTGGGTTCACCAGCTTCTGTGGCTCTGTGAATTGGAAAAGACCTCTATCCTGATCCAAGGACTTGGGACGTTCCAACCCCTACAATTTCGTGAGCTGTTTCCTTGATATGAATCTCTGTATATATTTATATGCTTTACTGGTTTTGCTTCTCTAGAGAACCTGGCCTAAGACAGTGATCCTGCTGGTGTTTGAAATACCAGTGGTGTAGCTTCCAGCATCAGAACAACATGCAAGCCACCATAGTACATCAAACTGACAGGCATGTGGTGGATAACCTCAATCAGAGGTTAGGATTTACAACACATTTTTGGGGACACAGTTCAATTCATAACATTCCACCCTTTGGCCCTCTAAATTCATATCCTCACCATATATAAAACACATTCAGGTCTTCACATTATCTCAAATTCTTAAAAAAACAAACAAACTCCAAGTCTAAAATCTGATCTTCTAAATCGTCTGAATCAAATATGAGTGAGACTTTAGGCATATTCTATCCTGGGGACAATTTATATTCACTCACAAGTCTTGAAAATAATATTCTGTTCTTTGGGACCACGTGGTTAATGGCCCCGCCATCCAGACTCGGTGTTGGCTATGCCTCCTGGATTTTGAGTGAAGGCTTCTTGGACCTGGGCTTCAGCTCTGACTTCCAGCTCCACTGCAACTCTGCTCCCTTGCCTTTGGATGGCCCCATTCTTCTAGTCCATCTGAGTGCAACCTAGACCCTGACAGGCCCCATTCTTCTAGTCCATCTGAGTGCAACCTAGACCCTGACAGGCCCCGTTCTTCCCCTGAGTCATGGCAGCTCTGCTCCCTCAGGTGTGTCCCCATCCCGTTGGCAGCCTCACACTCTGGAACTGGAACTGAGTTGGCAAAGATCCAACTTTTTGAAACCTAGGAGGCTGTGGCCACACCCTTTGAGGCCAAGAAGTCCCTGCTTCCATTGCTCCTTCCCCCAGTTCTTCTGGCCTTCGAGCTAATCCAGAGATGGTCCTTTTCTTGAGGGCAACAGGCGTAGCTCTTTTGGCCTGTTTCCTGCCTGTAGAATTCCAAGAAACCAATAGCTTTCTTTAATTCTCTTTCCCTTTTAGTCTAAGCTGTGGTAGTTGGTTAGATCCATCAGTCACAGGCTTAATCTTTTTAACAAAAGATTCTGTAGCCAAATCCTTTGTGAACATTCTAGGACACATGTCCTTAGTTCACACAAAATTTTCCAAATCTTTAAGTTTTGTTTTCATTTTGCACACTTCGTTTCTAAGTCCATCTCTTTCCTCTAGCATTTTACTATAAGCAGCAAGGAGAAACCATGTGGTCCCTTTAAGACCTTGCTGAGAAATCTCAGCAGCCAGAGATCTAAGTTTATCACTTACAAGTTCTACCTTCCACCAAACATTCAAGCATAATTCAAACAAGTTCTTTGCCACGGCATAAAAAGCATCACCCTTTCTCCGTTATCTAATCACATGTTCATTTTCTTTTAAAGTTTCACCAGAAGCACATTTAATATCCACATTTCTAGCAACACTCCATTGCTGGTGCCATATGTGTTCTCTAAGACGATAGAGACTTTCTCTGTGGCTCTCCTGACTTCCTTCTGAGCCCTCACCAGAGTTGCCTTTGATATCCATATTTGTCCCATCAGTCTCTTCAAGGTAATCTAGGCTTTTACTGTTAGGCACCTTAAAACTCTTCCATCTCTACCTGTTACTCAACTCCAAAACTACTTTCATATTTTAGGTGTCTGTTAGAGCAGCACCTCACTCTTCTGGTACAAAATTCTTAATTATTGTCATGGATAGAATTATGTCCCCCGAACAAATGTGTGTATCAACTTGGTTAGGCCATGATTCCCAGTATTGTGTGGTTGTGCTCCATTTTGTGACTGTAATTTTATGTTAAGAGGATTAGGGTGGGATTGTAACACCACCCTTACTCAGGTCAACTCCCTAACCCAATGTAAAGAGAGTTTCCCTGGGTTGTGGCCTGCACCACCTTTTACCTCTTTAGAGGTAAAAGGAAAGAGAAACAAGCAGAGAGTGGGGGGCCTCATACCACCAAGAAAGCAGCACCAGGAGCAGAGTACATCCTTTAGACACGGGGTCCCTGCACCTGAGAAGCTCCTCGACCAGGGGAAGATTGAGGACAAGGACCTTCCTCCAGAGCCAACAGAGAGAGAAACCATTCCCCTGGAGCTAATGTCCTGAATTTGGACTTGTAAGGCTGTGAGAAAATAAATTTCTCTTTGTTAAAGCCATCCACTTGTGGTATTTCTGTTATGGCAGCACTAGATGACTAAGATAGTTATCTAGTCTGCAATAACAGAAATACCACAAGTAGGTAGTTTTAACAAACAGAAATTTATTTTCTCACAGTTGGCTAGAAGTTTAAATTTAGGGTGCCAGCTATAGGGAGAGGCTTTCTGTCTACGTCAGCTCTGGAGGAAGGTCCTTGTCTCTTTAGCTTCTGCTTCCTGGTTCCTCGGAGATCTCCATGTATCTTGGTATCTATCTAACCCCATTTCTGCTGGCTTGATCTCTTTATATCTCAAAACAGATTGACTCAGGATACACACTACACTAATCCTACCTCATTATCATAACAAACTATTCCCAAAGGTAAGTATAACCACAGGCATAGAGTTTAGGATTTACAACACATATTTCTGGGAGACACAATTAAATCCATAACAAGTAGATACTAGTAAATTTTAACTCGTTAAAAACTTAGATAATTATTTTAAAATATTTACCTTTTTAAAAATAATTTTCTTTGAATTCTGGCTCTAACGCTTGCTAGCTGGGTGATCTTTGACAAACCTCTTCAATTTCAACACTCTCTAAACTTCAGTGTATTTTTTTGTAAAAGCGAGTAATAAAAAGTAAATGAGTTACTGGTACACACGACAACATAGATGAATCCAAAAACATTGTACTGAGTAGAGAAGAAACCTTACAAGAAAGAGTACTTATTGCATGATTCTATTTATATGCAGTTCTAGAACAGGCATATAATATATATGGTGGGAAAATTAGAAAAGCACTTGCCTCTGAGGCAAGTGGAGTGTAGGGACTGAGTAGAAAGGAGCATGTAGGGACTTTCTTGGATGATGGCAATATAAAAGTTTAAGGTATACAGGTATATGCATTGTTCAAAACTCAGAATGTCTACTTAAGATTTGTGCATTGCTTTGTTAAGTTCACATTGAAAGAATGTGAACAAATATTGAACCCTAGTTAATGATATTGTGGTGCAATGAATTGCTTTTATATGGCTTTTCTAACCATGGTCTTCTAACTCTCCCAA
Source organism: Loxodonta africana (assembly GCF_030014295.1). NCBI lineage: Eukaryota > Metazoa > Chordata > Mammalia > Proboscidea > Elephantidae > Loxodonta > Loxodonta africana. Next base: position 79,294,893 of record NC_087361.1, read on the forward strand.
AAATGATTGGTTGGGCCACAGTCTTGCAAGGGATTGGTCAATTCACTATGCAAACTGAATGACTTGCAGTCCACCAAGCAGATTGGTCAGTTCATGGTCCCAGCCAGAGACCCATGCCATGAAATTCACAAGGAGTAGGCTTATAAAAGGGCCAATCCTACAGAGGTTAGGGAGACATCACTACCATCAATAAGCGTCTGAAGCAGAGCACATCTTTTGGACCAAAGATCCGGAGTTCCTGCACTGAGAGCCTCCTAGACCCAGAAGATAGCACAGTAACACTGAATATGGGGAGAGACAGCGGCAGAGGGCTTGTCAGCCCACGGAGAGCTAAGTGCCTTTGGCAGGAGGCTTGTCAGAGGAGCTAAAAGAGTTGTAACACTTGCCATGCAGGGCAGAAGTTTGAGTGTGCTCAGAAGATCCTGTGGAGGAGACTTCCTACAGCAGGACGGAGCTGGATGTCTCTGGGCAGGAGGCTTGCCAGTGGAGCTAAAAGAGCTGTAACGCTTGTGTAGAACAAGGGAAGCCTGAGCGTGCCCCACGTAGGACCTGCGTGCCTCCCCACCCTGGGCAGCATTAGGCTGGGTAGCGTGGCAGTAAGAGAGCACCGCAGGCCTGGGAGCATAGCAGGAGCCAGCAGCATAGGCCAGCAAGTGGCAAAGCAGAAACCTCTGGAGCCATGCAGGCCTCCAAAGCAGTGTATTGGTAACCAGAAGTAGTGATGATGTGAACACAGCATCTGACCTGAACCATGGTGTGCCTGCCCAGCAACATAAGAATGGACACGGGTAATTTGGGGAAGGGTAAGCATTTCCCGTTTGAAAATATGTTGGTTATCATTTGCTTTCTATAAATAATATTGACTTTCACTTTGCCAACACTGTATAAGTGTCTCATGTGTCCAGCTCAATCACAGATGAACATAGTACCCAAGGAATAGTTAATGCCTTATAGTTAATAGTTAATGTCTTATTTTTTTATGGCTGTCTGGAAGTTTAAGACACAGCCTGTGTGCATGTGTAATGCAGATAGACAGGCAATGCATACAGATAAGTTTGCTTAAGTATTTAGGGGGGCATGTATAGATATTTGAAATTTACCTTGAAATGTGTCAAAAAAAAAAAAAAAGAAAAAGATGGCTGGATAGATTGGTAAATATGTGATTTAAAAGTTAGTGGTAGTATCTAGGTGGAGGGTATGTTTGAAATTTTTCAAGTTAGAAAATTATTGAAAAATAAGCAGAGGTCGGTCATATTATGTCCCTAAGCTGCAATTCACGTAAATGTCCATGAAAAGTAGAATAGGTAGATGCTCTGTGGCATATTCACACAATAGGATAATAGAGAATTATCTGCTACACCTCAAAATATGGACAAATCTCACAAACAAATTGTTAAAAGAAAAGAAGCTGGGCATATACTATATAGTTTCATTTATGTAATATAAACCAAAACCCACTGCTGTCAAATTGATTCCAACTCATAGTGACCCTATAGCACAGAGTAGAACTGCCCCATAGAGTTTCCAAGGAGCATCTGGTGGATTTGAACTGTGGACCTTTTGGTTAGCAGCCATAGCTCTTAACCACTACGTCACCAGGGTTTCCTTATGTAATATAAAACAAGGCAAAACTGATCTAGGATATTAGAAGTCAAGATACTGTATAACATTAGGCGTGGGGTAGGTAGCGATTGGAAGGGTGCTGGTATGTTTTGTTTCTTGTTTTGGGTACTGGTTTCCCAGAAGTGTTCAGTTTGTGAGAACTCATTGATCTGTGCATTTATGGTATTGCTTGTTTCTGTTAATATGCTATATTTCAATAAAGAGTTCCAAAAGTGGGATAAAAATAGCTCCCACCTCACAGTATTATTTTGTAGTTTAAATTAAAATTGATTAGAATGTAAACTCCAAAAGGGAAGGAATTTTAATCTATTCCTTCACTGCTGTATGCCAAGACTAGAACATGGCCTGGCGCACGGTGGACATTCAGAACATTTTTTTATAAATGAATAGCAGTATAGCACAGCGTTTATCTCATTGCCTGCCACAGAGTACAGATTCTAAATATTACATACTATAATAATATTACTCTATCATTGCTTGAGATGGTTAAGATCATATTCCTCTTTAAGCAGTGCAGCCTAGACCACACCATATTTTAACATCAGGGATCTGTTATCTCAAATTCCTAAGTTCATCTCTTCACTTGATCAATGGTAGTAAAGAAATCAATGGCCACAAGTGAACTTTACCCTGTGGGCTTTCAGTTGTGAAATAAAGCTGAGAATTTACTGTTTTTGGTATAGTCTGAGTTAATTATTTATGCTGCTACTATGTCCTTACCAGTTATCATGTTCTTATTGGACTCTGGCATGAAAAATAACGCCAATCAATATAGTTGTGTTATTTTAGCATTATTTGAAAATATTTTAAACGAAATAAAAATAGCTCCCACTTCACATTACAAAGGGATTTAAACAGATGTTGTAAATGATTAACTTTCTCAAGAGAAGTATTCTGTACTTAATGAGGAGTTCATAGTGCTTTAGAATTGTAAAAATCAAGCAAGCCATTGAAGATGATGTCCAAAGACTTGGCTTTTATTGTCATATTAATCATCTCCGGAGAACTCTATGCAGAAGGTAAAATTAATTCTTAAAATTCTTTGCTCCCTAAAAATATAAATGGAAAGCCTAACATTCATACAAGTTGAGTTATACTTTTAAAATCTGATATGCCAATTTTATAAAAATAAAATTCTTATAACTATAATTTCTTACAGTAATTAAACAGGCTTTTTCCTTTGGGCAAAAAGAGTAAACTATTCTTATAATAGCATAACTTTGAAAAACTAAACAAACCTTTGCATTTCTAGGTTTTGGGGGTTAGGAGACAAATTCTAAGTACTTTAAAGAATTTTCACTATTTAGGAGTAACATTTTAACCTTAGTTCTAATTTCATACTAGAATTCATTTAGAACGCTAACAAAATTTGAATAATTTTAATTCTTTTCACAAGGTAAGCTTAATGTAGAAAGTTTAAAAAGCAAATCAGAAAGATGTTTGACTCTTGACAGTATGATTTTTATCCTAATGACTTACTAATTGGTTGAAGTCATTAAGGAGTAGTTAGAAATTGATAATCCAAAGACATTTCTGAGAATGAAAGTGGACTGTATTAATACTTATGCTGGAACAACCGGTGTGCACCAGGACTTTCCAAGCAAACCAAAACCTATGGACACCCGCGCTATCAGAAATATTTATATGCAGGCTGTTGAGTGTGTGAGATTCATGTAAGATGAGTGTGAGAGTGAGAGGCAGGCAGTGTACAAGTGTGGGTTGCTTAGAAACAGTTACCAGTGTTATTAGTCCGTAGGGTTAAGAAGCCAGGTAGGTTATTAATCACCAGCAAGAATGGATATACAGAGTAGGAAACCACAGCAATAAGACTTTTCTAATGTAAATACCTTAGGGAATTTATTGAAATAAAATACGCAACAAATTATGATTGACTTTTAGTTGAATAATTTACTACAAAGTTTCTACCAAAAAAAAAAAAAAAAGCCTGCAATTAAAATTCTGGGAGTGAAATACGTGGAATTCAACTTATTTGATACATTTAATTCCAAAATAGGATAATTTTTACATGTATAGTTTCCTTTGATTTTATTTTTCTCTCTAAATAGGGAAGAACCAGCAAATACAATCAATATTACAGAATACAATATTACAGTATTCTAGCTAAATTTTCTAATTCTTTTACCTCACACACACACACACAAAAGATAATTTGCTTAAGACAGGGACTATCGTTATTCCCCTGCTTCCCACAGCCCCCTTGGGTCCTCCCCTTTGGAGTTAATTATACTTCTCATTTCATGGTGCGCAATCATCATTGGCCTATGAAAACACTCACTATTGTTCTATTTATACATTTTTCTCCTTTATCTCTGATCCCCAATCCCATTCTGCCTCCCTTCCCCCCCCAAAGTGGGGCCCATTATTATAAGGTGTTTAATATATTCTTAAATATGTAACAGCTTTGGAAAATATGAGTCTTGTTTTGTGTATGTGTTTTACAATCCCAATAAAGGGAGCTTGCTATAGATTTTATCTTCTGGTTTTATTTTTACTCATTACTATTTGAATACATTCTCTACGTTGCTGAATCTACTTTGTTGCTCTTAACTGCTGCATAGTATTTCGTATATTTTACTTATTCACTCTCCGAATGATGGAGCTGTTAACCACTAAACCAAACCCATTGGCTTTAATTTTAGTCTAACTCATAGTGACTCTATAGGACAGAGTAGAACTGCCCCATTGGGTTTCCAAGGAGTGGCTGGTGGATTTGAACTGCTGACATTTTGCTTAGCAGCTGAGCTCTATAACCACTGCACCATCAGGGCCTGTTAGTCACACCTAATTCTCTCTCAACTATAAATTACTCTGAAGAGAATACTGTTGTGTAATCACCTCATCTTCTCTGTGAACATTTCTTTGACCTATGTTTATTGATAGATTTCGAGTGAACTTGTGTACTTAATTTCTGTAAGTACTGACAAATTACTTTCCAGAATAGTTGTCTCAAGTTACAGTTTCTCCAAGAGGGTGTGGGTCATTGTCCCATCACCAACACTTCAAATGATCCAACTTAATTTCTTACTGCTGGTATAAGTGAAATACCACCATTGGGTAGCTTTGACAAACAGAAATTTATTTTCTCACAGTCGAGGAAGTTTGAATTTTTACACCATGACTTTCTTATACCGTGACTGTTGCTGTTTCCTCCCAACACAACACTTAACAGGTGGTTCAAGAATTCCCTTCTTTTAAGCCCTTTTATGATTTTAAGGTCTCCAACATAAGGGTAGAAATTTTTAAGTAAATTTTTTAATTGAAGTATAATATACATAGAAAAATGTAAAAATCTTGATATACATCTATAAATTTTTAGAAACGTTTACACCAACAAGAGAAAGATATAGAATATTAGCAGCACCCCAGAAGCCTTCTACAGATCCTGTCTCGTGTTACTCCATCATTAGCTATCCTTACTTCTGTTGCCATGGATTAGATTTTCCTCTTTTAAAAATGTATGTAAATGCACACAATATGTATTCATGTGTGTCTGGCTTCTCTCACACATTATGTTTGTAAGATTCACCATTCATTCTTATCGCTGTGTTATATTCCACTGTAGGGATATTATAAAATGTATTAATCTTTCTGCCATTAATGAACATTTAGGTTGTTTCCAGCTTAATATGAATTGTGCTGCCATGAACATACTTTTTCATGCCTTTGGGTGCTTTTTAAGCTTTCCTATTTTGTGATATAGTATGTGCATGTCCTGCTTTAATAAATAGTGTCAAACTATTTTCCCCTAAATGGTGGTACCAATTTATATTTCCACTTACAGTAGTCTGAGAGCTCCAGTTTCTCCACATCTTTGCCGATATTCAGTATTTATTTTGTCTTTTTCATTTCAGCCGTTCTAGTTGACACATAGCAGTACTATCTTGTAGTATTTTGAATTTGTGTTTCCCTGATGACTAATAAACTTGAGTACCTTTTACTAGCTTTCTGGCACCTTATATTTCCTGTTTTGTGAAGTGCTTACTCAAGTGTTTTACCTTTTTTTGTTAGTTCTCTGTCTTTTATATATTAAAAAGCCATTTATTTCAAAATCTTGAGGAGAATTTGACCTACTCTAGAACTGCGCAATTGAAAACAGTGGCTACTCACCACATGTGACTATTGAGTACTTGACATACAGCTTGTGCTCTAAGTGTAAATACATGCTGGATTTCAAAGACTTCGTAAGAAAATAGTTTGGATGCATTGGGTTAAAAATGTATTATTAAAATTGACTTTACCTGTTCCTTTTTATTTGTGTAAATTTTCCTACTAGACATTTTAAAACTACACAAATGGCTCAAATTATATTTCTATTGGACAGTGCTGTTTTACAAAATTAGGGAAAGCTTCCCCCCCCCCCCCCCCCCGCCGAAAAAGTAGCCTGCCTAGTTTTCTCCTGACTATTAGGTGCTGGGGCTGCTGGCAGATTAATTCCGATTGAAAAAGAAAAATAATGTTAGAATTTTCACAAAAGCACTTTAAAAAGATAGGTAATAAAAAATAAGTCCTAATTAAAATGTCCGCAAGCATGTTTAAAGATATATTGTCACTTCACTACAGATTTTATGGTTTCAGATATCTTTTTCAATTTTCAGCTTTATGTTTACTTATTTCAGAGAAGTCCTGCCATCTTCCTAGTGTAGAAAATGGAAGAATTGCCCAATATTACTATACTTTTAAAAGCCATTACTTTCCAATGGGCATAAATGAAAAATTGCCATTCTTCTGCTTGGCTGGTTATACAACTGAAACTGGGAAACGAGAAGAAAAAACCACATGTACAACAGAAGGCTGGTCTCCAGTACCAAGGTGCTTCAGTAAGTCAGCTGAATGGGTCGATACCATGTTTTCAATACTCAATTTAATTTGTAAAAATGAGGGCCTCATAAAATATGGAAAGTAAAAACTATTGTTACATTATCTTTCTACAAATTGAAGGCATGTTCTACAATTCTGCAAATAATTCCACATTAAAATTTTGTTTTTCTTTACCTGTTTTAATAATAACCTGTGACAAGAAGAATAATTACTGAGATTGTTTTATTTATCACATTTCAAGAAGTAGAAACTCAATTGAGTCACTTTACGTAATAAGGAACTTATTATAAGGAGCACTGTGCATAGGAAATTAGGAAAAGGCCTAAGACGTTGGCATCAGAAAGTACAAGATCGTTACTGTAGTGTTTTATCACTGATTGGTAAGGCTCACCTCTTCTTTGGGTACCTGCTTCTTCTCTCATAATACCCATGAAAAATCTTTTTTTTTTCCCCTGAACTTGAGTTCACATTTGTGAAAAGAGAATCAGATTGACTCATCTCATCATTTCATGTCAGATTATGCTATAGGCCTATCAGTTGGCTTCGTGAGCTAAGAGTTCCTCTTTTTTTCAGAATCAAGGGCTTTGGTTAAGTCAGTTTTACGTACAAGAGATTACTGTGACTGATGCATTCCGTAAACATTCCATTTGGATAATAATTCATTCTATGATTTGAGGACAAAATGTAAAAATAAAAAAGGCATTGCACTTTTAGTATTAACATAAACCATAGACTAACTCCAATAAATAGATCTCACTCATCACCAGAGCATAAAAATAAGTTAAACATTTTAGGTGTATTAACTCTTTTAGCTTGGAGAGAAGAGCATTGATACAGGAGCCAGGAGAGGAGAACTCAAGTTTAGCAGTGGAGTGTAATGTTAATACAGAACCTCTGCAGTCAGGTTGCCTGCATGTGAATCCAGCTTGACCACTGTGCTGTGACTTAAACTTTCTGAACTTAAGTTTTTATCTATAAAGTGGTGTTGATACTTCTGCTAAAATGGGACAGTTCTCATAAGTGCATACCACACAGTACATATAACTAAGCTACTCGTAACCCTGGTGGTGTAGTGGTTAAGTACTACGGCTGCTAACCAAAGGTCGGCAGTTCAAATCCACGAGAGATCCTTGGAAACTCTATGGGACAGTTCTACTCTGTCCTGTAAGGTCGCTCTGAGTTGGAACGACTCGATGGCGATGGTACTCTTAGCCTTAGAGAAGAAGTCCCTTAACCTTCTGAACTGATTTGCTGGTGAGGATCTAACAAGGGGACCTATAAAAATGATATAGCTTCATACAATGCTAAGATATTTTTTGTTATTTAATACGTCATTGTAACAATTATTTATTTAAAAAAAAGAAGTCTATAAACATACAGGCTTTGAGTTACCTGTCTGTGATTCAAACACAGTCTACACGGACTGGCTACCAAGTCTTACTGTGAAGCTAGGTGATTCCAAAATATTTGCAGTGAGAATGATTGAACAGTTTACACATTAAGGTGTTTGCAAAATAATTTCACATACCTATAAAATAGGTATGTGCTTTTGTATGTGATGTTAGAAAGTATCACAGTGGGCTTAATATTGGGAAGTAAATCCAAAATAAATTATTTTGTTTGCTATTAATGACAATTGATTAAAGGAAGAGCCCTGGATATATTTTCTAAAGGCATATGTGTTAGGTGGTAGAAATGAATATCAGAACTGAGATTTGTAAATATAAAGAACATCATTGTTAATCCAAATCCATTTTCAAAAAAAATAGATGCAGGATATTTCCAAAATTAAATGAAGGAATTCAGAGGTGGAAATTCTCTTTTTCTCTCTTTCAAATTCCAACTAAAAGTAATGTTAAACCTTTTTCCTAATTTTACACCTTCTTAAATGACAAGGGTGGTTTGATTATTGAGTTAAGCAAAGAAATACGCATTTTTTTCCCTTAGAAAAATGCACCAAGCCTGACCTGAGAAATGGTTATGTCTCTGATGTAAAGATGCTGTACAAATTTCAAGAGAACATGCGTTATGGTTGTGCTTTGGGATACAAAACCACTGGAGGGAAAGATGAAGAAGTCATTCAATGTCTCTCCAATGGATGGTCTTCTCAACCAACTTGTAGAAAAGAACAAGGTATGTGTTTAAGAATCATTTCCTGAAATTGAAGGTGAAGGCGTGTGAGGCTCATACTTTTTTATTTTGGTAAGTATTTGATTTAATATAACTTATTTTTCATTATGTCTGCAAAAGCAAGAAGTTGCTATTATATTATTCTCAAATGTTAGCTGTTTTCCTTGACCCAGTGGCTCTCAACCCCCACAACATACCTACATCAGCAATTTTCACTTTATTAGTAAAAAGAACTGGAGAGGAATAAAATGAAAATTTCTCAATAAAACTGTTTCTTGCCACATATATAAATTGCTATTAGCTTTATTAGAGAAGAACTTGAGCTCAAGCAAATTATTTTATACTGTAGAACAATGCTGCTGCTGTTGTTGTTAGGTGTGGTCAAGTTGATTTTCAATTTGTAGAGACCCCATGTGACAGAGTAGAATTGCCCAGTAGGGTTTCCTAGGCTGTAATCTTTACGGGAGCAGATTGCCAGATTTTTCTTCCTCAGAGCCACTGGGTGGGTTTGAATCATCAACCTTTTGGTTAGCTGTCGAGCACTTAATCGTGACACCACCAGGGCTCCTTAAACCAATATTAAATATACTTAAAATAATATGATAATTTGAATACACATACCTTCTTAGTATGTTGCCAGATATTTACATTGTGCAAATCCACAGGTGGCACATAAGCAAATAATTGTCACTGCACGAGCCTTCATTTGAACTGTGGCCTTTTGTCAAGTACAGTCAACTAGAATGTTAAGAGTAGAAGGCTGTGGAGTTAAGCCACTAGATGGATGAAAAAAAAAAAAGAGGGAAGAGAGAGGTAAAGGCAAACTATTTGCAATTATGCTAAGGATTGATTCTGCTGCAGAATCTTAAGGAAAAAAAAAACCAAACCCATTGCCGTCGAGTAGATTACTACTCATAGTGACCCTGTAGGACAGAGTAGAACTGCCCCATAGAGTTTCCAAGGAGCCCCTGTGAATTCAAACTACCAACCTGTTGGTTAGCAGCCGTAGCTCTTAATCACTATGTCACCCCCAAAAAAGTTTCCATAATCTTAAGGTTCCATGAAAATACATTTTGAGATTTCTTTTTTAATATTCTAGGTTTAGTGATAAGGTTTGTCAAATAAATAACGTTAATTTTTTTTTTTTTTAAGAAACATGTTTGGCCCCTGAATTATATCATGGAAATTATTCTACAGCGCAGAAAATATTCAAAGTGGGTGATAAAGTGCAATATGAATGTGCCACTGGCTACTACACAGCTGGAGGAAAGAAGACGGAGGAGGCAGAATGTCACACACATGGATGGCCTCTCACACCAAAATGTACCAGTAAGTTCTCATTTTGAATACAATCTACTTTCACTTTGAAAACTTTCTCTCCTACAGAAGTATTTATCAGTTGTCATGTTCACTATGTTCCAATTTTCATATATATATATTTTCCTTCCAGTTTTATTGTTTATAGTAGCCCCCTTTGGTCATTTAAAGCTCTTAAGTAGGAAAAATTCCTTTCAGCTCACGTAATTAAATTAAGTCAGTTATATTTAATATTATACACATATCTATATATAATTAATTCATATGCTTTTTATTATTTCAGATTATGGAAAATGTACTAATTTCTATTCCAGATATAGCGTGTAAGTAGTAAGTGAATTTTGTCCTAGCAGAAGAAATTAAAACGTCTTGGCATCCTTATTCATTCTTTCGTTCTCAGAATTAAAGTGCTCTGCTTTAAGGTTAATAGAAAATGGTTATTTTCATCCTGTAAAGCAAACCTATGAAGAAGGAGATGTAGTTCAGTTTTTTTGTCATGAAAATTATCATCTAAGTGGATCTGATTTAATCCAGTGCTATAATTTTGGTTGGTATCCAGAATCTCCTGTATGTGAAGGTAATTATTGTTATTATTATTTATTTCATACTCATAAAACTAATCAGCTTTAATCTCTATGAGCTCAGAAAACAAAGTGTCTTTGGTAATATCTAATTCCTGTCTTGGGTGCTATTTATTTTCATTAATAAATCAATGCTGTTTTCAGCAATCTTTAATATGTTTCCTCCAAAGAAATCTTGTTTGATATTAGTTAAAGAGTAGATGTGTCTTTGACTTATTATATTTTTAAACCCCTTATTATTATAATGAATAGCTTTCCTTACTGGAAATGAGTCAGTCTAGTGTACCCTAACTTTGGGAGGACACCTTCTCAAGTGACCACATATTTCCTCATGTGAAAATACAGTCTCCAAAATAGTGGGGTAGAGATCAGAAAGGAGTCAAAATTAAAAAAGCGGTCATCTATCAAGCACAGTTCAAAAATATAATAGCTATCATTAAGTTCCATCACTGGATGTGTTCAGACAGGTGGTTTGATTACCTGTCTGAAAGACACCAGTTCCATAGTTATTTACACACACATACAATGTGATAGGAAGGATCTCCTGGGCTAGCTGAGGAAACAAATATGAAAACAAATACTTGATACAATGTGACAAATGCCATAATAAAGTCAGGTACAAAATGCTTGAGTAAACAGATTTTCTGCTTAGTGCGTATTGGGGTAGCATTCACAGAGGTGATGGATAATATTTGAACTGGGCCTTAAAAGATAAATGAAGGCTGGGAAAAGGAAAGGATTTGACAGCCTCTGGGTTTTTTTTAGTTTTTCTGTAACACAAGAAACAAAGCTATTGGCAGGCAGGAGCAAGAGGAGAAGTAAAACTTAGAAGAGAGTGGTGAAGATTTGCAATAGGCGCTGGGAGGAATGAAAGTGGGAATTGACTAGAGACATGCAATAGGATTTCCCTTACTTATCGTGATCCTATGAATGTATTGAACAATAATTGTAGTGGCTTTATGATTTTTCAGTCATGTTGAACAACCTTATTGCTGTCGAGAGGCAGATCGTTTGCAAGTAATCTGTAGCATGTTATTTCAAAAATAAATGGCAGATCTACTTAAAGGCTACTCACCACTCCTGTTAAGGTTGTTAGGTGCTGTCAAGTCGATTTTCGATTCACATTGACGCCATATGACAGAGGAGAACTTCCCCATAAGGGTTTCTAAGCCATAATCTTTACTGAAGCAGATAGCCAGGTCTTTCTCCCACAGAGCTGTTGGGTGGGTTTGATCTTCCAACATTTTGGGTAACATTCGAGCACTTAAACGCCATGCAACCACCCCAATCACTGAAAATTGGACAGTATGCCGACATGCCTGCTATTCCCTATACTAAATAATCATATTTACTATAACTAGTAAATAGTAGGAGAGACAGTGTGGGAGGCTGAATAATGCCCTCATCTGTCCATGTCTTAATATCTGGAACCTGTGAATGTTACCACATACGGCAAAAGGAGCTTTGCAGATGTGATTAAAATCAGGATCTTGAGATGGGGAGATGATCCTGGGTTATCTAGGTGGGCCATAAATGTAATCTCAGGTGTCCTTATAAGAGGGAGGTGGAGGGAGACTTGACTGCAGAAAAGGAATAGAGCACGTGACAATGGAAGTAAGAGGTTGGGGTGATACGAGGAAGAGGTCATGGCCTGAGGATTACCAGCAACCTCCAGAAGCTACCAGAGGCAAGGAAATTAATTCTCCAGTAAAGCCCCCAGAAGAAACGCAGCCTTGCGAACACTGACTTCGGCCCTGTGAAACCGATTTTGGACTTCTGGCCTCTGGAACTATAAGAGAACAAAATTGTATTGTTTTAAGCCACTAAACTGTGGTAATTTGCCATAGCTGCAACAGGAAACTAATACAAGGCTTAAGAACAGGAGATTTGAATTCAAATAGACATGGGTTCAAGAATAAATCTGCCACTTACTAATAATTCTTAAATTTTAGTTTATTTATCTATAGTACACACGCACACACAAAAAAAAATTTTTTTTTTACACAGGATAAATAATAGTCCTTACTTGATACAGCAATTCTAGAATTAAAGGAGATAATGAATGTATAATGTTTGTTGTTTAGCTTTCTACTGCTATATAACAATGTTACCACAAATTTAGCAGCTTAAAACAACACACATTTAGTGTTTCACAGTTTCTATGGGTCAGGAGGGTAGACACAGATTAGCTGGATCCTCTGTTTCAGGATCTAACAAAACTGCTATCAAGGTGTCAGCTGGGGCTGCAGTCTCTTCTGTGGCTTGACTGGGAAAGGGCCTGCTTCCAAACACATTGTCACTGTTGGCAGCATTCAGTGCTTTGCAGGCTGTGGGACTCAGGGCCTCAGTTTCTGGGTAAATGTCAGCTGGAGGCCTCTCCATTTGGCAGCTCACAATGTGGCAGTTTGTGTCTTCACAACCAGCATGGGAGAGAGTCTTTCAGGAAGATAAGGACTACAATATTATGAAACATAATTACATATTCATAATTATATACACAATATTGTAAAGACCCTCAAGAGGACAGGTACCACAAAAGGGAGTGAACACTAGGAGGTGGGATCATGGGACCCTTGCTAGTGTCTGTCTAACATACTCGTTATGGTGCTTGGCACAATAAAAGTGCTTGTTAATTTTTAACTATCATTTTTGTATTTATATGACTAAAAATGCTAAGTTTTTTCTTAAGGAAGAAGAAATAGATGCCCTCCTCCACCTTTGCCTCTAAATTCCAAAATTAAAAATTATTCAACAACATATCGTCATGGAGAAACTGTCCGTATACAATGTGAGCTTAATTTTGAGATCCAGGGGTTAGAAGAAATACGTTGTGAAAACGGAAAATGGACAGAACCTCCAAAATGCATTGGTTAGTAACATCTCAAGTAAAATTTTCCTAAAACAAAATCTGCATGTGCAGCTAAATGGTCTCTGCTCTTTGGATCGTACCTTTTCAGAACTGAAGGAGAAGATCGCCTGTAAGGAACCACCTCTAATTGAGAATGGTGGGGCAAACCTACACTCTGAAATGTATTACCATGGGGATAAAGTGACCTATAGATGTGAAGATGGCTACCATATCCGTGGATCAAATGAGATAACTTGTAAACATGGAAAATGGACACTTCCCCCTGAGTGTGCTGGTATCTATGCTACATTAACATCAATAGCTAAGCCTAGTGTGTAAAAGTTTTCCATTTTGTTTATTTAATCCACATAATCATAGCAGGAGGAAACTGCTTGGAAACGTTAGAAACAAATTAATACTGCATCTATTCTGCTACTTTCTTTGTATACGGAGGCAGCATTTTAGCCGACCAAAAGGTTGGAGGTTTGAGTGCACCCAGAGGTACGTTGGAAGAAAGGCCTGGTGATAAAAACAGGACTTCCAAAAAATCAGCCATTGAAAACCCTGTGGAGCACAGTTCTATTCTGACACACATGGGATTGCCACAACAGCAACTGATGTTTTTTCAAAGAAATGAGAAACTAAACATTTTTGAATGCATATTAATGAGAGGCACTACCACGTCAGCTGTTTGACTCCAAGACCTATGAGCTTTCAATGGCAGCCCAAAAGTGATGATGCACTTCACTTCTAAAGAAAATAAGGGCATGCTGGATTGGGTGACTGGCTACGAGAACATCCTAAAATATTAGGGTAGAGTTCTCTGTTCCTGACTTCGGGTCAGTTTTGCCGATATTACTTTAGCTGTTATGAACCTGATATCGTTCTAAGACATGTCCCTGGTCTTCCATTTCACTTCAGGACACCAGCAGGCAACACTGTCATTCCTAGATGCTACCCTTCCTGTCATCCTTCTCTTTTCTTGATCAGATCCTGGAAAGATATTCACAAACATATTAACAAGAATATTTATCGCATAAAGCAAATGATATTACGATGCTAAAGAAATAATATTACCAGAGTAAAAGAGAGACTTTAAAGTGAAAAAAAAAAAATGGAAATTTCATCCATGAGTTGATTGGTAAAATTCCTCTAGGACAAGAATGAGAAGGAAAAAATAAAAGCGAATTATGTCATAGGACAGTTTTAGAATTGACTGTGATCATTAAGCAGTATTTCCCTTTCTACACATTTTCAGAATGTCCGTATCATAGTTTTTTCAAATCCAAAACATGAAAAAAACGCTTACTTGTTCTTAGGCTAAACATTTGCTGTTTATTCTTGCTTAGTAAATTTTTAAGACATTTGCGCTATATAACATTTCTCTCATTTCTGATGAACTTATGAGTCAGTTGTCCTAAAGGATATAGTGCGAGGATTGAGGAGTCCCTGGTGCAAATGTTTAAGCACTCCACTACTAAGTGAAAGGTTGGTGTTTCAAACCATCCCAGAGGTGCTGTGGAAGAAAGACCTGGTGATCTGCTCCTGAAAGACCACAGCCTCGAAAACTCTATGGAGCACAGTTCTAGTCTGTGGGATTGCCAAAAGTCAGATTCAAAATTAAATGTTTTGTTTGTTTTTTTTACTTTTTTGTACTATGGGTAACCGTATTATGTCATTAGGTAGCTATGAATTCATATTGATTTTAAAATAAACCCTTTTTTTAGAAAACAATGAGAACTGTAAGCCTCCACCTGGTCTAATAAATGGGGCTATTGTTGATGGGTTGTTGGCAAGCTACACAACGGGATCCTCAGTGGAATATAGGTGCAATGAATATTATTTATTGAAGGGCTCAAAGACATCTCATTGTGAACAAGGAAAATGGACATCTCCACCTGTTTGCTTGGGTAAGACAGAGAACACACTGTATTTCCTCTGCTATTACATTTATATTTTATGTGATTTTCTTATAATGTTTTATAACATGGAAATGATTATTTGTATAAATGTTTTCAAGTGCCCCTTCTCCCCCCTCAGTTCTTTAGGCAGAAAATTCTTAATACCTTAAGGTTTAGGACTACATTAGTCCTTTCCTTGTTGCTTTTTTGTGTTATCTTTCTCCTAATTGAAATTTTCCCTGTACTATTTCCCATAATGTCTCTGCTTCTCTTGTACTCAGACTAAGAGAAGAATAATCAATGGATTCTTTCCTTGGTAGAGCTTATTATTAATAGCTCCTTTGTTACAACTTCCTCACATAAATGACCACTTTTATTATATCATCTTGATTATATAAATATGTGTTTCTAAGCTATCCTGAAGGTATTTTGGAATAAGGCACAATACAAAAATTCCATGTTTCAAACGGAGAATTGAGGCGGTTATCAAAATGGTTATTTAAATTGCGATAATGATGAGAAAATAATATACACCTCCCATCTTAAATCTATATGTTTGCCTCAGTTTTTAGCTTTGCTAGCCAGAGTTGTATTTAAAAGCCTTTAATTTGCCCTAGTTGCTATAGATCCTTGAACATGTTACACTGTGACTTTTACAAATAGGCAATGACATGATAAATGTCCTGTAAGTTAAAATAACCATTTAAAGTATTAAAAAAAAAGTATTAGCATTTCAAAATTACAAAAGCAAACCGTTGTTATTTACCAAAAAGTTAGTAAATAAATAGAAGCAAGTAGCAAAAAACAGAAAATGTTGGTAACCTTCCTTGAAACAATTGTTAACTTAGACAGTGATCTAAACATTTTACTATGTATATACACAACAAAAATGCAGAATTTATGTAACTTGCATTTTTTTTGCTTAAAAACATATGAACATTGTTTAATATACTTTCACATTACCCTTTTCAATGGCTGCATAGGATTCCATAGTGCAGATATGCCATAATTAAACTAGTCACTTTACTGATGAATGTTTACTTTTTCCAACACCTTCATATTCCAAACAGCACATTTTTAAACAAAATATTTATACATTTTAAAAAAACTTTGTTTTTTAGTTAAACATCAATTATATTTATTTTGTTATTTTTTAAATTTTCTAAAGTGGAATTTCCGAAACAAAAAGATTTGATTTTTTTTCTTTTAATTGCAAAATTGTCCTTCAAAAAGTTTATTCTGATTTATACCCCTCTCGTTACTAAATAAATGAAGCCGTTTTCTTAATCTTTTTGTCAACTTTGCATTTTTAATCTTTGTATTTTTTATAATCCAGCAGACAAAATCATTTTAATTTGGTTTATTTAATTATTAATGAATTGGACATTTTTTTAAATTTTCAGTGTCCACTGGGTTTTCTTTTCGTGAATTGACTGTTCAGTTTCATCGTTTTCCCATGCTCATTGTAAGAGCTACATCTATATAAATTACATTACCCATATGTGACAATCATATATATTGAAAATTTGTTTTATTTTCCTTTTATTTATGGCCATTTTTAATATTCAGGAAATTTCGTTTTTAAGTCTTGAGCTCTTTCAACCTTTTCTTTGGTGGTTTTTCCTCTTAAATTATTCTTAGGAGGCTGTTCTCATTCAAAATCAGATACATCTTCCTCTCTATATAGTTTTTTTTTTCTATTGCTCATATATTTTCACAAGGGTTTTTGATATTAAGTATCTGTTGATGTGATTAATACTGCATTGAGTGGAGGTATAGTCATCTCTGAAGGTGGAAACTGGGTTGAAACAGGAGTGGAAAAGCTAGTGATAGAACAACCACTTAAGAAATACCAAGCTTAAAGAAATCTATTATTGTATATTTGGAAAAATTGCTTCAAGAAATTTAGGCTTGCTGCTAATAAATCAAAGCAAATATTGAGTGGCGGTAATTTTATTGTCATTATGGAAGAGGAGAGAGCTTTTGTGTATCTCATTTGTCCTTTGTGATTGAAAGTACTATCACTCCAAATGTTCAGAACGTTGTGATGAGAGGTAGAATTTTCTATCTGTGAATGATTATTTCAGACATTATGAACCTCCCTAACCTCTCCTTACTGTTCTTTCCCGCTCTCACTCTTCTCCAGCCACTCTGGCCTTCTTACTTTGCTCAAACAAGCCAAACATGCTCTCACCTCAGGGCCTTTGCACTGGTTGTTTTCTCGCCTGGAATGTTTTTCCCTCAGAAAACAACATCGTTCACTCTCTACCCTCCTTCAAATCTGTGCAAATTGTCATTTCTTATTTAAGCATACCCCAGCACCTTACTTAAAAGTGAGCCACCCTTCCCCCAGCCCTTCTGAGAGCTCTTCCCCTCCGCTTCTCTTTTCCCCATCTATTTTATCATCTGTTATAGAAAAAAAGATAAGCTCCATGAGGGCAGAGATCTTCGTTTGGTATATCATTGTATAACAAGTGACTGGAACACTGCCTGGTAGAGTATATGCGATGAATATACTCTAAATTTCAAGATTTTTATTTTACAGAAAGCAAATCATGATTAACACAATTGGTTGGTGGCCTTAAACTATAATTTCAATATTTCAAGTTAAGTGGTTTTAATTTATGATATGCTCCAAGTATCTGAGAGGCATAAGCATTTTGCAATCAGTTGCTCCCCTGGAGGTTGGTGGTTTGAATTCACCCAGTGGCACCACAGAAATAAGGCCTGGCAATCAGGTTCTGTAAAGATTACAGACAAAAAGACCCTATGGGACAGCTCTACTATGTTACACATGGGTCTGCCATGAGTTAGAACTGACTCAATGGCAACAGGTTTGGTTTATAGACAATAAATTACATATATATGCATATATATTCATTTGATAGTAAGAAAGTATATAGTTTATTACGTATATGTGTGTGAGGAGCTTTAATAATGATAAATGCCAATGATTATAAAATATTGTTCTTGATGGCTTTCATAATTTTTATTTTTAAAATATATGACTTGTATGTTTGTCAGATGAGTGAAGAATTTAAAGAAGCATTTTGTCTTTCAGAGCCATGTACTGTAAATGTGGATTACATGAACAGAAATAACATAGAGATGAAGTGGAAATATGAAGGAAAGGTCTTACATGGAGATTTAATAGATTTTATATGTAAACAGGGATACGACTTATCTCCAACCACCCTGCTGTCTGTGCAGTGTGATAGAGGAGAAGTGAGATATCCTCTATGTGTTAAAAAAGGTGAAGCAGTAATGTTTTCTGACAATTTCTTACTTATCGTTAACTCCCAGCTGAGTTGAAAGTGTAAGGCCTTAAACAAGTCACTGCCAGCATCTTCTAATCTGTAACAGGGACAACGGTTCAATCAGTGTCCAGTCACCGGATGCACTTGGAGAGGATGACTATGATAAGACATTTTTTAATTCTAAAAGCCAATTTTATGAAAGGGAAAAAAATCAAGAGGTTTTATAAATATCACTGGACTATCGAAAAATTGATCACCCCCAAAGAAAAGCCATGAAAAAAAAATTGCTTTCCTCAAGGATTCCTAGGGAGCATTGTCTCAGAAAAGGGCTGATGCAGAGTTGGAGACTCAGGAGTGGAAAGTTGGAGAGACCTGCTTTACTCTCTAGGCAGTGTTGTGTACTCCCTGGACATTGGGGCAATTAGTTTTTTTAAAAAGAAGAAAGGAAGTGAATACCTACGGAAAGCATGACTTAAAGGAGCCTATCACAGCTTGCATTTTGGCTAGACAGAAAAGGTATCAATGGAATGCATGATTATTAACACTGCCGTAGTTAAAAAAATTTTTTTTGAAATATAATGTGAGATTCTAATTGTAATAATACATTAGTATGACATTATTTCAGAAATGCTTGAAATCATCCAAAAATATTTGAGAACTGCCTTAAAAATGCTGTCACGTAAAAGATCTCATTTTATTTCTGTCACAGTTGTAAAAGCACAGGATGCTTGTTATAGCAATTCATTTTATACTTTAAAATTGTTTTTTCAGAATATAAAGGAATATGTACATCTCCGCCACTGATTAAAAATGGTTTCATTATTAGTTCTGCAACTGGCACCTATGAAAACGGTTCCTCAATAGTATACAGATGTTTTGATCACCATTTCCTACAAGGACCTAAGGATGCCTACTGTTTAGATGGAGCATGGACTACACCACCATTGTGTTTAGGTATGTACTTCTAAATTTTAATGAAGGAAAACTTTATATTATTTTCGCTTTCTGCCCTTTGAATTGATATAACAGTAATGTAACTTTTAATGTGCTGTTTTTATATTATTTTATTGGTGTTCCTGTTTAATTACTGGTTTCCATACTTTCTACTAAATCGTAAATACCAAAAACAAAACAAAACAAAAAAACCCAAACCCACTGCCGTTGAGTTGATTCCGACTCATAGCGACCCTATAGGACAGAGCAGAACTGCCCGACAGAGTTTCCAAGGAGCACCTGGCGGATTCGAACTGCCGACCTCTTGGTTAGCAGCCATAGCACTTAACAACTACGCCACCAGGATTTCCAAATCATAAATAACTGCAGTCCAATTTACTCTAACAAAAATTTATGAAGTGCAGATCTTACATCATGTACTGGTTTGGAATGGGCTGCAAGATAAATAAGCCATAGTGTTGTGGGTAAACATGTAACAATTATCATTCAATATGATTGGTACTATGGAAATTTTAGCTTGAGGTGATGCCATGTTCTTCCGGAGTAACTCATCCTATCCTCTCATTGACAGCTAGTGTAGGGGCTTGTCGTGAATTGCCACTGAGTCAACTCCAACTCATGACAACCCGCGTGTGTGCAGAGTAGAACTGTACTCCATAGGGTTTTCACAACTGTGACGCTTCAGAAGCAAATTGACCAGGCCTTACTTCTGAGGTGCCTCAGGGTGGGATTGACCTGCCAACCTTTCTGCTGGTAATCAGCGCTGAATTATTTGCACTACCAATTAGGAGCAGATGGTCTCAATCCAATTCGAGACTGAGTTTACTTCAAGCTTGTTTTAGACATTTGTTTACCCTTACTAATAGAATGTGGCTCTCCAGGGTTCTCTACTGAGAGTTTGCTCTTATACCAAGGCTCCTCCTAGTTGACTGGCTCTGATATTACTGGGAGACTGCAAAAGGCACTGTGTAGCTCTTCATTCACTTTCTGCATGGCTCCTTATCCTCTCCCTCTGCACAGGTCAAGAATAGGCAACTGTCTCAAAGGAAAAGCCAGTGCAGAGTATCAGGTTTTTTTCTCTACACCAACTCCCATCCCTGGTGTTCTTGGTTCCTCAAGTCCTGCCTGCCTTGGCAGACCCAAACACCCATTTTTGTATCCTTAACTCTATGAGCCTTCCAAAAGCTCGCTGAGTCTATGCCTATTTTTGGACATTCTCTACCCAGTTTCTAAGCTCATGCTAAGAAACAGCAAATACCCCAAAAGGAAATGGCACATAGAATGAGCTTTGTCCAGGACCTTAGCTCCTTAAGTGCTGGCTGCCTTAGAAGTTCTCTGATGCTTTGAAATTTTTTTGTGCACATTTTCTAGTTCATGGTAGGAGTGCTGATATGCTAGAAGCTTTTACTCTGTGGTAGTTGAAAGCAGAAGGTCCATAATCATTTTTTTTTTAATCCTAATTAAATTTTCATTGAAAAAGGTATTTGCAATGAATAAGTTGTTGATCTGGCAAAATTCTATCAGGTGCTTTCCAGTGTCCTTTCTATCACTAGGCTCATATTTTCCAACTACCATTCCTTTGTGTCCAACTTTTGCATTCCAATCCTCAGTAATTATTGATATATCTTGATTGCATGTTTGATCAATTTCAGAGTGCAGAAGGTGGTAAAAATCTTCAATTTCTTCATCTTTGGCATTAGTGGTTGGTGTGTAAATTTGAATAGTAGTCATATTAATTGACCTTCCTTGTACAAGTATGGATATTATCCTAATACTGATGGTGTTGTACTTCAGGATAGATCTTGAAATGCACTTTTTGACAATGAATCCAACATCATTCCTCTTCAATTCATCATTCCTGGCATCGTAAATCATATGATTATCTGATTCGAAAGGACCAGACCAGTCCATTTCAGCTCACTAATGCCTAGGATATTGATGTTTATCCATTCCTTCTTGATGATTCCCAGTTTTCCTAGATTCATACTTTGTACATTCCACATTCCAGTTATTAATGGGTGTTTGCAGCTGTTTCTTCCCATTCTGAGTCATGCCACATCAGCAAATGAAGGTCACGAAAGTTTGAGTCTATCTATATCATTAAGGTCAGCTCTACTTTGAGGCAGCAGCTCTTCCCCAGTCGTATTTCGAATGTCTTCCAACCTGAGGGGCTCATCTTCCAGCACTATATCAGACAATGTTGTGCTGCTAGTCATAAGGATTTCACTGGCTAATTCTTTTCAGAAGTAGACCACCAGGTCCTTCTTCTTAGTCTGTCTTAGTCTGGAAGCACTGGTGAAACTTGTCCACCATGGGTAACACTGCTGATATTTGAAATACTCGTGGCATAGCTTCCAGTGTCACAACAACATGCAAAGCCACCATAGTATGACAAACATATCACCGGATGGAATACATAGGAATCAAATCAATGACATCTGTGGAAAGACAATGGAGAAGCTCGATATCATCAGTCAGAAAAAGACCAAGGGCTGACTGCAGAACAGACCATCAATTGCTCTCATGCAAGTTCACCTTGAAGCCGAAGAAAATGAAAACAAGTCCACAAGAGCCAAAATATGACACTGAGTATATCCCACCTGAATTTGGACACCAACTCAGGAATAGATTTGACGCACTGAACATTAATTATCGAGGACCAGAAGAGTTATGGGATGATATCAAGGAGATAATACATGAAGAAAGCAAAAGTTTATTAAAAAGACAGGAAAGAAAAGACCAAAATGGATGTTAGAAGAGACACTGAAACTTGCTATTGAATGTAGAGCAGCTAAAGCAAATGGAAGGAATGATGACACAAAAGAGCTGAATAGAAGATCTCAAAGGGTCACTCAAGAAAACAAAGTAAAGTATTATAATGTCATGCGCAAAGACCTGGTGTTAGAAAACCAAAAGGCAAGAAAACACTTGGCATTTCTCAAGCTGAAAGAACTGAAGAAAAAAATTCAAGCCTAGAGTTGCAACATTGAAGGAATCTATGGGCAAAATATTGAGTGATGCAGGAGGCATCTAAAGAAGATGAAAGGAACACACAGAGTCACTGTACAAAAAAGAAGTATAGTCAAGAACAAATGGTATTGAAGAAAGAAGTCCAAGCTGCACTAAATGCATTGGTGAAAATAAATTGTTTTATTGACAATGCGAAGACATTTGATTATGTAGATAATAACAAATTATGGATTACATTGCAAATAATGAGAATTCCAGAACACTTAATTGTGCTCATGAGGAACCTGTACATAGACCAATAGGTAATAGTTTGAACAGAACAAGCGGATACTGTGTGGTTCAAAGTCAGGAAAAGTGTGCATCAGTGTTGTATCCTTTCGCCATACTTATTCAATCTGTATGCTGAGCAGATAATCTGAGAAACTGGACTATGTGAAAAAGAACGGGGCATCAGGATTGAAGGAAGGCTTATTAACAATCTGTGATATGCAGATGACACAACTTTGCTTTCAGAAAACTAAGTGGACCTGAAGCACTTACATATGAAGATTAAAGACTACAGCCTTCTGTGTGGACTACAACTCTACATAAAAAAAAAACGAAGATCCTCACAACTGGACCAATAAGCAATATTGTGATCAATGGAGAAAATATTGAAGTTGTTTCATTTTACTTGGATCCACAATCAATGCCCATGGAAGCAACAATTAAGAAGTCAAACCATGCGTTGCGTTGGGCAAATCTGCTGCAAAAGACCTCTTTAAAAAGCAAAGATGTCACTTTGAGGACTAAGGTGCACCTGATCCAAGCCATGGTATTTTTCAATCGCCTCCAATGCATGTGAAAGCTGGGTGATGAATAAGGAAGACCAGAAAAAAACTCATACCTTGGAATTATGGTGTTGACTCAGAATGTTGACTATACCATGAGCTGTCATAGAACAAGCAAATCTGTTTTGGAAGGACTACAGCCAGAATGCTCCTTAGAAGCAAGGACCGTGAGGCTTCATCTCATGTACTTTGGACATGTTATCAGGAGAGACCAGTCTCTGGAGAAGGACATCATGCTTGTAAAGTACAGAGGGTCAGCGAAATAGAGGAAGCCTCTCAATGAGATGGATTGACAAGTGGCTCCAAGGATGGGCTTAGTCATAGCAATGATTGTGAGGGTGGCGTAGGGCCAGGCAGAGTTTCATTCTGTTGTACACAGTGTCACTGTGAGTCAGAACCAACTGGGTGGCACCTAACAAACAACAACAATTAAATTTTCATGCTTTCAGAACAATGACATTCTAAATGAAATAACTAACCTCATTTTCAAAACTACTTTTTCGTGACTCTAAAGATGCTAAAGAGTCTTTTCAATAACTATTTTCCTTTTTAATGCTGTCTATAACACTTCTAGCAATGCATCTGGTGCATGGATGACTATTTGTTTTACAAATAAGCTTGTTGATGTATTACAAGAATGTAATTGATATGCTTTATTAGCAACTTTCTACGTTTTTACCTATCTCAGAATCTACTCCTTAGTGCTTAGTTACCCAGGAGGCAAATAAGGACACAAGCCACCCCGTATTCTGAAATAATTTGATATTTCATACTTCTAAAATACCAGTGTTTCTAATCATGGAAAAGATCAAAGAAGTTAGTTGGATATCCTAATAACATACTTAAGGTTTTTGTTTTGTTTTAATATTAATGCTTTCATGCTTAGCATTTTAAAACTTAAGCCAATCTTAATAGTTCTTCGTAACTGGAAGCTTAAAAGAAGAAACTGTCAACCACTTGGGATGGCCTCAGGCCATGAGGAGTTCAGTTAATGTTGGTAATCTAGCTGCTTTCTACATTTCCACAAAAATGTTTGTCAAGTATTTTACTTTAATTTAATAAAGAAGGGGAAGAGGAAAAATAGTAATAGTTTCAGTGACCAGTATTAACTGTCAGTGCTTCTGGAAAACACTTTTTGTGCGTGTGTGTGCTAAATTTGTAAATCCTAATGACACAAAACTAAATGACCAGCAGGACATACACTTTCTCCAAATCCAGGACAACTGAGGTAAATGGCAGACTGTTTTCTGTGTAGTTTGAACATATTATCTGACTCCAATATTAATCCTAAATAACTTATTTGCCATTCTCATACCTGGGAGTTTTTTAGATTATCGTGAGTAGACAACACAATGGTTCCTGTAAAAACCAAGATGTATCAACATTCTTTTTTTTTTTTTCAGAACCTTGCACTTTATCTTTTGTTGAAATGGAAAAGAATAATTTACTCCTAAAATGGAATTTTGACAACAGACCGTATATTTTCCATGGCGAGTATATTGAGTTTCTTTGTAAAAGAGATACTCACCTAGCGGCATCATCTATTATAGGACCTGAACTGAGAGTACAGTGTGACAGAGGAGAGTTAAAATATCCCAGGTGTATTCAGAGAGAAGGGTAAGAGGAGGCTTGCATCTACCACATTTTTTTTTTCTGTCAGATTGTTATTCAAGGGATTCATTACATTACAAATTTCAGATACTAGGCTCTACGGGATACTTATTTTATGGTTTTGGAAAGACAAAAAGTCATATTTTCTTTAATTTTTCAAAGATCTAAGCAAACTACTAGAATTATTAATTATTTTAACAAACTTTCTTAGTTGTCTGAAGTTAAAATACTGTTTGCCAATTGACATTTACGATACTTTGGCAATTGGGTAAATACATTGATTTATATGTGAAAGATACTTAGATGTGGAAGAGTTAACCTCCATGTCCTGAGATAAGAGAAAATTACATTTCTCCCCCTTCCCTGCATAAGCTCATGCGTAACTAATTAGCACTGGGGAAAAAACTGTATAAACTGTTGTCCTGAGAGATGAGCATATTAATAAGTGATAAAAACTGCGATATTTATTTTCATAATCACACTTGTAGATACAAACTTAGAACAACTTACCGGAGTGTTCTTCATATGACAAATTTTTAAAATATATTTTCTACTATTTGATGAATGGAAAATATTTGTGTTCTTTTCTTAGAAAAATAATAAAAGAATTCCATATGTAAATCATTTTATACAATCAGAGTTTTACCTCTTTCGAATACATCATATAAAATAGAAATTATACCCTGTATATTCAACTACAAATATTTAAAAAATAACTAATGGCAAAGTGTATATGATACTGCTTTAGCAATTGTGAAATGAACTGTATTAACTACATAAAAGCAGCTTTTTAGGTACTCTGACACTCTAGGAAAAAATATTCATAAGATACACAAGGTAGAAAAATTTATATGTTATTTTAGCAAGTTTTAGTATATGTTGGTTTTCTCACTTCTAAGAGAAAAAAGAGTAAATAGACAAGGTCGTTAAAAAAGAGAGACAAATAGTAGAGGTTTACTAGATTTTATATGTAAACAGGGATATGACTTATCTCTGTCCACACCATTGTAGTAAATGACATTGAGATTTGAAAAAGGAATGGGTGATATTATTACAAAGTATGGCTACTTTCTTTTATGAGTACCTAGTTAAAGCAGTTGCTTGTTAAATGAAGCTTTGAAGGTGTGAAATTATAATAAATACCTGACCAGAAATGGTTCTTGTTTTAAAATCTCTCTCTCTTTGAATCAAGGATTCTCTCTTTTCAAGAATACTTAAGGACGTAAAATGAATGGCAGAAAGAATAATATTTCAACACATCACAAAATCCTTTATAAAACATAATTTTTAGAAGAAAAATGTTGAGCTAAAAACACATAGCTTTTTAATTACTTGAAAATTTTAATCTAAATTGATTATGCTGGCTATTTCCTTTATTTTTAAATAAAAGCCAAAAATGTTGTTGTTTCATTTCTAGTTTGGATGATTTGAGATGTAACCTAACCTTTAATGTATGCCCTCCATTTGTTAAATATAGATCAACATATTTTTGTTACCCTAATGCCCATTTACTGGACTATATTGTTGTTTTCAATATATGTACAAATATATTGCATTTGCCTTTATCATCTGCATTAATATTAGGATTTTCTATTACTTTTAATTTATGTCAACATTAAATAACCAAATACACTAGAGATAAGACACTGTGCATAATATTAGAAGATTTACTTGATTAAATGAGAGATGACTGCTCTTCAGCCTTTGTAAATGTAACTACTTTTTCATTGTGGTTCCTATAACACTGAAATTTGATATAAATTAAATACCAGTAGAAAATCATCAGTCTTTTTCAGTCAACTTATCAGCCTATCGATTAATGAATATTTATTGAGCAGTTGGTATATTCCAGGACACACGGTAGGTAGTGCAGGATTCAGAGATGAATAACATTCAGCTCTTTCTTTCAAGGAACTTATAATCTAGTAGAATAGGCACACAGGCACTCATGGTTGCAAATTCAAATGCTAAAGGGCCAGGCATGTTACGTGGATGATGATTGTGGAAGATCTAGTGGTATTTCTGGTGCCATGTTCAGTTTAACGTGGACAGCTACTTCCTTGCTCGAGGTGAATAATTGTCATGTGGGACTATGCACCAAGTTTTGCCATATATCCTAATTTGTCAATTGTGAAATCTACTGATTTTTATACACAACATTAAGAACTAAACATAAATCCTATGGGCAAGGATCCAGTGGGGCTCACAAGCCTCCAGTTTGTAAACTCCAAATGCTAAATAAACAAAGTATGGTAAGTTCAACATGCAAGCATATATTAGGTAAAATGGTGGCACAGGGAAGACAGCAAGTAACTTTTTTGGTCTTTGAGTGGGGCACTGAAAGCCACCTGAAAAAAAAATAAATCTGAGATTTACAAGCCTAGAAAAGACATTCCAAGTTCAGGGAACAGTACATGCAAAATCATGTATTTATTGAGCATATACCATGTACTAGGCATTATGATAGGACTGGAGATACAGCAATGAATAAGAAACACGTTGTTTCTGCACTTATGGAGCTTGTGTTCTCAAGAGGAAGAAAGATATAAAACAAATAAGACGATATGTGCCAGAAAAGTTACTGTTTTGGCAGTGAATGCCAAGGCAAACAGCCTTGTCTAGGATGCTCAAAAATTGCTTCTCCCAGCAGAGGATATGTAGACTGAGAGTTGAAAAGAAGAAGGAAAAGCATTTCAGGTAGAGGAAGGATCACGTGGGGAAAAACACCAAAGAACATACTATTTCCAAGAAGTTTATTGAAATCCAATACGGACTGAGCAGAAAGAGTGAAGAAGAAATTGAACAAGGTTAACTTGGAGAGGTTGGATGGTGAAGTCCTTTGTAGGCTAGATGAAAGATTCTCGAAGATTGGTTGTGTGTCAAGTTGGCTAGGCCATGATTCTCAATGGTTTGGCACTTATGTAATGATGCAGTTTGGCAGTTATATAATGATGTCGTTACCCTTCGCTTTGTGATATAATGTAATCACCTCCATGATATGATCTGATGTGATCAGCCAATCAGTTGGAAGGGGAGTTTCTTGAGGGTGTGGCCTACATTCAATATACATGGGCGTTCTGGCAAAGCTCACTGGCTTCTTCTTGGTCTGGTTGCTGCACCTGGCTTGTCATCATCTGACATCTATTTCATGGGACTTGGGCCAGCAGTCTCCCGTATTATCTGCCAATCTTGGATTCGTCAGCCCCTGAAGCTAGGTAGGTCAGAAGAAGCCTCCAGCCTGACATTTGACCCACAGACTTGGGGCTTGCCATCCTCTAGAACCACGTGAGCCATTTTCTTGAAATAAATCTCTCTTTCTTTCCCACCCAGATGGGAGTGCCAAGGCACTCTGTAGATATATAAATAGTTGCCGTCGAGTCAATTCTGACTCATAGTGATCCTATAGGACAGAGTAGAGTTGCCCTATCGAGTTCCCAAGGAGCACCTGGAGGATTCGAACTGCTGAGCTTTTGGTTAGCAGATGTAGCTCTTAACCACTATGCCACCAGTGTTTATACACACACACACACACACACACACACACTTTGCCAGCTTTGCTTCTCTAGAGAAGCTAGCCTAAGACAGGAAATTACCAGATGAAATGACATGCTTATAGTGCTGACTGCAGTATGAAGAAACTGGACTTAAGCAGGAAAAGTATAGGCACAGGGAAAACACTCAGGAAAATAACACAATCATCCAGGCAAGAGCAGGAATGGTGTCAACTGGACAAAAACAAGAGATAATTAGGATATAAAATCATGGAGACTTGGTAATTGATTAGATGTGGAATGGGAGTGAGGCAGAGAAATGAGTTTAGAAGCACATCTCAGTTTCTGGCTTAGCTAAGCAGATGAGGTGGCCATATCATTGTGATAGGAGGAATTGGAGGAGGAAGCAGTGTGAGGGAGTGAGTACTAACATGAAAATTTCAGTTTTGGAAATGTTATTTTTGAAGTGTCTGTGGGCTAGTGAAATGAAAATAATAAACAGTTTGTGCTCAACTACTAGCTGAAAAGTTGGCAATTCAAACCTTCCCAGAGATGCCTTAGAAGACAGACCTGGCAATCTGCTTCCAAAATACCATTGCCTTGAAAATCCTACAGAGCAGTTCTACTCTGCACATGGGGGGGTGCCATATATTGGAATCGACTTGATGGTGTGATAAATGAAGAGCTTACTTTCCTAGCAGCTGGGTGTGCTTTGGCAGAAAACTCCCAGTTATCAGCTCCCTAAAGTAACCAAAAAAACCCACCCAGTGCTGTCGAGTCGATTCCGACTCATAGCGACCCCACAGAACAGAGTAGAACTGCCCCATAGTTTCCAAGGAGCACCTGGCGGATTCGAACTGCCGACCCCTTGGCTAGTAGCTGTAGCACTTAACCACTACGCCACCAGGGTTTCCCCCTAGAGTAACAGCCTTAGCTAAATGGAGTCTCTTCTCCCAAGGTCATGGCTCCATCCCAGAATAGACTGCCAACTGTCTATGGTTGGCCAATAGAAACAACAGAAACTATAAAGGAAAGGCATCCTCATCCCAACTCGGGACAACTCTAAAGGGTAAACCCAGCTTAAAAACTCCCCACAGGTTTGGTTGAGGCTTATCTTGAAACTGCACTGCAGCTCAACTTCTCCTATCCTGCTTCCGTCCCTCCCTTCCAAAGTGTGATCCCAGGATACTCCCCCAAAACCTCTTGCTTGCTAATTTCCATCTCAGACCCTACATCCCTGGGAACCCAAACTGTGAGAGTTAGGTAAGCCTGGTTATCAGAATAGAGCACTGGGCACAATTTGGAATCGTCATCTAGCAAATGGTTTTTAAAACTAAGGTAGATAGTCTTGAGGCGGGGCCAAGATAGCGGACTAGGGAGACGCTACCTCGGATCCCTCTTGCAACAAAGACTCGGAAAAACAAGTGAATTGATCAAGTACATAACAATCTACGAACCCTGAACAACAAACACAGATTTAGAGACGGAAAACGAACAAATACGGGGAAGCGGCGATTGTTTTCGGAGCCTGGAGCCAGCGTCCCAGTCAGGCGGCTTCATTAACATTGGAATTGCCTGAGCCAGAGGGAGAATGGCTCTGGCTCCGCAGCGGCTTTGCTTCCCCCCCCCCTTTTTTTTCTTTTGGTCTTTTCCTAACCCACTCTTTCAGCCTGAGAGAAGGAAAAAAAAAAAAAAAAACAGGGATCAAAAATCCACCCCTAATTGGACTAAAAACACAGAACCAGCTACAACCAAGCATATATAATCCAAATCTCAGACTTTCATCCTTACAGGGAACAAGGTGGCGGTTATAACCCAAAGGCAATTCTGATACGGATCTGACTGCATTTTTTTTAGCGGATTTTCTGGAAAAACTAGTTTCCCAGTGATGGCTCGGAGACAGCATTCCATACCAAACCACATAAAGAAGCAGACCATGACAGCTTCTACAACCCCCCAAACAAAAGAATCAAAATCTTTCCCAAATGAAGATACAATCCTGGAATTATCAGATACAGAATATAAAAAACTAATTTACAGAATGCTTCAAGACATCAGAAACGAAATAAGGCAAACTGCAGAAAAAGCCAAGGAACACACTGATAAAACTGTTGAAGAACTCAAAAAGATTATTCAAGAACATACTGGAAAAATTAATAAGTTGCAAGAATCCATAGAGAGACAGCATGTAGAAATCCAAAAGATTAACAATAAAATTACAGAATTAGACAATGCAATCGGAAGTCAGAGGAGCAGACTCGAGCAATTAGAATGCAGACTGGGACATCTGGAGGACCAGGGAATTAACACCAACATAGCTGAAAAAAAAATCAGATAAAAGAATTAAAAAAATGAAGAAACCCTAAGAATCATGTGGGACTCTATCAAGAAGGATAAGTTATGATTGGAGTGATTGGAGTCCCAGAACAGGGAGGGGGGACAGAAAACACAGAGAAAATAGTTGAAGAACTCCTGACACAAAACTTCCCTGACATCATGAAAGACGAAAGGATATCTATCCAAGATGCTCATCGAACCCCATTGAAGATTGATCCAAAAAGAAAAACACCAAGACATATTATCATCAAACTTGCCAAAACCAAAGATAAACAGAAAATTTTAAAAGCAGCCAGGGAGAAAAGAAAGGTTTCCTTCAAGGGAGAATCAATAAGAATAAGTTCAGACTACTCAGCAGAAACCATGCAGGCAAGAAGGGAATGGGACGACATATACAGAGCACTGAAGGAAAAAAACTGCCAGCCAAGGATCATATCTCCAGCAAAACTCTCTCTGAAATATGAAGGCGAAATTAAGATATTTACAGATAAACACAAGTTTAGAGAATTTGCAAATCCAAACCAAAGCTACAAGAAATACTAAAGGATATTGTTTGGTCAGAAAACCAATAATATCAGAAACCAGCACAACAGAAGGTCACAAAACAAAACATCCTGATATCAACTCAAATAGGGAAATCACAAAAACAAATTCAGATTAATTAAAAAAATACTCATAACAGGGAATCATTGAAGTCAATATGTAAAAAAATCACAATAATCAAAAAGAGGGACTAAATACAGGAGGCATAGAACTGCCATATGGAGAGTGATACAAGACGATATAGAACAATACAAGTTAGGTTTTTACTTAGAAAAATAGGGGTAAATAATAAGGTAACCACAAAGAGGTATAACAACTCCATAACTCAAGATAAAAGCCAAGAAAAACGTAACGACTCAACAAAATTAAAGTCAAACACTACGAAAATGAGGATCTCACAATTTACTAAGAAAAACGTCTCAGCACAAAAAAGTATGTGGAAAAATGAAATTGTCAACAACACACATAAAAAGGCATCAAAACGACAACACTAAACACTTATTTATCTATAATTACGCTGAATGTAAATGGACTAAATGCACCAATTAAGAGACAGAGAGTCTCGTACTGGATAAAGAAACACGATCCGTCTATATGCTGCCTACAAGAGACACACCTTAGACTTAGAGACACAAACAAACTAAAACTCAAAGGATGGAAAAATATATCAAGCAAACAATAAGCAAAAAAGAAGAGGAGTAGCAATATTAATTTCTGACAAAACAGACTTTAGACTTAAATCCACCACAAAGGATAAAGAAGGACACTACATAATGATAAAAGGGACAATTGATCAAGAAGACATAACCATATTAAATATTTACGCACCCAATGACAGGGCTGCAAGATACATAAATCAAATTTTAACAGAATTGAAAAGTGAGATAGACAGCTCCACAATTATAGTAGGAGACTTCAACACACCACTTTCGGAGAAGGACAGGACATCCAGTAAGAAGGTCAATAGAGACATGGAAGACCTACTTACAACAATCAACCAACTTGACCTCATTGACTTATACACAACTCTCCACCCAACTGCTGCAAAGTATACTTTTTTCCTAGCGCACATGGAACATTCTCTAGAATAGACCACATATTAGGTCATAAAACAAACCTTTGCAGAGTCCAAAACATCGAAATATTACAAAGCATCTTCTCAGACCACAAGGCAATAAAACTAGAAATCAATAACAGAAAAAACTAGGGAAAAGAAATCAAATACTTGGAAACTGAACAATACTCTCCTGAAAAAGGACTGGGTTATAGAAGACATCAAGGAGGGAATAAGGAAATTCTTAGAAAGCAACGAGAATGAAAATACTTCCTATCAAAACCTCTGGGACACAGCAAAAGCAGTGCTCAGAGGCCAATTTATATCGATAAATGCACACATACAAAAAGAAGAAAGAGCCAAAATCAGAGAACTGTCCCAACAACTTGAACAAATAGAAAGTGAGCAACAAAAGAATCCATCAGGCACCAGAAGAAAACAAGTAATAAAAATTAGAGCTGAACTAAAAGAATTAGAGAACAGAAAAACAATTGAAAGAATTAACAAAGCCAAAAGCTGGTTCTTTGAAAAAATTAACAAAATTGATAAACCATTGGCTAGACTGACTAAAGAAATATAGGAAAGGAAACAAATAACCCAAATAAGAAATGAGAAGGACCACATCACAACAGAACCAACTGAAATTAAAAGAATCATATCAGATTATTACGAAAAATTGTACTCTAACAAATGTGCAAACCTAGAAGAAATGGATGAATTCCTGGAAAAACACTACCTACCTAAACTAACACAATCAGAAGTAGAGCAACTAAATAGCCCCATAACAAAAAAAGAGATTGAAACGGTAATCAAAAAACTCCCAACAAAAAAAAGCCCTGGCCCGGACGGCTTCACTGCAGAATTCTACCAAACTTTCAGAGAAGAGTTAACCCCACTACTACTGAAGGTATTTCAAAGCATAGAAAATGACGGAATACTACCCAACTCATTCTATGAAGCCACCACCTCCCTGATACCAAAACCAGGTAAAGACATTACAAAAAAAGAAAATTACAGACCTATATCCCTCATGAACATAGATGCAAAAATCCTCAACAAAATTTTAGCCAATAGAATACAAGAACATATCAAAAAAATAATTCACCACGATCAAGTGGGATTTATACCAGGTATGCAAGGCTGGTTTAATATCAGAAAAACCATTAATGTAATCCATCACATAAATAAAACAAAAGACAAAAACCGCATGATCTTATCAATTGATGCAGAAAAGGCATTTGACAAAGTCCAACACCCATTTATGATAAAAACTCTCACCAAAATAGGAATTGAAGGAAAATTCCTCAACATAATAAAGGGCATCTATGCAAAGCCAACAGCCAATATCACTCTAAATGGAGAGAACCTGAAAACATTTCCCTTGAGAACGGGAACCAGACAAGGATGCCCTTTATCACCACTCTTATTCAACATCGTGCTAGAAGTCCTAGCCAGGGCAATTAGGCTAGACAAAGAAATAAAAGGCATCTGGATTGGCAAGGAGGAAGTAAAATTATCTCTATTTGCAGACGACATGATCTTATACACAGAAAACCCTAAGGAATCCTCCAGAAAACTACTGAAACTAATAGAAGAGTTTGGCAGAGTCTCAGGTTATAAAAGAAACATACAAAAATCACTTGGATTCCTCTACATCAACAAAAAGAACACCGAAGAGGAAATCACCAAATCAATACCATTCACAGTAGCCACCAAGAAGATAAAATACTTAGGAATAAATCTTACCAAGGATGTGAAAGACCTATACAAAGAAAACTACAAAGCTCTACTACAAGAAATTCAAAAGGACATACTTAAGTGGAAAAACATACCTTGCTCATGGATAGGAAGACTTAACATAGTAAAAATGTCTATTCTACCAAAAGCCATCTATACATGCAATGCACTTCCGATCCAAATTCCAATGTCATTTTTTAAGGTGATAGAGAAACAAATCACCAGTTTCACATGGAAGGGAAAGAAGCCTCGAATAAGCAAAGCATTACTGAAAAAGAAGAAGGTGGGAGGCCTCACTCTACCTGATTTCAGAACCTATTATACAGCCACAGTAGTCAAAACAGCCTGGTATTGGTACAACAACAGACACATAGACCAATGGAACAGAATTGAGAACCCAGATATAAATCCATCCACGTATGAGCAGCTGATATTTGACAAAGGCCCAGTGTCAGTTAATTGGGGAAAAGATAGTCTTTTGAACAAATGGTGCTGGCTGAACTGGATATCCATTTGCAAAAAAAAATGAAACAGGACCCATGCCTCACACCATGCACAAAAACTAACTCCAAGTGGATCAAAGACCTAAACATAAAGACTAAAACGATAAAGATCATGGAAGAAAAAATAGGGACAACCTTAGGAGCCCTAATACAAGGCATAAACAGAGTACAAAACATTACCAAAAATGACGAAGAGAAACCAGATAACTGGGAGCTCCTAAAAATCAAACACCTATGCTCATCTAAAGACTTCACCAAAAGAGTAAAAAGACCACCTACAGACTGGGAAAGAATTTTCAGCTATGACATCTCCGACCAGCACCTGATCTCTAAAATCTACATGATTCTGTCAAAACTCAACCACAAAAAGACAAACAACCCAATCAAGAAGTGGGCAAAGGATATGAACACACACTTCACTAAAGAAGATATTCAGGCAGCTAACAGATACATGAGAAAATGCTCTCGATCATTAGCCATTAGAGAAATGCAAATTAAAACTCCGATGAGATTCCATCTCACTCCAACAAGGTTGGCATTAATCCAAACAACACAAAGCAATAAATGTTGGAGAGGCTGTGGAGAGATTGGAACTCTTATACACTGCTGGTGGGAATGTAAAATGGTACAACCACTTTGGAAATCTAGCTGGCATTATCTTAAACAGTTAGAAATAGAACTACCATACAACCCAGAAATCCCAATCCTCGGAATATACCCTAGAGAAACAAGAGCCTTCACACAAACAGATATATGCACACCCATGTTTATTGCAACTCTGTTTACAATAGCAAAAAGCTGGAAGCAACCAAGGTGTCCATCATCGGATGAATGGGTAAATAAATTGTGGTATATTCACACAATGGAATACTACGCATCGATAAAGAACAGTGACAAATCTGTGAAACATTTCATAACATGGAGGAACCTGGAAGGCATTATGCTGAGCGAAATTAGTCAGAGGCAAAAGGACAAATATTGTATAAGACCACTATTATAAGATCTTGAGAAATAGTAAAAACTGAGAAGAACACATACTTTTGTAGTTACGAAGGGCGGAGGGAGGGAGGGAGGGAGAGGGTTTTTATTGATTAATTAGTAGATAAGAACTGCTTTAGGTGAAGGGAAAGACAACACTCAATACATGGAAGTTCAGGTCGACTGGACTGGACCAAAAGCAAAGAAGTTTCCGGGATAAACTGAATGCTTCAAAGGTCAGCGGAGCAAGGGCGGGGGTTTGGGGACCATGGTTTAAGGGGACTTCTAAGTCAATTGGCAAAATAATTCTATTATGAAAACACTCTGCATCCCGCTTTGAAATGTGGCGTCTGGGGTCTTAAATGCTAACAAGCGGCCATCTAAGATGCATCTATTGGTCTCAACCCACCTGGAGCAAAGGAGAATGAAGAACACCAAGGTCACACGACAACTAAGAGCCCAAGAGACAGAAAGGGCCACATGAACTAGAGACCTACATCATCCTGAGACCAGAAGAACTAATTGGTGCCCGGCCACAATCGATGACTGCCCTAACAGGGAGCATAACAGAGAACCCCTGAGGGAGCAGGAGATCAGTGGGATGCAGACCCCCAATTCTCATAAAAAGACCATACTTAATGGTCTGACTGAGACTAGAGAAATCCTGGCGGCCATGGTCCCCAGACCTTCTGTTGGCACAGGACAGGAACCATCCCCAAAGACGACTCATCAGACATGAAAGGAACTGGACAGTGGGAGGGAGAGAGATGCTGATGAAGAGTGAGCTAATTATATCAGGTGGACACTTGAGATTGTGTTGGCATCTCCTGTCTGCAGAGGGGATGGGAGGATAGAGAGAGTGGGAAGCTGGCAAAATTGTCACGAAAGGAGAGACTGGAAGGGTTGACTCATTAGGGGGAGAGCAAGTGGGAGTACGGAGTAAGATGTATGTAAACTTATATGTGACAGACTGACTTGATTTGTAAACATTCACTTGAAGCTCAATAAAAGTTAATAAAAAAAACTAAGGTAACAGATAAGTTTTGCAGGGTGAGGATAAATGTAGCCGTATTTCAGGGCTTTGAGGAAATCCAAAGTTTAGTGACTAGATGTAGGAAAAGGCACAGTCAAGAAAACTGATAAGGAGTAGCTGGTCTGGTAGGAGAAAAACCAGAAGACATGGGGACTGAAAAGGCTGGATATTGTTGCTGTTGTGTTAGGTGCCATCTAGTCAATTCCGATTCATAGTATCACCATGTGACAAAGTAGAACTGCCCCATATGGTTTTTTTGGCTGTAATCTTCCCAGGAGCAGCCTGACAGGTCTTTCTCTTGTGGGGCTACCTGGTAGCTTCAAACTGCCAAACTTTGAGTTAACAGCTGAGCCCTTAATCATTTGTGCTACCAGGGTTCTTTTTGGATATTATTTATTAGCTTGAAAGGAGCACGTGGAGAAGTAAATATAACGTGAAAAACAGATATAAATGTAGTCAACTTCTCAACGACAGTGAAAGAGAGAAATGTAGGGTGGTGTGGGGGGTAGAGATAAAGGAGGTCTTTTTTTAACAAAATGGGAGGGATTTGAGCGTGTTTAAATTAAATGGGGATGGGTCAGTAAAAAGGGCAGGTGGAAGGCAGTGGGAAAATATTGCATAACAGATTACAGAGGACTCCAAAAAGAGTCGGAGGAGATGGGACCCAAAGCACAAGTGGAGGGATGGCCCTTGGATGGGAGGAGGGACCGGTTTTGTGACCAGAATGAGGTCATTCATATCATATGGTTTCTATTATTTTCTGTGAAGGAGAAGCCACCTGCTGAGAACATGTAAGGATACGTGGGGAGAGAAGTTTAAGGACTGAGAAGATTGGAGGAAGTTTGAGAGAGTCATATAGAGGGTGAGAAAGTGAGGTGATGGTAGAAGCAAAGGATTGCTTTACCTAACTTCACCGAGGATACTATTAAAAGATATTAATGCAAAGAAACTACCTGAAAAAAGAAGCTCAATCCAGAGAGGTGATTTGGCAAACTGCAACAGTTTTATTGAATTATCTATTCAATTAGATGTGTGAGGTGTTGAGGATAATGTTACAATGATTACCATTTTGCATTTTAAAGAACTGTATACTGTAAGCTGATTTTGATCAATATGAATATGAAAGCAAACTTTGCTTAGATGATTTGCCATCTTTGTAATATAGGAGCACTAAGTTAAAGATTAGAGCCCTGGTGGTATAGTGGCTAAGAACTCGGCTGCTAACCAAAAGGTTGGCAGTTCGAATCTACCAGTTGCTCCTTGGAAATGCTATGGCGGTTAGTTCTGCTCTGTCCTATAAGGGCTGCTATGAGTCAGAATCAATTCGACAGCAATGGGTTTGGTTTTTTGGAAGTTAGAGATCAAAGAATTGCTAACATGGCATTTGCCCTGGGATATTCCAAGGCTTAGAAGGGCTCTGCCTGCTTCTACGCAGAGAAAATTTAATTTTTCAAAAGAAAATTAAGAATTCATAGATATCTGTATTTTTTCATTAAAAAGAGGATCAAAACACTGGAGAACATTATACATTAAAGCTGAATTCAGGGAGCCCAGCACGATTCCTTTGGAGGAAAATTGGTGTGTGAAAATTCTAACCAAAACTGGCAAGTAGTTTACTCAATTTATATTTGCTCTCAAGTGTCAATTGAAAATTATTTATTAGATAATACTCAAGGTTTTAACAGTTGTTTTAATCTGTTTTTACACACCTCCAAAATAATTCATGGAAGAAAATTTATCAAACTGATTCTGACTGACTCATATTTACATGTCGTCGTTATTGTAGTTAGGTGTTGTTGAGTTCGTTCCGACTCATGTGACCCCATGTACAACAGAATGAAACACTGACCGGTCCTGTACCATCCTCACAATCATTGTTATGCTTGAGCCCATTGTTGTAGCAGTTGTGTCAATCCATCTCTTGAGGGTCTTCCTCTTTTTTGCTGACCCTCTACTTTACCAAGCATGACGTCCTTCTCCAGGGACTGATCCCTCCTGATAACATGTCCAAAGTATGTGAGACTAGCCTTACCATCCTTCCTACTAAGGAGCATTCTAGTTGTACTTCTTCCAAGACAGATGTATTTGTTCTTTCAGCAGTCCATGATATATTTGCCAACACCACAATTCAAAGGCGTCAATTCTTCTTCGGTCTTCCTTATTCATCATCCAGCTTTCACATGCATATGAGGCAATTGAAAACTTGGGTCAGGGGAACCTTAGTCTTCAAGGTGACATCTTTGCTTTTTAATACTTTAAAGAGGTCTTTTGCAGCAGATGTGCCCAATGCAATGCATCTTTTGATTTCTTGACTGCTGCTTCCATGGGTGTTGATTGTGAATCCAAGTAATTATTCTGTGACCAAATACTTCAAGGATGTAATTTTTAAATAATTTATTATTTTTTTTCAAATGTAAGAACCACTCATAGACATTGTAAGAATACAAATGTAAATAGGATGAAGAATGAAAACTCACTTAATTCTCCCCAGAACCCCAAATGTACCTCTTCAGGTCAAAGGTTAACATTGTTAAGAGTTTTCCCTGTATATTTCCAACTTTAAATATACATACTTAAATATATACTCATATATACACATATATATGACATGTGTTCTGTTGTGCATAGTGTCACTATGAATCGGAAACAACTCGATGGCACCTAACAACATATGGACATACATATTTTTACATATATACTTGGACATATATATTAAATGGTATCATGTTGTATATATTATTCTAGGACTTGCATCTTTTTTTACTTAAGAACATATGATAGACACGTCACCATCTCAATACACGTGGATTTATCTCATTCTTCAGAATAACAGAATAGTATTTTTTATGCTGGACTTTTCGATTGTTTTATCTGCCTTGCTTCCTTCTTTTCTTCCCTCCTCTTTTTTTTTTCTTCTTTATTCCTTCCTTCATAGGTTGTATGTTGAGATCAAATAATTAAAAGCTAAAATGGAATAGTAGAATTCTAAATATATTAAACACACACACACACACACAAAAACAAGAAAGATCTTAACCTTGAACAAAATTGGGTGTTGGAGGAGAGGAAGAAAATGAGAAGGAAGAAGTTGTAAGCTAATTTTATAGTTTCTCATGATAGGGACAAATTACTGAAATATGTGGGACAAAGGGTGTTATTAAAAGATATTAACACAAAGAAACTACCAGAAAAAACACATTCTTTCCTAACTAGCAAAATAAATATGAAAACAACATGATAATGAACAAAAGAAACAGACCATGTAGTGAAAAACTTTGAAAAAAACTATACACACACATACTGTAGAAACAGCAAGCTATAAAACAATATAACTCACCTATTACAAGAAATATTTTTTTCTGATTTGCTTACAAAGCAAACTTCAACTTAATGCTGCATACAAAAGACATAGCTAAAACTAACTTCTTCAGAGTGACTAACAAGAAAAGAAGGAATAAAAGTACACCAGGCAAATTCATACAAAAGGAAAACAAGGACCACAGTCTTGACAAGGTGGAAATCCTGCCACCTTGAAATAAATGAACCAAAAAAGGACGTTTGCTAGGAGGTATAATTCATTGGTGAATAGCTATACACCAATTAATACAGCAGCAAATTCTATAAGCAGAAGCCATATAAGACAGGTAATGAGAGAACAATCTAACATGCTTTTTAGTCTAAAATACTCCAAGTGAACAAAATCTGTTATGCATATATGTCAACTCTATACCCTTATAAAAAAGAATATACTTTATTTTCCAGTGCACATGAAACAGTCTCAAAAACTGACCTTATAGATTTGGCCATAAAGAAAATCTAATTAAATTTCAAAGAGTGGGTAAATATAAACTACATTCTCTGATCAAAGTGCAACAAATTTAAAACTTAAAAAAATAAAAAGACCTTTCTTCCTTAAAATGTGCAAATTTTCTATTAAATATATAACTCTTGGATCAAAGAGGAAATAGAAATTAAAAATGGCAGAATTTCTAGAAAACACTAATGAAAGCATTACATATCAGAATTAATGAGATATAGCTAAAACAGTGTTCAGAGTAAAATTATTAGCTCTAAAAATGTATCTATCAATTCATGTAAAAATAATAAAGAAACACCCAAACCAAAAGCTCTAGAAAGAACCATAAAGACAAAGAGAAAAATGAAGATGTTAATGCAAGTAAATACAGAATTCAATGATCTAGAAAACACAAAAAGAGTAAGTAGATTAAAAAGTTTTTTTAGGAAGCAGGACCAAGATGGCAGAATAGTCAGATCCTTGGTGTTGTCCCTTTTATAACGAAGACCCCAAAAAACAACCGAATCGAATATATATGACAATCTAGGAACCCTAAGCATCAAAGACAAAGCTGAGGAATTGGACTGAGCAACAGGTGGAAGGAGAGACAATTCAAAACAGTGGAAATGGGGAATTACAGATCACCAGATTGTTGGCATCCTGTTAGTTGAATCTACACAGTGGGCACAGATTGAGGCAAGCAGCCACAACCCAAGCCAAAAGTCACCCCACCTGGTGCAACTAAGCAGGAGCGAATTTGCACGCACCTCCAGAACCAAACAGGAGCAACACTAGATCTGTGGGAGCTAAGTGCAAGCTCCAAACCCTCCATGCACACCATATCCCTTCCCCTACCAGAGGCGCATGGCTGAGGAGGACTGCCTTCTCCTCATCTATCCCCAACTGTGACACCAGTCTGGGTGCATTCAACACCGCCACACCCCTTAAGCTGGGAACTCACAGCCTAGTCTGGTGGCAACCACCCCTTTGCCCAGCCAGTGGCGTAGGGGGTCCATGGACTTGCAGCACCCTTTAACTCCACCAATCACCTGCACCAGTGACTTGCTCCAGAGAGTTGGTCATACCTCCCCACTGCATGTTGCTGCCCACTACAGGGGCCTGAGAATCAGTGATGCCCCCAATTCCTCCAGCCAATGGCACTGGGCGCCCAAGGAATGGCTGCACTACTCTACACACTCTAGTGTGTAGAGTACGCCCTTGATCTGCACACCTGGGAGCAGTGGTGACCATTTTTTTGCCCCCCACGTTGCCCCCCACTGCACCAGAGATCTGCTTCTGCTCCAAACACTCCCACAGAGCTCTTCCTGCCCAGGACTGTAGGTGAGAGTCTCCATACCACACACTTGGTAACCAACAACCCAGTCACCCACACCCCAACCACTGGTAAGCAGTGGAGCACACACACAATATGTGTCTTAGTCATCTAGTGCTGCTGTAACAGAAATACCACAAGTGGATGGCTTTAACAAAGATAAATTTATTTTCTTACTATCTAGTAGGCTAGAAGTCCAAATTCAGGGTGTCAGCTCCTGGGGACGGCTTTTTCTCTGTGTCGACTCTGGAGGAAGGCCCTTCTTGTCAATCTTCCCCTGGACTAGGAGCTTCTCTGTGCAGGGACCCCGAGTCCAAAGGACATGTTCTGCTCCCAGTGCTGCTTTCTTTGTGGTATGAGTTCCCCAACTCTCTGCTTGCTTCCCTTTTATCTCTTGTAAGATAAAAGGTGGTACAGGCCACACGCCAGGGAAACTCCTTTTACATTGGATAAGGGGTGTGACCTTAGTAATGGTGTTACAATCCCACCCTAATCCTCTTTAATATAAAATTACAATCTTGAAATGAGGATGGCCACACAATACTGGGAACCATGGCCTAGCCAAATTGTTACACACATTTTCTGGGGGACATAATTCAGTCCATGGCAGTACCCAACCCAACGACCAGGAAGAACACCCTCTGCACCCACAGCCAGGTGA
This sequence comes from Loxodonta africana, assembly GCF_030014295.1. Taxonomy (NCBI): domain Eukaryota; kingdom Metazoa; phylum Chordata; class Mammalia; order Proboscidea; family Elephantidae; genus Loxodonta; species Loxodonta africana. The sequence continues at coordinate 79,337,220 of NC_087361.1, forward strand.
CCAGCAGGATAAATTCCTCACCCCACTAAAAATGGCCCCTACATCTTCAGCAGCCACACAAGAACAGTGGACAGACTCCTGGGCTCACATACCTACTAGCTCCTCTGTCCACATGGAGACAGGATGTAAGAGCTTCAACAAGGCCACATTAATGACCAGAGTAGCGCACACACCCAGCTTATCTGGACACAACAAAACAAAGCAAAAATCCAGGATACAGGAAACAAAATACATTAAATAAATACAATAACTTATTGATGCCTCACGAGGAGAAGAAAGACACAAAGACACAAAGCCTCCAGTAAGAGACCAAAATAAAGAATCAGAAAACTTTCCAGAGGAAGACAAGGCAATGAAACCAACTGATAAAGAATTCAAAAGACTAATACACAGAGCTCCCTGAGAGATTAAGAAAGAGACCAGGCAAAACACAGATCAAACCAAGGAACACACAACAAAGCAAGAGAAAAATTCAGGAAAACAATACAAGAACAAAACCCAACCCCCCAAACCCAGTGCCTTGGAGTCGATTCCGACTCATAGCGACACTATAGGACACAGTAGAACTGCCCCATAGAACAAAAAGACAGAATAAACAGGCTGTTAGGAACCATGCAAAAACAGCAACTAGAATTCCAGAAGATTAACAATAGAATTTCAGGATTAGACAATTCAATAGAAGATCATAGGAGCAGAACTGAGACAATGGAAGTCAGAATTAGTGAGATTGAAGATAAGTCCCTTGACACCAATTTGTTTGAGGAAAAAGAAAAAAATGAATAAAATTGAAGAAAGCCTAAGAATTGTGTGGGATACTATCAAGAGAAGAAACCTATGAGTGATCACAGTACCAGAACAGGTGGGGAATAATGGAAAACACAGAGAGAATTGTCAAAGAATTGCTGGCAGAAAACTTCCCCAATATCATCAAAGACAAGAAGATATCTAGGTGAGAAGCTCAGCAAACCGCATGCAGTATAGACTCCAAAAGAAAGTCACCAAGACATATCATAATCAAAATTACCAAAACCAGAGACAAAGAAAGAATCAGGAGAGTGGCTAGGGATACACAAGAATCGCCTACAAAGGAGAACCAAAAACTAAACTCTGATTACTCAGCACAAACCATGCAGGCAGGAAGGCAATGGGATGACACATATAAAGCCTTGAAGGAAAAAAAAAGAAAGAAAGAAAATCACAAGCCAAGACTTATATATGCAGCAAAGTTGTCTCTCAAATACAATGATGAAATTAGGTCATTTCCAGATAAACAGAAGTTAAGGGAATATGTAAAAACCAGACCAAATTTACAAGAAATATTAAAGACAGTCCTCTGGTTAGAGAACCAACAACACCAGACAATAATCCAAGACTAGGACACAGGACAGATCAACCAGGTACCAACTCAGATAGGGAATTCACAAAAACAGAACAAAGCTAAAAGACTGAAAATAGGGAATCTGAGATGACAATAAGTAAATGAAAATGTCAAAACAAAAAAGAGAGAATAAACGGTATAGACATAGAACTTGCACCTGGAGAAGAAGTCAAGGTGATATCAAGAAATAAAAGACTGGTTTAAACTTAGAAGAATAAAGGGAAACTTCAAGGTAACCACAAAGAAAGCTAACAAACCCATCCATCAAAATAAAAAGAAGAAAAAATGTAAAGATTCAGCGAACACAAAATCAACAATAATGAAAGATGTGAAAAGAAAATCCATAAAGAAAAATAACTCGGCACAGAAAGTTAAGCTGAACAAAGAAACCTTCAACACCACAAAAAACAAAAACAAAATGACAGAAGTAAACTCATACCAATCAATAATCACACTGAATGTAAGTGGACTAAATGCAACAGTAAAGAGATACAGAGTGGCAGAATGGATTAAAAAAAAAGATTCATCTATATGCTGTCTACAAAAGACACACCTTAGACACAAAGACATAAACAAACTAAAATTCCAGGGATGGAAAAAAATATGTCAGACAATAACAAAAAAAAAGCAGGAGTGGCAATAATAATCTCCAATAAAATAGACTTCAAAGCAAAATCCACCGTAAAGGATAAGGAAGGACATTATAAGATGATGAAAGGGTCAGCACACCAGGAGGCCATAACCATAACAAATATATACACACCCAACAACAGGGCTTCAAAATACATAAACCAAACTCTAACAGCACTGAAAAGAGAAATAGACGATACCGCAATAATAGTAGGAGACTTCAACATACTATCTTCAGTGAAGGACAGAACATCCAGAAAGAAACTCAATAAAGATACAGAAGATCTAAATGTCACAATTAACCAACTTGACCTCATTGACATATACAGAACACTCTACACAACAGCAGCAAATTACATCCTTTTTCAATGTGCATGGAACATTTTCCAGGATAGACTACATTTTAGGCCACAGAACAAGACTTAACAAAATCCAAAACATGAAAATAATACAAAGCATCCTCTCTGATCGTAATGCCATAAAAATAGAAATTGATAACAAAAACAGCAAGGACAGACTGAAGAAACCTCAAGAGTATGGCCCCTGGACACCCTTCTGGCTCAGTAATGAAGGCACTCCTGATGTTTGCCCTTCAGCCAAAGATTAGAAAAAGGCCCATAAAATGAAATGAGACTAAAGGGACACACCAGGCCAGGGGCAAGGACTAGAAGGCAGGAGGGGACACGAAAGTTGGTAATAGAGGACCTAAAGTTGAGAAGGGAGAGTGTTGACATGTCATGGAGTTGGTAGCCGATGTCACAAAATAATACATGTACTAATTGTTTAATGAGAAGCTAGTTTGTTCTGTAAACATTCATCTAAAGTACAATAAAGAAAAGAAAAAAAGAGCAAAAAACCCAAATGCATGGAAACTGAACAACACATAGCTTAAAAAATACTGAGTAATAGAAGAAATCAAGGATGGAATAAAAAAATTCATAGACTCAAGTAACAATGGAAACACATCTTACCAAAACCTCTGGGGCACAGCAAAACCAGTACTTAGAGGTCATTTTATAGCAATAAACTCACACATCAAAAAAGAAGAATGGATCAAAATCAAACCATTAACTCTACAACATGAACAAATAGAAAGAGAGCAGCAAAAGGAACTCTCAAGCACAAGAAAGGAAATAATAAAGATTAGAGCAGAATTAAATGAAATAGAGAAGAGAAAAACAATAGAGTAGTCAACAAGACCAAAAGTTGGTTCTTTGAAAGGATCAACAAAACTGACAAACCACTGGCCAAAGTAAAAAAGGAGAGGAAGCCAATAACCTGAATAAGAAATGAGACAGGTGATATCACAACAGATGCAACTGAAATAGAATCACAACAGAATACTGCAAAAAGCTGTACTCCTGAGAACCTAGGAGAAATAGACAAATTTGTAGTAACACACTAACGTGCCTAAACTAACACAAACTGAGGTAGAAAAACTAAACAGACCCATAACAAGAGATTGAAGAGGTAATTTAAAAAAGCTCCCAACAACAACAAAAAAGAGCCCTGGTCTAGATGGCTTCACTGGAGAATTCTACCAAGCTTTCAGAGAAGAGCTAACAGCAATACTACTGAATCTATTTCAGAGCATAGAAAAGGAAGGAATACTCCTGAACTCATTCTATGAAGCTACCATAACCCTGATACCAAAGCCAGGCAAAGACACCACACACACACACAAAAAAAATACTACAGACCAATATCCCTCATAAACATCGATGCAAAAATCCTCAACAAAATTTTAGCCAGTAGAATTCAACAGCATAAAAAAAAAAGTCATGACCAAGTGGGATTCATACCAGATATGCAGGGATGGTTCAACATTAGAAAATCAATCAACGTAATCCACCAAATAAATAAAACAAAAGAATCACAAGGTGAGGAGGGGAGAGGGAAAATCACTAACTAGATAGTAGACAAGTGTCAATTTTGGTGAAGGGAAAGACCACACACAGTATAATGGAAGTTAGTATAACTTGACCAAAGCAAAAACATACAAGTTTCCTAGACACATCCAGACACTTTGAGGGACCGAGTTGCTGGGGGTGGGGGCTGGGAACCATAGTCTTGGAGGACATCTAGGTTAATTGGCATAGCATAGTTCATAAAGAAAATGTTCTGCATCCCACTTTAGTGAGTAGCATCTGGGGCCTTAAAAGCTTGGGAGCAGTTGTCTAAGATATGTCTGTTGGTCCCATCCCGTCTGCAGCAAAGAAGAATGAGTAATACAAAAGACACAAGAAACATTAACTCAAAGAACTAAAGGATCACATGAACCAGAGACTCCATTAGTCTGAGCCCAGAAGAACTAGATGGTTCTCAGCTATCATCACCCACCGCTCTGACAGGGATCACAACAGATAGTCCCAGAGAGAATGGGGAAAAATGTAGAACAGAATTCAAATTCATGAAAAAAGACCAAACTTACTGGTCTGACAGAGACTGAAGGAACCCCTGAGACTATGGCCCCCACACGTTCTGCTAACTCAGAGCTGAAACCACTTCCAAAGCCCACTTTTCAGACAAAGATTAGATCGGCCTGTAATACAAAAAATAATGCACTTAAGGAACATGCTTCTTAGTTCAATCAAATCAATCAATCAGTCAATCAACTCCTGCCCAAAAGCAAGACGAAAATGCAGGAAGGGACAGGAACTGGATGAATGGACTTAGGTAACCTGAGGTGGAAAAAGAGAGCATGCTGTCACATTGTGTAGATTGCAACTAATGTCACAAAACAATATGTGTATAAATTTTTGAATGAGAAATTAGCTTAAGCTGTCAACTTTCACATGAAGTACAATAAAATTTTAAAAGGGTTCTTTTTTTTAAAAGACAGCAAAATGGAAAAATCAAGAAAGAAACAGCTAAAGCAAAATATAAGCAAATATAAGAAAGATATGGAGTAAATTTACTGCACATTGGCTTCTAGTCCCATTGTAATTATTGCAGTCTGGAAATTTAGTGAACACATACATGTTTCGGCCTTTGTCTCACTAGGTGTCTGTATTGCAGTGAGTATTGACCATTCCCTCCTTGAAGCAGTCATTCCTTGGCTTTCATCCTTCCAACTTCTTCTGATTATGCTTCCAACTCTCTGATCACTGTTTTTGTTCTCATACATAGGATTTTCACTTCTACTTCTGCCCATTAATTAAAGTTTGAAATACTTAGATTCTCATCAGCTTCTTTTTGCTCTTCTCAATCCTCATCTTTTCCTGAAACTCTCCTCAGAGGTTCAGACTCATTTATAGCCTTGTCTTAGTCATCTAGTGGGGTATCACAAAAATACCACAAGTGGATGGCTTTAGCAAAGAGAAATTTTTCTCACAGTCTAGTAGGCTAGAAGTCCAAATTCAGGGAGTCAGCTCCAGGGGAATGCCTTCGCTCTCTGTCTGCTCTGGAGGAAGGTCCTTGTCATCAATCTTCCCCCGGACTAGGAGCTTCTCTGTGCAGGAACTCCAGGTCCAAAGGATGCACTCTGCTCCCGGCACTGCTTTCTTGGTGGTACAAAGTCCCCCAACTTTCTGCTTGCTTCCCTTTCCTTTCATTTCTTGTAAGATAAAAAGCGGTGCAGGCCACACCCCAGAGAAACTCCCTTTACATTGGATCAGCTATGTGACCTGAGCAAGAGTGTTAATATCACACCCTAATCCTTTTTAACCACAGGCAGAGATTATGATTTAGAACACACAGGAAAATCAAAAAATGGAGGACAACCACACATGGCCTAAACAAGTTAATACACACATTTTTGGGGGGACATAATTCAATCCATGACAAGCCTCATTAAAATAAAATATTAAAAAATGAATTTATTTCTCCCTTACACACACACCCCTCTTGCTATAATATCATCATTTATCAAATTATCAAGGGCATAAACCTAGTATTTGTCTCGCAATCCTTTCTCTGCTTTGTCCCTGTTCCCCTTTGATTCCATCATTGAGCCTAGTCAGTTTTACCTCCCAAATGTTTCTTGAGTTTGCAATTCCCTCCTTCTTCTCTACCACTACTCTGGCACAGGTTCTAATCTTCTATGTCTGGACTAATAAAATAGGCTATACCTAATTTGCGTGCCTGCTTCTACACTTACTTCCTTTCTGTTCTATGCTTCTCACTATTTACAGAATAATATACTAAAACGCAATCGTTCTTCTTCCCTGCTCTACTTAAAAAACAAAAACCAAAAAAAAAAAAAAACCCAAAACAAAACCGTTGCTGTCAAGTCAATTCTGACCCACAGTGATCTTATTGGACAGAGCAGAACTGCACCATAGGGCTTCCAAGGAGCGGCTGGTGGATTCTAATTGCTGACCTCTTTGTTAGCAGCCGAGCTCTGAACGACCATGTGAAAGCTCTGTTTCCTCTTCAGCAAAAACCTAAATTTTTTATCTTGTTACACAAATTCTCTGTAATTTCTACTTTCCCTGTAATATTGGGCACGTTCCATTGTGAAATTTGTGTTATACTCAATAACACAAATTTACTTGATGTTTCTCTTTGCATGAAATGTTGTTTTTCATGTCTGTATCTTTGATTTCCTCTGCCAAGAATGTGATACTCATCCTTGCCCCCTCTTATTGAGCCACTTAGACTCAGGTCATGGTCATCTCCTCCAGAAAGCTCTTCCTGACCCTCCTGTCTCCTGATTGCTTAGTGTGTCTTCTTCAGCCCTTCCATATTATTTGCACATATTTGAGGTATTCCATTTTCATAGTAAATTGAAAGGATCTATTGATGACTATCTTTCTCAGAAGAATCTTAGCTCCTTGAAAGCAGGAATTGTAGAATAGTGTAGAATGGTGTGGAATGAATAGAATGGAGTCAAATAGAGTAGAAAAGAGTCCAGTAGAGCAGAATACAGCCGAATAGGGCTGAATAAGGACGAATCGAGCAGAATCGAAGTGATTCAAGCCAAAACGAGCTGAATGGAGCCTAATTTAGCCGAATAGAGCCAAATCGATCCGAAACTAGCCGATTCAAGATTAATTGCGTAGAATCGCATTAAATGCGTCAAATCCAATCGAAACATATAGATTAGAGAAGAGTGGGGAGGGGAGGGTAGAATAGAATAGAGTAGCGTAGAATAGAAGAGATTAGAACAGAATAGAAGGAATAGAATAGAGTGGAAAAGAGCAGAGTTGAATAGAGCCAAATAGGCCGAACAGAGACGAATAGAGCTGAGCGGAGCTGAACACAGCCGAAAAGAGCCGTATAGTGCCGAATCACACCTAATCGAGCTGAATCAAGCAGAATCACACCGACTGTCGCCGAATAGTGTCGAATAGCATCGAATCATGTTGAATCACGTCGAATCACATCGTTTTCCGTCAAACTGGGTCGAATCGCTTCATATCGCATCAAATTGCCTCGAATGTCATCGAATCACAGCGAATAGCGTCGTATTATGTCAAATAACTTCGAGTTGCGTCCAATCTCATAGAATTCTGCTGAATCACATCGAATCGCATGGAATCTCGTCAAATCTCTTTGAATCCCGTCGAATGCCTTCAAATTTCGTCGAATCCTGTCAAATCGTGTCGAACTGAATCTAATCGAATCAAATAGATTAAAGTAGGGTAGGTTTGGGTGGGTTGCAGTAGGGTTGGGAAGGGTAGACTAGAATAGACTACAACAGAATGGGGAGAAAAGAACTGAATAGAAAGAATACAACAGAATAGAATAGAGTAGAAGAGAGTCAAATAGTGCAGAACATAGCCGAATTGAGCCGAATGGAGACAAAACGAGACGAATCGCCTTGAATTGCTTCGAACTGGGTCAAATGAAATCGAATCAATTAGAATAGATTAGGGTAGGGAATGGTAGAATAGAATAGAGGAGAATAGTGCAGAATGGTGTGGAATGGAATAAAATGGAGTCGAATAGAGACGGATAGAGATGAATAGAGTAGAAAAGAGTCGAATAGAGCAGAATAGGGCCGAATAGGGTCAAAGAAGGCCTAATCGAGCAGAATCGACACAATTCGAGCCAAATAGAGCTGAGTGGAGTGAAATAGAGCCAAATAGAGCCGATTCGAACCAAATCAATCTGATTCAAGCCTAATCGCATCGAATCGCGTGGAAAAGCATCGAATCGAATGGAATCAAATAGATCAGAGAAGGGGAGGGGAGGGGTGGGGAGGGTAGAATAGAATAGAACAGTACAGAATAGAAAGAATAGAATATAGTACAGTAGAGTAGAGAAGAGTAGAGTAGAATTGAGTCGAATAGATTCGAATAGTGTCAACTAGTACAGGATATAGCTGAATGGAGCCAATTCTAGCCATATCGAGCCAAATGGAAACAAAACGAGACAAATCGCGTTGAATTGCTTCGAAACGAATCCATTAGAATAGATTAGAGTAGGGTAGGGTAGGGTAGAACAGAATAGAGTGGAGTCAAATGGAGTCAAATAGAGACAAATAGAGTAGAAAAGAGTCGAATCGAGCCGAATAGGGCCGAATAAGGCTGAACCGAGCCGAATCGAGTCGAAACGAGCTGAATCCAAGCGATTCGAGCCAAATAAAGCTGATTCGAGCCGATGGTGCCGAATCGAGCCGAATTGAGCCGATTCAGGCATAATCGCGTCCAATCGCATCAAAATGCTTTGAATCGAATCATATCGAATAGATTAGAATAGAAGAGGTTAGGGTAGGGTAGTTTATGATAGGGTAGATGAAAGTAGACTACAGTAGAGTAGACAAGAGAAGGCTAGAGTAGTAGCCTAGACTAGTAAGCTGGACTAGTCAGCTAGACTAGTGGCATAGGTCAGTAGCCTAGACACTAGCCTTGAAGAGTACCCTTGCCTTGACAAGTACCCTAAATTAGTAATCTGAACTAGTACCCTTGCCTTAACTAGTAGTCTTAACTAGTACCCTTGCCTTACTAGTACCCTTAATGAGGAGCCTTGCCTTAGCTAGTAGTCTTAACTAGCACCCTTGCCTTTACCAGTACACTGAACAAGTACCCGTGCCTTAACTAGTACCCTTCCCTTAACCAGTAGTCTTAACTAGTAGCCTTGCCTTGACTAGTACCCTTAACTAGTACCCTGAACTTAACTAGTAGCCTGAATTAGTACCCTTGCCCTAACTAGTACCCTTGCCCAAACTAGTACCCTTAATTAGTTCCCCTATTGAGTACCCCTAAGTAGTAGGGTATGGTACGGTGGGGTAGTATAGGGTAGGGTAGCATACAGTGGAAAAGAAAACATAGAAGAAAATAGAACAGCATAGGCCAGGGTAGGTTAGCTTAGTGTAGGGTATGGTAGAGTAGCATAGGATGGAATAGAGAACCTAGAAAATGAGAATAGAATACAACAGAATAAAGAACAGTCTCGATTAGGATAGGGTAGGGTGGAGCAGTGTTCTGTAGAATAGAACAGTGTAGAATGGAGTCGAATGGTATGGAATGGAGTTGAATGGAGTCGAACAGAGATGAATAGAGTAGAAAAGAGTTGAATAGAGCCGAATAGCACCTAATAGGACCAAATAGGGCCAAATCGAGCCGAATCAAGGCAAATAGAACCGAATCGAGTCGACTAGACCAGATTAGAGCAGAATGAAGCCTAATGGAGCCAAAACGAGCCAAAAGCAAACAAAATGAACCAAGCAAAATCACACCTAATCGCATCGAATCTGGTCAAATTCCATCAAATCCCACCAAAAGCCATCGAAACTCATGGAATCTCACCGAATCCCATCTAATTGTGTCAAATCGGGTCAAATGGTGTCAAATTGAATGGAATCGAATGAAATTGAATAGATTAGAGTAGTGTAGTTTAGGCTGGGATTCCGTAGGTAAGGGCACATTAGAATAGAATAGAGTAGAACAGAAGAGAATACAGAGTAGAATGGAGTAGAGTTGAGTAGAGTAGAATAGTCAGAGTCGAGTAGTGCAGAATAGAGATGAATGGATTCAACTCAAGGAAAATCGAGTAGAATGGAGAGGAAATGAGACAAATCACGATGAATCAAATCGATTAGAATAGATTAGAGTCGGGTAGGGAATGGTAGAACAGAACAAAATAGTGTAGAATGGAGTAGAACAGAGTAGAATGGTGTGGAAAGGAGTTCAATGGAGCCAAATAGAGACGAATAAAGTAGAAAAGAGTTGAACAGGGCTGAATAAGGTGGGATCGAGCTAAGTATGCTGAATCGAGCAGAATCGAGGCGAATTGACCTGATTCAAGCCAAATAGAGCTAAATCAAGCCGATTCAAGCCTAATCACATGGAATCACATCGAAATGCATTGAATTGAGTTGAATAGATTACAGTAGAGGAGGATAGGGTAGGAGAGGTTAGAATAGAGCAGAACAGAACACAATAGAAAAAATAGAATAGAATTAAGTAGAGTTGGGCACAGTAGAATAGAGTCAAATCGAGTTCAATAGAGCTGAAAAGAGCCGAGGAGATCTGAATACAGCCGAATCAACCAAATTCAAGGTGAATCAAGACGAATCATGTCGAATCGTTTGAAATGTGTAGAATCGAATCAAAGAGATTAGTGTATTGCAGGTAAGGTTAGGTTAGGGTAGGGTAGAATAGAATAGAGAAGAATAGAACAGAAGAGAAAGAATAGAGTAGACTAGAGTCAAATGAGTCGAATACTGCCGAAAAGAGCAGAAAAGAGACGAGTAGAACCGAATCGAGTTTAATGGAGCAGAAAGGAGCTGCATGGAGCCGATAAGACCCGAATCAGGTCGAATCCCGTTCACGTGTGTCGAATAGAATAGAACAGATTACAGTAGGGTAAGTTTGGGTACGGTAGCATAGAATGCAGTAGAACAGAACGGAATAGAAGAGAACAGAAAAGAAAGAACAGAATAGGGTTGAGTGGAGTAGAGTAGAATAGAGTTGAATATTGCCGAATAGAGCCAAATACAGCCAAATAGAGCCCAAAAGAGCTGAATCGATAGAAATCAAGACAAATCGCGCCAAATCCCGTGGAATCGGGCTGTATCGCTTCGAATCCCGTCGAATTGCATTGAATCCCATCGATTAAGTCAAATCAAACCCAATCGACTAGAATAGACTAGAGTAGGGTAGAGTACAATACAATAGAATAGAGAAGAATAGAGTAGGATGGGGTAGAATGGTGTAGAATGGAGTTGAAAAGAGATAATAGAGTTGAGTAGCGTATAACAGAGCTGAATAGACCATATTAGAGCCGGCTAGAGCCGAATGGAGCTGATTAGAGCTGAATCGAACTGATTTGAGCCGAATGGGGATGAACGGAGTGGAATGGAGCCGATTTGAGCCGAATCGCATCGAATTGCGTGGAATCGAATCCCATAGAATAGAGTAGGGTAGGATAGAATAGAGTAGAATAGAATTGAACACAGTAGAAGAGAATAGAAGGAATACAATCACATGGAATTGCGTCCAAATGCACTGAATCGAGTAGGAATGCACTGAATAGAGTAGAAAAGGGTAGAGCAGAGCAGAATAGTGTAGAGTAGAATAGAGTAGAACAGAGTGGAATAGAGTCACATTGAGGCGAATGGAGACGAAACGAGACAAATCGCGTCGAATCCCAGCAAATCAATGACAGTAAAATAGAGTAGGGTAGAGTAGAACAGTTTAAAATGGAGTAGAACGGTGAGCAATGGAATCGAATGAAGTAGAAAAGAACCGAATAGAGCCGAAGAGGGCCGAAGAAGGCCAAAGAAGGCTGAATCGAGTTGAAGTGAGGCAAATCGAGACTAATGGAGCCGAATTGAGCCTAATCAACCCGAATCGACACTATTCGAGCCAAATGGAGCCGAATAGACACGAATCGAACCGATTCAACCTGCATCTCATCAAAATTCGTCGAATCGAATTGAATAGATTAGAGTAGGGGAGGTTAGGGTAGGGTAGGGTAGAATAGAATAGAACAGAACAATACAGAATGAATACAGAAAAGAGTAGGCTAGAGAAGAGTAGAGGGGAATAGAGTAGAGTAGAATAGAATCAAACAGAGACAAATAGAGCCAAATCGAGCCGAATCGCGTCAAAATGCGTTGAATCAAATCCAATCAAATGGATTAGAGTACATAGAGGTGGGTAGCATACGGTAGGGTAGAATAGAGTAGAATAGAACAGAATAGAAACAATACAATAGAATAGAGGAGTAGACTAGAGTACAATAGACTAGAATAGACTCGAATAGAGCTGAATAGAGCCAAATGGAGACAAAATGAGAGGAATCGCATCGAATCGATTTGAGTAAATTAGAGTGGTGTAGGTTAGGGTAGAGCAGAATAGAGTAGAATAGCATAGAATGGTGTGGAATGAATAGAATGGAGTAGAATGGAGTTAAATAGAGACGAATAGAGCAGAAAAGAGTCGAATAGAGCAGAACAGGGCCGAATAGGGCCGAATCGAGCTGCGTCAAGCTTAATCGCGTCGAATCGCGTTAAATGCGTCAAATCCAATTGAAACGTATAGATTAGACATGGGAAGGGGAGGGTAGAAGGGAAAGGAATAGAGTAGAATAGAAGAGATTAGAACAAAATAGGGCTAGAACAGAATAGAGTGGAAAAGAGTAGAGTCGAATAGAGCCGAATAGGCCGAGTAGAGACGAATAGAGACGAATGGAGCTGAATACAGCCAAAAAGAGCCTTAGTGCCGAATCGCACCTAATCGAGCTGAATCAAGCAGATTCGCACCGACTGTCCCCGAATAGCGTCGGATCGCATCGAATCGAGTTGAGTCACATCGTTTTGCATCAAACAAGGTCAAACTGCTTCATATTGGGTCGAATCCCATCGTATCGGATCCAATAACCTCGAATTGTGTCAAATCTCATAGAATCCGACTGAATCACGGTGACTAGCATGGAATCGCATCAAATCTCTTTGAATCCCTTCGAATGCCTTCAGATCTGTTCGAATCCAGTCGAAAGCTGCACAATCACGTCGAATTGAATTGAATTGAATCAAGTAGATTAAAGCAGGGTAGGTTTGGGTGGGGTGCAGCAGGGTTGGGTAGGGTAGAATAGAATAGAGTACGACAGAATAGGAGAGAACAGAACAGAATAGAAAGAATACAACAGAATACAATAGAGTAGAATAGAGTCAAATAGTGCACAACATAGCCGAACTGAGCCAAATGGAGACAAAACGAGGCGAATCGCATCGAATCGCTTTGAATCAGGTCAAATCAAATCGAACCGATTAGAATAGATTAGGGTAGGGAAGGGCAGAATAAAATAGAGGAGAATAGTATAGAACGGAATAGAATGAAGTTGAATGGAGTCCAACAGAGATGGATAGAGACGAAGAGAGCAGAAAAGAGTCGAATAGGGCAGAATAGGGCCGAAATGGCTGAATAGGGCCAAATAAGGCCTAATCGTGCAGAATCCAGCAGAATCAATGCAATTCGAGCCAAGTCGAGCCGAATGGAGCGAAATGGAGCCAAATAGAGCCGATTCGAACCGAATCAAGCTGATTCAAGCCTAATCGCGTGGAAATGCATTGAATCGAATCGGATGAAATAGATTAGAGAAGGGGACGAGAGGGGCGGGGAGGGTAGAATAGAACAGAACAGAACAGCAGAGAATAGAAAGAATAGAATATAGTTCAGTAGGGTAGAGCAGAGAAGAGTCGAGTAGAGTAGAACTGAGTCGAATGGAGTCAAATAGTGCAGGATATCGCTGAAAAGAACCAATTCTAGCCGAATTGAGCCAGATGGAAACAAAACGAGATGAATCGCTTCGAATTGCTTCGAATTGCGTCCAATCGAATCGATGAGAGTAGGGTAGGGTAGAACAGAATAGAGTAGAACGGTGTAGAATGGAGTAGAATGGAGTCCAATGGAGTTGAATAGAGACAGATAGAGTAGAAAAGAGTCGAATTGAGTCGAATAGGGCCGAATAAGCTGAACCGAGCCAAATCGAGTTGAAACGAACAGAATCGAGCTGAATCGAAGCGATTCCAGCCAAATCGAGCTGAATCGAGCTGATGTGGCTGCATCGAGCCGATTCACGCAAAATCGCGTGCAACCGCATCAAAACGCTTTGAATCGAATCAAATGGAATAGAATAGGTTAGGGTAGGGTAGTTTCTGATAGGGTAAGCTAGGGTAGAAGAAAGTAGACTACAGTAGAGTAGACAAGAGAAGGCTAGAGTAGTAGCCTAGACTAGTAAGCTGGACTAGTCAGCTAGAACTGGTGGCATAGATCAGTAGCCTAGACAACTAGCCTTGAATAGTACCATTCCCTTGACAAGTACTCTAAGTCATCCGAACTAGTACCCTTGCCTTAACCAGTAGTCTTATCTAGTCCCTTTGCCTCCAACAGTAGTCTTAACTAGTACCTCGCCTTAACTCGTATTCTTAACTAGTGCCCTTAACTAGTAGCCTTGCCTTAACTAGTAGCCTTAACTAGCATCCTGGCACAAAGTAGTAGCCTAAACTACTGACCTTGCCTTAATCAGTACCCCAACAAGTACCCATGCCTTAACTAGTACCCTGAACTACTATCCTGGCCTTAACTTGTACCCTTACATAACTAGTACCCTTAACTAGTACCCTAGCTTTAACTAGTAGCCTGAACTAGTACCCTTGCGTTAAGTAGTACCCTTGCCCGAACTAATACCCTTATTAAGTACCGCACGGTGCGGTAGAATAGGGTACGGTAGCATGCGGTTGAACAGAGAAAATGGAATAGACCAGCAATGGTCAGGGTAGGTTAGTTTAGTGTAGGGTATGGTAGATAGCATAGGATGGAATAGAGAAAATAGAAAACGAGAATAGAATACAACAGAATAGAAAAGAACAGGCTAGATTAGGATAGGGTAGGCCGGGGTAGGGTTCTGTAGAATAGAATAGTGTAGAATGGAGTCGAATGGTGTGGAATGGAGTCGAACAGAGATGAATAGGGTAGTAAAGAGTTGACTAGAGCGGAATAGCGCCAAATAGGACCAAATAGGGCCGAATCGAGCCGAATCAAGGCAAATCGAGCCGAATCGAGTCGGATCGACCACGTTCGAGCGGAATGGAGCCGAATGGAGCCGAAATGAGCCAAACAGAGACAAACAAGATGAACCGAGCAAAATCACACCTAATCGCATCGAATCTCATTTAATTCCATCAAATCCCACCAAAAGCCATCGAAACTCATGGAATCTCACCGAATCCCATCTAATTGTGTCAAATCGGGTCGAATGGTGTCAAATTGAATGGAACCGAATTAAATTGAATAGATTAGAGTAGTGTAGGTTAGGCTGGGATTCAGTAGGTTAGGGCACAGAAGAATAGAATAGAGTAGAACAGAAGAGAATACAAAGAGTAGAATGGAGTAGAGTTGAGTAGAGTAGAATAGTCAGAGTTGAGTAGTGCAGAATATAGATGAATAGATCCAATTCAAGTCAATTGAGTCGAGTGGAGAGGTAACGAGTCAAATCACGATGAATCAAATCGAATTGAATAGATTACAGCAAAATAGAGTAGGGTAGAGTAGAATACTTTAAAATGGAGTAGAATGGTGAGCAATGGAATCGAATGGAGTAGAATAGAGTAGAAAAGAGCCGCAGAGGGCCCAAGAGGGCTGAATCGAGCTGAAGTGAGGCAAATCGAGACTAATGGAGCCGAATCGAGCCTAATCAAGCCGAATCGACACTATTCGAGCCAAATGGAGCCGAATGGACACGAATCGAACCAATTCAACCTGACTCTTGCCAAAATTCGTCGAATCGAATTGAATAGATTAGAGTAGGGGAGGTTCAGGTAGGGTAGGGTAGGGTAGAATAGAGTAGAGTAGAATAGAATACAACAGAACAATACAGAATGAATACAGAAAAGAGTAGGCTAGAGTAGAGTAGCGGGGAATAGAGTAGAGTAGAATAGATTCAAACAGAGACAAATAAGGCCAAATCGAGCCGAATCGCGTCGAAATGGGTTGAATCAAATGCAATCAAGTGGATTAGAATACATTGGAGTTGGGTAGCGTAGGGTAGGGTAGAATAGAGTAGAACAGAATAGAAATAATACAATAGAATAGGGGAGTAGACTAGAGTACAATAGACTAGAATAGAGTCGAATAGAGCTGAATAGAGCCAAATGGAGAAAAATGAGAGGAATCGCATGGAATCGATTTGAGTAAATTAGAGTGGTGTAGGTTAGGGTAGAGCAGAATAGAGTAGAATAGCATAGAATGGTGTGGAATGAATAGAATGGAGTAGAATGGAGTTAAATAGAGACGAATAGAGCAGAAAAGAGTCGAATAGAGCAGAACAGGGCCGAATAAGGCCGAATCGAGCTGCGTCAAGCTTAATCGTGTCGAATCGCGTTAAATGCGTCAAATCCAATTGAAACGTATAGATTAGACATGGGAAGGGGAGGGTAGACGAGAAAAGAATAGAGTAGAATAGAAGAGATTAGAACAAAATAGGGCTAGAATAGAATAGAGTGGAAAAGAGTAGAGTCGAATAGAGCCGAATAGGCCGAGTAGAGACGAATAGAGACGAATGGAGCTGAATACAGCCAAAAAGAGCCTTAGTGCCGAATCGCACCTAATCGAGCTGAATCAAGCAGATTCGCACCGACTGTCCCCGAATAGCGTCGGATCGCATCGAATCGAGTTGAGTCACATCGTTTTTGCATCAAACAAGGTCAAACTGCTTCATATTGGGTCGAATCCCATCGTATCGGATCCAATAACTTCGAATTGTGTCAAATCTCATAGAATCCGACTGAATCACGGTGACTAGCATGGAATCCCATCAAATCTCTTTGAATCCCTTCGAATGCCTTCAGATCTGTTCGAATCCAGTCGAAAGCTGCACAATCACGTCGAATTGAATTGAATTGAATCAAGTAGATTAAAGCAGGGTAGGTTTGGGTGGGGTGCAGCAGGGTTGGGTAGGGTAGAATAGAATAGAGTACGACAGAATAGGAGAGAACAGAACAGAATAGAAAGAATACAACAGAATACAATAGAGTAGAATAGAGTCAAATAGTGCACAACATAGCCGAACTGAGCCAAATGGAGACAAAACGAGGCGAATCGCATCGAATCGCTTTGAATCAGGTCAAATCAAATCGAACCGATTAGAATAGATTAGGGTAGGGAAGGGCAGAATAAAATAGAGGAGAATAGTATAGAACGGAATAGAATGAAGTTGAATGGAGTCCAACAGAGATGGATAGAGACGAAGAGAGCAGAAAAGAGTCGAATAGGGCAGAATAGGGCCGAAATGGCTGAATAGGGCCAAATAAGGCCTAATCGTGCAGAATCCAGCAGAATCAATGCAATTCGAGCCAAGTCGAGCCGAATGGAGCGAAATGGAGCCAAATAGAGCCGATTCGAACCGAATCAAGCTGATTCAAGCCTAATCGCGTGGAAATGCATTGAATCGAATCGGATGAAATAGATTAGAGAAGGGGACGAGAGGGGCGGGGAGGGTAGAATAGAACAGAACAGAACAGTAGAGAATAGAAAGAATAGAATATAGTTCAGTAGGGTAGAGCAGAGAAGAGTCGAGTAGAGTAGAACTGAGTCGAATGGAGTCAAATAGTGCAGGATATAGCTGAAAAGAACCAATTCTAGCCGAATTGAGCCAGATGGAAACAAAACGAGATGAATCGCTTCGAATTGCTTCGAATTGCGTCCAATCGAATCGATGAGAGTAGGGTAGGGTAGAACAGAATAGAGTAGAACGGTGTAGAATGGAGTAGAATGGAGTCCAATGGAGTTGAATAGAGACAGATAGAGTAGAAAAGAGTCGAATTGAGTCGAATAGGGCCGAATAAGCTGAACCGAGCCAAATCGAGTTGAAACGAACAGAATCGAGCTGAATCGAAGCGATTCCAGCCAAATCGAGCTGAATCGAGCTGATGTGGCTGCATCGAGCCGATTCACGCAAAATCGCGTGCAACCGCATCAAAACGCTTTGAATCGAATCAAATGGAATAGAATAGGTTAGGGTAGGGTAGTTTCTGATAGGGTAAGCCAGGGTAGAAGAAAGTAGACTACAGTAGAGTAGACAAGAGAAGGCTAGAGTAGTAGCCTAGACTAGTAAGCTGGACTAGTCAGCTAGAACTGGTGGCATAGATCAGTAGCCTAGACAACTAGCCTTGAATAGTACCATTGCCTTGGCAGGTACCCTAAGTCATCCGAACTAGTACCCTTGCCTTAACCAGTAGTCTTTAACTAGTCCCTTTGCCTCCAACAGTAGTCTTAACTAGTACCTCGCCTTAACTCGTATTCTTAACTAGTGCCCTTAACTAGTAGCCTTGCCTTAACTAGTAGCCTTAACTAGCATCCTGGCACAAAGTAGTAGCCTGAACTACTGACCTTGCCTTAATCAGTACCCCCAACAAGTACCCATGCCTTAACTAGTACCCTGAACTACTATCCTGGCCTTAACTTGTACCCTTACATAACCAGTACCCTTAACTAGTACCCTAGCTTTAACTAGTAGCCTGAACTAGTACCCTTGCGTTAAGTAGTACCCTTGCCCGAACTAATACCCTTATTAAGTACCGCACGGTGCGGTAGAATAGGGTACGGTAGCATGCGGTGGAACAGAGAAAATAGAATAGACCAGCAATGGTCAGGGTAGGTTAGTTTAGTGTAGGGTATGGTAGATAGCATAGGATGGAATAGAGAAAATAGAAAACGAGAATAGAATACAACAGAATAGAAAAGAACAGGCTAGATTAGGATAGGGTAGGCCGGGGTAGGGTTCTGTAGAATAGAATAGTGTAGAATGGAGTCGAATGGTGTGGAATGGAGTCGAACAGAGATGAATAGGATAGAAAAGAGTTGACTAGAGCGGAATAGCGCCAAATAGGACCAAATAGGGCCGAACCGAGCCGAATCAAGGCAAATCGAGCCGAATCGAGTCGGATCGACCACGTTCGAGCTGAATGGAGCCGAATGGAGCCGAAATGAGCCAAACAGAGACAAACAAAATGAACCGAGCAAAATCACACCTAATCGCATCGAATCTCGTTTAATTCCATCAAATCCCACCAAAAGCCATCGAAACTCATGGAATCTCACCGAATCCCATCTAATTGTGTCAAATCGGGTCGAATGGTGTCGAATTGAATGGAACCGAATTAAATTGAATAGATTAGAGTAGTGTAGGTTAGGCTGGGATTCAGTAGGTTAGGGCACAGAAGAATAGAATAGAGTAGAACAGAAGAGAATACAAAGAGTAGAATGGAGTAGAGTTGAGTAGAGTAGAATAGTCAGAGTTGAGTAGTGCAGAATATAGATGAATAGATCCAATTCAAGTCAATTGAGTCGAGTGGAGAGGTAACGAGTCAAATCACGATGAATCAAATCGAATTGAATAGATTACAGCAAAATAGAGTAGGGTAGAGTAGAATACTTTAAAATGGAGTAGAATGGTGAGCAATGGAATCGAATGGAGTAGAATAGAGTAGAAAAGAGCCGCAGAGGGCCCAAGAGGGCTGAATCGAGCTGAAGTGAGGCAAATCGAGACTAATGGAGCCGAATCGAGCCTAATCAAGCCGAATCGACACTATTCGAGCCAAATGGAGCCGAATGGACACGAATCGAACCAATTCAACCTGACTCTTGCCAAAATTCGTCGAATCGAATTGAATAGATTAGAGTAGGGGAGGTTCGGGTAGGGTAGGGTAGAATAGAGTAGAGTAGAATAGAATACAACAGAACAATACAGAATGAATACAGAAAAGAGTAGGCTAGAGTAGAGTAGCGGGGAATAGAGTAGAGTAGAATAGATTCAAACAGAGACAAATAAGGCCAAATCGAGCCGAATCGCGTCGAAATGGGTTGAATCAAATGCAATCAAGTGGATTAGAATACATTAGAGTTGGCTAGCGTAGGGTAGGGTAGAATAGAGTAGAACAGAATAGAAATAATACAATAGAATAGGGGAGTAGACTAGAGTACAATAGACTAGAATAGAGTCGAATAGAGCTGAATAGAGCCAAATGGAGACAAAATGAGAGGAATCGCATGGAATCGATTTGAGTAAATTAGAGTGGTGTAGGTTAGGGTAGAGCAGAATAGAGTAGAATAGCATAGAATGGTGTGGAATGAATAGAATGGAGTAGAATGGAGTTAAATAGAGACGAATAGAGCAGAAAAGAGTCGAATAGAGCAGAACAGGGCCGAATAAGGCCGAATCGAGCTGCGTCAAGCTTAATCGCGTCGAATCGCGTTAAATGCGTCAAATCCAATTGAAACGTATAGATTAGACATGGGAAGGGGAGGGTAGAAGAGAAAAGAATAGAGTAGAATAGAAGAGATTAGAACAAAATAGGGCTAGAATAGAATAGAGTGGAAAAGAGTAGAGTCGAATAGAGCCGAATAGGCCGAGTAGAGACGAATAGAGACGAATGGAGCTGAATACAGCCAAAAAGAGCCTTAGTGCCGAATCGCACCTAATCGAGCTGAATCAAGCAGATTCGCACCGACTGTCCCCGAATAGCGTCGCATCGCATCGAATCGAGTTGAGTCACATCGTTTTTGCATCAAACAAGGTCAAACTGCTTCATATTGGGTCGAATCCCATCGTATCGGATCCAATAACCTCGAATTGTGTCAAATCTCATAGAATCCGACTGAATCACGGTGACTAGCATGGAATCGCATCAAATCTCTTTGAATCCCTTCGAATGCCTTCAGATCTGTTCGAATCCAGTCGAAAGCTGCACAATCACGTCGAATTGAATTGAATTGAATCAAGTAGATTAAAGCAGGGTAGGTTTGGGTGGGGTGCAGCAGGGTTGGGTAGGGTAGAATAGAATAGAGTACGACAGAATAGGAGAGAACAGAACAGAATAGAAAGAATACAACAGAATACAATAGAGTAGAATAGAGTCAAATAGTGCACAACATAGCCGAACTGAGCCAAATGGAGACAAAACGAGGCGAATCGCATCGAATCGCTTTGAATCAGGTCAAATCAAATCGAACCGATTAGAATAGATTAGGGTAGGGAAGGGCAGAATAAAATAGAGGAGAATAGTATAGAACGGAATAGAATGAAGTTGAATGGAGTCCAACAGAGATGGATAGAGACGAAGAGAGCAGAAAAGAGTCGAATAGGGCAGAATAGGGCCGAAATGGCTGAATAGGGCCAAATAAGGCCTAATCGTGCAGAATCCAGCAGAATCAATGCAATTCGAGCCAAGTCGAGCCGAATGGAGCGAAATGGAGCCAAATAGAGCCGATTCGAACCGAATCAAGCTGATTCAAGCCTAATCGCGTGGAAATGCATTGAATCGAATCGGATGAAATAGATTAGAGAAGGGGACGAGAGGGGCGGGGAGGGTAGAATAGAACAGAACAGAACAGTAGAGAATAGAAAGAATAGAATATAGTTCAGTAGGGTAGAGCAGAGAAGAGTCGAGTAGAGTAGAACTGAGTCGAATGGAGTCAAATAGTGCAGGATATAGCTGAAAAGAACCAATTCTAGCCGAATTGAGCCAGATGGAAACAAAACGAGATGAATCGCTTCGAATTGCTTCGAATTGCGTCCAATCGAATCGATGAGAGTAGGGTAGGGTAGAACAGAATAGAGTAGAACGGTGTAGAATGGAGTAGAATGGAGTCCAATGGAGTTGAATAGAGACAGATAGAGTAGAAAAGAGTCGAATTGAGTCGAATAGGGCCGAATAAGCTGAACCGAGCCAAATCGAGTTGAAACGAACAGAATCGAGCTGAATCGAAGCGATTCCAGCCAAATCGAGCTGAATCGAGCTGATGTGGCTGCATCGAGCCGATTCACGCAAAATCGCGTGCAACCGCATCAAAACGCTTTGAATCGAATCAAATGGAATAGAATAGGTTAGGGTAGGGTAGTTTCTGATAGGGTAAGCCAGGGTAGAAGAAAGTAGACTACAGTAGAGTAGACAAGAGAAGGCTAGAGTAGTAGCCTAGACTAGTAAGCTGGACTAGTCAGCTAGAACTGGTGGCATAGATCAGTAGCCTAGACAACTAGCCTTGAATAGTACCATTGCCTTGGCAGGTACCCTAAGTCATCCGAACTAGTACCCTTGCCTTAACCAGTAGTCTTTAACTAGTCCCTTGGCCTCCAACAGTAGTCTTAACTAGTACCTCGCCTTAACTCGTATTCTTAACTAGTGCCCTTAACTAGTAGCCTTGCCTTAACTAGTAGCCTTAACTAGCATCCTGGCACAAAGTAGTAGCCTGAACTACTGACCTTGCCTTAATCAGTACCCCCAACAAGTACCCATGCCTTAACTAGTACCCTGAACTACTATCCTGGCCTTAACTTGTACCCTTACATAACCAGTACCCTTAACTAGTACCCTAGCTTTAACTAGTAGCCTGAACTAGTACCCTTGCGTTAAGTAGTACCCTTGCCCGAACTAATACCCTTATTAAGTACCACACGGTGCGGTAGAATAGGGTACGGTAGCATGCGGTGGAACAGAGAAAAGAGAATAGACCAGCAATGGTCAGGGTAGGTTAGTTTCGTGTAGGGTATGGTAGATAGCATAGGATGGAATAGAGAAAATAGAAAACGAGAATAGAATACAACAGAATAGAAAAGAACAGGCTAGATTAGGATAGGGTAGGTCGGGGTAGGGTTCTGTAGAATAGAATAGTGTAGAATGGAGTCGAATGGTGTGGAATGGAGTCGAACAGAGATGAATAGGGTAGAAAAGAGTTGACTAGAGCGGAATAGCGCCAAATAGGACCAAATAGGGCCGAACCGAGCCGAATCAAGGCAAATCGAGCCGAATCGAGTCGGATCGACCACGTTCGAGCGGAATGGAGCCGAATGGAGCCGAAATGAGCCAAACAGAGACGAACAAAATGAACCGAGCAAAATCACACCTAATCGCATCGAATCTCGTTTAATTCCATCAAATCCCACCAAAAGCCATCGAAACTCATGGAATCTCACCGAATCCCATCTAATTGTGTCAAATCGGGTCGAATGGTGTCGAATTGAATGGAACCGAATTAAATTGAATAGATTAGAGTAGTGTAGGTTAGGCTGGGATTCAGTAGGTTAGGGCACAGAAGAATAGAATAGAGTAGAACAGAAGAGAATACAAAGAGTAGAATGGAGTAGAGTTGAGTAGAGTAGAATAGTCAGAGTTGAGTAGTGCAGAATATAGATGAATAGATCCAATTCAAGTCAATTGAGTCGAATGGAGAGGTAACGAGTCAAATCACGATGAATCAAATCGAATTGAATAGATTACAGCAAAATAGAGTAGGGTAGAGTAGAATACTTTAAAATGGAGTAGAATGGTGAGCAATGGAATCGAATGGAGTAGAATAGAGTAGAAAAGAGCCGCAGAGGGCCCAAGAGGGCTGAATCGAGCTGAAGTGAGGCAAATCGAGACTAATGGAGCCGAATCGAGCCTAATCAAGCCGAATCGACACTATTCGAGCCAAATGGAGCGGAATGGACACGAATCGAACCAATTCAACCTGACTCTTGCCAAAATTCGTCGAATCGAATTGAATAGATTAGAGTAGGGGAGGTTCGGGTAGGGTAGGGTAGGGTAGAATAGAGTAGAGTAGAATAGAATACAACAGAACAATACAGAATGAATACAGAAAAGAGTAGGCTAGAGTAGAGTAGCGGGGAATAGAGTAGAGTAGAATAGATTCAAACAGAGACAAATAAGGCCAAATCGAGCCGAATCGCGTCGAAATGGGTTGAATCAAATGCAATCAAGTGGATTAGAATACATTAGAGTTGGGTAGCGTAGGGTAGGGTAGAATAGAGTAGAACAGAATAGAAATAATACAATAGAATAGGGGAGTAGACTAGAGTACAATAGACTAGAATAGAGTCGAATAGAGCTGAATAGAGCCAAATGGAGACAAAATGAGAGGAATCGCATGGAATCGATTTGAGTAAATTAGAGTGGTGTAGGTTAGGGTAGAGCAGAATAGAGTAGAATAGCATAGAATGGTGTGGAATGAATAGAATGGAGTAGAATGGAGTTAAATAGAGACGAATAGAGCAGAAAAGAGTCGAATAGAGCAGAACAGGGCCGAATAAGGCCGAATCGAGCTGCGTCAAGCTTAATCGCGTCGAATCGCGTTAAATGCGTCAAATCCAATTGAAACGTATAGATTAGACATGGGAAGGGGAGGGTAGAAGAGAAAAGAATAGAGTAGAATAGAAGAGATTAGAACAAAATAGGGCTAGAATAGAATAGAGTGGAAAAGAGTAGAGTCGAATAGAGCCGAATAGGCCGAGTAGAGACGAATAGAGACGAGTGGAGCTGAATACAGCCAAAAAGAGCCTTGGTGCCGAATCGCACCTAATCGAGCTGAATCAAGCAGATTCGCACCGACTGTCCCCGAATAGCGTCGGATCGCATCGAATCGAGTTGAGTCACATCGTTTTTGCATCAAACAAGGTCAAACTGCTTCATATTGGGTCGAATCCCATCGTATCGGATCCAATAACTTCGAATTGTGTCAAATCTCATAGAATCCGACTGAATCACGGTGACTAGCATGGAATCCCATCAAATCTCTTTGAATCCCTTCGAATGCCTTCAGATCTGTTCGAATCCAGTCGAAAGCTGCACAATCACGTCGAATTGAATTGAATTGAATCAAGTAGATTAAAGCAGGGTAGGTTTGGGTGGGGTGCAGCAGGGTTGGGTAGGGTAGAATAGAATAGAGTACGACAGAATAGGAGAGAACAGAACAGAATAGAAAGAATACAACAGAATACAATAGAGTAGAATAGAGTCAAATAGTGCACAACATAGCCGAACTGAGCCAAATGGAGACAAAACGAGGCGAATCGCATCGAATCGCTTTGAATCAGGTCAAATCAAATCGAACCGATTAGAATAGATTAGGGTAGGGAAGGGCAGAATAAAATAGAGGAGAATAGTATAGAACGGAATAGAATGAAGTTGAATGGAGTCCAACAGAGATGGATAGAGACGAAGAGAGCAGAAAAGAGTCGAATAGGGCAGAATAGGGCCGAAATGGCTGAATAGGGCCAAATAAGGCCTAATCGTGCAGAATCCAGCAGAATCAATGCAATTCGAGCCAAGTCGAGCCGAATGGAGCGAAATGGAGCCAAATAGAGCCGATTCGAACCGAATCAAGCTGATTCAAGCCTAATCGCGTGGAAATGCATTGAATCGAATCGGATGAAATAGATTAGAGAAGGGGACGAGAGGGGCGGGGAGGGTAGAATAGAACAGAACAGAACAGTAGAGAATAGAAAGAATAGAATATAGTTCAGTAGGGTAGAGCAGAGAAGAGTCGAGTAGAGTAGAACTGAGTCGAATGGAGTCAAATAGTGCAGGATATAGCTGAAAAGAACCAATTCTAGCCGAATTGAGCCAGATGGAAACAAAACGAGATGAATCGCTTCGAATTGCTTCGAATTGCGTCCAATCGAATCGATGAGAGTAGGGTAGGGTAGAACAGAATAGAGTAGAACGGTGTAGAATGGAGTAGAATGGAGTCCAATGGAGTTGAATAGAGACAGATAGAGTAGAAAAGAGTCGAATTGAGTCGAATAGGGCCGAATAAGCTGAACCGAGCCAAATCGAGTTGAAACGAACAGAATCGAGCTGAATCGAAGCGATTCCAGCCAAATCGAGCTGAATCGAGCTGATGTGGCTGCATCGAGCCGATTCACGCAAAATCGCGTGCAACCGCATCAAAACGCTTTGAATCGAATCAAATGGAATAGAATAGGTTAGGGTAGGGTAGTTTCTGATAGGGTAAGCCAGGGTAGAAGAAAGTAGACTACAGTAGAGTAGACAAGAGAAGGCTAGAGTAGTAGCCTAGACTAGTAAGCTGGACTAGTCAGCTAGAACTGGTGGCATAGATCAGTAGCCTAGACAACTAGCCTTGAATAGTACCATTGCCTTGGCAGGTACCCTAAGTCATCCGAACTAGTACCCTTGCCTTAACCAGTAGTCTTTAACTAGTCCCTTTGCCTCCAACAGTAGTCTTAACTAGTACCTCGCCTTAACTCGTATTCTTAACTAGTGCCCTTAACTAGTAGCCTTGCCTTAACTAGTAGCCTTAACTAGCATCCTGGCACAAAGTAGTAGCCTGAACTACTGACCTTGCCTTAATCAGTACCCCCAACAAGTACCCATGCCTTAACTAGTACCCTGAACTACTATCCTGGCCTTAACTTGTACCCTTACATAACCAGTACCCTTAACTAGTACCCTAGCTTTAACTAGTAGCCTGAACTAGTACCCTTGCGTTAAGTAGTACCCTTGCCCGAACTAATACCCTTATTAAGTACCGCACGGTGCGGTAGAATAGGGTACGGTAGCATGCGGTGGAACAGAGAAAATAGAATAGACCAGCAATGGTCAGGGTAGGTTAGTTTAGTGTAGGGTATGGTAGATAGCATAGGATGGAATAGAGAAAATAGAAAACGAGAATAGAATACAACAGAATAGAAAAGAACAGGCTAGATTAGGATAGGGTAGGCCGGGGTAGGGTTCTGTAGAATAGAATAGTGTAGAATGGAGTCGAATGGTGTGGAATGGAGTCGAACAGAGATGAATAGGATAGAAAAGAGTTGACTAGAGCGGAATAGCGCCAAATAGGACCAAATAGGGCCGAACCGAGCCGAATCAAGGCAAATCGAGCCGAATCGAGTCGGATCGACCACGTTCGAGCTGAATGGAGCCGAATGGAGCCGAAATGAGCCAAACAGAGACAAACAAAATGAACCGAGCAAAATCACACCTAATCGCATCGAATCTCGTTTAATTCCATCAAATCCCACCAAAAGCCATCGAAACTCATGGAATCTCACCGAATCCCATCTAATTGTGTCAAATCGGGTCGAATGGTGTCGAATTGAATGGAACCGAATTAAATTGAATAGATTAGAGTAGTGTAGGTTAGGCTGGGATTCAGTAGGTTAGGGCACAGAAGAATAGAATAGAGTAGAACAGAAGAGAATACAAAGAGTAGAATGGAGTAGAGTTGAGTAGAGTAGAATAGTCAGAGTTGAGTAGTGCAGAATATAGATGAATAGATCCAATTCAAGTCAATTGAGTCGAGTGGAGAGGTAACGAGTCAAATCACGATGAATCAAATCGAATTGAATAGATTACAGCAAAATAGAGTAGGGTAGAGTAGAATACTTTAAAATGGAGTAGAATGGTGAGCAATGGAATCGAATGGAGTAGAATAGAGTAGAAAAGAGCCGCAGAGGGCCCAAGAGGGCTGAATCGAGCTGAAGTGAGGCAAATCGAGACTAATGGAGCCGAATCGAGCCTAATCAAGCCGAATCGACACTATTCGAGCCAAATGGAGCCGAATGGACACGAATCGAACCAATTCAACCTGACTCTTGCCAAAATTCGTCGAATCGAATTGAATAGATTAGAGTAGGGGAGGTTCGGGTAGGGTAGGGTAGAATAGAGTAGAGTAGAATAGAATACAACAGAACAATACAGAATGAATACAGAAAAGAGTAGGCTAGAGTAGAGTAGCGGGGAATAGAGTAGAGTAGAATAGATTCAAACAGAGACAAATAAGGCCAAATCGAGCCGAATCGCGTCGAAATGGGTTGAATCAAATGCAATCAAGTGGATTAGAATACATTAGAGTTGGCTAGCGTAGGGTAGGGTAGAATAGAGTAGAACAGAATAGAAATAATACAATAGAATAGGGGAGTAGACTAGAGTACAATAGACTAGAATAGAGTCGAATAGAGCTGAATAGAGCCAAATGGAGACAAAATGAGAGGAATCGCATGGAATCGATTTGAGTAAATTAGAGTGGTGTAGGTTAGGGTAGAGCAGAATAGAGTAGAATAGCATAGAATGGTGTGGAATGAATAGAATGGAGTAGAATGGAGTTAAATAGAGACGAATAGAGCAGAAAAGAGTCGAATAGAGCAGAACAGGGCCGAATAAGGCCGAATCGAGCTGCGTCAAGCTTAATCGCGTCGAATCGCGTTAAATGCGTCAAATCCAATTGAAACGTATAGATTAGACATGGGAAGGGGAGGGTAGAAGAGAAAAGAATAGAGTAGAATAGAAGAGATTAGAACAAAATAGGGCTAGAATAGAATAGAGTGGAAAAGAGTAGAGTCGAATAGAGCCGAATAGGCCGAGTAGAGACGAATAGAGACGAATGGAGCTGAATACAGCCAAAAAGAGCCTTAGTGCCGAATCGCACCTAATCGAGCTGAATCAAGCAGATTCGCACCGACTGTCCCCGAATAGCGTCGGATCGCATCGAATCGAGTTGAGTCACATCGTTTTTGCATCAAACAAGGTCAAACTGCTTCATATTGGGTCGAATCCCATCGTATCGGATCCAATAACCTCGAATTGTGTCAAATCTCATAGAATCCGACTGAATCACGGTGACTAGCATGGAATCGCATCAAATCTCTTTGAATCCCTTCGAATGCCTTCAGATCTGTTCGAATCCAGTCGAAAGCTGCACAATCACGTCGAATTGAATTGAATTGAATCAAGTAGATTAAAGCAGGGTAGGTTTGGGTGGGGTGCAGCAGGGTTGGGTAGGGTAGAATAGAATAGAGTACGACAGAATAGGAGAGAACAGAACAGAATAGAAAGAATACAACAGAATACAATAGAGTAGAATAGAGTCAAATAGTGCACAACATAGCCGAACTGAGCCAAATGGAGACAAAACGAGGCGAATCGCATCGAATCGCTTTGAATCAGGTCAAATCAAATCGAACCGATTAGAATAGATTAGGGTAGGGAAGGGCAGAATAAAATAGAGGAGAATAGTATAGAACGGAATAGAATGAAGTTGAATGGAGTCCAACAGAGATGGATAGAGACGAAGAGAGCAGAAAAGAGTCGAATAGGGCAGAATAGGGCCGAAATGGCTGAATAGGGCCAAATAAGGCCTAATCGTGCAGAATCCAGCAGAATCAATGCAATTCGAGCCAAGTCGAGCCGAATGGAGCGAAATGGAGCCAAATAGAGCCGATTCGAACCGAATCAAGCTGATTCAAGCCTAATCGCGTGGAAATGCATTGAATCGAATCGGATGAAATAGATTAGAGAAGGGGACGAGAGGGGCGGGGAGGGTAGAATAGAACAGAACAGAACAGTAGAGAATAGAAAGAATAGAATATAGTTCAGTAGGGTAGAGCAGAGAAGAGTCGAGTAGAGTAGAACTGAGTCGAATGGAGTCAAATAGTGCAGGATATAGCTGAAAAGAACCAATTCTAGCCGAATTGAGCCAGATGGAAACAAAACGAGATGAATCGCTTCGAATTGCTTCGAATTGCGTCCAATCGAATCGATGAGAGTAGGGTAGGGTAGAACAGAATAGAGTAGAACGGTGTAGAATGGAGTAGAATGGAGTCCAATGGAGTTGAATAGAGACAGATAGAGTAGAAAAGAGTCGAATTGAGTCGAATAGGGCCGAATAAGCTGAACCGAGCCAAATCGAGTTGAAACGAACAGAATCGAGCTGAATCGAAGCGATTCCAGCCAAATCGAGCTGAATCGAGCTGATGTGGCTGCATCGAGCCGATTCACGCAAAATCGCGTGCAACCGCATCAAAACGCTTTGAATCGAATCAAATGGAATAGAATAGGTTAGGGTAGGGTAGTTTCTGATAGGGTAAGCCAGGGTAGAAGAAAGTAGACTACAGTAGAGTAGACAAGAGAAGGCTAGAGTAGTAGCCTAGACTAGTAAGCTGGACTAGTCAGCTAGAACTGGTGGCATAGATCAGTAGCCTAGACAACTAGCCTTGAATAGTACCATTGCCTTGGCAGGTACCCTAAGTCATCCGAACTAGTACCCTTGCCTTAACCAGTAGTCTTTAACTAGTCCCTTGGCCTCCAACAGTAGTCTTAACTAGTACCTCGCCTTAACTCGTATTCTTAACTAGTGCCCTTAACTAGTAGCCTTGCCTTAACTAGTAGCCTTAACTAGCATCCTGGCACAAAGTAGTAGCCTGAACTACTGACCTTGCCTTAATCAGTACCCCCAACAAGTACCCATGCCTTAACTAGTACCCTGAACTACTATCCTGGCCTTAACTTGTACCCTTACATAACCAGTACCCTTAACTAGTACCCTAGCTTTAACTAGTAGCCTGAACTAGTACCCTTGCGTTAAGTAGTACCCTTGCCCGAACTAATACCCTTATTAAGTACCGCACGGTGCGGTAGAATAGGGTACGGTAGCATGCGGTGGAACAGAGAAAAGAGAATAGACCAGCAATGGTCAGGGTAGGTTAGTTTCGTGTAGGGTATGGTAGATAGCATAGGATGGAATAGAGAAAATAGAAAACGAGAATAGAATACAACAGAATAGAAAAGAACAGGCTAGATTAGGATAGGGTAGGTCGGGGTAGGGTTCTGTAGAATAGAATAGTGTAGAATGGAGTCGAATGGTGTGGAATGGAGTCGAACAGAGATGAATAGGGTAGAAAAGAGTTGACTAGAGCGGAATAGCGCCAAATAGGACCAAATAGGGCCGAACCGAGCCGAATCAAGGCAAATCGAGCCGAATCGAGTCGGATCGACCACGTTCGAGCGGAATGCAGCCGAATGGAGCCGAAATGAGCCAAACAGAGACGAACAAAATGAACCGAGCAAAATCACACCTAATCGCATCGAATCTCGTTTAATTCCATCAAATCCCACCAAAAGCCATCGAAACTCATGGAATCTCACCGAATCCCATCTAATTGTGTCAAATCGGGTCGAATGGTGTCGAATTGAATGGAACCGAATTAAATTGAATAGATTAGAGTAGTGTAGGTTAGGCTGGGATTCAGTAGGTTAGGGCACAGAAGAATAGAATAGAGTAGAACAGAAGAGAATACAAAGAGTAGAATGGAGTAGAGTTGAGTAGAGTAGAATAGTCAGAGTTGAGTAGTGCAGAATATAGATGAATAGATCCAATTCAAGTCAATTGAGTCGAGTGGAGAGGTAACGAGTCAAATCACGATGAATCAAATCGAATTGAATAGATTACAGCAAAATAGAGTAGGGTAGAGTAGAATACTTTAAAATGGAGTAGAATGGTGAGCAATGGAATCGAATGGAGTAGAATAGAGTAGAAAAGAGCCGCAGAGGGCCCAAGAGGGCTGAATCGAGCTGAAGTGAGGCAAATCGAGACTAATGGAGCCGAATCGAGCCTAATCAAGCCGAATCGACACTATTCGAGCCAAATGGAGCCGAATGGACACGAATCGAACCAATTCAACCTGACTCTTGCCAAAATTCGTCGAATCGAATTGAATAGATTAGAGTAGGGGAGGTTCGGGTAGGGTAGGGTAGGGTAGAATAGAGTAGAGTAGAATAGAATACAACAGAACAATACAGAATGAATACAGAAAAGAGTAGGCTAGAGTAGAGTAGCGGGGAATAGAGTAGAGTAGAATAGATTCAAACAGAGACAAATAAGGCCAAATCGAGCCGAATCGCGTCGAAATGGGTTGAATCAAATGCAATCAAGTGGATTAGAATACATTAGAGTTGGGTAGCGTAGGGTAGGGTAGAATAGAGTAGAACAGAATAGAAATAATACAATAGAATAGGGGAGTAGACTAGAGTACAATAGACTAGAATAGAGTCGAATAGAGCTGAATAGAGCCAAATGGAGACAAAATGAGAGGAATCGCATGGAATCGATTTGAGTAAATTAGAGTGGTGTAGGTTAGGGTAGAGCAGAATAGAGTAGAATAGCATAGAATGGTGTGGAATGAATAGAATGGAGTAGAATGGAGTTAAATAGAGACGAATAGAGCAGAAAAGAGTCGAATAGAGCAGAACAGGGCCGAATAAGGCCGAATCGAGCTGCGTCAAGCTTAATCGCGTCGAATCGCGTTAAATGCGTCAAATCCAATTGAAACGTATAGATTAGACATGGGAAGGGGAGGGTAGAAGAGAAAAGAATAGAGTAGAATAGAAGAGATTAGAACAAAATAGGGCTAGAATAGAATAGAGTGGAAAAGAGTAGAGTCGAATAGAGCCGAATAGGCCGAGTAGAGACGAATAGAGACGAATGGAGCTGAATACAGCCAAAAAGAGCCTTAGTGCCGAATCGCACCTAATCGAGCTGAATCAAGCAGATTCGCACCGACTGTCCCCGAATAGCGTCGGATCGCGTCGAATCGAGTTGAGTCACATCGTTTTTGCATCAAACAAGGTCAAACTGCTTCATATTGGGTCGAATCCCATCGTATCGGATCCAATAACCTCGAATTGTGTCAAATCTCATAGAATCCGACTGAATCACGGTGACTAGCATGGAATCGCATCAAATCTCTTTGAATCCCTTCGAATGCCTTCAGATCTGTTCGAATCCAGTCGAAAGCTGCACAATCACGTCGAATTGAATTGAATTGAATCAAGTAGATTAAAGCAGGGTAGGTTTGGGTGGGGTGCAGCAGGGTTGGGTAGGGTAGAATAGAATAGAGTACGACAGAATAGGAGAGAACAGAACAGAATAGAAAGAATACAACAGAATACAATAGAGTAGAATAGAGTCAAATAGTGCACAACATCGCCGAATTGAGCCAAATGGAGACAAAACGAGGCGAATCGCATCGAATCGCTTTGAATCAGGTCAAATCAAATCGAACCGATTAGAATAGATTAGGGTAGGGAAGGGCAGAATAAAATAGAGGAGAATAGTATAGAACGGAATAGAATGAAGTTGAATGGAGTCCAACAGAGATGGATAGAGACGAAGAGAGCAGAAAAGAGTCGAATAGGGCAGAATAGGGCCGAAATGGCTGAATAGGGCCAAATAAGGCCTAATCGTGCAGAATCCAGCAGAATCAATGCAATTCGAGCCAAGTCGAGCCGAATGGAGCGAAATGGAGCCAAATAGAGCCGATTCGAACCGAATCAAGCTGATTCAAGCCTAATCGCGTGGAAATGCATTGAATCGAATCGGATGAAATAGATTAGAGAAGGGGACGAGAGGGGCGGGGAGGGTAGAATAGAACAGAACAGAACAGTAGAGAATAGAAAGAATAGAATATAGTTCAGTAGGGTAGAGCAGAGAAGAGTCGAGTAGAGTAGAACTGAGTCGAATGGAGTCAAATAGTGCAGGATATAGCTGAAAAGAACCAATTCTAGCCGAATTGAGCCAGATGGAAACAAAACGAGATGAATCGCTTCGAATTGCTTCGAATTGCGTCCAATCGAATCGATGAGAGTAGGGTAGGGTAGAACAGAATAGAGTAGAACGGTGTAGAATGGAGTAGAATGGAGTCCAATGGAGTTGAATAGAGACAGATAGAGTAGAAAAGAGTCGAATTGAGTCGAATAGGGCCGAATAAGCTGAACCGAGCCAAATCGAGTTGAAACGAACAGAATCGAGCTGAATCGAAGCGATTCCAGCCAAATCGAGCTGAATCGAGCTGATGTGGCTGCATCGAGCCGATTCACGCAAAATCGCGTGCAACCGCATCAAAATGCTTTGAATCGAATCAAATGGAATAGAATAGGTTAGGGTAGGGTAGTTTCTGATAGGGTAAGCTAGGGTAGAAGAAAGTAGACTACAGTAGAGTAGACAAGAGAAGGCTAGAGTAGTAGCCTAGACTAGTAAGCTGGACTAGTCAGCTAGAACTGGTGGCATAGATCAGTAGCCTAGACAACTAGCCTTGAATAGTACCATTGCCTTGACAAGTACCCTAAGTCATCCGAACTAGTACCCTTGCCTTAACCAGTAGTCTTTAACTAGTTCCTTGGCCTCCAACAGTAGTCTTAACTAGTACCTCGCCTTAACTCGTATTCTTAACTAGTGCCCTTAACTAGTAGCCTTGCCTTAACTAGTAGCCTTAACTAGCATCCTGGCACAAAGTAGTAGCCTGAACTACTGACCTTGCCTTAATCAGTACCCCCAACAAGTACCCATGCCTTAACTAGTACCCTGAACTACTATCCTGGCCTTAACTTGTACCCTTACATAACTAGTACCCTTAACTAGTACCCTAGCTTTAACTAGTAGCCTGAACTAGTACCCTTGCGTTATGTAGTACCCTTGCCCGAACTAATACCCTTATTAAGTACCTCACGGTGTGGTAGAATAGGGTACGGTAGCATGCGCTGGAACAGAGAAAATAGAATAGACCAGCAATGGTCAGGGTAGGTTAGTTTAGTGTAGGGTATGGTAGATAGCATAGGATGGAATAGAGAAAATAGAAAACGAGAATAGAATACAACAGAATAGAAAAGAACAGGCTAGATTAGGATAGGGTAGGTCGGGGTAGGGTTCTGTAGAATAGAATAGTGTAGAATGGAGTCGAATGGTGTGGAATGGAGTTGAACAGAGATGAATAGGGTAGAAAAGAGTTGACTAGAGCGGAATAGCGCCAAATAGGACCAAATAGGGCCGAACCGAGCCGAATCAAGGCAAATCGAGCCGAATCGAGTCGGATCGACCACGTTCGAGCTGAATGGAGCCGAATGGAGCCGAAATGAGCCAAACAGAGACGAACAAAATGAACCGAGCAAAATCACACCTAATCGCATCGAATCTCGTTTAATTCCATCAAATCCCACCAAAAGCCATCGAAACTCATGGAATCTCACCGAATCCCATCTAATTGTGTCAAATCGGGTCGAATGGTGTCGAATTGAATGGAACCGAATTAAATTGAATAGATTAGAGTAGTGTAGGTTAGGCTGGGATTCAGTAGGTTAGGGCACAGAAGAATAGAATAGAGTAGAACAGAAGAGAATACAAAGAGTAGAATGGAGTAGAGTTGAGTAGAGTAGAATAGTCAGAGTTGAGTAGTGCAGAATATAGATGAATAGATCCAATTCAAGTCAATTGAGTCGAGTGGAGAGGTAACGAGTCAAATCACGATGAATCAAATCGAATTGAATAGATTACAGCAAAATAGAGTAGGGTAGAGTAGAATACTTTAAAATGGAGTAGAATGGTGAGCAATGGAATCGAATGGAGTAGAATAGAGTAGAAAAGAGCCGCAGAGGGCCCAAGAGGGCTGAATCGAGCTGAAGTGAGGCAAATCGAGACTAATGGAGCCGAATCGAGCCTAATCAAGCCGAATCGACACTATTCGAGCCAAATGGAGCCGAATGGACACGAATCGAACCAATTCAACCTGACTCTTGCCAAAATTCGTCGAATCGAATTGAATAGATTAGAGTAGGGGAGGTTCGGGTAGGGTAGGGTAGGGTAGAATAGAGTAGAGTAGAATAGAATACAACAGAACAATACAGAATGAATACAGAAAAGAGTAGGCTAGAGTAGAGTAGCGGGGAATAGAGTAGAGTAGAATAGATTCAAACAGAGACAAATAAGGCCAAATCGAGCCGAATCGCGTCGAAATGGGTTGAATCAAATGCAATCAAGTGGATTAGAATACATTAGAGTTGGGTAGCGTAGGGTAGGGTAGAATAGAGTAGAACAGAATAGAAATAATACAATAGAATAGGGGAGTAGACTAGAGTACAATAGACTAGAATAGAGTCGAATAGAGCTGAATAGAGCCAAATGGAGACAAAATGAGAGGAATCGCATGGAATCGATTTGAGTAAATTAGAGTGGTGTAGGTTAGGGTAGAGCAGAATAGAGTAGAATAGCATAGAATGGTGTGGAATGAATAGAATGGAGTAGAATGGAGTTAAATAGAGACGAATAGAGCAGAAAAGAGTCGAATAGAGCAGAACAGGGCCGAATAAGGCCGAATCGAGCTGCGTCAAGCTTAATCGCGTCGAATCGCGTTAAATGCGTCAAATCCAATTGAAACGTATAGATTAGACATGGGAAGGGGAGGGTAGAAGAGAAAAGAATAGAGTAGAATAGAAGAGATTAGAACAAAATAGGGCTAGAATAGAATAGAGTGGAAAAGAGTAGAGTCGAATAGAGCCGAATAGGCCGAGTGGAGACGAATAGAGACGAATGGAGCTGAATACAGCCAAAAAGAGCCTTGGTGCCGAATCGCACCTAATCGAGCTGAATCAAGCAGATTCGCACCGACTGTCCCCGAATAGCGTCGGATCGCATCGAATCGAGTTGAGTCACATCGTTTTTGCATCAAACAAGGTCAAACTGCTTCATATTGGGTCGAATCCCATCGTATCGGATCCAATAACCTCGAATTGTGTCAAATCTCATAGAATCCGACTGAATCACGGTGACTAGCATGGAATCGCATCAAATCTCTTTGAATCCCTTCGAATGCCTTCAGATCTGTTCGAATCCAGTCGAAAGCTGCACAATCACGTCGAATTGAATTGAATTGAATCAAGTAGATTAAAGCAGGGTAGGTTTGGGTGGGGTGCAGCAGGGTTGGGTAGGGTAGAATAGAATAGAGTACGACAGAATAGGAGAGAACAGAACAGAATAGAAAGAATACAACAGAATACAATAGAGTAGAATAGAGTCAAATAGTGCACAACATAGCCGAATTGAGCCAAATGGAGACAAAACGAGGCGAATCGCATCGAATCGCTTTGAATCAGGTCAAATCAAATCGAACCGATTAGAATAGATTAGGGTAGGGAAGGGCAGAATAAAATAGAGGAGAATAGTATAGAACGGAATAGAATGAAGTTGAATGGAGTCCAACAGAGATGGATAGAGACGAAGAGAGCAGAAAAGAGTCGAATAGGGCAGAATAGGGCCGAAATGGCTGAATAGGGCCAAATAAGGCCTAATCGTGCAGAATCCAGCAGAATCAATGCAATTCGAGCCAAGTCGAGCCGAATGGAGCGAAATGGAGCCAAATAGAGCCGATTCGAACCGAATCAAGCTGATTCAAGCCTAATCGCGTGGAAATGCATTGAATCGAATCGGATGAAATAGATTAGAGAAGGGGACGAGAGGGGCGGGGAGGGTAGAATAGAACAGAACAGAACAGTAGAGAATAGAAAGAATAGAATATAGTTCAGTAGGGTAGAGCAGAGAAGAGTCGAGTAGAGTAGAACTGAGTCGAATGGAGTCAAATAGTGCAGGATATAGCTGAAAAGAACCAATTCTAGCCGAATTGAGCCAGATGGAAACAAAACGAGATGAATCGCTTCGAATTGCTTCGAATTGCGTCCAATCGAATCGATGAGAGTAGGGTAGGGTAGAACAGAATAGAGTAGAACGGTGTAGAATGGAGTAGAATGGAGTCCAATGGAGTTGAATAGAGACAGATAGAGTAGAAAAGAGTCGAATTGAGTCGAATAGGGCCGAATAAGCTGAACCGAGCCAAATCGAGTTGAAACGAACAGAATCGAGCTGAATCGAAGCGATTCCAGCCAAATCGAGCTGAATCGAGCTGATGTGGCTGCATCGAGCCGATTCACGCAAAATCGCGTGCAACCGCATCAAAATGCTTTGAATCGAATCAAATGGAATAGAATAGGTTAGGGTAGGGTAGTTTCTGATAGGGTAAGCTAGGGTAGAAGAAAGTAGACTACAGTAGAGTAGACAAGAGAAGGCTAGAGTAGTAGCCTAGACTAGTAAGCTGGACTAGTCAGCTAGAACTGGTGGCATAGATCAGTAGCCTAGACAACTAGCCTTGAATAGTACCATTGCCTTGACAAGTACCCTAAGTCATCCGAACTAGTACCCTTGCCTTAACCAGTAGTCTTTAACTAGTCCCTTGGCCTCCAACAGTAGTCTTAACTAGTACCTCGCCTTAACTCGTATTCTTAACTAGTGCCCTTAACTAGTAGCCTTGCCTTAACTAGTAGCCTTAACTAGCATCCTGGCACAAAGTAGTAGCCTGAACTACTGACCTTGCCTTAATCAGTACCCCCAACAAGTACCCATGCCTTAACTAGTACCCTGAACTACTATCCTGGCCTTAACTTGTACCCTTACATAACTAGTACCCTTAACTAGTACCCTAGCTTTAACTAGTAGCCTGAACTAGTACCCTTGCGTTATGTAGTACCCTTGCCCGAACTAATACCCTTATTAAGTACCTCACGGTGTGGTAGAATAGGGTACAGTAGCATGCGCTGGAACAGAGAAAATAGAATAGACCAGCAATGGTCAGGGTAGGTTAGTTTAGTGTAGGGTATGGTAGATAGCATAGGATGGAATAGAGAAAATAGAAAACGAGAATAGAATACAACAGAATAGAAAAGAACAGGCTAGATTAGGATAGGGTAGGTCGGGGTAGGGTTCTGTAGAATAGAGTAGTGTAGAATGGAGTCGAATGGTGTGGAATGGAGTCGAACAGAGATGAATAGGGTAGAAAAGAGTTGACTAGAGCGGAATAGCGCCAAATAGGACCAAATAGGGCCGAACCGAGCCGAATCAAGGCAAATCGAGCCGAATCGAGTCGGATCGACCACGTTCGAGCTGAATGGAGCCGAATGGAGCCGAAATGAGCCAAACAGAGACGAACAAAATGAACCGAGCAAAATCACACCTAATCGCATCGAATCTCGTTTAATTCCATCAAATCCCACCAAAAGCCATCGAAACTCATGGAATCTCACCGAATCCCATCTAATTGTGTCAAATCGGGTCGAATGGTGTCGAATTGAATGGAACCGAATTAAATTGAATAGATTAGAGTAGTGTAGGTTAGGCTGGGATTCAGTAGGTTAGGGCACAGAAGAATAGAATAGAGTAGAACAGAAGAGAATACAAAGAGTAGAATGGAGTAGAGTTGAGTAGAGTAGAATAGTCAGAGTTGAGTAGTGCAGAATATAGATGAATAGATCCAATTCAAGTCAATTGAGTCGAGTGGAGAGGTAACGAGTCAAATCACGATGAATCAAATCGAATTGAATAGATTACAGCAAAATAGAGTAGGGTAGAGTAGAATACTTTAAAATGGAGTAGAATGGTGAGCAATGGAATCGAATGGAGTAGAATAGAGTAGAAAAGAGCCGCAGAGGGCCCAAGAGGGCTGAATCGAGCTGAAGTGAGGCAAATCGAGACTAATGGAGCCGAATCGAGCCTAATCAAGCCGAATCGACACTATTCGAGCCAAATGGAGCCGAATGGACACGAATCGAACCAATTCAACCTGACTCTTGCCAAAATTCGTCGAATCGAATTGAATAGATTAGAGTAGGGGAGGTTCGGGTAGGGTAGGGTAGGGTAGAATAGAGTAGAGTAGAATAGAATACAACAGAACAATACAGAATGAATACAGAAAAGAGTAGGCTAGAGTAGAGTAGCGGGGAATAGAGTAGAGTAGAATAGATTCAAACAGAGACAAATAAGGCCAAATCGAGCCGAATCGCGTCGAAATGGGTTGAATCAAATGCAATCAAGTGGATTAGAATACATTAGAGTTGGGTAGCGTAGGGTAGGGTAGAATAGAGTAGAACAGAATAGAAATAATACAATAGAATAGGGGAGTAGACTAGAGTACAATAGACTAGAATAGAGTCGAATAGAGCTGAATAGAGCCAAATGGAGACAAAATGAGAGGAATCGCATGGAATCGATTTGAGTAAATTAGAGTGGTGTAGGTTAGGGTAGAGCAGAATAGAGTAGAATAGCATAGAATGGTGTGGAATGAATAGAATGGAGTAGAATGGAGTTAAATAGAGACGAATAGAGCAGAAAAGAGTCGAATAGAGCAGAACAGGGCCGAATAAGGCCGAATCGAGCTGCGTCAAGCTTAATCGCGTCGAATCGCGTTAAATGCGTCAAATCCAATTGAAACGTATAGATTAGACATGGGAAGGGGAGGGTAGAAGAGAAAAGAATAGAGTAGAATAGAAGAGATTAGAACAAAATAGGGCTAGAATAGAATAGAGTGGAAAAGAGTAGAGTCGAATAGAGCCGAATAGGCCGAGTAGAGACGAATAGAGACGAATGGAGCTGAATACAGCCAAAAAGAGCCTTAGTGCCGAATCGCACCTAATCGAGCTGAATCAAGCAGATTCGCACCGACTGTCCCCGAATAGCGTCGGATCGCGTCGAATCGAGTTGAGTCACATCGTTTTTGCATCAAACAAGGTCAAACTGCTTCATATTGGGTCGAATCCCATCGTATCGGATCCAATAACCTCGAATTGTGTCAAATCTCATAGAATCCGACTGAATCACGGTGACTAGCATGGAATCGCATCAAATCTCTTTGAATCCCTTCGAATGCCTTCAGATCTGTTCGAATCCAGTCGAAAGCTGCACAATCACGTCGAATTGAATTGAATTGAATCAAGTAGATTAAAGCAGGGTAGGTTTGGGTGGGGTGCAGCAGGGTTGGGTAGGGTAGAATAGAATAGAGTACGACAGAATAGGAGAGAACAGAACAGAATAGAAAGAATACAACAGAATACAATAGAGTAGAATAGAGTCAAATAGTGCACAACATAGCCGAACTGAGCCAAATGGAGACAAAACGAGGCGAATCGCATCGAATCGCTTTGAATCAGGTCAAATCAAATCGAACCGATTAGAATAGATTAGGGTAGGGAAGGGCAGAATAAAATAGAGGAGAATAGTATAGAACGGAATAGAATGAAGTTGAATGGAGTCCAACAGAGATGGATAGAGACGAAGAGAGCAGAAAAGAGTCGAATAGGGCAGAATAGGGCCGAAATGGCTGAATAGGGCCAAATAAGGCCTAATCGTGCAGAATCCAGCAGAATCAATGCAATTCGAGCCAAGTCGAG
This sequence comes from Loxodonta africana, assembly GCF_030014295.1. Classification (NCBI taxonomy): domain Eukaryota; kingdom Metazoa; phylum Chordata; class Mammalia; order Proboscidea; family Elephantidae; genus Loxodonta; species Loxodonta africana. Next base: position 79,377,728 of record NC_087361.1, read on the forward strand.
CCGAATGGAGCGAAATGGAGCCAAATAGAGCCGATTCGAACCGAATCAAGCTGATTCAAGCCTAATCGCGTGGAAATGCATTGAATCGAATCGGATGAAATAGATTAGAGAAGGGGACGAGAGGGGCGGGGAGGGTAGAATAGAACAGAACAGAACAGTAGAGAATAGAAAGAATAGAATATAGTTCAGTAGGGTAGAGCAGAGAAGAGTCGAGTAGAGTAGAACTGAGTCGAATGGAGTCAAATAGTGCAGGATATAGCTGAAAAGAACCAATTCTAGCCGAATTGAGCCAGATGGAAACAAAACGAGATGAATCGCTTCGAATTGCTTCAAATTGCGTCCAATCGAATCGATGAGAGTAGGGTAGGGTAGAACAGAATAGAGTAGAACGGTGTAGAATGGAGTAGAATGGAGTCCAATGGAGTTGAATAGAGACAGATAGAGTAGAAAAGAGTCGAATTGAGTCGAATAGGGCCGAATAAGCTGAACCGAGCCAAATCGAGTTGAAACGAACAGAATCGAGCTGAATCGAAGCGATTCCAGCCAAATCGAGCTGAATCGAGCTGATGTGGCTGCATCGAGCCGATTCACGCAAAATCGCGTGCAACCGCATCAAAATGCTTTGAATCGAATCAAATGGAATAGAATAGGTTAGGGTAGGGTAGTTTCTGATAGGGTAAGCTAGGGTAGAAGAAAGTAGACTACAGTAGAGTAGACAAGAGAAGGCTAGAGTAGTAGCCTAGACTAGTAAGCTGGACTAGTCAGCTAGAACTGGTGGCATAGATCAGTAGCCTAGACAACTAGCCTTGAATAGTACCATTGCCTTGACAAGTACCCTAAGTCATCCGAACTAGTACCCTTGCCTTAACCAGTAGTCTTTAACTAGTCCCTTGGCCTCCAACAGTAGTCTTAACTAGTACCTCGCCTTAACTCGTATTCTTAACTAGTGCCCTTAACTAGTAGCCTTGCCTTAACTAGTAGCCTTAACTAGCATCCTGGCACAAAGTAGTAGCCTGAACTACTGACCTTGCCTTAATCAGTACCCCCAACAAGTACCCATGCCTTAACTAGTACCCTGAACTACTATCCTGGCCTTAACTTGTACCCTTACATAACTAGTACCCTTAACTAGTACCCTAGCTTTAACTAGTAGCCTGAACTAGTACCCTTGCGTTATGTAGTACCCTTGCCCGAACTAATACCCTTATTAAGTACCTCACGGTGTGGTAGAATAGGGTACAGTAGCATGCGCTGGAACAGAGAAAATAGAATAGACCAGCAATGGTCAGGGTAGGTTAGTTTAGTGTAGGGTATGGTAGATAGCATAGGATGGAATAGAGAAAATAGAAAACGAGAATAGAATACAACAGAATAGAAAAGAACAGGCTAGATTAGGATAGGGTAGGTCGGGGTAGGGTTCTGTAGAATAGAGTAGTGTAGAATGGAGTCGAATGGTGTGGAATGGAGTCGAACAGAGATGAATAGGGTAGAAAAGAGTTGACTAGAGCGGAATAGCGCCAAATAGGACCAAATAGGGCCGAACCGAGCCGAATCAAGGCAAATCGAGCCGAATCGAGTCGGATCGACCACGTTCGAGCTGAATGGAGCCGAATGGAGCCGAAATGAGCCAAACAGAGACGAACAAAATGAACCGAGCAAAATCACACCTAATCGCATCGAATCTCGTTTAATTCCATCAAATCCCACCAAAAGCCATCGAAACTCATGGAATCTCACCGAATCCCATCTAATTGTGTCAAATCGGGTCGAATGGTGTCGAATTGAATGGAACCGAATTAAATTGAATAGATTAGAGTAGTGTAGGTTAGGCTGGGATTCAGTAGGTTAGGGCACAGAAGAATAGAATAGAGTAGAACAGAAGAGAATACAAAGAGTAGAATGGAGTAGAGTTGAGTAGAGTAGAATAGTCAGAGTTGAGTAGTGCAGAATATAGATGAATAGATCCAATTCAAGTCAATTGAGTCGAGTGGAGAGGTAACGAGTCAAATCACGATGAATCAAATCGAATTGAATAGATTACAGCAAAATAGAGTAGGGTAGAGTAGAATACTTTAAAATGGAGTAGAATGGTGAGCAATGGAATCGAATGGAGTAGAATAGAGTAGAAAAGAGCCGCAGAGGGCCCAAGAGGGCTGAATCGAGCTGAAGTGAGGCAAATCGAGACTAATGGAGCCGAATCGAGCCTAATCAAGCCGAATCGACACTATTCGAGCCAAATGGAGCCGAATGGACACGAATCGAACCAATTCAACCTGACTCTTGCCAAAATTCGTCGAATCGAATTGAATAGATTAGAGTAGGGGAGGTTCGGGTAGGGTAGGGTAGGGTAGAATAGAGTAGAGTAGAATAGAATACAACAGAACAATACAGAATGAATACAGAAAAGAGTAGGCTAGAGTAGAGTAGCGGGGAATAGAGTAGAGTAGAATAGATTCAAACAGAGACAAATAAGGCCAAATCGAGCCGAATCGCGTCGAAATGGGTTGAATCAAATGCAATCAAGTGGATTAGAATACATTAGAGTTGGGTAGCGTAGGGTAGGGTAGAATAGAGTAGAACAGAATAGAAATAATACAATAGAATAGGGGAGTAGACTAGAGTACAATAGACTAGAATAGAGTCGAATAGAGCTGAATAGAGCCAAATGGAGACAAAATGAGAGGAATCGCATGGAATCGATTTGAGTAAATTAGAGTGGTGTAGGTTAGGGTAGAGCAGAATAGAGTAGAATAGCATAGAATGGTGTGGAATGAATAGAATGGAGTAGAATGGAGTTAAATAGAGACGAATAGAGCAGAAAAGAGTCGAATAGAGCAGAACAGGGCCGAATAAGGCCGAATCGAGCTGCGTCAAGCTTAATCGCGTCGAATCGCGTTAAATGCGTCAAATCCAATTGAAACGTATAGATTAGACATGGGAAGGGGAGGGTAGAAGAGAAAAGAATAGAGTAGAATAGAAGAGATTAGAACAAAATAGGGCTAGAATAGAATAGAGTGGAAAAGAGTAGAGTCGAATAGAGCCGAATAGGCCGAGTAGAGACGAATAGAGACGAATGGAGCTGAATACAGCCAAAAAGAGCCTTAGTGCCGAATCGCACCTAATCGAGCTGAATCAAGCAGATTCGCACCGACTGTCCCCGAATAGCGTCGGATCGCGTCGAATCGAGTTGAGTCACATCGTTTTTGCATCAAACAAGGTCAAACTGCTTCATATTGGGTCGAATCCCATCGTATCGGATCCAATAACCTCGAATTGTGTCAAATCTCATAGAATCCGACTGAATCACGGTGACTAGCATGGAATCGCATCAAATCTCTTTGAATCCCTTCGAATGCCTTCAGATCTGTTCGAATCCAGTCGAAAGCTGCACAATCACGTCGAATTGAATTGAATTGAATCAAGTAGATTAAAGCAGGGTAGGTTTGGGTGGGGTGCAGCAGGGTTGGGTAGGGTAGAATAGAATAGAGTACGACAGAATAGGAGAGAACAGAACAGAATAGAAAGAATACAACAGAATACAATAGAGTAGAATAGAGTCAAATAGTGCACAACATAGCCGAACTGAGCCAAATGGAGACAAAACGAGGCGAATCGCATCGAATCGCTTTGAATCAGGTCAAATCAAATCGAACCGATTAGAATAGATTAGGGTAGGGAAGGGCAGAATAAAATAGAGGAGAATAGTATAGAACGGAATAGAATGAAGTTGAATGGAGTCCAACAGAGATGGATAGAGACGAAGAGAGCAGAAAAGAGTCGAATAGGGCAGAATAGGGCCGAAATGGCTGAATAGGGCCAAATAAGGCCTAATCGTGCAGAATCCAGCAGAATCAATGCAATTCGAGCCAAGTCGAGCCGAATGGAGCGAAATGGAGCCAAATAGAGCCGATTCGAACCGAATCAAGCTGATTCAAGCCTAATCGCGTGGAAATGCATTGAATCGAATCGGATGAAATAGATTAGAGAAGGGGACGAGAGGGGCGGGGAGGGTAGAATAGAACAGAACAGAACAGTAGAGAATAGAAAGAATAGAATATAGTTCAGTAGGGTAGAGCAGAGAAGAGTCGAGTAGAGTAGAACTGAGTCGAATGGAGTCAAATAGTGCAGGATATAGCTGAAAAGAACCAATTCTAGCCGAATTGAGCCAGATGGAAACAAAACGAGATGAATCGCTTCGAATTGCTTCGAATTGCGTCCAATCGAATCGATGAGAGTAGGGTAGGGTAGAACAGAATAGAGTAGAACGGTGTAGAATGGAGTAGAATGGAGTCCAATGGAGTTGAATAGAGACAGATAGAGTAGAAAAGAGTCGAATTGAGTCGAATAGGGCCGAATAAGCTGAACCGAGCCAAATCGAGTTGAAACGAACAGAATCGAGCTGAATCGAAGCGATTCCAGCCAAATCGAGCTGAATCGAGCTGATGTGGCTGCATCGAGCCGATTCACGCAAAATCGCGTGCAACCGCATCAAAATGCTTTGAATCGAATCAAATGGAATAGAATAGGTTAGGGTAGGGTAGTTTCTGATAGGGTAAGCCAGGGTAGAAGAAAGTAGACTACAGTAGAGTAGACAAGAGAAGGCTAGAGTAGTAGCCTAGACTAGTAAGCTGGACTAGTCAGCTAGAACTGGTGGCATAGATCAGTAGCCTAGACAACTAGCCTTGAATAGTACCATTGCCTTGACAAGTACCCTAAGTCATCCGAACTAGTACCCTTGCCTTAACCAGTAGTCTTTAACTAGTCCCTTGGCCTCCAACAGTAGTCTTAACTAGTACCTCGCCTTAACTCGTATTCTTAACTAGTGCCCTTAACTAGTAGCCTTGCCTTAACTAGTAGCCTTAACTAGCATCCTGGCACAAAGTAGTAGCCTGAACTACTGACCTTGCCTTAATCAGTACCCCCAACAAGTACCCATGCCTTAACTAGTACCCTGAACTACTATCCTGGCCTTAACTTGTACCCTTACATAACCAGTACCCTTAACTAGTACCCTAGCTTTAACTAGTAGCCTGAACTAGTACCCTTGCGTTAAGTAGTACCCTTGCCCGAACTAATACCCTTATTAAGTACCGCACGGTGCGGTAGAATAGGGTACGGTAGCATGCGGTGGAACAGAGAAAATAGAATAGACCAGCAATGGTCAGGGTAGGTTAGTTTAGTGTAGGGTATGGTAGATAGCATAGGATGGAATAGAGAAAATAGAAAACGAGAATAGAATACAACAGAATAGAAAAGAACAGGCTAGATTAGGATAGGGTAGGTCGGGGTAGGGTTCTGTAGAATAGAATAGTGTAGAATGGAGTCGAATGGTGTGGAATGGAGTCGAACAGAGATGAATAGGGTAGAAAAGAGTTGACTAGAGCGGAATAGCGCCAAATAGGACCAAATAGGGCCGAACCGAGCCGAATCAAGGCAAATCGGGCCGAATCGAGTCGGATCGACCACGTTCGAGCTGAATGGAGCCGAATGGAGACGAAATGAGCCAAACAGAGACGAACAAAATGAACCGAGCAAAATCACACCTAATCGCATCGAATCTCGTTTAATTCCATCAAATCCCACCAAAAGCCATCGAAACTCATGGAATCTCACCGAATCCCATCTAATTGTGTCAAATCGGGTCGAATGGTGTCGAATTGAATGGAACCGAATTAAATTGAATAGATTAGAGTAGTGTAGGTTAGGCTGGGATTCAGTAGGTTAGGGCACAGAAGAATAGAATAGAGTAGAACAGAAGAGAATACAAAGAGTAGAATGGAGTAGAGGTGAGTAGAGTAGAATAGTCAGAGTTGAGTAGTGCAGAATATAGATGAATAGATCCAATTCAAGTCAATTGAGTCGAGTGGAGAGGTAACGAGTCAAATCACGATGAATCAAATCGAATTGAATAGATTACAGCAAAATAGAGTAGGGTAGAGTAGAATACTTTAAAATGGAGTAGAATGGTGAGCAATGGAATCGAATGGAGTAGAATAGAGTAGAAAAGAGCCGCAGAGGGCCCAAGAGGGCTGAATCGAGCTGAAGTGAGGCAAATCGAGACTAATGGAGCCGAATCGAGCCTAATCAAGCCGAATCGACACTATTCGAGCCAAATGGAGCCGAATGGACACGAATCGAACCAATTCAACCTGACTCTTGCCAAAATTCGTCGAATCGAATTGAATAGATTAGAGTAGGGGAGGTTCGGGTAGGGTAGGGTAGGGTAGAATAGAGTAGAGTAGAATAGAATACAACAGAACAATACAGAATGAATACAGAAAAGAGTAGGCTAGAGCAGAGTAGCGGGGAATAGAGTAGAGTAGAATAGATTCAAACAGAGACAAATAAGGCCAAATCGAGCCGAATCGCGTCGAAATGGGTTGAATCAAATGCAATCAAGTGGATTAGAATACATTAGAGTTGGGTAGCGTAGGGTAGGGTAGAATAGAGTAGAACAGAATAGAAATAATACAATAGAATAGAGGAGTAGACTAGAGTATAATAGACTAGAATAGAGTCGAATAGAGCTGAATAGAGCCAAATGGAGACAAAATGAGAGGAATCGCATGGAATCGATTTGAGTAAATTAGAGTGGTGTAGGTTAGGGTAGAGCAGAATAGAGTAGAATAGCATAGAATGGTGTGGAATGAATAGAATGGAGTAGAATGGAGTTAAATAGAGACGAATAGAGCAGAAAAGAGTCGAATAGAGCAGAACAGGGCCGAATAAGGCCGAATCGAGCTGCGTCAAGCTTAATCGCGTCGAATCGCGTTAAATGCGTCAAATCCAATTGAAACGTATAGATTAGACATGGGAAGGGGAGGGTAGAAGAGAAAAGAATAGAGTAGAATAGAAGAGATTAGAACAAAATAGGGCTAGAATAGAATAGAGTGGAAAAGAGTAGAGTCGAATAGAGCCGAATAGGCCGAGTAGAGACGAATAGAGACGAATGGAGCTGAATACAGCCAAAAAGAGCCTTAGTGCCGAATCGCACCTAATCGAGCTGAATCAAGCAGATTCGCACCGACTGTCCCCTAATAGCGTCGGATCGCGTCGAATCGAGTTGAGTCACATCGTTTTTGCATCAAACAAGGTCAAACTGCTTCATATTGGGTCGAATCCCATCGTATCGGATCCAATAACCTCGAATTGTGTCAAATCTCATAGAATCCGACTGAATCACGGTGACTAGCATGGAATCGCATCAAATCTCTTTGAATCCCTTCGAATGCCTTCAGATCTGTTCGAATCCAGTCGAAAGCTGCACAATCACGTCGAATTGAATTGAATTGAATCAAGTAGATTAAAGCAGGGTAGGTTTGGGTGGGGTGCAGCAGGGTTGGGTAGGGTAGAATAGAATAGAGTACGACAGAATAGGAGAGAACAGAACAGAATAGAAAGAATACAACAGAATACAATAGAGTAGAATAGAGTCAAATAGTGCACAACATAGCCGAACTGAGCCAAATGGAGACAAAACGAGGCGAATCGCATCGAATCGCTTTGAATCAGGTCAAATCAAATCGAACCGATTAGAATAGATTAGGGTAGGGAAGGGCAGAATAAAATAGAGGAGAATAGTATAGAACGGAATAGAATGAAGTTGAATGGAGTCCAACAGAGATGGATAGAGACGAAGAGAGCAGAAAAGAGTCGAATAGGGCAGAATAGGGCCGAAATGGCTGAATAGGGCCAAATAAGGCCTAATCGTGCAGAATCCAGCAGAATCAATGCAATTCGAGCCAAGTCGAGCCGAATGGAGCGAAATGGAGCCAAATAGAGCCGATTCGAACCGAATCAAGCTGATTCAAGCCTAATCGCGTGGAAATGCATTGAATCGAATCGGATGAAATAGATTAGAGAAGGGGACGAGAGGGGCGGGGAGGGTAGAATAGAACAGAACAGAACAGTAGAGAATAGAAAGAATAGAATATAGTTCAGTAGGGTAGAGCAGAGAAGAGTCGAGTAGAGTAGAACTGAGTCGAATGGAGTCAAATAGTGCAGGATATAGCTGAAAAGAACCAATTCTAGCCGAATTGAGCCAGATGGAAACAAAACGAGATGAATCGCTTCGAATTGCTTCGAATTGCGTCCAATCGAATCGATGAGAGTAGGGTAGGGTAGAACAGAATAGAGTAGAACGGTGTAGAATGGAGTAGAATGGAGTCCAATGGAGTTGAATAGAGACAGATAGAGTAGAAAAGAGTCGAATTGAGTCGAATAGGGCCGAATAAGCTGAACCGAGCCAAATCGAGTTGAAACGAACAGAATCGAGCTGAATCGAAGCGATTCCAGCCAAATCGAGCTGAATCGAGCTGATGTGGCTGCATCGAGCCGATTCACGCAAAATCGCGTGCAACCGCATCAAAATGCTTTGAATCGAATCAAATGGAATAGAATAGGTTAGGGTAGGGTAGTTTCTGATAGGGTAAGCCAGGGTAGAAGAAAGTAGACTACAGTAGAGTAGACAAGAGAAGGCTAGAGTAGTAGCCTAGACTAGTAAGCTGGACTAGTCAGCTAGAACTGGTGGCATAGATCAGTAGCCTAGACAACTAGCCTTGAATAGTACCATTGCCTTGACAAGTACCCTAAGTCATCCGAACTAGTACCCTTGCCTTAACCAGTAGTCTTTAACTAGTCCCTTGGCCTCCAACAGTAGTCTTAACTAGTACCTCGCCTTAACTCGTATTCTTAACTAGTGCCCTTAACTAGTAGCCTTGCCTTAACTAGTAGCCTTAACTAGCATCCTGGCACAAAGTAGTAGCCTGAACTACTGACCTTGCCTTAATCAGTACCCCCAACAAGTACCCATGCCTTAACTAGTACCCTGAACTACTATCCTGGCCTTAACTTGTACCCTTACATAACCAGTACCCTTAACTAGTACCCTAGCTTTAACTAGTAGCCTGAACTAGTACCCTTGCGTTAAGTAGTACCCTTGCCCGAACTAATACCCTTATTAAGTACCGCACGGTGCGGTAGAATAGGGTACGGTAGCATGCGGTGGAACAGAGAAAATAGAATAGACCAGCAATGGTCAGGGTAGGTTAGTTTAGTGTAGGGTATGGTAGATAGCATAGGATGGAATAGAGAAAATAGAAAACGAGAATAGAATACAACAGAATAGAAAAGAACAGGCTAGATTAGGATAGGGTAGGTCGGGGTAGGGTTCTGTAGAATAGAATAGTGTAGAATGGAGTCGAATGGTGTGGAATGGAGTCGAACAGAGATGAATAGGGTAGAAAAGAGTTGACTAGAGCGGAATAGCGCCAAATAGGACCAAATAGGGCCGAACCGAGCCGAATCAAGGCAAATCGAGCCGAATCGAGTCGGATCGACCACGTTCGAGCTGAATGGAGCCGAATGGAGCCGAAATGAGCCAAACAGAGACGAACAAAATGAACCGAGCAAAATCACACCTAATCGCATCGAATCTCGTTTAATTCCATCAAATCCCACCAAAAGCCATCGAAACTCATGGAATCTCACCGAATCCCATCTAATTGTGTCAAATCGGGTCGAATGGTGTCGAATTGAATGGAACCGAATTAAATTGAATAGATTAGAGTAGTGTAGGTTAGGCTGGGATTCAGTAGGTTAGGGCACAGAAGAATAGAATAGAGTAGAACAGAAGAGAATACAAAGAGTAGAATGGAGTAGAGTTGAGTAGAGTAGAATAGTCAGAGTTGAGTAGTGCAGAATATAGATGAATAGATCCAATTCAAGTCAATTGAGTCGAGTGGAGAGGTAACGAGTCAAATCACGATGAATCAAATCGAATTGAATAGATTACAGCAAAATAGAGTAGGGTAGAGTAGAATACTTTAAAATGGAGTAGAATGGTGAGCAATGGAATCGAATGGAGTAGAATAGAGTAGAAAAGAGCCGCAGAGGGCCCAAGAGGGCTGAATCGAGCTGAAGTGAGGCAAATCGAGACTAATGGAGCCGAATCGAGCCTAATCAAGCCGAATCGACACTATTCGAGCCAAATGGAGCCGAATGGACACGAATCGAACCAATTCAACCTGACTCTTGCCAAAATTCGTCGAATCGAATTGAATAGATTAGAGTAGGGGAGGTTCGGGTAGGGTAGGGTAGGGTAGAATAGAGTAGAGTAGAATAGAATACAACAGAACAATACAGAATGAATACAGAAAAGAGTAGGCTAGAGCAGAGTAGCGGGGAATAGAGTAGAGTAGAATAGATTCAAACAGAGACAAATAAGGCCAAATCGAGCCGAATCGCGTCGAAATGGGTTGAATCAAATGCAATCAAGTGGATTAGAATACATTAGAGTTGGGTAGCGTAGGGTAGGGTAGAATAGAGTAGAACAGAATAGAAATAATACAATAGAATAGGGGAGTAGACTAGAGTATAATAGACTAGAATAGAGTCGAATAGAGCTGAATAGAGCCAAATGGAGACAAAATGAGAGGAATCGCATGGAATCGATTTGAGTAAATTAGAGTGGTGTAGGTTAGGGTAGAGCAGAATAGAGTAGAATAGCATAGAATGGTGTGGAATGAATAGAATGGAGTAGAATGGAGTTAAATAGAGACGAATAGAGCAGAAAAGAGTCGAATAGAGCAGAACAGGGCCGAATAAGGCCGAATCGAGCTGCGTCAAGCTTAATCGCGTCGAATCGCGTTAAATGCGTCAAATCCAATTGAAACGTATAGATTAGACATGGGAAGTGGAGGGTAGAAGAGAAAAGAATAGAGTAGAATAGAAGAGATTAGAACAAAATAGGGCTAGAATAGAATAGAGTGGAAAAGAGTAGAGTCGAATAGAGCCGAATAGGCCGAGTAGAGACGAATAGAGACGAATGGAGCTGAATACAGCCAAAAAGAGCCTTAGTGCCGAATCGCACCTAATCGAGCTGAATCAAGCAGATTCGCACCGACTGTCCCCGAATAGCGTCGGATCGCGTCGAATCGAGTTGAGTCACATCGTTTTTGCATCAAACAAGGTCAAACTGCTTCATATTGGGTCGAATCCCATCGTATCGGATCCAATAACCTCGAATTGTGTCAAATCTCATAGAATCCGACTGAATCACGGTGACTAGCATGGAATCGCATCAAATCTCTTTGAATCCCTTCGAATGCCTTCAGATCTGTTCGAATCCAGTCGAAAGCTGCACAATCACGTCGAATTGAATTGAATTGAATCAAGTAGATTAAAGCAGGGTAGGTTTGGGTGGGGTGCAGCAGGGTTGGGTAGGGTAGAATAGAATAGAGTACGACAGAATAGGAGAGAACAGAACAGAATAGAAAGAATACAACAGAATACAATAGAGTAGAATAGAGTCAAATAGTGCACAACATAGCCGAACTGAGCCAAATGGAGACAAAACGAGGCGAATCGCATCGAATCGCTTTGAATCAGGTCAAATCAAATCGAACCGATTAGAATAGATTAGGGTAGGGAAGGGCAGAATAAAATAGAGGAGAATAGTATAGAACGGAATAGAATGAAGTTGAATGGAGTCCAACAGAGATGGATAGAGACGAAGAGAGCAGAAAAGAGTCGAATAGGGCAGAATAGGGCCGAAATGGCTGAATAGGGCCAAATAAGGCCTAATCGTGCAGAATCCAGCAGAATCAATGCAATTCGAGCCAAGTCGAGCCGAATGGAGCGAAATGGAGCCAAATAGAGCCGATTCGAACCGAATCAAGCTGATTCAAGCCTAATCGCGTGGAAATGCATTGAATCGAATCGGATCAAATAGATTAGAGAAGGGGACGAGAGGGGCGGGGAGGGTAGAATAGAACAGAACAGAACAGTAGAGAATAGAAAGAATAGAATATAGTTCAGTAGGGTAGAGCAGAGAAGAGTCGAGTAGAGTAGAACTGAGTCGAATGGAGTCAAATAGTGCAGGATATAGCTGAAAAGAACCAATTCTAGCCGAATTGAGCCAGATGGAAACAAAACGAGATGAATCGCTTCGAATTGCTTCGAATTGCGTCCAATCGAATCGATGAGAGTAGGGTAGGGTAGAACAGAATAGAGTAGAACGGTGTAGAATGGAGTAGAATGGAGTCCAATGGAGTTGAATAGAGACAGATAGAGTAGAAAAGAGTCGAATTGAGTCGAATAGGGCCGAATAAGCTGAACCGAGCCAAATCGAGTTGAAACGAACAGAATCGAGCTGAATCGAAGCGATTCCAGCCAAATCGAGCTGAATCGAGCTGATGTGGCTGCATCGAGCCGATTCACGCAAAATCGCGTGCAACCGCATCAAAATGCTTTGAATCGAATCAAATGGAATAGAATAGGTTAGGGTAGAGTAGTTTCTGATAGGGTAAGCCAGGGTAGAAGAACGTAGACTACAGTAGAGTAGACAAGAGAAGGCTAGAGTAGTAGCCTAGACTAGTAAGCTGGACTAGTCAGCTAGAACTGGTGGCATAGATCAGTAGCCTAGACAACTAGCCTTGAATAGTACCATTGCCTTGACAAGTACCCTAAGTCATCCGAACTAGTACCCTTGCCTTAACCAGTAGTCTTTAACTAGTCCCTTTGCCTCCAACAGTAGTCTTAACTAGTACCTCGCCTTAACTCGTATTCTTAACTAGTGCCCTTAACTAGTAGCCTTGCCTTAACTAGTAGCCTTAACTAGCATCCTGGCACAAAGTAGTAGCCTGAACTACTGACCTTGCCTTAATCAGTACCCCCAACAAGTACCCATGCCTTAACTAGTACCCTGAACTACTATCCTGGCCTTAACTTGTACCCTTACATAACCAGTACCCTTAACTAGTACCCTAGCTTTAACTAGTAGCCTGAACTAGTACCCTTGCGTTAAGTAGTACCCTTGCCCGAACTAATACCCTTATTAAGTACCGCACGGTGCGGTAGAATAGGGTACGGTAGCATGCGGTGGAACAGAGAAAAGAGAATAGACCAGCAATGGTCAGGGTAGGTTAGTTTAGTGTAGGGTATGGTAGATAGCATAGGATGGAATAGAGAAAATAGAAAACGAGAATAGAATACAACAGAATAGAAAAGAACAGGCTAGATTAGGATAGGGTAGGTCGGGGTAGGGTTCTGTAGAATAGAATAGTGTAGAATGGAGTCGAATGGTGTGGAATGGAGTCGAACAGAGATGAATAGGGTAGAAAAGAGTTGACTAGAGCGGAATAGCGCCAAATAGGACCAAATAGGGCCGAACCGAGCCGAATCAAGGCAAATCGAGCCGAATCGAGTCGGATCGACCACGTTCGAGCTGAATGGAGCCGAATGGAGCCGAAATGAGCCAAACAGAGACGAACAAAATGAACCGAGCAAAATCACACCTAATCGCATCGAATCTCGTTTAATTCCATCAAATCCCACCAAAAGCCATCGAAACTCATGGAATCTCACCGAATCCCATCTAATTGTGTCAAATCGGGTCGAATGGTGTCGAATTGAATGGAACCGAATTAAATTGAATAGATTAGAGTAGTGTAGGTTAGGCTGGGATTCAGTAGGTTAGGGCACAGAAGAATAGAATAGAGTAGAACAGAAGAGAATACAAAGAGTAGAATGGAGTAGAGTTGAGTAGAGTAGAATAGTCAGAGTTGAGTAGTGCAGAATATAGATGAATAGATCCAATTCAAGTCAATTGAGTCGAGTGGAGAGGTAACGAGTCAAATCACGATGAATCAAATCGAATTGAATAGATTACAGCAAAATAGAGTAGGGTAGAGTAGAATACTTTAAAATGGAGTAGAATGGTGAGCAATGGAATCGAATGGAGTAGAATAGAGTAGAAAAGAGCCGCAGAGGGCCCAAGAGGGCTGAATTGAGCTGAAGTGAGGCAAATCGAGACTAATGGAGCCGAATCGAGCCTAATCAAGCCGAATCGACACTATTCGAGCCAAATGGAGCCGAATGGACACGAATCGAACCAATTCAACCTGACTCTTGCCAAAATTCGTCGAATCGAATTGAATAGATTAGAGTAGGGGAGGTTCGGGTAGGGTAGGGTAGGGTAGAATAGAGTAGAGTAGAATAGAATACAACAGAACAATACAGAATGAATACAGAAAAGAGTAGGCTAGAGCAGAGTAGCGGGGAATAGAGTAGAGTAGAATAGATTCAAACAGAGACAAATAAGGCCAAATCGAGCCGAATCGCGTCGAAATGGGTTGAATCAAATGCAATCAAGTGGATTAGAATACATTAGAGTTGGGTAGCGTAGGGTAGGGTAGAATAGAGTAGAACAGAATAGAAATAATACAATAGAATAGGGGAGTAGACTAGAGTATAATAGACTAGAATAGAGTCGAATAGAGCTGAATAGAGCCAAATGGAGACAAAATGAGAGGAATCGCATGGAATCGATTTGAGTAAATTAGAGTGGTGTAGGTTAGGGTAGAGCAGAATAGAGTAGAATAGCATAGAATGGTGTGGAATGAATAGAATGGAGTAGAATGGAGTTAAATAGAGACGAATAGAGCAGAAAAGAGTCGAATAGAGCAGAACAGGGCCGAATAAGGCCGAATCGAGCTGCGTCAAGCTTAATCGCGTCGAATCGCGTTAAATGCGTCAAATCCAATTGAAACGTATAGATTAGACATGGGAAGGGGAGGGTAGAAGAGAAAAGAATAGAGTAGAATAGAAGAGATTAGAACAAAATAGGGCTAGAATAGAATAGAGTGGAAAAGAGTAGAGTCGAATAGAGCCGAATAGGCCGAGTAGAGACGAATAGAGACGAATGGAGCTGAATACAGCCAAAAAGAGCCTTAGTGCCGAATCGCACCTAATCGAGCTGAATCAAGCAGATTCGCACCGACTGTCCCCGAATAGCGTCGGATCGCATCGAATCGAGTTGAGTCACATCGTTTTTGCATCAAACAAGGTCAAACTGCTTCATATTGGGTCGAATCCCATCGTATCGGATCCAATAACCTCGAATTGTGTCAAATCTCATAGAATCCGACTGAATCACGGTGACTAGCATGGAATCGCATCAAATCTCTTTGAATCCCTTCGAATGCCTTCAGATCTGTTCGAATCCAGTCGAAAGCTGCACAATCACGTCGAATTGAATTGAATTGAATCAAGTAGATTAAAGCAGGGTAGGTTTGGGTGGGGTGCAGCAGGGTTGGGTAGGGTAGAATAGAATAGAGTACGACAGAATAGGAGAGAACAGAACAGAATAGAAAGAATACAACAGAATACAATAGAGTAGAATAGAGTCAAATAGTGCACAACATAGCCGAACTGAGCCAAATGGAGACAAAACGAGGCGAATCGCATCGAATCGCTTTGAATCAGGTCAAATCAAATCGAACCGATTAGAATAGATTAGGGTAGGGAAGGGCAGAATAAAATAGAGGAGAATAGTATAGAACGGAATAGAATGAAGTTGAATGGAGTCCAACAGAGATGGATAGAGACGAAGAGAGCAGAAAAGAGTCGAATAGGGCAGAATAGGGCCGAAATGGCTGAATAGGGCCAAATAAGGCCTAATCGTGCAGAATCCAGCAGAATCAATGCAATTCGAGCCAAGTCGAGCCGAATGGAGCGAAATGGAGCCAAATAGAGCCGATTCGAACCGAATCAAGCTGATTCAAGCCTAATCGCGTGGAAATGCATTGAATCGAATCGGATGAAATAGATTAGAGAAGGGGACGAGAGGGGCGGGGAGGGTAGAATAGAACAGAACAGAACAGTAGAGAATAGAAAGAATAGAATATAGTTCAGTAGGGTAGAGCAGAGAAGAGTCGAGTAGAGTAGAACTGAGTCGAATGGAGTCAAATAGTGCAGGATATAGCTGAAAAGAACCAATTCTAGCCGAATTGAGCCAGATGGAAACAAAACGAGATGAATCGCTTCGAATTGCTTCGAATTGCGTCCAATCGAATCGATGAGAGTAGGGTAGGGTAGAACAGAATAGAGTAGAACGGTGTAGAATGGAGTAGAATGGAGTCCAATGGAGTTGAATAGAGACAGATAGAGTAGAAAAGAGTCGAATTGAGTCGAATAGGGCCGAATAAGCTGAACCGAGCCAAATCGAGTTGAAACGAACAGAATCGAGCTGAATCGAAGCGATTCCAGCCAAATCGAGCTGAATCGAGCTGATGTGGCTGCATCGAGCCGATTCACGCAAAATCGCGTGCAACCGCATCAAAATGCTTTGAATCGAATCAAATGGAATAGAATAGGTTAGGGTAGGGTAGTTTCTGATAGGGTAAGCCAGGGTAGAAGAAAGTAGACTACAGTAGAGTAGACAAGAGAAGGCTAGAGTAGTAGCCTAGACTAGTAAGCTGGACTAGTCAGCTAGAACTGGTGGCATAGATCAGTAGCCTAGACAACTAGCCTTGAATAGTACCATTGCCTTGACAAGTACCCTAAGTCATCCGAACTAGTACCCTTGCCTTAACCAGTAGTCTTTAACTAGTCCCTTGGCCTCCAACAGTAGTCTTAACTAGTACCTCGCCTTAACTCGTATTCTTAACTAGTGCCCTTAACTAGTAGCCTTGCCTTAACTAGTAGCCTTAACTAGCATCCTGGCACAAAGTAGTAGCCTGAACTACTGACCTTGCCTTAATCAGTACCCCCAACAAGTACCCATGCCTTAACTAGTACCCTGAACTACTATCCTGGCCTTAACTTGTACCCTTACATAACCAGTACCCTTAACTAGTACCCTAGCTTTAACTAGTAGCCTGAACTAGTACCCTTGCGTTAAGTAGTACCCTTGCCCGAACTAATACCCTTATTAAGTACCGCACGGTGCGGTAGAATAGGGTACGGTAGCATGCGGTGGAACAGAGAAAATAGAATAGACCAGCAATGGTCAGGGTAGGTTAGTTTAGTGTAGGGTATGGTAGATAGCATAGGATGGAATAGAGAAAATAGAAAACGAGAATAGAATACAACAGAATAGAAAAGAACAGGCTAGATTAGGATAGGGTAGGTCGGGGTAGGGTTCTGTAGAATAGAATAGTGTAGAATGGAGTCGAATGGTGTGGAATGGAGTCGAACAGAGATGAATAGGGTAGAAAAGAGTTGACTAGAGCGGAATAGCGCCAAATAGGACCAAATAGGGCCGAACCGAGCCGAATCAAGGCAAATCGAGCCGAATCGAGTCGGATCGACCACGTTCGAGCGGAATGGAGCCGAATGGAGCCGAAATGAGCCAAACAGAGACGAACAAAATGAACCGAGCAAAATCACACCTAATCGCATCGAATCTCGTTTAATTCCATCAAATCCCACCAAAAGCCATCGAAACTCATGGAATCTCACCGAATCCCATCTAATTGTGTCAAATCGGGTCGAATGGTGTCGAATTGAATGGAACCGAATTAAATTGAATAGATTAGAGTAGTGTAGGTTAGGCTGGGATTCAGTAGGTTAGGGCACAGAAGAATAGAATAGAGTAGAACAGAAGAGAATACAAAGAGTAGAATGGAGTAGAGTTGAGTAGAGTAGAATAGTCAGAGTTGAGTAGTGCAGAATATAGATGAATAGATCCAATTCAAGTCAATTGAGTCGAGTGGAGAGGTAACGAGTCAAATCACGATGAATCAAATCGAATTGAATAGATTACAGCAAAATAGAGTAGGGTAGAGTAGAATACTTTAAAATGGAGTAGAATGGTGAGCAATGGAATCGAATGGAGTAGAATAGAGTAGAAAAGAGCCGCAGAGGGCCCAAGAGGGCTGAATCGAGCTGAAGTGAGGCAAATCGAGACTAATGGAGCCGAATCGAGCCTAATCAAGCCGAATCGACACTATTCGAGCCAAATGGAGCCGAATGGACACGAATCGAACCAATTCAACCTGACTCTTGCCAAAATTCGTCGAATCGAATTGAATAGATTAGAGTAGGGGAGGTTCGGGTAGGGTAGGGTAGGGTAGAATAGAGTAGAGTAGAATAGAATACAACAGAACAATACAGAATGAATACAGAAAAGAGTAGGCTAGAGCAGAGTAGCGGGGAATAGAGTAGAGTAGAATAGATTCAAACAGAGACAAATAAGGCCAAATCGAGCCGAATCGCGTCGAAATGGGTTGAATCAAATGCAATCAAGTGGATTAGAATACATTAGAGTTGGGTAGCGTAGGGTAGGGTAGAATAGAGTAGAACAGAATAGAAATAATACAATAGAATAGGGGAGTAGACTAGAGTATAATAGACTAGAATAGAGTCGAATAGAGCTGAATAGAGCCAAATGGAGACAAAATGAGAGGAATCGCATGGAATCGATTTGAGTAAATTAGAGTGGTGTAGGTTAGGGTAGAGCAGAATAGAGTAGAATAGCATAGAATGGTGTGGAATGAATAGAATGGAGTAGAATGGAGTTAAATAGAGACGAACAGAGCAGAAAAGAGTCGAATAGAGCAGAACAGGGCCGAATAAGGCCGAATCGAGCTGCGTCAAGCTTAATCGCGTCGAATCGCGTTAAATGCGTCAAATCCAATTGAAACGTATAGATTAGACATGGGAAGGGGAGGGTAGAAGAGAAAAGAATAGAGTAGAATAGAAGAGATTAGAACAAAATAGGGCTAGAATAGAATAGAGTGGAAAAGAGTAGAGTCGAATAGAGCCGAATAGGCCGAGTAGAGACGAATAGAGACGAATGGAGCTGAATACAGCCAAAAAGAGCCTTAGTGCCGAATCGCACCTAATCGAGCTGAATCAAGCAGATTCGCACCGACTGTCCCCGAATAGCGTCGGATCGCATCGAATCGAGTTGAGTCACATCGTTTTTGCATCAAACAAGGTCAAACTGCTTCATATTGGGTCGAATCCCATCGTATCGGATCCAATAACCTCGAATTGTGTCAAATCTCATAGAATCCGACTGAATCACGGTGACTAGCA
The DNA here is from genome assembly GCF_030014295.1 of Loxodonta africana. Classification (NCBI taxonomy): domain Eukaryota; kingdom Metazoa; phylum Chordata; class Mammalia; order Proboscidea; family Elephantidae; genus Loxodonta; species Loxodonta africana. The sequence goes on from NC_087361.1 coordinate 79,396,550, forward strand.
TGGAATCGCATCAAATCTCTTTGAATCCCTTCGAATGCCTTCAGATCTGTTCGAATCCAGTCGAAAGCTGCACAATCACGTCGAATTGAATTGAATTGAATCAAGTAGATTAAAGCAGGGTAGGTTTGGGTGGGGTGCAGCAGGGTTGGGTAGGGTAGAATAGAATAGAGTACGACAGAATAGGAGAGAACAGAACAGAATAGAAAGAATACAACAGAATACAATAGAGTAGAATAGAGTCAAATAGTGCACAACATAGCCGAACTGAGCCAAATGGAGACAAAACGAGGCGAATCGCATCGAATCGCTTTGAATCAGGTCAAATCAAATCGAACCGATTAGAATAGATTAGGGTAGGGAAGGGCAGAATAAAATAGAGGAGAATAGTATAGAACGGAATAGAATGAAGTTGAATGGAGTCCAACAGAGATGGATAGAGACGAAGAGAGCAGAAAAGAGTCGAATAGGGCAGAATAGGGCCGAAATGGCTGAATAGGGCCAAATAAGGCCTAATCGTGCAGAATCCAGCAGAATCAATGCAATTCGAGCCAAGTCGAGCCGAATGGAGCGAAATGGAGCCAAATAGAGCCGATTCGAACCGAATCAAGCTGATTCAAGCCTAATCGCGTGGAAATGCATTGAATCGAATCGGATGAAATAGATTAGAGAAGGGGACGAGAGGGGCGGGGAGGGTAGAATAGAACAGAACAGAACAGCAGAGAATAGAAAGAATAGAATATAGTTCAGTAGGGTAGAGCAGAGAAGAGTCGAGTAGAGTAGAACTGAGTCGAATGGAGTCAAATAGTGCAGGATATCGCTGAAAAGAACCAATTCTAGCCGAATTGAGCCAGATGGAAACAAAACGAGATGAATCGCTTCGAATTGCTTCGAATTGCGTCCAATCGAATCGATGAGAGTAGGGTAGGGTAGAACAGAATAGAGTAGAACGGTGTAGAATGGAGTAGAATGGAGTCCAATGGAGTTGAATAGAGACAGATAGAGTAGGAAAGAGTCGAATTGAGTCGAATAGGGCCGAATAAGCTGAACCGAGCCAAATCGAGTTGAAACGAACAGAATCGAGCTGAATCGAAGCGATTCCAGCCAAATCGAGCTGAATCGAGCTGATGTGGCTGCATCGAGCCGATTCACGCAAAATCGCGTGCAACCGCATCAAAATGCTTTGAATCGAATCAAATGGAATAGAATAGGTTAGGGTAGGGTAGTTTCTGATAGGGTAAGCCAGGGTAGAAGAAAGTAGACTACAGTAGAGTAGACAAGAGAAGGCTAGAGTAGTAGCCTAGACTAGTAAGCTGGACTAGTCAGCTAGAACTGGTGGCATAGATCAGTAGCCTAGACAACTAGCCTTGAATAGTACCATTGCCTTGACAAGTACCCTAAGTCATCCGAACTAGTACCCTTGCCTTAACCAGTAGTCTTTAACTAGTCCCTTGGCCTCCAACAGTAGTCTTAACTAGTACCTCGCCTTAACTCGTATTCTTAACTAGTGCCCTTAACTAGTAGCCTTGCCTTAACTAGTAGCCTTAACTAGCATCCTGGCACAAAGTAGTAGCCTGAACTACTGACCTTGCCTTAATCAGTACCCCCAACAAGTACCCATGCCTTAACTAGTACCCTGAACTACTATCCTGGCCTTAACTTGTACCCTTACATAACCAGTACCCTTAACTAGTACCCTAGCTTTAACTAGTAGCCTGAACTAGTACCCTTGCGTTAAGTAGTACCCTTGCCCGAACTAATACCCTTATTAAGTACCGCACGGTGCGGTAGAATAGGGTACGGTAGCATGCGGTGGAACAGAGAAAATAGAATAGACCAGCAATGGTCAGGGTAGGTTAGTTTCGTGTAGGGTATGGTAGATAGCATAGGATGGAATAGAGAAAATAGAAAACGAGAATAGAATACAACAGAATAGAAAAGAACAGGCTAGATTAGGATAGGGTAGGTCGGGGTAGGGTTCTGTAGAATAGAATAGTGTAGAATGGAGTCGAATGGTGTGGAATGGAGTCGAACAGAGATGAATAGGGTAGAAAAGAGTTGACTAGAGCGGAATAGCGCCAAATAGGACCAAATAGGGCCGAACCGAGCCGAATCAAGGCAAATCGAGCCGAATCGAGTCGGATCGACCACGTTCGAGCTGAATGGAGCCGAATGGAGCCGAAATGAGCCAAACAGAGACGAACAAAATGAACCGAGCAAAATCACACCTAATCGCATCGAATCTCGTTTAATTCCATCAAATCCCACCAAAAGCCATCGAAACTCATGGAATCTCACCGAATCCCATCTAATTGTGTCAAATCGGGTCGAATGGTGTCGAATTGAATGGAACCGAATTAAATTGAATAGATTAGAGTAGTGTAGGTTAGGCTGGGATTCAGTAGGTTAGGGCACAGAAGAATAGAATAGAGTAGAACAGAAGAGAATACAAAGAGTAGAATGGAGTAGAGTTGAGTAGAGTAGAATAGTCAGAGTTGAGTAGTGCAGAATATAGATGAATAGATCCAATTCAAGTCAATTGAGTCGAGTGGAGAGGTAACGAGTCAAATCACGATGAATCAAATCGAATTGAATAGATTACAGCAAAATAGAGTAGGGTAGAGTAGAATACTTTAAAATGGAGTAGAATGGTGAGCAATGGAATCGAATGGAGTAGAATAGAGTAGAAAAGAGCCGCAGAGGGCCCAAGAGGGCTGAATCGAGCTGAAGTGAGGCAAATCGAGACTAATGGAGCCGAATCGAGCCTAATCAAGCCGAATCGACACTATTCGAGCCAAATGGAGCCGAATGGACACGAATCGAACCAATTCAACCTGACTCTTGCCAAAATTCGTCGAATCGAATTGAATAGATTAGAGTAGGGGAGGTTCGGGTAGGGTAGGGTAGGGTAGAATAGAGTAGAGTAGAATAGAATACAACAGAACAATACAGAATGAATACAGAAAAGAGTAGGCTAGAGTAGAGTAGCGGGGAATAGAGTAGAGTAGAATAGATTCAAACAGAGACAAATAAGGCCAAATCGAGCCGAATCGCGTCGAAATGGGTTGAATCAAATGCAATCAAGTGGATTAGAATACATTAGAGTTGGGTAGCGTAGGGTAGGGTAGAATAGAGTAGAACAGAATAGAAATAATACAATAGAATAGGGGAGTAGACTAGAGTATAATAGACTAGAATAGAGTCGAATAGAGCTGAATAGAGCCAAATGGAGACAAAATGAGAGGAATCGCATGGAATCGATTTGAGTAAATTAGAGTGGTGTAGGTTAGGGTAGAGCAGAATAGAGTAGAATAGCATAGAATGGTGTGGAATGAATAGAATGGAGTAGAATGGAGTTAAATAGAGACGAATAGAGCAGAAAAGAGTCGAGTAGAGCAGAACAGGGCCGAATAAGGCCGAATCGAGCTGCGTCAAGCTTAATCGCGTCGAATCGCGTAAATGCGTCAAATCCAATTGAAACGTATAGATTAGACATGGGAAGGGGAGGGTAGAAGAGAAAAGAATAGAGTAGAATAGAAGAGATTAGAACAAAATAGGGCTAGAATAGAATAGAGTGGAAAAGAGTAGAGTCGAATAGAGCCGAATAGGCCGAGTAGAGACGAATAGAGACGAATGGAGCTGAATACAGCCAAAAAGAGCCTTAGTGCCGAATCGCACCTAATCGAGCTGAATCAAGCAGATTCGCACCGACTGTCCCCGAATAGCGTCGGATCGCATCGAATCGAGTTGAGTCACATCGTTTTTGCATCAAACAAGGTCAAACTGCTTCATATTGGGTCGAATCCCATCGTATCGGATCCAATAACCTCGAATTGTGTCAAATCTCATAGAATCCGACTGAATCACGGTGACTAGCATGGAATCGCATCAAATCTCTTTGAATCCCTTCGAATGCCTTCAGATCTGTTCGAATCCAGTCGAAAGCTGCACAATCACGTCGAATTGAATTGAATTGAATCAAGTAGATTAAAGCAGGGTAGGTTTGGGTGGGGTGCAGCAGGGTTGGGTAGGGTAGAATAGAATAGAGTACGACAGAATAGGAGAGAACAGAACAGAATAGAAAGAATACAACAGAATACAATAGAGTAGAATAGAGTCAAATAGTGCACAACATAGCCGAATTGAGCCAAATGGAGACAAAACGAGGCGAATCGCATCGAATCCCTTTGAATCAGGTCAAATCAAATCGAACCGATTAGAATAGATTAGGGTAGGGAAGGGCAGAATAAAATAGAGGAGAATAGTATAGAACGGAATAGAATGAAGTTGAATGGAGTCCAACAGAGATGGATAGAGACGAAGAGAGCAGAAAAGAGTCGAATAGGGCAGAATAGGGCCGAAATGGCTGAATAGGGCCAAATAAGGCCTAATCGTGCAGAATCCAGCAGAATCAATGCAATTCGAGCCAAGTCGAGCCGAATGGAGCGAAATGGAGCCAAATAGAGCCGATTCGAACCGAATCAAGCTGATTCAAGCCTAATCGCGTGGAAATGCATTGAATCGAATCGGATGAAATAGATTAGAGAAGGGGACGAGAGGGGCGGGGAGGGTAGAATAGAACAGAACAGAACAGTAGAGAATAGAAAGAATAGAATATAGTTCAGTAGGGTAGAGCAGAGAAGAGTCGAGTAGAGTAGAACTGAGTCGAATGGAGTCAAATAGTGCAGGATATAGCTGAAAAGAACCAATTCTAGCCGAATTGAGCCAGATGGAAACAAAACGAGATGAATCGCTTCGAATTGCTTCGAATTGCGTCCAATCGAATCGATGAGAGTAGGGTAGGGTAGAACAGAATAGAGTAGAACGGTGTAGAATGGAGTAGAATGGAGTCCAATGGAGTTGAATAGAGACAGATAGAGTAGAAAAGAGTCGAATTGAGTCGAATAGGGCCGAATAAGCTGAACCGAGCCAAATCGAGTTGAAACGAACAGAATCGAGCTGAATCGAAGCGATTCCAGCCAAATCGAGCTGAATCGAGCTGATGTGGCTGCATCGAGCCGATTCACGCAAAATCGCGTGCAACCGCATCAAAATGCTTTGAATCGAATCAAATGGAATAGAATAGGTTAGGGTAGGGTAGTTTCTGATAGGGTAAGCCAGGGTAGAAGAAAGTAGACTACAGTAGAGTAGACAAGAGAAGGCTAGAGTAGTAGCCTAGACTAGTAAGCTGGACTAGTCAGCTAGAACTGGTGGCATAGATCAGTAGCCTAGACAACTAGCCTTGAATAGTACCATTGCCTTGACAAGTACCCTAAGTCATCCGAACTAGTACCCTTGCCTTAACCAGTAGTCTTTAACTAGTCCCTTTGCCTCCAACAGTAGTCTTAACTAGTACCTCGCCTTAACTCGTATTCTTAACTAGTGCCCTTAACTAGTAGCCTTGCCTTAACTAGTAGCCTTAACTAGCATCCTGGCACAAAGTAGTAGCCTGAACTACTGACCTTGCCTTAATCAGTACCCCCAACAAGTACCCATGCCTTAACTAGTACCCTGAACTACTATCCTGGCCTTAACTTGTACCCTTACATAACCAGTACCCTTAACTAGTACCCTAGCTTTAACTAGTAGCCTGAACTAGTACCCTTGGGTTAAGTAGTACCCTTGCCCGAACTAATACCCTTATTAAGTACCGCACGGTGCGGTAGAATAGGGTACGGTAGCATGCGGTGGAACAGAGAAAATAGAATAGACCAGCAATGGTCAGGGTAGGTTAGTTTAGTGTAGGGTATGGTAGATAGCATAGGATGGAATAGAGAAAATAGAAAACGAGAATAGAATACAACAGAATAGAAAAGAACAGGCTAGATTAGGATAGGGTAGGTCGGGGTAGGGTTCTGTAGAATAGAATAGTGTAGAATGGAGTCGAATGGTGTGGAATGGAGTCGAACAGAGATGAATAGGGTAGAAAAGAGTTGACTAGAGCGGAATAGCGCCAAATAGGACCAAATAGGGCCGAACCGAGCCGAATCAAGGCAAATCGAGCCGAATCGAGTCGGATCGACCACGTTCGAGCTGAATGGAGCCGAATGGAGCCGAAATGAGCCAAACAGAGACGAACAAAATGAACCGAGCAAAATCACACCTAATCGCATCGAATCTCGTTTAATTCCATCAAATCCCACCAAAAGCCATCGAAACTCATGGAATCTCACCGAATCCCATCTAATTGTGTCAAATCGGGTCGAATGGTGTCGAATTGAATGGAACCGAATTAAATTGAATAGATTAGAGTAGTGTAGGTTAGGCTGGGATTCAGTAGGTTAGGGCACAGAAGAATAGAATAGAGTAGAACAGAAGAGAATACAAAGAGTAGAATGGAGTAGAGTTGAGTAGAGTAGAATAGTCAGAGTTGAGTAGTGCAGAATATAGATGAATAGATCCAATTCAAGTCAATTGAGTCGAGTGGAGAGGTAACGAGTCAAATCACGATGAATCAAATCGAATTGAATAGATTACAGCAAAATAGAGTAGGGTAGAGTAGAATACTTTAAAATGGAGTAGAATGGTGAGCAATGGAATCGAATGGAGTAGAATAGAGTAGAAAAGAGCCGCAGAGGGCCCAAGAGGGCTGAATCGAGCTGAAGTGAGGCAAATCGAGACTAATGGAGCCGAATCGAGCCTAATCAAGCCGAATCGACACTATTCGAGCCAAATGGAGCCGAATGGACACGAATCGAACCAATTCAACCTGACTCTTGCCAAAATTCGTCGAATCGAATTGAATAGATTAGAGTAGGGGAGGTTCGGGTAGGGTAGGGTAGGGTAGAATAGAGTAGAGTAGAATAGAATACAACAGAACAATACAGAATGAATACAGAAAAGAGTAGGCTAGAGTAGAGTAGCGGGGAATAGAGTAGAGTAGAATAGATTCAAACAGAGACAAATAAGGCCAAATCGAGCCGAATCGCGTCGAAATGGGTTGAATCAAATGCAATCAAGTGGATTAGAATACATTAGAGTTGGGTAGCGTAGGGTAGGGTAGAATAGAGTAGAACAGAATAGAAATAATACAATAGAATAGGGGAGTAGACTAGAGTATAATAGACTAGAATAGAGTCGAATAGAGCTGAATAGAGCCAAATGGAGACAAAATGAGAGGAATCGCATGGAATCGATTTGAGTAAATTAGAGTGGTGTAGGTTAGGGTAGAGCAGAATAGAGTAGAATAGCATAGAATGGTGTGGAATGAATAGAATGGAGTAGAATGGAGTTAAATAGAGACGAATAGAGCAGAAAAGAGTCGAATAGAGCAGAACAGGGCCGAATAAGGCCGAATCGAGCTGCGTCAAGCTTAATCGCGTCGAATCGCGTAAATGCGTCAAATCCAATTGAAACGTATAGATTAGACATGGGAAGGGGAGGGTAGAAGAGAAAAGAATAGAGTAGAATAGAAGAGATTAGAACAAAATAGGGCTAGAATAGAATAGAGTGGAAAAGAGTAGAGTCGAATAGAGCCGAATAGGCCGAGTAGAGACGAATAGAGACGAATGGAGCTGAATACAGCCAAAAAGAGCCTTAGTGCCGAATCGCACCTAATCGAGCTGAATCAAGCAGATTCGCACCGACTGTCCCCGAATAGCGTCGGATCGCATCGAATCGAGTTGAGTCACATCGTTTTTGCATCAAACAAGGTCAAACTGCTTCATATTGGGTCGAATCCCATCGTATCGGATCCAATAACCTCGAATTGTGTCAAATCTCATAGAATCCGACTGAATCACGGTGACTAGCATGGAATCGCATCAAATCTCTTTGAATCCCTTCGAATGCCTTCAGATCTGTTCGAATCCAGTCGAAAGCTGCACAATCACGTCGAATTGAATTGAATTGAATCAAGTAGATTAAAGCAGGGTAGGTTTGGGTGGGGTGCAGCAGGGTTGGGTAGGGTAGAATAGAATAGAGTACGACAGAATAGGAGAGAACAGAACAGAATAGAAAGAATACAACAGAATACAATAGAGTAGAATAGAGTCAAATAGTGCACAACATAGCCGAATTGAGCCAAATGGAGACAAAACGAGGCGAATCGCATCGAATCGCTTTGAATCAGGTCAAATCAAATCGAACCGATTAGAATAGATTAGGGTAGGGAAGGGCAGAATAAAATAGAGGAGAATAGTATAGAACGGAATAGAATGAAGTTGAATGGAGTCCAACAGAGATGGATAGAGACGAAGAGAGCAGAAAAGAGTCGAATAGGGCAGAATAGGGCCGAAATGGCTGAATAGGGCCAAATAAGGCCTAATCGTGCAGAATCCAGCAGAATCAATGCAATTCGAGCCAAGTCGAGCCGAATGGAGCGAAATGGAGCCAAATAGAGCCGATTCGAACCGAATCAAGCTGATTCAAGCCTAATCGCGTGGAAATGCATTGAATCGAATCGGATGAAATAGATTAGAGAAGGGGACGAGAGGGGCGGGGAGGGTAGAATAGAACAGAACAGAACAGTAGAGAATAGAAAGAATAGAATATAGTTCAGTAGGGTAGAGCAGAGAAGAGTCGAGTAGAGTAGAACTGAGTCGAATGGAGTCAAATAGTGCAGGATATAGCTGAAAAGAACCAATTCTAGCCGAATTGAGCCAGATGGAAACAAAACGAGATGAATCGCTTCGAATTGCTTCGAATTGCGTCCAATCGAATCGATGAGAGTAGGGTAGGGTAGAACAGAATAGAGTAGAACGGTGTAGAATGGAGTAGAATGGAGTCCAATGGAGTTGAATAGAGACAGATAGAGTAGAAAAGAGTCGAATTGAGTCGAATAGGGCCGAATAAGCTGAACCGAGCCAAATCGAGTTGAAACGAACAGAATCGAGCTGAATCGAAGCGATTCCAGCCAAATCGAGCTGAATCGAGCTGATGTGGCTGCATCGAGCCGATTCACGCAAAATCGCGTGCAACCGCATCAAAATGCTTTGAATCGAATCAAATGGAATAGAATAGGTTAGGGTAGGGTAGTTTCTGATAGGGTAAGCCAGGGTAGAAGAAAGTAGACTACAGTAGAGTAGACAAGAGAAGGCTAGAGTAGTAGCCTAGACTAGTAAGCTGGACTAGTCAGCTAGAACTGGTGGCATAGATCAGTAGCCTAGACAACTAGCCTTGAATAGTACCATTGCCTTGACAAGTACCCTAAGTCATCCGAACTAGTACCCTTGCCTTAACCAGTAGTCTTTAACTAGTCCCTTTGCCTCCAACAGTAGTCTTAACTAGTACCTCGCCTTAACTCGTATTCTTAACTAGTGCCCTTAACTAGTAGCCTTGCCTTAACTAGTAGCCTTAACTAGCATCCTGGCACAAAGTAGTAGCCTGAACTACTGACCTTGCCTTAATCAGTACCCCCAACAAGTACCCATGCCTTAACTAGTACCCTGAACTACTATCCTGGCCTTAACTTGTACCCTTACATAACCAGTACCCTTAACTAGTACCCTAGCTTTAACTAGTAGCCTGAACTAGTACCCTTGCGTTAAGTAGTACCCTTGCCCGAACTAATACCCTTATTAAGTACCGCACGGTGCGGTAGAATAGGGTACGGTAGCATGCGGTGGAACAGAGAAAATAGAATAGACCAGCAATGGTCAGGGTAGGTTAGTTTAGTGTAGGGTATGGTAGATAGCATAGGATGGAATAGAGAAAATAGAAAACGAGAATAGAATACAACAGAATAGAAAAGAACAGGCTAGATTAGGATAGGGTAGGTCGGGGTAGGGTTCTGTAGAATAGAATAGTGTAGAATGGAGTCGAATGGTGTGGAATGGAGTCGAACAGAGATGAATAGGGTAGAAAAGAGTTGACTAGAGCGGAATAGCGCCAAATAGGACCAAATAGGGCCGAACCGAACCGAATCAAGGCAAATCGAGCCGAATCGAGTCGGATCGACCACGTTCGAGCTGAATGGAGCCGAATGGAGCCGAAATGAGCCAAACAGAGACGAACAAAATGAACCGAGCAAAATCACACCTAATCGCATCGAATCTCGTTTAATTCCATCAAATCCCACCAAAAGCCATCGAAACTCATGGAATCTCACCGAATCCCATCTAATTGTGTCAAATCGGGTCGAATGGTGTCGAATTGAATGGAACCGAATTAAATTGAATAGATTAGAGTAGTGTAGGTTAGGCTGGGATTCAGTAGGTTAGGGCACAGAAGAATAGAATAGAGTAGAACAGAAGAGAATACAAAGAGTAGAATGGAGTAGAGTTGAGTAGAGTAGAATAGTCAGAGTTGAGTAGTGCAGAATATAGATGAATAGATCCAATTCAAGTCAATTGAGTCGAGTGGAGAGGTAACGAGTCAAATCACGATGAATCAAATCGAATTGAATAGATTACAGCAAAATAGAGTAGGGTAGAGTAGAATACTTTAAAATGGAGTAGAATGGTGAGCAATGGAATCGAATGGAGTAGAATAGAGTAGAAAAGAGCCGCAGAGGGCCCAAGAGGGCTGAATCGAGCTGAAGTGAGGCAAATCGAGACTAATGGAGCCGAATCGAGCCTAATCAAGCCGAATCGACACTATTCGAGCCAAATGGAGCGGAATGGACACGAATCGAACCAATTCAACCTGACTCTTGCCAAAATTCGACGAATCGAATTGAATAGATTAGAGTAGGGGAGGTTCGGGTAGGGTAGGGTAGGGTAGAATAGAGTAGAGTAGAATAGAATACAACAGAACAATACAGAATGAATACAGAAAAGAGTAGGCTAGAGTAGAGTAGCGGGGAATAGAGTAGAGTAGAATAGATTCAAACAGAGACAAATAAGGCCAAATCGAGCCGAATCGCGTCGAAATGGGTTGAATCAAATGCAATCAAGTGGATTAGAATACATTAGAGTTGGGTAGCGTAGGGTAGGGTAGAATAGAGTAGAACAGAATAGAAATAATACAATAGAATAGGGGAGTAGACTAGAGTATAATAGACTAGAATAGAGTCGAATAGAGCTGAATAGAGCCAAATGGAGACAAAATGAGAGGAATCGCATGGAATCGATTTGAGTAAATTAGAGTGGTGTAGGTTAGGGTAGAGCAGAATAGAGTAGAATAGCATAGAATGGTGTGGAATGAATAGAATGGAGTAGAATGGAGTTAAATAGAGACGAATAGAGCAGAAAAGAGTCGAATAGAGCAGAACAGGGCCGAATAAGGCCGAATCGAGCTGCGTCAAGCTTAATCGCGTCGAATCGCGTTAAATGCGTCAAATCCAATTGAAACGTATAGATTAGACATGGGAAGGGGAGGGTAGAAGAGAAAAGAATAGAGTAGAATAGAAGAGATTAGAACAAAATAGGGCTAGAATAGAATAGAGTGGAAAAGAGTAGAGTCGAATAGAGCCGAATAGGCCGAGTAGAGACGAATAGAGACGAATGGAGCTGAATACAGCCAAAAAGAGCCTTAGTGCCGAATCGCACCTAATCGAGCTGAATCAAGCAGATTCGCACCGACTGTCCCCGAATAGCGTCGGATCGCATCGAATCGAGTTGAGTCACATCGTTTTTGCATCAAACAAGGTCAAACTGCTTCATATTGGGTCGAATCCCATCGTATCGGATCCAATAACCTCGAATTGTGTCAAATCTCATAGAATCCGACTGAATCACGGTGACTAGCATGGAATCGCATCAAATCTCTTTGAATCCCTTCGAATGCCTTCAGATCTGTTCGAATCCAGTCGAAAGCTGCACAATCACGTCGAATTGAATTGAATTGAATCAAGTAGATTAAAGCAGGGTAGGTTTGGGTGGGGTGCAGCAGGGTTGGGTAGGGTAGAATAGAATAGAGTACGACAGAATAGGAGAGAACAGAACAGAATAGAAAGAATACAACAGAATACAATAGAGTAGAATAGAGTCAAATAGTGCACAACATAGCCGAACTGAGCCAAATGGAGACAAAACGAGGCGAATCGCATCGAATCGCTTTGAATCAGGTCAAATCAAATCGAACCGATTAGAATAGATTAGGGTAGGGAAGGGCAGAATAAAATAGAGGAGAATAGTATAGAACGGAATAGAATGAAGTTGAATGGAGTCCAACAGAGATGGATAGAGACGAAGAGAGCAGAAAAGAGTCGAATAGGGCAGAATAGGGCCGAAATGGCTGAATAGGGCCAAATAAGGCCTAATCGTGCAGAATCCAGCAGAATCAATGCAATTCGAGCCAAGTCGAGCCGAATGGAGCGAAATGGAGCCAAATAGAGCCGATTCGAACCGAATCAAGCTGATTCAAGCCTAATCGCGTGGAAATGCATTGAATCGAATCGGATGAAATAGATTAGAGAAGGGGACGAGAGGGGCGGGGAGGGTAGAATAGAACAGAACAGAACAGTAGAGAATAGAAAGAATAGAATATAGTTCAGTAGGGTAGAGCAGAGAAGAGTCGAGTAGAGTAGAACTGAGTCGAATGGAGTCAAATAGTGCAGGATATAGCTGAAAAGAACCAATTCTAGCCGAATTGAGCCAGATGGAAACAAAACGAGATGAATCGCTTCGAATTGCTTCGAATTGCGTCCAATCGAATCGATGAGAGTAGGGTAGGGTAGAACAGAATAGAGTAGAACGGTGTAGAATGGAGTAGAATGGAGTCCAATGGAGTTGAATAGAGACAGATAGAGTAGAAAAGAGTCGAATTGAGTCGAATAGGGCCGAATAAGCTGAACCGAGCCAAATCGAGTTGAAACGAACAGAATCGAGCTGAATCGAAGCGATTCCAGCCAAATCGAGCTGAATCGAGCTGATGTGGCTGCATCGAGCCGATTCACGCAAAATCGCGTGCAACCGCATCAAAATGCTTTGAATCGAATCAAATGGAATAGAATAGGTTAGGGTAGGGTAGTTTCTGATAGGGTAAGCTAGGGTAGAAGAAAGTAGACTACAGTAGAGTAGACAAGAGAAGGCTAGAGTAGTAGCCTAGACTAGTAAGCTGGACTAGTCAGCTAGAACTGGTGGCATAGATCAGTAGCCTAGACAACTAGCCTTGAATAGTACCATTGCCTTGACAAGTACCCTAAGTCATCCGAACTAGTACCCTTGCCTTAACCAGTAGTCTTTAACTAGTCCCTTGGCCTCCAACAGTAGTCTTAACTAGTACCTCGCCTTAACTCGTATTCTTAACTAGTGCCCTTAACTAGTAGCCTTGCCTTAACTAGTAGCCTTAACTAGCATCCTGGCACAAAGTAGTAGCCTGAACTACTGACCTTGCCTTAATCAGTACCCCCAACAAGTACCCATGCCTTAACTAGTACCCTGAACTACTATCCTGGCCTTAACTTGTACCCTTACATAACCAGTACCCTTAACTAGTACCCTAGCTTTAACTAGTAGCCTGAACTAGTACCCTTGCGTTAAGTAGTACCCTTGCCCGAACTAATACCCTTATTAAGTACCGCACGGTGCGGTAGAATAGGGTACGGTAGCATGCGGTGGAACAGAGAAAATAGAATAGACCAGCAATGGTCAGGGTAGGTTAGTTTCGTGTAGGGTATGGTAGATAGCATAGGATGGAATAGAGAAAATAGAAAACGAGAATAGAATACAACAGAATAGAAAAGAACAGGCTAGATTAGGATAGGGTAGGTCGGGGTAGGGTTCTGTAGAATAGAATAGTGTAGAATGGAGTCGAATGGTGTGGAATGGAGTCGAACAGAGATGAATAGGGTAGAAAAGAGTTGACTAGAGCGGAATAGTGCCAAATAGGACCAAATAGGGCCGAACCGAGCCGAATCAAGGCAAATCGAGCCGAATCGAGTCGGATCGACCACGTTCGAGCTGAATGCAGCCGAATGGAGCCGAAATGAGCCAAACAGAGACAAACAAAATGAACCGAGCAAAATCACACCTAATCGCATCGAATCTCGTTTAATTCCATCAAATCCCACCAAAAGCCATCGAAACTCATGGAATCTCACCGAATCCCATCTAATTGTGTCAAATCGGGTCGAATGGTGTCGAATTGAATGGAACCGAATTAAATTGAATAGATTAGAGTAGTGTAGGTTAGGCTGGGATTCAGTAGGTTAGGGCACAGAAGAATAGAATAGAGTAGAACAGAAGAGAATACAAAGAGTAGAATGGAGTAGAGTTGAGTAGAGTAGAATAGTCAGAGTTGAGTAGTGCAGAATATAGATGAATAGATCCAATTCAAGTCAATTGAGTCGAATGGAGAGGTAACGAGTCAAATCACGATGAATCAAATCGAATTGAATAGATTAGAGCAAAATAGAGTAGGGTAGAGTAGAATACTTTAAAGTGGAGTAGAATGGTGAGCAATGGAATCGAATGGAGTAGAATAGAGTAGAAAAGAGCCGTAGAGGGCTCAAGAGGGCTGAGTCGAGCTGAAGTGAGGCAAATCGAGACTAATGGAGCCGAATCGAGCCTAATCAAGCCGAATCGACACTATTCGAGCCAAATGGAGCCGAATGGACACAAATCGAACCAATTCAACCTGACTCTTGCCAAAATTCGTCGAATCGAATTGAATAGATTAGAGTAGGGGAGGTTCGGGTAGGGTAGGGTAGGGTAGAATAGAGTAGAGTAGAATAGAATACAACAGAACAATACAGAATGAATACAGAAAAGAGTAGGCTAGAGTAGAGTAGCGGGGAATAGAGTAGAGTAGAATAGATTCAAACAGAGACAAATAAGGCCAAATCGAGCCGAATCGCGTCGAAATGGGTTGAATCAAATGCAATCAAGTGGATTAGAATACATTAGAGTTGGGTAGCGTAGGGTAGGGTAGAATAGAGTAGAACAGAATAGAAATAATACAATAGAATAGGGGAGTAGACTAGAGTACAATAGACTAGAATAGAGTCGAATAGAGCTGAATAGAGCCAAATGGAGACAAAATGAGAGGAATCGCATGGAATCGATTTGAGTAAATTAGAGTGGTGTAGGTTAGGGTAGAGCAGAATAGAGTAGAATAGCGTAGAATGGTGTGGAATGAATAGAATGGAGTAGAATGGAGTTAAATAGAGACGAACAGAGCAGAAAAGAGTCGAATAGAGCAGAACAGGGCCGAATAAGGCCGAATCGAGCTGCGTCAAGCTTAATCGCGTCGAATCGCGTTAAATGCGTCAAATCCAATTGAAACCTATAGATTAGACATGGGAAGGGGAGGGTAGAAGAGAAAAGAATAGAGTAGAATAGAAGAGATTAGAACAAAATAGGGCCAGAATAGAATAGAGTGGAAAAGAGTAGAGTCGAATAGAGCCGAATAGGCCGAGTAGAGACGAATAGAGACGAATGGAGCTGAATACAGCCAAAAAGAGCCTTAGTGCCGAATCGCACCTAATCGAGCTGAATCAAGCAGATTCGCACCGACTGTCCCCGAATAGCGTCGGATCGCGTCGAATCGAGTTGAGTCACATCGTTTTTGCATCAAACAAGGTCAAACTGCTTCATATTGGGTCGAATCCCATCGTATCGGATCCAATAACCTCGAATTGTGTCAAATCTCATAGAATCCGACTGAATCACGGTGACTAGCATGGAATCGCATCAAATCTCTTTGAATCCCTTCGAATGCCTTCAGATCTGTTCGAATCCAGTCGAAAGCTGCACAATCACGTCGAATTGAATTGAATTGAATCAAGTAGATTAAAGCAGGGTAGGTTTGGGTGGGGTGCAGCAGGGTTGGGTAGGGTAGAATAGAATAGAGTACGACAGAATAGGAGAGAACAGAACAGAATAGAAAGAATACAACAGAATACAATAGAGTAGAATAGAGTCAAATAGTGCACAACATAGCCGAACTGAGCCAAATGGAGACAAAACGAGGCGAATCGCATCGAATCGCTTTGAATCAGGTCAAATCAAATCGAACCGATTAGAATAGATTAGGGTAGGGAAGGGCAGAATAAAATAGAGGAGAATAGTATAGAACGGAATAGAATGAAGTTGAATGGAGTCCAACAGAGATGGATAGAGACGAAGAGAGCAGAAAAGAGTCGAATAGGGCAGAATAGGGCCGAAATGGCTGAATAGGGCCAAATAAGGCCTAATCGTGCAGAATCCAGCAGAATCAATGCAATTCGAGCCAAGTCGAGCCGAATGGAGCGAAATGGAGCCAAATAGAGCCGATTCGAACCGAATCAAGCTGATTCAAGCCTAATCGCGTGGAAATGCATTGAATCGAATCGGATGAAATAGATTAGAGAAGGGGACGAGAGGGGCGGGGAGGGTAGAATAGAACAGAACAGAACAGTAGAGAATAGAAAGAATAGAATATAGTTCAGTAGGGTAGAGCAGAGAAGAGTCGAGTAGAGTAGAACTGAGTCGAATGGAGTCAAATAGTGCAGGATATAGCTGAAAAGAACCAATTCTAGCCGAATTGAGCCAGATGGAAACAAAACGAGATGAATCGCTTCGAATTGCTTCGAATTGCGTCCAATCGAATCGATGAGAGTAGGGTAGGGTAGAACAGAATAGAGTAGAACGGTGTAGAATGGAGTAGAATGGAGTCCAATGGAGTTGAATAGAGACAGATAGAGTAGGAAAGAGTCGAATTGAGTCGAATAGGGCCGAATAAGCTGAACCGAGCCAAATCGAGTTGAAACGAACAGAATCGAGCTGAATCGAAGCGATTCCAGCCAAATCGAGCTGAATCGAGCTGATGTGGCTGCATCGAGCCGATTCACGCAAAATCGCGTGCAACCGCATCAAAATGCTTTGAATCGAATCAAATGGAATAGAATAGGTTAGGGTAGGGTAGTTTCTGATAGGGTAAGCCAGGGTAGAAGAAAGTAGACTACATTAGAGTAGACAAGAGAAGGCTAGAGTAGTAGCCTAGACTAGTAAGCTGGACTAGTCAGCTAGAACTGGTGGCATAGATCAGTAGCCTAGACAACTAGCCTTGAATAGTACCATTGCCTTGACAAGTACCCTAAGTCATCCGAACTAGTACCCTTGCCTTAACCAGTAGTCTTTAACTAGTCCCTTGGCCTCCAACAGTAGTCTTAACTAGTACCTCGCCTTAACTCGTATTCTTAACTAGTGCCCTTAACTAGTAGCCTTGCCTTAACTAGTAGCCTTAACTAGCATCCTGGCACAAAGTAGTAGCCTGAACTACTGACCTTGCCTTAATCAGTACCCCCAACAAGTACCCATGCCTTAACTAGTACCCTGAACTACTATCCTGGCCTTAACTTGTACCCTTACATAACCAGTACCCTTAACTAGTACCCTAGCTTTAACTAGTAGCCTGAACTAGTACCCTTGCGTTAAGTAGTACCCTTGCCCGAACTAATACCCTTATTAAGTACCGCACGGTGCGGTAGAATAGGGTACGGTAGCATGCGGTGGAACAGAGAAAATAGAATAGACCAGCAATGGTCAGGGTAGGTTAGTTTCGTGTAGGGTATGGTAGATAGCATAGGATGGAATAGAGAAAATAGAAAACGAGAATAGAATACAACAGAATAGAAAAGAACAGGCTAGATTAGGATAGGGTAGGTCGGGGTAGGGTTCTGTAGAATAGAATAGTGTAGAATGGAGTCGAATGGTGTGGAATGGAGTCGAACAGAGATGAATAGGGTAGAAAAGAGTTGACTAGAGCGGAATAGCGCCAAATAGGACCAAATAGGGCCGAACCGAGCCGAATCAAGGCAAATCGAGCCGAATCGAGTCGGATCGACCACGTTCGAGCTGAATGGAGCCGAATGGAGCCGAAATGAGCCAAACAGAGACGAACAAAATGAACCGACCAAAATCACACCTAATCACATCGAATCTCGTTTAATTCCATCAAATCCCACCAAAAGCCATCGAAACTCATGGAATCTCACCGAATCCCATCTAATTGTGTCAAATCGGGTCGAATGGTGTCGAATTGAATGGAACCGAATTAAATTGAATAGATTAGAGTAGTGTAGGTTAGGCTGGGATTCAGTAGGTTAGGGCACAGAAGAATAGAATAGAGTAGAACAGAAGAGAATACAAAGAGTAGAATGGAGTAGAGTTGAGTAGAGTAGAATAGTCAGAGTTGAGTAGTGCAGAATATAGATGAATAGATCCAATTCAAGTCAATTGAGTCGAATGGAGAGGTAACGAGTCAAATCACGATGAATCAAATCGAATTGAATAGATTACAGCAAAATAGAGTAGGGTAGAGTAGAATACTTTAAAATGGAGTAGAATGGTGAGCAATGGAATCGAATGGAGTAGAATAGAGTAGAAAAGAGCCGCAGAGGGCCCAAGAGGGCTGAATCGAGCTGAAGTGAGGCAAATCGAGACTAATGGAGCCGAATCGAGCCTAATCAAGCCGAATCGACACTATTCGAGCCAAATGGAGCCGAATGGACACGAATCGAACCAATTCAACCTGACTCTTGCCAAAATTCGTCGAATCGAATTGAATAGATTAGAGTAGGGGAGGTTCGGGTAGGGTAGGGTAGGGTAGAATAGAGTAGAGTAGAATAGAATACAACAGAACAATACAGAATGAATACAGAAAAGAGTAGGCTAGAGTAGAGTAGCGGGGAATAGAGTAGAGTAGAATAGATTCAAACAGAGACAAATAAGGCCAAATCGAGCCGAATCGCGTCGAAATGGGTTGAATCAAATGCAATCAAGTGGATTAGAATACATTAGAGTTGGGTAGCGTAGGGTAGGGTAGAATAGAGTAGAACAGAATAGAAATAATACAATAGAATAGGGGAGTAGACTAGAGTACAATAGACTAGAATAGAGTCGAATAGAGCTGAATAGAGCCAAATGGAGACAAAATGAGAGGAATCGCATGGAATCGATTTGAGTAAATTAGAGTGGTGTAGGTTAGGGTAGAGCAGAATAGAGTAGAATAGCATAGAATGGTGTGGAATGAATAGAATGGAGTAGAATGGAGTTAAATAGAGACGAATAGAGCAGAAAAGAGTCGAATAGAGCAGAACAGGGCCGAACAAGGCCGAATCGAGCTGCGTCAAGCTTAATCGCGTCGAATCGCGTTAAATGCGTCAAATCCAATTGAAACGTATAGATTAGACATGGGAAGGGGAGGGTAGAAGAGAAAAGAATAGAGTAGAATAGAAGAGATTAGAACAAAATAGGGCCAGAATAGAATAGAGTGGAAAAGAGTAGAGTCGAATAGAGCCGAATAGGCCGAGTAGAGACGAATAGAGACGAATGGAGCTGAATACAGCCAAAAAGAGCCTTAGTGCCGAATCGCACCTAATCGAGCTGAATCAAGCAGATTCGCACCGACTGTCCCCGAATAGCGTCGGATCGCGTCGAATCGAGTTGAGTCACATCGTTTTTGCATCAAACAAGGTCAAACTGCTTCATATTGGGTCGAATCCCATCGTATCGGATCCAATAACCTCGAATTGTGTCAAATCTCATAGAATCCGACTGAATCACGGTGACTAGCATGGAATCGCATCAAATCTCTTTGAATCCCTTCGAATGCCTTCAGATCTGTTCGAATCCAGTCGAAAGCTGCACAATCACGTCGAATTGAATTGAATTGAATCAAGTAGATTAAAGCAGGGTAGGTTTGGGTGGGGTGCAGCAGGGTTGGGTAGGGTAGAATAGAATAGAGTACGACAGAATAGGAGAGAACAGAACAGAATAGAAAGAATACAACAGAATACAATAGAGTAGAATAGAGTCAAATAGTGCACAACATAGCCGAACTGAGCCAAATGGAGACAAAACGAGGCGAATCGCATCGAATCGCTTTGAATCAGGTCAAATCAAATCGAACCGATTAGAATAGATTAGGGTAGGGAAGGGCAGAATAAAATAGAGGAGAATAGTATAGAACGGAATAGAATGAAGTTGAATGGAGTCCAACAGAGATGGATAGAGACGAAGAGAGCAGAAAAGAGTCGAATAGGGCAGAATAGGGCCGAAATGGCTGAATAGGGCCAAATAAGGCCTAATCGTGCAGAATCCAGCAGAATCAATGCAATTCGAGCCAAGTCGAGCCGAATGGAGCGAAATGGAGCCAAATAGAGCCGATTCGAACCGAATCAAGCTGATTCAAGCCTAATCGCGTGGAAATGCATTGAATCGAATCGGATGAAATAGATTAGAGAAGGGGACGAGAGGGGCGGGGAGGGTAGAATAGAACAGAACAGAACAGTAGAGAATAGAAAGAATAGAATATAGTTCAGTAGGGTAGAGCAGAGAAGAGTCGAGTAGAGTAGAACTGAGTCGAATGGAGTCAAATAGTGCAGGATATAGCTGAAAAGAACCAATTCTAGCCGAATTGAGCCAGATGGAAACAAAACGAGATGAATCGCTTCGAATTGCTTCGAATTGCGTCCAATCGAATCGATGAGAGTAGGGTAGGGTAGAACAGAATAGAGTAGAACGGTGTAGAATGGAGTAGAATGGAGTCCAATGGAGTTGAATAGAGACAGATAGAGTAGGAAAGAGTCGAATTGAGTCGAATAGGGCCGAATAAGCTGAACCGAGCCAAATCGAGTTGAAACGAACAGAATCGAGCTGAATCGAAGCGATTCCAGCCAAATCGAGCTGAATCGAGCTGATGTGGCTGCATCGAGCCGATTCACGCAAAATCGCGTGCAACCGCATCAAAATG